>NC_139535.1:59039176-59660176 GCF_965153285.1 Podarcis tiliguerta
GGAGAGTTATATCTTGAATAGTGGCTTCTTTTGCTACATTTTGTACAGAGTACGCAATATGTGTGTGCTTTGTTAGGTGTTAAGGAGGCACTTGTGTAAATAAATGGAGGCAGCTGCCATGAAAGGGTCCTGCTTTAGGATATTTTGTAGGTGAAATCAGCACTTTTATAGGCGGGTGCATTCTTGTATTTTGCCTTTCTTGCAAAACATAAGTAATAAGAAAAAACAACATAAGTTTCTTCCTAAGTGTACTTTGGTGTGTGTGTATATAGAATTCAGGAAGTGTACATTGGGTGTGTGTACACACACAGAGAGAGGAAACTGATCTTGTACAAATATGCCATGAGCAAAAAATGGCAAATTAAGAAAAATGGGATGTGGGTGAAGAGAATGCCTATACAGATAGTAGGCATTCTTTGCACAGACTCTGTTGGAAGTGCTGCCTGCTGTACTCCAAAGTGGAGGGGTCTGGAGACTCAGATGCTCCTCCTTTGAGATGACCCAGTTGCATTAGCCTTCTTACTGAAAACAGGAAAAGTTTTGACTGCTTTTCTTAATGAGAGGTTATGTTTACAGGTTTGGAATGTTCTGAAGGAAGAGCCTTTGCACAACTACAGGGGACACCGGGGCCGTCTGCTTTGTGTACAGTGGTCACCTGTGGAAGCGGACTCCATTTATACTGGAGCAGATGACTTCTGTGTTCATAAATGGGTAGCTACAAAGCAAGAGCACAGCCGCCCTCCCCAAGGTCAGTAGATTGCTGATGTGTTGACACCAGGGGGACTAGGAAGGGGGTGAGGGGAAGTAGATGCATTTGCTTCATTTAGTTCAGTGTTTCTCAAACGTAGCCCTAGGGAGTGTTCCTAAGTCAGCAGGAATGGAGGCCTCATGAAGTGTGATGAAGATGAGAGCTCACCTGGCAGCATAGACAGAGCTCCAAAGAATGATGGTGAGCACAACTCATCAGTGCAATTCGTCTGGTTCACCCTCCTTGGGTGAGGGTGTGTGGCTATTCTCCCAAGCGCATTTTGAACGCACACAGCTTTTATTTTCAGGACATTTCTGTTATTTTGTAGGTAAGAAGAACATTGAATTGGAGAAAAAGAGAAACACTCAGCTCAAGCCAAAAGCCAAGAAGAAGAAGAAGCCCTTGGGAAAGGTGCCTTCAATACCGGATGTAAGTGACTGGGTGAATGGTGGTGAGAACGCAAAAGAGTCTTTCTTAGAGGAGAATGGCCTGTCAGACCAAGAGGGAGAAAAGGAGCAACAGGAGCAGGATACAGTTGAGAGGATTTCCATGGAAGGTATCTACTTCGTTTGTATGTTTTCTTACACCATCTGTCCAAAGATTCCCCAGATCTTGTTTAAAGAGCAGAAGGTCCCTCTCTGGTCTGCAAATGGAACTGTGGATATAATCATTTTCATACTAGCTCAAAGAGCGGAGATTAACTTTTAAGTGGTTATGAGAATGGCTGTCATCTTTATTCATTTTATTTGAAATTTGAATACCGAAAACAAAGTAGGATGAACCCTTCACATCTGGCACAAGTAAGATCTCTGGGCTCTTAGTTTATGTAGCTCTGAAATCAGACTGTGTTATCTTTGAGGTAAACTAAACTGAACTGGAAGTTGGCCTACACTTCTCAGCTCTCTTACACTTTACCTGTTTTTCTTTTTTAAAAAAATGATTTTTATTAACAAACCAATCAAATCACATTAGTTCCAAATTACAAAACCGAATTTTAAATTTTTGTTGGGGGTACCCATGCTTCGAGCTGAGAAAGCATCCAATCATCTCTTATTTTATGCTGCTTTGATGTTCACAGTTCTGTCCATTCATCTCTTTGTTATTTTCCTTTACAAATCATCTTTCAATTTTCTTGTTGTTATCGTATTTTTTTTCCTTTATAACCTCTGAAAGTCTCCACAAGCAAGTTGAAACGAACGTTGTTATAGTCCTGTGTGGATTTTCACATTAATCCAAAAGTCATATTCAGACGGCAGACGCCATTTCGACATTTCCATAAAATGCAGTTTCAGCATCTGCTCATTAGCTTTCTCAGACATGTTGCTCCGACATCAATCTTTTCAGGGGGTTCTGCCAGATCAAACGCAGAGTCAAATATGATAACAAAACCGTGGCTTCCTCCCCCTCTTGACCATCAATCCTGCAACAGAGCCTGTCTTGTCATGGCAGTTCTCTTTTAGAACTGTGTCATCCCAAAAGCCTTCCATTTCCTTTCCAGATCTTCCACAAAGCAAAGCCTTTGGTTAATAATTCATTTCCACACAGGTCATTATTTGATCTCATTTGTTATCGGTAATTGCAACGGTTCTTCTTAGGGGGGGTTGTTAGGCAATCACATAGAGAAAAAAAGAAAAGTCCCCCCCCCCCTTTCCGCCGCGTTCCAGCATACTGACATCTTTGATGTAGTCTTCTTTGATATATTTTCCTGTTCAGTCCAACCCGTCGCTCAGCTTCACAGAAGTCAATTCAGTTAGCAGTCAATACTCCCTTTCTTCACTCGAAACATGTGCATTTGCTCTTCCTAATTGTTTATCTTGAGCTCCTGCAACCAGGTCACGATCAGACGTAGCGTCCGGGAGAGCAAAAAAAACTCACACAAGGGCTTTCCGTCTAGTGCCCTCACGTCTTCCTTCTTTCAAACTCGGGGGTGATTTATAGGCAACTGCAGACGAGGCAGGGTTTTCCCAATCCCCCTGGGAAAACCTGGGAGGCTAATTACTCCCATAAGGTAAAGGTAAAGGTACCCCTGCCCGTACGGGCCAGTCTTGACAGACTCTAGGGTTGTGCGCCCATCTCACTCAAGAGGCCGGGGGGGCAGCGCTGTCCGGAGACACTTCCAGGTCACGTGGCCAGCGTGACATCGCTGCTCTGGCGAGCCAGAGCTGCACACGGAAACGCCGTTTACCTTCCCGCTAGTAAGCGGTCCCTATTTATCTACTTGCACCCGGGAGTGCTTTCGAACTGCTAGGTTGGCAGGCGCTGGGACCGAACAACGGGAGCACACCCCGCCGCGGGGATTCGAACCGCCGACCTTTCGATCGGCAAGCCCTAGGTGCTGAGGCTTTTACCCACAGCACCACCCGCGTCCCTAGCGGCCCTCTACACTTTACCTGTTTTTCAACCAGCGTTGAAAGCCAGAGGCCATGAAATATTTCATAGGAAATAAGAAGCATGTGAACATCAGTTCTATTTTGCCCAGCTTTTATTTATTTTTTCAAGTTTCTGTTTCCATAGCATGTATAAAGTTGGCCATTTTTATGCTAGACATTATGCAAATGTAGTTTTGTTATTCACTGTAGTTCATAAGGATTCTCCAGTGTGTTCACCGCTTGCCTGTGTGACCGATATTCCAAAACCACCTGTGATCCACAAGACCCCGCTTGTGAGGAAGGATCAGTTTAAACCAGGTAGGTATGCATCCTGTAGGAGAAATCTAGGGAGGCTACATAGGATGGGGACATGTTAAGCCTTCTTTGCTTTAAAAAGGAAATACATTTGCTTGTATTACTAATTGTGGTTTAGCGCACCTGACCATCAGCCATGCTGCTTGGGGCTTATAGGAGTCCAAAATACCTGGCGAGCACTAGTTTGGGGAAGGCTACTTTAGCTCTTAAATAATGATACAAGCCTGTGGCTAGAGATTCCCACTTGTAGCCTAGAACGATATTATGGCAACTCTCTTCTCAGGATCAGATTCTTCTATGAAGAGGAAAAAGCCTCGCTCCATCCTACCTCTCAGCACATCTATGGACCATAGGTCAAAAGAAGACCTGCACCAGGACTGTATGAGACTAGCAGCTTTCTTGCACTCCAAAGGTATGGGCAGAAAATTCAGTAATGATGGCTACGCTTGACTGTGCTCAGCTGAAATGTGTGTACTGTTAAATAACACGGGTTGAAAATATGCAAAGTAGGCCAGGGTGTCTTTAATAAATGAATACATATGAAACAGTAAATTGCCATTCCAGAGATTAAGCAGAAAACCTACTTGCGAACAAAAGGACATCAAACTGAACATAAGAAGAATGTGTGTATGGGAGAGCCTCAATCTGAGTGGTCATCTGGAATCTGTTCTTGGGCGGGGGAGTTCTTAAAGTAATTATGGTTTTAGGCCGGGCCGCAAACTTCACTGAGTTCTTTGAATATTAATAGTGCTTTATAAGTAATCGAGAACTGTAAAACTACTCAAAATATTTTACCCTGTCATGAGGAACATAAACGTATATGTGAAACAGAAGGTGATTTTGTTTTGTTTTCTTATAGCTCAGAATGAAGATATATCCTCTTGTTCAAAGGATTCTATCCATTTGGGGCTATTCACAGACAGACCTGCCCTGTACAGAATGATAGAAGCAGAAGGTTAGTCCTTGAATCCTAACTCAGGTTTTCCCACCTACTTTTTTTTTTGGGGGGGGGGGTGATATTTGTGTGGCTGTTTAGTACCTCGTGAATCCATCAAGCTTTAACCTTGAAATAAGTGGCTCCTCTACATTCTCTTGTACGCTTGTATGACAGATTGCCTAATATTCATTCCAACTACAGAAAATAAGGATGGTGTGGGTAGGGTGGGTGTTTAAGGGGCTGAGGTGGCAGCATGGTCTCAAAATTTCACCATTAAACTTGAAGAGCTCATAGTAGAAAGCCGGTATAGAAAATTGTGTTCCAGTGGTGACTTGAATATTTTATCATTGTTTTGCTGTACGCATTTTTCCGTTCTCCTTCTGTGGCGCTAACCAGGGAACACGTTTTGTTTCCCACAGGAAAAAGCCACTTGGAGAATGGACACCCGGAATTATTTCAGCAGCTCATGCTGTGGAAAGGAGATCTGAAAAGTGCTCTTCAGTCCGCTGCAGAAAGGGGAGAGCTGACAGACCAGCTGGTGGCCATTTCGCCAATGGGTATGTTTTGATATCCCTCACCCCGAAAGAAGCACCTGCTACTTTGCTACCAAGCAGGCTTAATCCAGACACAGCAAAACCAGGCTGCTCTGAGGGCTTAGTGGCTGGACTCCGGAGAACAGAATAATTCTAAAGTGGTTTCCTCCCCCACAGTTAAGAATGCTGCGTTATCTTTACACTACAAGACAAGAATGTTTTTCCGTTCTTGTAGGAAGTCCTTTCTTGTATGTGTTCACTTCATTGTTGTATTATAACTTTGCTGTCACTGTTTCAGCTGGCTATCAGACCTGGGCATGGACTGTAGAAGCCTTCGCAAAGCAGCTCTCTTTTCAAGAGCAGTACGTTAAAGCCGCATCCCATCTCCTCTCCATTCATAAAGTGTATGAGGCTGTGGAGCTGCTGAAATCACACAACCTTTTCAGGTTACTATACTCCTGTTGTTTTGATGGGTTACAATGTAGAACACACACCCACACCCTGGCCGCTTAAAAACTAAAATACGTTAAATCCTAGTTATTAAAAGTCCTGGGAATAGTGAACACTCAGATCCATTCCTTCAGTTGCATTTCTGGATATGTAACGAAGGAAAATGTATTGCCGGATAAATCCATAGCTTTTAAGTGGCAGTGGGCAAAGATGGATATCAAGTTTAGCGCCAGGGTGTAATAAACGGTTGTGTTAGAGCTGCGTAAGGAGCTGATGTAGTTACTTTTCTCATTTTAAATAACACTGTATTCTATCCCACCTGGTAAAGAACCTGGCCCAATTCACACATGTGTTCAAGCCCCAAAAGATCAAGTGATTACTCGCTTGTACATGAACCATTGCAGATGAATGGTCATAGATAGGTCATATATGCCTGTTACTACGCAGATAAAATCCTTCCAGTGACAGTAATTCACACATACATGAAAGACTTGCCAACTTTTGAGCAATCGTGTGAATTCTCTACTGCTGTGCATGTGTATGTGAGCCTGTAAAGTTCACAGATAATGCAACAGTGCTACAAGTCATTCAAGTTAAACTGTTGCTGGTTTAGTGAATGCCTTGGCATCTGAATGAAGTAGAATCAATTCATGATCATTGTTGGGATCAACTTCATTTTGAAGTAAACGGAAACATGCTCGTTTTTCCTGTGCATCAGTGTGGTGTATCTAAATGGTTTTCTCATTTCCTCCAGGGAAGCCACTGCAGTTGCCAAGGCTAGGTTGCGTCCTGAAGATCCCGTTCTGAAGGATTTGTACACCAGCTGGGCAGCAGTGCTGGAGAAGGACGGCCATTATTCCATGGCAGCCAAATGGTATTGGTGCTTTTCTTACTTTAAATGAGAGCTGTTTTGAACCTAAGAGCCAGGATCTCCTAAATAATTTGGTTGTTTTGGAGAGCCTTCCTTCCAACATGAGACGTTGGAGGGCACAATCATTTAATTGGTGCAGAGTACTGTAGAACTGTGATCCACAGATTTTGGAATGTGACAGCCAGCTCAATGCTGTTCACTTCAACCTGATCTTTGCCATCCTCAGTGTGATGTGCAGTAATGGCCATGGTGAATACTGAATCACTTCCCTTCAGCTGCTTCTTAGGCAGGGGTGAGGAACCTGCAGGTTGCCTGACGTACTGGGCCCACAAGGTCATTTTTCCAAAATTCCAGCCACCTGCACCTGACATCATATGCAAGGTAGAAATGCCAGCTGCAGACAGCAGGATGGATCTGATGCATAAGGAGTTGAATCCTGCTCCATTCCCTCTAGGAATGTGTGGATTGCCCCAAAGTTTCAGCAAAGAGCACTAAAACACATACCTCTATTCTGATTGCTTCTTTTGTGCAGGGACATCAGTCCTGCTCAGTTGGGTCATGCAAGCCAGTTCCCACCAGGAAATGCTGCATAAAACAGGAATGAATTCCCCATGTATCAGTGATGGGCTTGAGGAGTATCTCCCCCCACCCTGGGTGGGCCAACTTTTGATAGGTGTGTAGTCCTGCTCACCTGTCAATAGTTGGCCCATCAAGGTCAAGGGAGATAAAGATTTGCCCCTTTCATGCCATAAATAAACCTGGGTCTTAGCAGGATGTTGCACTGGTGGTGCCAGACATTGTTTGTTTGTTCAGCGAGCTTGATTCACATATGTATCTTAAATCTGATTTTGACCATCAGAATTGGACAAGCGTAAGCAATCATTTTAGTGATCTCATTTTGAGTCACCCAGTACCCCCTGAACCAGCCTTGATATAAAATCAGGTACTTCAAGAAAGTGAAAATGATTTTTTTTTTCCATTTGTGAATTGCTTCCCATATGTTTTAAAAATAAAAACAATTTCAGATTTGGTACAGATGTAGACTGGGGTTAAGAATCTCCAGTTATAAACCTTTCTGGAAGAGGAAGGTCTTCATCAAGTGCTGTAAAGATAATAAGAGAGGGCACCTGCTGGGTGTTGCAGAGGGTGGGTGCTGCCACACTGGGTCCAGTCCACTGCAGCGTACAGAGATTGGTTGGGTGTCTAAAGGGACAGACATTCATTTAGGCATTCTAAAGCTGCTGTAGCACTTTGCAACCAGAACCAGCATGCTGAACTTAGCTTGGTAGCGAGTCCAATTCTTTCAGCAGTGTTTTAACATGGCATTGATATTCTACTCCAGTCAGCAGTTGAACCACAGCGCCTTTGCACTTGTTGTTTAGTCATGTCCGACTCTTCGTGACCCCATGAACCAGAGGACGCCAGGCCCTCCTGTCTTCCACTGCCTTCCGCAGTTTGGTCAAACTCATGTTTGTAGCTTCGAGAACACTGTCCAGCCATCTTGTCGTCTGTCATCCCCTTCTCCTTTTGCCCTCAATCTTTCGCAGCATCAGGGTCTTTTCCAATGAGTCTTCTCTTCTTATGAGGTGGCCAAAGCACTGGAGCCTCAGCTTCACGATCTGTTCTTCCAGTGAGCTCTCAGGGCTGATTTCCTTAAGAATGGAGAGGTTTGATCTTCTTGCAGTCCATGGGACTCTCAAGAGTCTCCTCCAGCACCATAATTCGAAAGCATCAATTCTTTGCACTAGATTAGACTTAACTTTTGACTTGGGTGGTTAAGTTCTCTTGAAAAGAAGTGTCTGCTGGTGAAATAAGAGTTTCTTTTGTTGATGGTTCCCTTTCAGTTACCTGGGAGCTGCCTCTCCCTATGATGCAGCCAAAGTGCTGGCTAAAAAGGCCGATACCACCTCCCTTAAAGCTGCTGCTGAGCTGGCTCTGATAGCTGGAGAGAAAGATCTGTCAACGATGTTCTCCTTCAAATGCGCCCAAGAACTTCTGTCTTCCAAGAATTGGGTTGGGGCACAAGATGTCCTCCAGCAGCATGAGAGTTTGTTGGTCAGTGTGTGTTACTCCTTTTACTGTTGCACCATGGATGACTCTGGAGTTGTGTCACCTGTTCAGTCCTGTGCATTTTTGTTCAGAGGGAGATACTGGTTAGCTTTGCAAGCCCAAGTGATCATTCCTACTCAGGGTAAATGTGAAAAAGTGATTTCTTTTTCAAAAAATCTGAATTTTAAAAGTGCTCTTTTTAATGTATATTGTGTCATTTAAAATAATTGGTTTAAATAGTATATCTCTTTGTAATTCAAATAACTTATTAAAGTCTACCATCTTAATTGCTTGAAAACAGAATCCATGGCTACAAATAGAGTTAAAGGCTGCTTTTTCATGAAAAAGTTATCAATAACACAACTTATCTAAAATGTGACAAGTTATACAATACAGTCAACCATTCAACATGGTAATCTACTTCTTGTTTCAAGTAGAAACACTGTTTTCACAACTATTAGCACTTGCCTCTGAAGTGTTCATTAGTTTTAGACACTTCATGCTGGTCTGCTTAGTTGTTGTACGTGTATATATACAACTAGAGCCAAACAGAAATCCTTAAGCTACAGTCCAAATACATACTTACTAAGAAGTACTCTTCATTCAATACAGTGGTCTTATTTTTTCCTTATTGTTGTAAAATCAGAATTTCAGTTCCTGCCATAGGAAAATTCTGCTAATAGGAAATACCTTCATTATTTAAGTTTCCAATAAAATATTCCTAACTCTCCCAAGAGACATTTGTATTTGTGATGTGACATCTACCTTTCAGCCATATAACCCCATTGAATACATTGCATCAAGTTTTACGAGAAACGTTCTGGATTGCTTTTCCTTTTCTGTTTAAATGAATCGGTCCCTGGGTGCCTTGTTCCTCCTGACTATGGTTTTAATCTACAGGGACAAAGGCTGGTGTTCAGCGTCAACGAATTGCTCCAAAAGTGCCTTGCTGAAAAGAATCTGGTGGAAAACCGAAGCCCATCCCTACCTTGCTACCACAGCTGGACAGTGAAGCAAGGCTGCTCTTTCACAGAAATGGTGACCGATGTGTGGCAGAGCATATTTGGTGTCGATACTGCTGAGCAGTCCAAGAACCTGCTTGAACAGCTGAGAACTATTGAGTATCCTCCCGCTACTAGCCATAGTCATCCCAGGCAGGTAATTTGCATGTGGGCTCTGCCTGTATGGTCTCTCTGAATTGGAGAGAAGGGTGAGGAAAGGTGATCTCACTGCCATGAGTACAGTGCAGGATTAATCATAGTTCTTAGCCATGCTTTTCCAAAATGGGTCAAGAGGTTAGTGCTGTAAATCCCCATTTCAATCAATGCATTTTGTTCCTTCTGTATTTAGGAAAAGTACTGGTAGGGCGACTTTATGCTTCATGATGTATGCATTGTGTGCTTTGAGAGAGAGCTTCAATCAGTTTTCTTGGCTTGCGTGTTTTCCATCATTTGGCGTTGTTTGCTAAGCAGGGGCGTCTTGAAGGAGTGAGCTAAGTGAAGAGACTCTCATCTCCCAAGGACTAGATGTCCCACTGGACATTCAGTATCCTGTTGAATTAAATGGGACTTGCTTCTGAGTAGGCAGGCATGGATGTTGCTGAATATCAGGCTGGTTCTTTGGTTGCCAGTCCCTTAAGTTAATGGTGCAAGCCTTCACATACTGTCTCCTGTGGACAGGCTTGCGTGATAGTTCATGGGGTGGAGAGACAGCTAGACAGAGAGAGCTTCATTTCCTGCTTCAAAACCGTATTTTTTTGGTAAAAACGGTGCTTTTAAAAACAGCCCCTGTGATCACCAGAGCTAAAAGCATCAAGGCACTTTCTACAGCAGGGGTGGCTACCCTTTTTTGGTCCACATTGACTGACCCACGGTCAACCAAAGTGTCAAAGTCCACACTCTGGAGCTCCCAGGTTGCCACCAAATGCAAACTTCACTGCTAAGGAGCAACTGGGGGCATATTTTAAGGCTCTTTGTTGTCCCTTTGGAGCCTGTTCCACACCTGACATCACATGACACTGGGTCTGGGGCAGATGCGTATCACTCAGAGGGAGGAACCAACTTGCGGAAACCAGATTAAGACCTCTGGTGGGCCTGATTTGGCCCATAGGCCAGAGGTTCCCCATGTCAGAACTTCAGAAACCTTTTGTTTTCACGGTCCCTCCCACCCCACCCCACCCTCTCTCTAGGTTTTGTTCCATATTTCCCACGATCTCACACTGGCAATTCTGAGCCATCAGTCTGCTTCCTGGGAGGAGACAGTGAAAGCCACTCTTGCAGCTGTGACCCGTAGCTACGATGCTGGAAACTTCAGACTTATGCAAGAAATCTGCAACCTCCTCCTCCCTACAGGTATAAAAACTCATCCCACATTTAGGTCAGTTTTTATATAAATCCATTGGAACAGATCAAGACTTCGAGCCCCCCAACTTACAAAGTTCCTATCCAAGGATGGTATTCTGGTAACTTTCCTATAAGAATTTTGCTTTCTTGGATCTCATCATTGGCACCTCTGGCTTCCCTTTTATTCATTAAAAGGGCATAGTTCAATTTGTCACTTAAGCAATATTGAGCAGAGGCTGCATTTGCATGTAATGGGACGCCAAGGTTCTTGGGTTAAGAAACCGTACTCTGCATGCAACCATGTTCCTCCAGCTTGGATGCACGTTGATAAGCAAACCAGGAAAGGGATAGCTGTGTTGCATCAGAAGCTAGGACCATGAGTTTGTATCCATCTCAATCATTGCATACACAGAACATCTACTGTTGGGGCATCGGAACTTCCCCTGTGAGGGCACATGAAGGAGGAGAGGGAAGGAAATTTTCATCATGCTCACGTAATGATTTAGTTGGATACAACCCATGACTTTTTGCCCTGGTACACCACAATCCGTAAGTTGAGCAGAGAATTAAATATAATTAATAGATTAACAAAGCAGTTGTACTGAACTGTTGAAAGGGAGAGGACTGCTTACGTCCTCCTTGTTCTATACAGTATGCAGATTATGGATAATCAGTGCAGTGTCCTAGAGAAGTTCTGTTGTGTAAACCAAGGCATTGTTTTAAAAAATAACTAACATTCCACTCTGTATCTGACCCTGATTAGGCTGGCATAGTGAGGCATCTACAAGGCCACTTCCAATGACACTCCTTGTGTTTCATTTCCACCAGTCAAAAGGGAACTGGCCTCTGCTTAATGACGGGGATGTCTTCTGTGTTTTACTTCTTTTGGATACTACTAAGTTGTAGCTTTGTCACAGATGAAAAACTGGAGGGTATCTAGGGGGAGGAGGTTCTACATTAAATCACCTGTCATGTAGTCCCTCCTGAGTGAATCCAGGCAAGCAGCCCATCACATGAATGCCTTCCTCACTGTGCCAGCCTAGAAGGTATGGTAAGTGAACCCATGTTCCTTTCCAACTGTGCATATATTATGTTTTGACAGGTTGCGCTCATCTAAGAGAGAAGCTGGACAGCACAGATTTGCAAAGTATGGCAGCCTGCAAAAGCCTGGAGGCATTTGTAGCTTATGGGCAACTATACGATCTCTGGTGGAACCCGGAACGTGTGGATTCGCGTGTCGTGGAACAACCAGGGCTGACCTCTGAGGCTTGCACTTTTGAGCTGCCCACTCCTGGCCAGAGTAACATCGAAAGAGTCTCTTTGCCTGAAGAAACTGAAGTTGAAGATCCGCTTTCAAGAGGACATAACAATTGCACACACTCAGAGACTGATTCAGTAGCCAGCTCAAGCCTTTTAATGGAAAGACAAGCAAAACTGAGGGGCTGTAGAGTGCTCCTTTCAGAAGAATATGCTGCAATCCAAAGTACAAAGAGAGAGATCTCTAGAATTCAGCAGACTTTGGCAGACATGATCAACCAACATCAGAAAAACAACCTCCACCAAAGTGCCACCAACAGCCAGGATTTAGCTGAATCCCCAGCAAGCCAGAGTCAGAAGTAAGTGGTGCATTTTAGTGATGATGGCAGTGCTCAAAGCTGGCTGTGGAATCCCATTGAACTAGGCCCCAATTCATAAATTTCTGTTGTGTGATAGTTGTAAAAAAAAAACCAAGCAAACCCTCAGACCTTCTGTCGGTGTGGTTGGCATAACCAGTTGAGAGAAGTTCTGTTGTACTTGCAGAAGTTGTTCCATGTTTGCATTGATTTAGTTGGATATGACACATGGAAAAGGTGTTAATAGTCTCTCCACTCAGTGTGAGCTTTTCAGGGAGACCTTGGCTGTGAATATTTGATACACTAACCCTGAGAGAAACCTTTGACACACTTCACAAAAAACTGATCTGATTTTTTTGCTTCAGACAAGTTGCTGCATTCCTTCTATAGTGGTATTTATTATACGGAAGTCAGTTTCATAATATTTAATGACACAGTTATCAAGCCTTATAATCACACTTTAATTTCTAAGTTAAAGTGAGTGCCAGGTTGGGAATATTTAACTTTTTTGTATTTTTGAAATTGTGATCTCTTAAAACTTCTTTACAGTAAGGAACAAGTGAATGAACCAGTTTCTCTGCTAGATTTGACAAAACAACTAACAGAAGCAAATCAGAAACTGGCAGAGTTCCCAGATAGTATAAAGGTAAGTCTGACTTTAACATGGAGCAAAATCCTTGTTCCCCTGCTTTACTTAACAGCACAAGCTTGTGGGAAACTCAGCCAGATGGGCAGGGTATAAATAATAAATTATTATTGTGATAACTTGACAGAAGGAAATCAAGAGATTTGGGTTTCCTTGAAGATATGTTTGAAGATGCTTGTTTTGTTATAGCAGTAGGTGGCTAACCTGTGGCCCTACAGATGTTAAGATTCAATTTCACCAGGGAGAATGGGAGTTGTAGTCCAGCAACAGCTGGAGGGCAAAATCCTGTTTTTTACAAGATCAGTTGGTTTTAAAAACTGCATAACACTCGTATCAAGCTACCCTTTCAATGATGTCAGTCACTGGTTGGCAAAACAGCTGACTTGTACAGCTTCAAGTTGGAAAAGTGAATGAATTCTAAAATATGTGACCCCAGAATATACATGTGTGATAACCTATGAGCAAGCGAGTTATGTTCACCTGAAATATGCAGCAGTCATCACTGAAGATACCCATGCAGCTGAAAAGCTGCTTACTGCAGCAGCAGTGTAGCTTTAAAATATTGTGCTCTTTGGAATAGCAATAAATCTGGCAATGCCGTTATATTGATCGTATAATGCAGCTGGGAAATGTGGTAAGATATATCACCTCAGCTTGGAATTATACATAGGAGTTTCCAGTGTGTAAAAATACAATTTTTTTTTCTTTTTTCCAGGTTTCTCCCTTCCCCGACGTACTTGAGTGCTGTCTTGTTGTGCTTCACATGAGTGTCCAGCACCATGAAGTAGTTCCAGAATTACAGGAGAAGTCATTAGAACTACTTAGAAAATACAAAGGAACTCACATTTGTAAGGACGAAATATGTCTCATTCTAGAATCGATGAACAAGATACTTTTACATAGTCATGCCGGTCCGTGAGAGTTTTCTGAAATAATGTGCAGAAAGAAAACCCAGCCTACCAGAAGTATCCATTTTTTTTCTAGTGCTGTCAACTTATTTTATATTTTGAGGCAATACTCTGTGGAAGGATTCTCTAATGTACATTCTCTAACCTACATAGTTTCTATGAACTTTCTGTGCACGACAATTGACCAATAAATAGTATATGTTCTAAAAATGAAATTTATTTTTTCATCACTGCTTTCATAAGCAAATTTTGCAAAGATTTGAGGATGGATGCTGCCTACTGCACGAAGGGACCTGCAAGGGCACCTTTAAAAAATGCTAGTATGGATGAAACAAAGCACAGTTGACCGCTCATCATTGCAACCTTGTGAAGATATCTTACACCAAAGTAGGATGGGAATAAAAAAAAACATGCATGGATGGTGCTAGATTGTAGTATGCATATCAATTAATCTTGCGTATAAGGTAAGGCAAGATATTCTTGACCTCCCCTCAGTATACCATTTTCTGTAAGTACAGTGGTACCTTGGTTCTCAAACTCACTCCGTTATGGAAGTCTCTTCGACTTCCAAAACATTCACAAACCAAGGCGCGGCTGATTGGCCCCGGAAACAATGTCGACAGTCGAAATGGAGGTTTGGCTTCCAAAAAAATGTTTGCACACTGGAACACTTTTTTGTTGAAACACGTTTGTGGCATTCAGGTACCACTGTACATTACATTTGCCACAAGTCTTAGGAGGTCTAAGGAGACAGAAGCCACTAGCTGAGGGTGGGGTGGAAAACAGCAGCCTTTTAAGACCCCCAAAGATCCCAAAAACTCACTTGATATCACTCATTGGCTAAAACTACTGAAGGGGGGGTAGCTTATCTCACAGAAATCAGTTGGCAGATTAAGGCATGCTGCCAGCTTTTGATCTAGGAGACCTTTTTAAAACACAATTTCAAAAGAAGTGTGGAAAAAGTCAAAAAGTCTCATGCCTTAAGAAAATTCTTTATTTTACAAAATTAAGAACCAATCATATATACATGAGCATTTAACTGCAACCAGTGAATACTTTTACATAATGGGGAGTTATTAAGCTTGTTAAAAATACCACACTATCAGGATTTTCTCTCTCCCTCAAACAGATTTTGGTTTTCAAGATTGTACGAAAATTGCTATTAAATGCACTTTTAGTCTGTAACCATTTAACAATTTTGGGTTGCTCTTTAAAGTACTATAAAAGGGACATCTAAAAGCTAAACTAGCCTTCATTGGTAGGTGCGTGTGATTTTATCCATTTACTCAACAACTTGGTAGAAGGGTAACTTGGAATTAATTTTCGGTCCACATTGTTATTGTAGTCTCAATCATGCAGGCAGTTTTGATTCTATGGTAGTTAAGATGAAGCATACTGCTATATGACACATGGCCCGGCAATCTAAAAGGAGAAGCTAGCTATAATACAAGCCAGCACAAACCTTACGGCTGCTACTAAGATGTAAGCATCTCATGCATTATTATGTCTCCACCACCAGGGCTGAATGGATCACTTTCACAGAATTACTTACACAAAAGATAAAAGCTAGCAGAGGGCTCAGGAACACATCACCCTCACAGAGAGCAAAAAAAGGTTTAAAATAAGCTTTCAAAAGCTAAATCTGCAAGTGCATGAGAGAACTGCAGCACTGCTGAAAGTTCTGAAATGACCTGCGCCTTGCAAATTCAGCAAGTTTTAAAAGAAAACAGAGGTATATACACTGTAGTTTGTATCTGTTTTTACTTATGAGCATGACACTCTACCAGCCATTATGAAACTGCTGATTAAAATCAGCCAAGATTCATAGCAAAGATGCCTTTTGCCCTCTGTAAAAACGCTAGTTCTTCTGCCATGTGTTTGAGATTTAACACTTTAAAGGAGGAAGCTTGCCCTCATGGACCCATGTTCTGTTGAACAGCATTCTGTTGTCACTGCTGCAAATTGTTGATAATAGCCAGAATACTCATTTTCTCTTGAGCTGCTTCTACATCTTCACTCTGTTTCTGAGCCACTCCCGTACCAAGGCCATAGAGTCTCCCACAGTACTTTGCATCATCAATTGTGTCCTCAAAGAACAACTGCAAAACAGAAAAAAATACACGTCACAAGTTGTTTCATATGACTAACCAACTGCAGAAACCATGGAAAGGGAAACTGTCTAGTCAAAGGAAAGCTGGAGATACCAAGGTGGTTAGAATTTGCTGGCAAGCTACTGCACACTCTCACTATTTGGTAGGAGACAAGACACGCCTACCTCTTTCATTCTGAAGAATGCCATCCCAGTGAGTAGCGAGTCTGATCCAGCTTGGTGCTGCCGTCCAATCCGCTGTAAATCCAGCTGGTCAGCAACTTCCTGAAGGCCTCCCTGCAAGAGAGAAGAAATCAGACCTAATCCACCTCACTTCTTGTCTTCTCTGCCTATGACAATTAGAGAGCTCACAGCATTTTACAAGAATTTCAAATCGAAGGCCAAGGGTTAGGCTTGTATTTATTAATAAGGTTAACCTTGGACAAGAATTTATACCGTATTTTTCGCTCTATAAGACGCACCAGACCACAAGACACACCTAGTTTTTGGAGGAGGAAAACAAGGAAAAAAATATTCTGACTCTCAGAAGCCAGAGCAGCAAGAGGGTTCACTGCACAGTGAAAGCAGCTATCCCTCTTGCTGTTCTGGCTTCTGGGATAGCTGCACAGCCTGCATTTGCTCCATAAGACGCACACACATTTCCCCTTACCTTTTAGGAGGGGAAAAGTGAGTCTTATAGAGCAAAAAATACAGTAGTTACTATACCAGCAAGCTTTAGAAACTACAATACAAACACAGAGCTATCAAACAAGTTCAATTTTGCTATCGGCATATCTTAGTACACGCCTCAGGATTGGCATTTGGACATTTGCCTCCAAACTCAATTTGATCAACCCATGAGTCATAAATTTAAGTGAACAGTAATAAAAGTGCAGTTCACAAAATGTAAAACAAAACAAAAAAATTCTAGGTCGCCAGAGACCAGTCGCAAACGTCTTTCAGAGTACCACATCAGATCACAGGAAGACTCCCTATAACACTGGTGTGAAAACAGATTGGTGAATGAGGCATATGTGCATGATTACTCACACAGAGCAAGGATCGAGTGCACACTTCTGCCATTTGTATTGAATGACACCATGGTACAGTAGGTTGCCACTCACACAATGGTTGTTTATTGCAAGGAGCATGTGACACTGGTCATTAAATAGTAGGCCAGTAGCAGGGAACCATTTTTCTGTGGGCCATATTAACAGTGGCTGAGGCTGAGTCAGTGTCAGCTCTTTTTCTCCATCATTGTTTTCCACACCCTATACCCATCTCTAAGAAAGCATAAAGGCAGCTTGGTTTTATCTGCTTTCAGCTGTCCCCAACCCCCAGTCCCTCTTTCTGTCCCTTCTTCAGCTCTATTCAAACCTCCATTGCAGTTACCAGCCCACACTCCCTCTCAATGCAAGGAAGATTCCCACACACACCCCTCATCTTGGCAAAGCTCATCTGCTCTGCTATCAGGGAGATTTGGTAGTCTGGTTAATAGGAAGGAAGTGATGGAACACTGTGAAGATGCTGGTCATGTACCCAGCCCAGCAGTAAGAGGGAGTTGTAATTCAAACCAATTCTACTATTGTTATACTATTTATTATTTTAAAAGTCATAAACCTACCAAATAATCCATATTTCAGCTCACTTTGTTTACATCTATACAAAGCAGCAACCAATGTATCTCAAATTTTGCAATTACAGTAAAATCAAGTACTGTACCTTTAGGTTTTTGCAGCTCTTCATGAGGTACTTAACGTCATATATAGATGGAAAGAAAAGGTTCAAGATATGAAAGAACTCATGTTCTTCTTCTGGAAGCCTTGAATCTGTCAGGAGTTTTACCATATAACCGAAGTCATAGCCACTGAGGAAGGAATTACGCAAAGACAGATCAACCAGTGGTTTAAATGCATTATTTTCAAACCTGGCTGGTACTACTAAAATGCTGTTACCAGGAGATATCCTAGAAGCAGTTACTAGAAGGTACCTTGAAGCCAAGGTTATCATTATTATCAACATTAATTAACAGTACATGCTCAACTACTGCAGATTTCTGGCAGGGAAAGAACATTTCCCAAATAGGGTCTTTTTGGAATTCATAGTGAATCATGTACTTAAATTTAATCAACCAGCAAGCACTTGTGTGCTGGTAATCCTGAAAACTAAAAACAAGACAATGCTTCACAGAATTGTAGGATTGGAAGGACTCTGAGGGTCATCTAGTCAACCCCCTACAGTGCAGGCTTTGTTCTGCAGGGGGGAGAACTAATAAGCTTATATTTATTTGCAAAGGGCACAGAACAGTGATGCAGAATCCTACACTGTGGAGTCTTACTTTAGCACAAAGAATTTCATCACCTTTCCCATCTCTCATAATTACCTCACTCAATAACCCGTTCAAAGTTAAGGGGACTTAAGCAGAAGGGGAGGGCGGAAAGCACTTGCTCCCAGCTTCTCTGTCAAAGGCCCCCAACGTAAGTTTTAAGGGATATGCAAAACTCTAGAATCAAGCATAAATTTTTCACAACATAAGATAAAAGCGGCTAAATGTTAGGAGTGAAATGCTATTTGACAAACCTGTGAAATGAAAGCCACTTGACATTGTCACAGAGCACCACACCAGAGGTCATAAGTAGTTCAGCAAAATGCAAGGTATCAATCCCTTCCTCTTCATGCTTCTGAAACTGCAATCCAGAGCTTGCAAGAAGGTCTATTGAATCTTGAGAATACATATCTTCCCTAGTGAGAAGGACAAATAAATGTTATATATCAGGTCTTCACTGTGCCTAAATGAATCAATGGAACTTTTATAATATTTATTTATAACCCTCCTTTTCTCCCAAAGATAAAAACATGAACCACTAAAAACACAGGGGGAAAACAATCATCTAAAAGCAATTAAATATTGATAGAATTAAAACTATATACATATATAAAATCAGGGTAAAACATGGAAATAATTACAACAGAAACAGCACGACAGTAGCCCTTTCATTAAAAGAAGTCAATTCCCAAAAGCGTCTTGGAGCAAGAAAGTCTTAAACCCACCCCAACCCTGCTTCAGAAGGACAGCAAGAAGGGAGCCAGTCTTGTTTCTCTAGGGAAGGTGTTCCCAAGTCTGGGAGGAGCCACCAAGAAGGCCCTCTCCCATGGCTCCACACAGAATGCCTGTGAAGGTGATGGGCCTCCCCCTAAGATATCAAAACCCAGGCAGGCTTATATGAGGAACAGCTGCTATCCCTGTGCAAAGTGAGAGCACACTTCCAGACTCTCCAGCATAAACTCCTCACTGTGGAATGAGAGAGGAAAGTCCACAAAGAAATAGGAGATTGGGAGTGTGTAAGTACAAAGCCCCCAGAACATTTGAGTAAATGCAGGGCCACTATGTCTACATTTACCATAAAAAATGCCAGCTTCTTGCCATATACTTGGGGTAAAAAAAAATGGAAGACATTTTTGTTTTGACAATATTTTCCAGCTGAATAAAAAAGTATCTCCTTTAGGTTTAAAAATAATAAACATTTGCCTTGAATTGTTTTTTGTGCTGCTTGTATGGCATATTTGCAAACTACCATGAGAAGCATGTAAAAGGCAATTCGTATATTAAAAAGTTATAATGATACTTAAAAGAAATACTTTTTCCTGATTAGGGTGAAGGGCCTGCTAAAGACTTAAAGCCCGAACAATTTGGCAATAATCCTAGGTTTAAAAGTGATTTTTAATAACATTTTGACAAAAAAACCATCATTCTGTGCTGGCACATTGATTTGAAACATAACCCCTTCATATTGAGATGGGATTTTTTCCTAGCTGGCAAGCAGCTCTTCCTCCTATGTGGGAACAACCTTTCAGAGAAAAACTGATTCACACATTCCCCAACTTTGAAGACTTACGTAAGATTGAACTTGAAGTTAAACTGCCATGTGTTGATCCCAGCAGGGTATTCGCCTTTCTCATTTGTGAAGGTCAGGCCTAGCTGGATGATTTTCAGCAGATCAACATTGCATCGGAGCAACTGATACTGATAGTCTATAGAGCTGCGAAATTCACCTATTGGTCGAACAACCACCCCAGGAAACTCTGTGTCCTAGAAAAACAAAGAGAAGTCCAACCCAAACCTTGTAAGTTCTATTCACAGATATAACACACACCAATGCAATAAACACCACAGAATTCTGCAGTTGCCGGCTTCCTGGCATCAGCGTCACGAAAAGTTAATTAAGCATGCATAAAATAATGCCTATAGCCAACTGCAGTTTCTCTTTTTGTGGCCCTTTTCCTTCTTTGGTGAAACATCTGGGCCCCCCCCCAGCCATTCTAAAATGGGAGATAAAGTAAGAGAATGCCTGCAGCACTACAACTGCATAGCCACTCTTCCCCCTGGATACAGAGACATATGGTGATTCAGATGCCCTTGGCAGCTGTTTTTCCAGCCTGTTGCAGGCACTATCTGTGCGCTATCTGCAAAGTGAATCCTTCATGTGCCATTGGCCCTGAATTCAACGGAAGGAGTAGAGATACAAGGCGACTGGGAGGGACAAGGGAATGAAGGACAACAGGAATGCAACAACAACAAAAAAAGGTTCTCTTCGCCTACAATTTAAACTGTAGTGGTCTAATTAGCTTAATAAAAGTTAAAAAGCAAACCTCAGACTGATTAGAGTCCTGCTCCCCCAACTCTAAGCCATGTTCCGGAACATGTGAACTGTTCCTGACTGAAATACAATTTTTCAGCTTCACATAGGATTTGCATAAGCTAAAGACAAAGGGACATGGCTCTTTCGCACATGAACACTACATATTTTCAGATTCTGGAACAGAAGAACCCGTTATCTTAGGTTGTGGTCACTCAGTGAACTAGAGACTATTTAATCTACATAAACCCTACAATCTTTTAATAACTAGGCTATGGTGCACGCTAAAGGCATCTTCACATACCATGTCTTTTATCAATCTAGGCTGTCATATGAGTTGGCTGGGAAGGAGCTTCTCTTAGGTTTAACCTCATTGCAAAAGGAACTTTGTACTTGCTTATAGCTTCATCCCCTACAGCCCAAACCAATGAAGCTAGGCATTTGCTCATCTGATATCTCAATCTGCATTAAGGACACTGAAAATCCTTCTAAATTTCATCAGGTGTTATATCACATCTACCAATTAGCTGAACACACTAATTTAAGCTATAATAACTCATTTGTCTACATATAAATCCTATATTTAGAAAGCTGAATACTGGAAGACATATTTACCATTGCGATGTAGCTGTAACTAAGAACTATTTCCCGAATTTTTCTCATTTCCTCTTCTAGATTATTTGCCCATACTTCGCAGATCACCTGACTGTTTTCTGCAAGTGCCGCTGGCATCCTGAGGGATTTGCACCACAATCACAAGAGCAGGGGGGAGCGCCAAAATGTCAAGATAAACCACCCTAAATATGTAGGAAAAATGGCAAGTGCTTATTCCAGCAAGATATTCATTTCAGAGAAAAACAGGGAGAAAAACATCAGGGACAGGGAGTCCAATCCTATACATGGTTACAGTGGTGCCTCGCAAGACGAAATTAATCCGTTCCGCGAGTCTCTTCGTCTTGCGAAGCACGGCTATTAGCGGCTATTAACGGCTTAGCAGCTTTAAGAAAAAGGAAACAAACTCGCAAGACATTTCGTCTTGCGAAGCAAGCCCATAGGGAAATTCGTCTTGCGGAATGACTCAAAAAACGGAAAACTCTTTCGTCTAGCGAGTTTTTCGTCTTGCGAGGCATTCTTCTTGTGGGGCACCACTGTACTTAGAAATAAGTCACAGATGGCAGAGTTCCACTCAAGACTTCCCCTTGCTCTCCCTGCATACTCTCAAAATCAGCTCTAGGGGCTCCCCCCAACCCCCAGATCAGATTCTGAGGGGAAACAATAGCAAAGCTGTAGCCACTGTCTGGTAAGCAAGTGGTTTATTACAGTATCTTCCTTAAGGGTATAAACACTAAAACTATTGCATTTTCTACATTTGTGTTTTGCTGTTTCAAAACAGGCGTTTGTGTAATTCTTATACTGACTGGAAGACAGATCCGCTTTCTCCAGCAACACCCCAGAGACTATGCGTAAGGCTTGTGCCCTGGATCCTTGTAGACTGCAGCAACTAGAGACAGAAACAGGACATATTCCTTCAAGGCTCCATATATTGGCCACAGGATGTTCTTTTTGAGCAGGCATTGTACACAATTCTACCACTGCATACACATTCTCCAATGCATCTTGGATATTACAATTTAAATAGATCCATTCCACACAATGCAGGAATTGGGCCTTAAATGTTGTGGCACTTACCCTTTGGAATTTCCTCCTCTTGAATATTAGACAAGTCTTCAGTAGCCTTTTCAGTGACTACCGAAGACCTTCTTTCAACAGCCTTTTTAAGTTGAGATCTTTTCCAGTCTGATTTTGTGCATATCAGAACTGTTGTTAAAATATTTTTGAAGATATTTTTGCTGTTTTGCCTCTTGTTGTTTGCTGCCCAGGTTCCTCTGGAATGAAGGATAGGATATAAAATTAGTAAATAAGTATGCATCTTGACCAGAGAATGTACAAAAAGACTGGTGTTTTTAAAAAAAGAAGTTCAAAATGCACAAGATATGCATTGCTGCTTCTGCCTCCTGAAAAAGTCCATTGAAAATCACTCTTCTTTCTTCCCATGCAAAGGCAAAAGGCAAATAACTTGGGAGAGGAATATTTAAGCTGGGTTCACAGAACAGGGTTATTCAATGTGGCCAAGTTTGTGGGTGGCACCAATTTCTTTTACAATAGTGAACACCAAAACGGATCACAAAGCAATTCAAAATAATCTTTCTGAATGGAGTGAAACAGCAGTATAAGAATTGGCCTCCACAGTCACTTATGGACTCACTATTATGACCATATTCATGGAAGACAACCTTACTCAGCTACAAGTGATCACCAAAGAAGGAGGCGCAAATGAAGTTGTTAAGAGTAGTATGATGATCTTTGGTGCAAAAAAAATATCAATTTCATATATATACCAATGGGGGCTGAACTGGTGGTAACTAACCAGGGAAAAAATATTTCCATTTAGAAAAAGAAAGATGAAACATAATACAGGTTTATAAAAACTAAACACGGTATAGAGAAACCAGAAATAAAAACACATTTTCCCCTCTGGAATTCACTACAAGATTGGTGACGATATTTACTTCCAGTCTCAAGGTCTAGTAGTAACTTGGCTTCCTCTCTTATCATGCTATATTTCACACTATTTGTCTATCCTTTTGACTATGAAAACTTTAGGCTTCTCAGAATTGCTTGTTGTGAAACAAGGATTTTGTTTTAAGCCTGCTGCTCTGAGTGTCCCTAAACACAACCAAGTGAACATTCTTTTCACTATTTTATATGAATCTGCCAGCATCTTTTTCTAAACCCAAGTAACCTTCAGTAAAATTATCTGCCCTAAAAACCATGCCATTATTCTGAACATTCTTCTTGCATTTCCTTATTTATATTTGCTTTTCAGAGTAGCAGTAACAGTACTAAAAATGCATAAAAATCAACAGGGTCATTTTTCCCTCACAAGTTTGAGAAAAATAATCTTTCCCTTCCTACAGATGCTTCAAACTGTGCTGTTTCCAAAATATTCTCTCTATTAAACCAAGTTATATCTTAGATATTAAGAACTATCATTATGTATAATAATTTTTAACCCAACAGTCTTTAAAGAAAACCTCATGTAACAATCTCAAAATTCTTAAACTATGTCCACTAGTTCCAAGTATATTATTATATTTGTTAATTACTCTTCACCGCAACACTCCAGAGTGTTACATCTAAAATAGGCAATACAATACTGTACAGTACATCATTTTAATCACTGTTCCACCTCACCCAAACAGCAGGTAATACTGTTTACTGATCAATCTACTTCACATTCTGCTTTCAGTGAGTTATACAAATCCAAAAAAGCAGGATTTCCAAATTATGCTCTGAATCATCCCTCAAACCCCTTTAACAAGGCAATCCACCCAGACATTTCTTTGCCAGAATTAGCTTCCTATGCTCCACCCCAGAAGTTAAGAAATATCTGTATTTTCTTGCAGCCTTCGCTCTCCCTCTTTGGTTCTCTCATTGCCCTGGAAGCTTCCACCCCTCCAAGCATCACCCGCATCCAACACCCTCCTCCATTCGTTCACCTGTACTTTTCGGCTACTGTCTCAACTCCCCCGAGCGGGAATACAGACTGGAGTAAAAAAAATACCAATTTTCTGCTTAAATGCGAGGCCTCCTTCGATCTCCGTAACAGGGAAGGAAGCCGGGGTTAGAAATGTAAGGAAACAAGGACGAAGAAACAAATCGGCTTAATAAAGAGCACAATATTCTTACACGCAAGAGAGTCTTTTGTCGCGACGAAATCTAGACCGACCTGGACTATGCGACTTCGCAGCAGAAGCCTCTCTCGTCCCTGATCCCTTCCAACAGAGAAGGAATATTCTCTCTCACGGAAGAAGCATTTGCAGGACAACTTGCGTGCGTGTGTGTTTCTTCGCCCGCCCCCTGCGATGCAAGAAAAACCTCTCCGCGCGGAACTTTAGGCCCCCGCTTCTACTTGCCTTGCGCGGAAGGAGGAGGAGGAAACGACGGCGCCACAAACCTCTGAGGTGCTGGAGCCCCTGCTCTGCCTTCCCCACCTTGTGAACTACGCAAGGGAGAACCGAGGGTTTTAAAAAAACACCACCCACAACCAGGAAATCCGGTCAGCAAACAAAGGAGCTTTCCCGCCCGAGACCCTCCAGAGGCTCCTCCCCCTCCCCGCCCTCTCGGCCCCCAACCTCCCCCCGCCTGGTCTGAGGCCTAAATGCGAGCCCAACGCCTCACCAGAAGCGCGGGGAAACCGAGCGCCGGGCCGTTGCTCCTTTCCGCCGCCTTGGTCTTCCTCAGCTGGGGTCCCTTCTAGGCTACCGATTTTCCATCGCTCGATGGTTTGCTGAGCTGGGCGTCTTTTTCTATCGCTCTGTTTTTCTCCCTACACGCATGCGCTCTAAGCGAGCCTTTCTGAGGCAGCAAGCATCCGGCTTTCCGTAAGAGACGCCGGAAAGAGAGCGCCCTTTTGCACGTGAACACTGCCTGCAGCGGCTCCTCCTCCCCGCTGTGTTCCAACTGCGCCTGCGCCTGGGAGGCGTTGGGTAAACCCAATGAGCAACGCGTGTCCTGTCGAAAGGGATGGCTGAGTTTTTTGTTTTATGCGTTATGGAGCAGGATTCAACGGCGGCAGAGGCCGCCCAGAAAGGAGGAGAGGCAGCTATGAAAGGGATCGAGCTGTTTTTTTTTTTTATTCTGGCAAGCTCTGCTTCAGCAATTGAGGCAGCAATCCGAAAAGCAGCCTCCTTGAACCTCGTGGGATTCATTCCCATAATAAGCCTCCTTGAACCTCGTGGGATTCATGCCCATAAGATTTATTCCCGAGTGAGAATGCATGCTAATACGCCATGACAGTGATGTTAAGCACACTTGAGACCTGGTTCTGGACTTTGAAGTAAATCCATTTCAGGTCACTGGGAGTCATTCCCAAGTAATTGCATTACAGTCTTTAACCACAAGGCATTTTGAAACCATAAGGACTTTGCTTCCAAGTGTTGTAAATAAAAATATGCCCTTTTCCCTTATGCGGTATCCAAGAGCCCATATAGAGTCCTTACATAGGTTCCCTATTGGTAGGAGAATAACAGAGGCCAACCAGAGAATATTGAGAAGCAAAGCAACTAGTAAGCTTGATCTTTATTGATCTGTTGCAACAGGGTGCTCCCCTCACTGGAGGGAAGGAAGGGGACCCACAAAAATGCTGTGCAAGGGCTTATAAAGACTTTTGAAATTCCCATCCTGTAGACCAAGACCACCCCCAGAAACATGATACATACATCACAGAAGGGGTGTAACCTAAGACCACCCCTCAGATACATCACAGAAAAGGTGGCCTTAAAACAGAAATTTTAATATTGTTTTTCTCTTATCCTTGTTTGTTTTCCTGTCTGGCAGGTTACTTGATTGGATTGCCTGAGGAGCCTGGCCATTCTTTTGTAGTGATAAATAGTGATAAATACTTAGTTCCTGGGCCGTCACAGGCTCACACCCTATTCAAACACATCAACATACCCCTAAGACAGGATTTGTGAAGGAAAAGACAATGGGGAGGTTTTTCCACTTTGACCATGCAGAGAACCATTTGCTAAGTTTAGGAATAAAAAATTGCTTCAGGTCAGTCTTTAAGGGATCATTCCTGCTAAATCAAGGCATATACACTTTTCTTGTTATCTGGGCTTTCATGGATCCTGAAGCTTTTCCTTGGTAAAATTAAAATTTGGTAGAGATGAGTAAGCACACAATTTGGTTGTCCAATTGAGATGAAAAAATGAGAGCAATTATGGGGAAAAACCTTAAGATTCTATGTGTGCAATCTGGGGGGGAAACTATATGAAAATGATATACAGATGTTAGCATAATAATAATAAATATGTTGGAGATGTAAACAAAGTGAAGGAACCTTATTCGACGTATGGTGGTCATGTCCTCAAATAAATAAATAAAATTTGGGACATGATCTACACCCATTTCCATTTGGCATTCTAATCAAAACATCCCAAATAATAATAAAGAGTGTTGCTTCAAAACTACCTGATAAAATATGGTTCCAAGACTAATACTTGGTTGTGGTCAGATAAATTTCACAACTTTACGGGAAAACCGAGATTAATAAATAAATACAGAACAATTGCTACTTAAAGACAGTACTGAATCTGCAAGGGATACAGAGAAGTCATAGAAGGGATTCAAAATAGTTTTCTGGAACATTAAGAAAGTGACTGCAAAGAAAGAAAGAAATAGTAAAAAAGTAATTTCTTTCTGGGAACTTCGTGTATAGAAAAAACAAATCGCTATTTGTGTCCTTTGAATAATAAATAAAAAAATGGGTAGAGAAGGTTGGCACTGTTCATGGTATTAGATATATGGTAATGTTCATAACTGCACATACATAGATCAACACAGGAAGACCAACCTGGAACCATTTTGATTCCTAAACTGACCAAATCCTTTCACTGCAAGGTTAAACTGGAAAAGCCTCCCCATTGTCTCTTTTCCTCACAAATCTTGTCTCCAGGATATGTCTGTTTGAATAAGGTGTGACCTGGCCCAGGAAATAAGTATTTTAGCACTACAAAAGAATGGCCAGGCACCCCAGGCAATCCAATCAAGTAACTTGCCAGACAGGAGATAAACTGTGACAGGAGAAAAACAACATTTAAATTTCTGATGTAGGTGGGATGTATCGGAGGGCTGGTCTTAGGTTACACCCCTTCTGTGATGTATGCATAATGTTTCTGGGGGTGGTCCTGATCTAGAGAATGGGAATTTCAAAAGTCTTTATAAGCCCTTGCACAGCAATTTTGGGAGTCCTCTTCCTCTCCTGCGTGTGAGGGGAGTACCCTGTTGCAACAGATCAATAAAGATCAAGCTTACTAGCTGCTTTGCTTCTCAATATTCTCTGTTATTTTCTCCTACCAATAGAGAACCTATGTAAGGACTCTTGGATACCCCATAAGGGAAAAGGGCATATTTTTATTTACAACAGCACACTGCAGAGTGCCAGGTGGGACAAGCAAATATGATCATCAGTTGACTTAATCTAAATATAGCCTGATCAGTTACACACAGAAATTTTGTCCCCCCTTTGTGGGGGTAACACACACTATCAGACACATTTCAGCATTCCTACATAATAACACATAATACACAACAAACTAATTAAATATCAGTTGCATATCATGAGACAATTGTGATCTTTTATGTATGTATCTTCTGAATCCTGGCGCACAGTGTTAAGGTTCAAAAGTGAGAAAATGTCCTTGCAATTCAACTCCTCCCCCACTCCCCCGCCAGTCTATATCCTTTGAAAGAGGTAGCTGTGGGCACTTTGAAAACTCTAGTGTCTGTTGTTGTTGCAGGTAATAGTCTTGTGGTGGCGAAGCTTTTCATCATAGGTCTCTCTAGTAACTCATCTGTAGAAGTGACATCCTGTAAGGGGGCAGGGTTTTTAGGGACTTAAAAGACAGAGTTAGAAAAGGAAGGGGCAAAAGCCCCCCCCCCCTTTTAGCTGCAAATAATCAAATCTTAGCATGTTAAGCATTTTATTCATTTCAATATTATTATCACATTTCCATATAATTACTGTTATTATCTGCTAAGTTTGTTTGCTTTCCTTCACTTAGTTTTTTTTTATATTATTAAAAAATAAATTACTCCACATGTACAGAAAGAGAACTGTAAAAAATACAAGAAAGGTTAAAAAATAAAAGAGAGCAAAAAAATAGATTACCAGTCAGATGAAAACGGACTTGACAAAGACATCAGATTCAGAAAAGAATTATTATTAAATAATACAATGATATTATCAAAACCACACAGATTACTACTGGACTGAAAAAATGGGAAAACAATGGAAAAAGGCTTAAAATGACTTTCAATATGTGATGGACATGTCCCAAAAGTAAAACACACACACACACAGACACACAATGATCTATGAGGAACCAAATAATAAATGCTAAGACACACAATTTTTAAGAAACCTGAAGTAACCTGAAGTAATCTGTTTTGGCATTCTAACATCCCAAATGAAAATAAAAGAGTGTTTCTTGATGTGACAACATCGGCTAGAATGTTAATAGCAAAATACTGAGAAATGAGTTAATACCAAGAAAAAATGAATGGCAAAGAAAGTGACTGTTTGGCTGTAAGGGAAAGACGAAAAGAAATACAAATGCAATTACTTTTTTATAGAGTATTTAAATCACTGTTTGCATCCCCTCATTATCATTTGTGCTGTGGGAGAAAAGAAAGGACACTTTGTTAGAGGTCCCCATATCCTGTTAAAAGGAAATGCTGTTCCTAAAATGCATTGACATATACACAAACAAAACCTGTTATAAAATTTTAAATCCCATTGGGGAGGTGAACTACTCAAGAGAGGAACTCACAGTGGGAGTGGTTTGATATTTACCTGTGAAAAGAATTTGGCATGTTAGATTTGAAAACTTGGCAACCTCTTGACTTTTGATGGTTCAGTACTTAACACTTTTGTCTTAAGTAGCCCCTGGAGCAAAGGACACATTAAGGGTGATTTCCCTCAATGGTTCCAAGTTTACATAAGGAAATTTTGATAAGTTTCTCCCTGCAGCACACACTCTCCAAACCTCCTCTCTCCCCCCTCCCAGCAAACCTTTTATACCATTGAAAGTGTTGCATCTTTTGGCTAAATTACCATTTGAATAAAGGAAATGAAGGGTAAGGAGTAGATTTAAAAAATAGGGTTAGATTTAAAACAAAACAAACTCAGCAATTCAAGTATTCACCAAAGCTAGCAATAGAAGTTGGTCAAATTAAATTTCTGTTAACTCAGTTCTAAGGGATCATTTATTTCCAGACCCTGGGATCGATGGAGGACTGGCTATTCCTCCTGGCAAACTGCCTGGTACACGCTGGATCACCAGTCCTTCCTCGCTCCCAGAATCCGGGTAACCAAAAGTCCCTTCGTGCGTGGTCGCCATCTGTTGTAAATATTCAAACACATCAACATACCGTATTTTTTGCTCCATAGGACGCACCTGACCAAAAGACGCACCAAGTTTTTATAGCAGGAAAATAAGAAGAAGAAAAAATCTGACTCAAATGTTGTACTAAACTATTTAAAAGAGTAAAGTGGGTGGCTCCTGTCCACTTTGCTGCTTTAAAGCGAGCCACAATATATAATGAAGAGAATGGGAAAAGGACAGACATTCCATTATAATGTAGCTGTTTTCATTATCAATGGGAAGTCAGTATTGGCAGCAGTCACAAAAATTAAAATTTGAGCATTTTACTGTTATTAATCAAGAATATTAATAGTCAGGGAGAGAAACCAGGGCTGTGCAAATGAGAAGTGCTTGGAGTATGGAGGAACAGCAAAGAGATCAAATGATTGTGCTCCAGTTCCTAAATCTCTGAAGTTTTCTCAAAACAGGCATGGTTGTTTTGAAAGGAAGATTCAAAATGGAGTGACTGAGCAAAGAACAGAGGAGGAAAAGAGGGCAGATAAATAGCTTCCATTCAATAACAAGAGAACACAATGTTTTTTGGTTTGGTATAGGTGGACTGTACTTGTAAGAATTGCATTGTGGCTCCCCACCCCCAAAGAGCACCCCAGGAGCGCAGGGCAAAGGCGCACAGCCTTCCCTCTGCTTGCAAACCTTGTTGGGGCTTCAGGGGAAAGCAGAAGCTGCCGGCAGAGCCGCATGGCTCCTCCCCCCCCCCCCCCCAAAGAGCAGCCCAGGAGCGCACAGCCTTCCCGCTGCTTGCAAACGTTGCCGGGGCTTCAGGGGAAAGCGGAGGCTGCTGGCAGAGCACCGCGGCTCCTCCCCCCACCACCAAAGAGCACCCCAGCAGCGCAGGGCAACAGCGATTTGGCTCCAGGGACCACACATTCGCTCCATAAGATGCACAGACATTTTCCCTTCCTTTTTAGGAGGAAAAAAGTGCGTCCAATGATGCGAAAAATACGGTACCCCTAAGACAGGATTTGTGAAGGAAAAGACAATGGGGAGGTTTTTCCACTTTGACCATGCAGAGAAACATTTGCACAGTTTAGGAATAAAAAATGGCTTCAGGTCAGTCTTCCTGTGCTTGATCTATGTACGTGCAGTTATAAACATTACCATATATCTAGACCTCAAAATTCCTATCACACAAGGTAAAGTGGGATCATTCTTCGAAATAGAGCCTGCAAGTTGAAAGTTTCCATCACTACGATTTGTTGTTGTGACCCCATGGACCAGAGCACGCCAGGTTTTCTGCTGTAGATCGCCTCTTCTATGATGTATATATGATATATTGGGGGGTGGTCTTGAGCTACAGGGTGGGCAATCTCAAAAGTCTATATAATGGCTTGCACACCATTGTTCTGGGTTCCTCCTCCCTCCTGCATGGGGCAGTGAGCACCCTGTTGCAACAGTTTATTAAAGATCATGCTTTGCTGCTTTACTTCTCAATATTCTCTGGTTGGCCTCTGTTATTTTATCCTACCTATAGAGAACCTGCATAAGGGCTCTGTATGGGCTCTTGGGTACCCCATAACGAAAAAGGAGCAGCTTTTTCTTAGAATCTCTTTATTTAGCGCTCTACGTGAGGCTACCTTTGAAGGTGACCCAGAAACTACAACTAATCCAGAACGCGGCAGCTAGACTGGTGACTGGGAGCGGCTGCCGAGACCACATAACACCGGTCTTAAAAGACCTACATTGGCTCCCAGTACGTTTCCGAGCACAATTCAAAGTATTGGTGCTGACCTTTAAAGCCCTAAACGGCCTCGGCCCAGTATACCCCCATCATTCTGCCCGTACACTGAGCGCCAGCGCTGAGGGCCTTCTGGCGGTTCCCTCATTGCAAGAAGCAAAGCTACAGGGAACCAGGCAGAGGGCCTTCTCGGTAGTGGCGCCCACCCTGTGGAACGCCCTCCCATCAGATGTCAAAGCGATCAACAATTACCTGACATTCAGAAGACATCTTAAGGCAGCCCTGTTCAGGGAAGTTTTTAATGTGTGATTTTAGTGTATTTTTGGTTTTTGTGGAAGCCACCCAGAGTGGCTGGGGAAACCCAGCCAGATGGGCGGAGTACAATTAATTTATTATTATTATTATTATTATTATTATTATTATTATTATTATTATTATTAGTTTGATCAACTATCTAGTTTGATCAACATGCCCCTGTCTGTGTCCACTCTAGGCAAACAAGGAATGTTGTATTTGACTGCTCCAATGGATTACATCCCACACATATCTCCACCTTTGATACTGCCCTGAGCACTTACTTGATCTGATCTCCTGTCTCTTCCTCTGGTATGGAATTTCTCTGTGTGGTCATTACCTCCTCTTCAACAATGCTCATTTGCCTACCCTTCCCACATTTTGCCTCTTGCTCCTGTTACCTCCATTGACTAGGAGCTTTCTCTGAAGCACCATCCTCTCCCTTCTTGCCTATAGTTTATGACCCATTATTCCCAGTTTTCCTTCACCCTTTATCTCCAAGAAATGGAGTATTTTGCTTACTCCAGTTTTCTGGAGTTTTTCTTCTCCAACTAACTTCTGCCCTCAGCATTCTATTCCAAAACCAAAATAATTGATAATTTCCTTGTTCTGTAGGTGAGTTCAGCACACCCCATGGCTTTCAGTGCCACCTTTATGCTGATACCTCACTTCACTCCTTTCTTCCTTTATCTGTTCTCAGATCTCTAAATGCCCCTCTCATGTAAGTATTTTTCTAAATGATGTTTCATTGCTCCCTTGTGCTCAAAGAAAAAGGTCTTAACCATTCTTTCCACACACAGATAGATGACACTGGTGTATGTTTCAATGGAATTAAACTGGCTTAAATCCAAGGATTATTGACCTATGTACCAGATGAGGGTGTAGATTATCATTTCATATCAACAAACAAACACACACTGACATCCCCTCCATCAGCAAAATTTCAATGTCTTCTTTACATAGAATAGGAGATAGTTGTTCATGTGCTATTCTCGGTCAGTGAAAAAGTGAAGCATATGGGAAAGTGTCCATGATCTTAGTTCTAGTGACATCCATATCACATCATCTAATCACTGCAGATAAACTTATTGATGTTAGTTAAGTCAAAGTCTTAGCAAGAGATCATCAAGTTGGACTTAGCATGAGGTGTCCCCGCCCTTGAGAGCAATCAGAACAGAACGTTTTCTGCTGGGTGTGCCTCTGCCCTGATTGGCATCTGCACTATGATCTGCAATAATTGCAGCATACCTTCACTTACGACAATGGGACACAGGTGGCACTGTAGTCTAAACCACTGAGCCTCTTGGGCTTGCTGATCAGAAGGTTGGCAGTTCGAATCCATGCAACAAGCTGAGCTCCCATTGCTCTGTCCCACCTTCTGCCAGCCTAGCAGTTCAAAAGCATGCCAGTACAAGTAGATAAATAGGTAGTGCTGTGGCGGGAAGATAAACGGCATTTCCTGAGCCTGAGAGAACTCCACAACATAATGGTGAGTGTTGGACATCATCTGGAGGGGCTATTCCATAGAGTTCAAGAGCACCCCGAGGGACAAATGGTGGGCTGCTCTGCCATCATGGAACCCATAAAAGCTCCAGAGAACCTGAAAGCTAATTTACACCTCCTTGAGAGAGGCACCATAGAAGCAGTTCCACAGCATCAGTGTTCCTCCAGAGTCTTCTAATGGTTCTCAAGAAAAATAATGATTTCTGCACCATTCTGATCTGCTTTCTTGAACTGTTCCATATAGGTCTGATCCATTTCAGAGACTCTTCAGCATGGAGATTACCTCGTCTCAATAGACTTCATGGAAGTATACCGCCATATGCCCATTTTACAACAGCCTAATCACTTCCTGCACTTTGCCCATGGCCAGGAGAAACTCTCCCATTTGACCTCTCCACAGTACCCCAGGTTTTCACCAAATTCATGATAGCCCACCTATGCACCTGGTTGCCCACCAATGCACCTGATATGTTTACATCTGGACAACCTTATGGTTACCAAACCTTCTCAGTCATGGGAGCACAGAAGGATTGAGGAACAACCATCCACTGCCTAAAGGAACATGGCTCCATCATCAACAGAGGCAAGACCCTACTGATCCCCAACCAATGTCTCCAACATATAGGAGTGGTGATAGACATTCCAGGATGAGACCAATCTATTCAAATGTGCTGAGTGACATTTGACATCCATCTCAGCCATTCATGCAAAGAAGGGGATACTCAGCAACAAGGCCAACTGGCTGAGGCTCCAGCAGAATTAGCAGATAAGTGGACTCTGCACAGGGAGGAGTCCCTCCAGATCTCCCAGAAGTGGGGCCTCCTGTGCATAGCCCTGTTCATTTCAGCAACAAATATGCAAGTGGACAGGTACGTATTCCAAGTTCATTATCAGAGGGCAGAGGACATGGATGCCTTCACTGCCCTAATGGCCACAGGGGTTGTTGTGACCCCTCCACTTCTGCCCAGGTTCCTAAGCAGAGTCCAGGTTCTTCACACACAAGTAGTTCCAAGTTTCTTGGACTTGGGATGGACCTCAGCTCCATCCTACCCTGGCATCTCCCTTTGAGGTTACATCTCCTCTCTCAAAGGTCCATTCTTCATCTGGATCTGGAGTGTCCACAGCTTCATGCATGGAAACTAAACACCAGAGCCTGAAAGAAGGACTGTCTGACAGTCATCACCACTATCCTTGCCTCCCTCTGGGACTCCACCTAGTAGATCTATGAGGCTGTATGCCTCCTCTGCTTTTCCAATAATGCTTCCTAGAGAGTTGATGTCCTGCATTCTTATCTCTTTCCTCATTCCATCTCCTTTCACCCAGTGTCCTCGATTAGCACAGTGAATCTGAATGTATTGTTTGTCAAGCTCTCTGTAAGATAGCAACTCAAAGCCAATAGTGAAACCCACAATGAAAGTTCTACCTCACCAACCCCAAAGAGCAGTGCCCTGCCTGAACAATGCCTTGATGATATGATGAATAATACAAAACAGCACCCACATAGAAACAGCACCCCATTCCATTTTACCACACCCACATTCAGCTGCATCAAGCTTCAGAAGGAGGAACTGTATTTGAATGCTGAAGCTTTTCAAGCTGCGTCCCACATACTTTCCATAATGTCATGAAACCACGCCCACAACACAGAAACCAATAAATTGCACTGCAAAATTCTAACAATCACTGCATTGTTACTATCATCAATATAATTATTTTTATTTCATTTATGTGGTACTCTTCATTTACAACATCACAAAGTAGTAAACAGAATAAAACCATAAAAATGATGTATAAACAGGCACATAGACATCCAAATAAATCAACCCATAATCGCAAACAGCAAGTAAAATACATACTGGACTTCTTTGGTGATCACTCGTAGCCGAGTAAGATTGTCTTCCATAAACACAGTTTTAACAATGAGTCCGTAAGTGACCGTGGAGGCCAGTTCTGGATCCACACGTCCTTCCACAGTGGGGAAATTGGTTTCCAGGTGGGAGTTGTTCACAGTGTGGATTTGCCAAGTGTGCCTTCCTCTTAGCATGTTTCTCCCTTGCATCCTGAGTTTGAGTGTCTTCAAAGCCCATGACACCTTTGGTAAATTGGAGGGGTTGCAGGCAAGTGTTTCCCAATTGTTAGTGTTTATACTACATTTTTTTTTTAGCTTTGCCTTAAGACAGTCTTAGGGACACGGGTGGCGCTGTGGGTTAAAGCCTCAGCGCCTAGGGCTTGCCGATCGAAAGGTCGGCGGTTCGAATCCCCGCGGCGGGGTGCGCTCCCGTTGTTCGGTCCCAGCGCCTGCCAACCTAGCAGTTCGAAAGCACTCTCGGGTGCAAGTAGATAAATAGGGACCGCTTACTAGCGGGAAGGTAAACGGCGTTTCCGTGTGTGGCTCTGGCTCGCCAGAGCAGCGATGTCACGCTGGCCACGTGACCTGGAAGTGTCTCCGGACAGCGCTGGCCCCCGGCCTCTTGAGTGAGATGGGCGCACAACCCTAGAGTCTGTCAAGACTGGCCCGTACGGGCAGGGGTACCTTTACCTTTACCTTTAAGACAGTCTTTAAACCTCTTTTGTTGACCACCAGCATTACGCTTTTCATTTTTAAGTTCGGAATAGAGTAGATGCTTTGGAAGACGATCATCAGGCATCCACACAACATGACCAGTCCAACAAAGTTGATGTTGAAGAATCATTGCTTCAACACTGGTGATCTTTGCTTCTTCCAGTACACTGGTATTTGTTCGCCTGTCTTTCCAAGTGATGTGTAAAAAATTTTGGGGACACCGTTGATGGAATCTTTCGAGGAGTTGGAGATGGTATTTATAAGTGGTCCATGTTTCACAAGCATACAGGAAGGTTGGTAGTACAATAGCTTTGTAAACAAGAATTTTGGTTTCCCTGTGAATGTCCCGGTCCTCAAACACTCTGGACTTCAATATCGGGAGAAAGCTGCAGACATACTAGATTAATCCTACACTAACAGTGTAGGATTAATCCTACATTAATCCTACATTTCCCATCAGTGTGGCTGGTGATGATGGGAGTGTAGTTTAATCCTACATTAATCCTACATTTCCCATTAGTGTGGCTGGTGATGATGGGAGTGTAGTTTAACAGCTTCTGTAGGACTAAAGCAGGAGCAGGCAACCTAAGGCCCGTGGGCCAGATGTGGCCCAATCAGCTTCTAAATCCGTTCCGCAGACAGTACAGGAATAAGCGTGTTTTTACATGAGTAGAATGCGTCCTTTTATTTAAAATGCATCTCTGGGTTATTTTGGGGGCCTCCTTGGTGTTTTTACATGAGTAGAACATGTGCTTTTATTTAAAATGCATCTCTGGGTTATTTGTGGGGCATAGGAATTCGTTTATTTCCCCACCCCCACCCCCCAAAAACATAGTCCGGCCCACCACATAGTCTGAGGGACAGTGGACAGCCCACGGCTGAAAAAGGTTGCTGACCCCTGGACTAAGGTTCCCCATACCTGTGATACAGCCTACTCTGCTCTGAATGCATCAAGAGGTCCCAAACGCCCTATTGAATAGGTGTGTCTTAATGGTGAAAGTACTGGCAAACCTCTCAAGACAGGGAGTTCCATAAATAAGGCAGCACCACTCAGATCACTGTTCATTACGTAATTATCCTATGGCAGTAAAAAGTACCACAAGAAGACTCCCCACAGCACATCTTAGTGGCCAATGGGTAAATATGGGGAACAGAGGGACAAAACTCCATCAGATATTTGGGTCCCAATCCCTTTTTAGGCTTTATAAATCAACTTGGATTTCAAAACAAATAGGCACCCAGTGCAGATGAGGATCAATAGAAGGCATGCAGGAGAGATAGGAAAAGGCTCCTGAATGCAGGAGCCTTAGTGAAATTCATGAGGCTCCCTAAGTAAAGCTGGAGCAATGTTGGTTGTTTGTTTGATGCCATTCCCCCCCCCCCCAATATAAACAGTTCTAAGCTTTGTAGATATATGTTTGCACATAGCTGAAGAGGAGGGACAATTTGGCTGATTTGAATGTGCTAATTTCATCAGGAAAAGAGTCAGTTTTCATCAGACAAAATTCTAAAAAGCATTCTAATTTAGCATGCTTTTTAAAGCTTTGTTTACGAAATACAAATAAAACTGAGTACCCCATGTTAATTCCCCCCCCCCATTATACGATTGGTATTTGACCTGAAATATTTGAGGGGGTTTTTAAACACACACTAAGATTTAAATAGTGTGTGTGTGTGTGTGTGTGTGTGTGAATATATATATATGAATACTTGTAAAAAGGCAAAAGCATGCACTTCCCTTACATTGTTTACTAAACTTAAGAGGGGGGAAGGTACTGAAAACTGCTGACACGCTAATGCATGGATGACATGTTGCTATAACCTCTTACATAAGCAGCCATTCATGTTTGCCAGCACTAATAATGGACGTATCTGTTACTTTATGTGTAATTACTCCATGCATGATGTTTAAGGAAAGAGGCCAATTATCTGCTTGCTTGCAGGCTCGCCCCTCCTCCTTTCCCTTCAGCTCGCTGAATGCAGCTACCAGCAACAACAACAGACGAGACAGAAGGCAGAAATACTTGCCGGAGCAGTTGGCGAGCGCAGGTTGGTCAGGTAAATAGCTAGGGAAGCAAGAAATTGGAACGGAGAAAGCACAATTAAAACAGTTGTTTTCACTCTGGAGTACCTAAATTTATTTTAAGAATAGTAGCTGCGTTGCTTTGAGAGAGAGAAACTGGGATAATTCAACTTTTGCAGATTTGTAACTAGTGATAGGTGTTACGACTGCAGTCCTATAATTATTTCCTTGGAAGTAAGTAACACTGAACTCAGTGGGAGTTGGTTTTGAGTAAACCCGCAGTTTTCCAGTACAAACTGCCTACTTAGATCTCTCATTCATTTCACTGAGGCTTGTATTAGGGAATGACTTTTATCCCCGTGGCAGTTTCCTGTAAAGCAGTAAGTTCTCAGAGTTTCTGTCAACTGAGCTGGGACAGTCGGGGGGGAGGAGGCAGAGCATATTTTTAATGACAGTTTGGAAAATTTCTTTGCAGCTTGAAAGTCAGAATACTTACTCCACCTTAAACTAACAGTATTATAGTGACTCTAGTTCTTTCTCGAACGATGTAGCTAGCTAGGAGGAGATTTTATCTTGTCCCTTATGCTTGTCAACACCTACCTGACATCCTTGGGGGAGATCATTAGGAGGCTTAGGCTGCAGTGAAACCAGTATGCAAATGATACAGAATTCCATTTGCTAGTCCCAGGGAGGCTGTTGGAAATCACCACATCTTCCGGAGGCACTTTTGAGATGGATAAGGGGAGCAAGCTGAATCTTAATCCAGATAAAAAGGGTGTGCTGTTGGTTAGGAAAGCTGACAGACTGGGTGGTTTAACTGTGGCATTTCTTTCTAAACAATGTTAGCAAATTAAAAAAGATTTAAAAGGCGATTACTGTAGATTAAATTGTGCAGAATATTGCGGTTACTAGTTGTGATGGTTTTCAATAGCCTCCAGCTACAGAGGCAGCATACCAAAGATGCTCGTGGGGACCAAGCATTTTGATCTTGTTGTTGTTAATTGTTTAATCATGTCCGACTCTTCGTGACCTCATGGACCAGAGCACACCAGGCACTCCTGTCTTCCACTGCCTCCTGCAGTTTGGTCAGGCTCATGTTTGTAGCTTCGAGAACACTGTCCAACCGTCTCGTCCTCTGTCGTCCCCTTCTCCTTGTGCGCTCAATCTTTCCCAACATCAGGGTCTTTTCCAGGGAGTCTTCTCTTCTCATGAGGTGGCCAAAGTAGTGGAGCCTCAGCTTCAGGATCTGTCCTTCCAGTGAGCATTTTGATCTTACCATACCTAATAACATGCCAGCTTCTTTGGCTGCCTATGTGTTTCTGGGATCAATTTCAAGTCCTCATTTGGACCTCTAAAGTCTCAAATGGTTTTGACCAAGGTTACATGAAAGACCGCCTGTCTCCTTATGAACCTGCCTAGCCCCTGGGAAATGGCATCAGAAGCCCTGCTCTCTAGCCCACCAACCAGGGTTCATCAGACTGATGTGTATGAGAAACTGTCTCTTCATTGGTGCTCCCAAATTTCTAGAATCCTATCCCTATATGGCTTTGTCTGTATCTGTCTTTTTTTTCTTTTAACCCTGTTCATTCAGTGTTTTTGTGATCGTTTCACTGGTCATTAGCTATTGCTTTTAATCTGAGTTTTGGACTGTTTTAACATTGTATTTTATTGGGTTCTTTATGTCTATGTAAGCCACCTCAGGGCGGTTCCCTCCAGCCTACCTGAAATGCAGTGTATAATTAAAAAATTACTGTGATCATGGGGACAATAAATCATGGCATAATTAAGATAATAGTTCTCATATGTTTTTGTGATAATTAAGCATGCTTACATTTCCTTGTGACAGCAGGGTAGTGTTAAGTGTCTTATTTGATCATTTTATTAATCGTGCCTCATAAAAATCCCAAAGCAATTATTAGGAAAGTATCCTGCATTTTAGAGACTGTCCCTGAAGTTGTCTTCTTCTAGCACATGATATTTCGCTTGAAAGGGACATACAGTGATCATGTGAGACCCTTAATTTTATCTATTAAAGCATAGGAGCAGTTTAAAAAAATGAACTGACTCTGTGCCTGGTGTGGAGCAACAGGATTGGTTGTAATCCTGACAACTGATGTCTCAGTGTGTTAAACAATAGGAGGACTAAATTGGCATTGCAGGGGGTTGGACTAGATGACATTTGGGAACCCTTCCAGCTCTATAATTCTCTGGTTTCTGGATTACTCAGAACTCTTTGACTGATGTACTGATTAAGGCTTTTGTAGAATGAACATTGTTGCACAGCTTAACAAAAGTTGACAAGCAAAACAGCTGGTTCGGTATATATGTGCCTTATTTCCTTATAATACTAATGGCCTAAAAGAATTCAGCTGCTTTGTCCTCTCTCTGTAATCTTTTGATTGTGTTAGCATTTTTATTTAAAAACTGCCTTGTGTAGCTTTGCAGAAACCAAACAGACTCCACATCAGCAACTGATGCTTATACTAGCAACACCTGGGGGAGAGAAGCAGGCTGGTGGCATGTGGAATAGAGAGTGGGGCTCATACAGAAATGTTAAAACATATTCCTGATTTCCCACGTGGGGAGAGGAGAGGACATATTCTCCCTTTCCCTTGTAAAAGAGATGCCTTGGCCCCTCCAGATGTCCTATTTATTGCCCATTCCTGGTGCTTTGTGCTGCTGCTGGCTCAGTCGTATGCAATCCCACTTCCAGTACTGTTCACACCTGCAAAGGTTTGGGGGCTGTTACACTGCCTGGTTTCCAGTCATTGCATATCCTGCAACTTCTGGCTGAAATCCCATAACTTTTTACTACCACAAAATGTTCTAGTTTATTTTTGCCTCGCTTTTGTTTTCCTATAGCCCCTCTGGGCAACAGCCTTGGCGAAACATCACAAAACTAATAAAGCAGATTAAATCCACCACTAATGCTCTTGTATAGTGACAAAAAGAGCATGTTGCAGAATAAACACCAGTCTGGAGGGGGTGCACGGCTGAATGGTACAGTGGGAAAAGAAACCTTTAAATAGTTCATAAAACGGCATTGGAAAGGCAGGAGAGGCATTGCCACAAGTCGCAAATGATGTGAGAGGCATTATTCCATGAGTGTTTTTGACTCTGCAGCATGGAATGGAGGTGTTGGGTGGAGGCGTCAAGCTGTGGTTGAAACTGCATTAACATACAATGTTATCATAACATATATCAGCGCTGTTTGAATACTTGAGGAAATGTGATAGCCCAGAAATACTGCCTTAATGAAAGTTGCATGGATTTTCTGTAAGAAATGGGTGTTGTTGTTTAGTCGTTTAGTCGTGTCCGACTCTTCGTGACCCCATGGACCAGATCCCGCCAGGCACTTCTGTCTTCCACTGCCTCCCGCAGTTTGGTCAGACTCATGTTTGTAGCTTCGAAGACACTATCCAACCATCTCGTCCTCTGTCGTCCCCTTCTCCTTGTGCCCTCCATCTTTCCCAACATCAGGGTCTTTTCCAGGGAGTCTTCTCTTCTCATGAGGTGGCCAAAGTATTGGAGCCTCAGCTTCACGATCTGTCCTTCCAGTGAGCACTCAGGGCTGATTTCCTTCAGAATGGATAGGTTTGATCTTCTTGCAGTCCATGGGACTCTCAAGAGTCTCCTCCAGCACCATAATTCAAAAGCATCAATTCTTCGGCGATCAGCCTTCTTTATGGTTCAGCTCTCACTTCCATACATCACTACTGGGAAAACCATAGCTTTTACTATACGAACCTTTGTTGGCAAGGTGATGTCTCTGCTTTTTAAGATGCTGTCTAGGTTTGTCATTGCTTTCCTCCCAAGAAGCAGGCGTCTTTTAATTTCGTGGCTGCTGTTACCATCTGCAGTGATCGTGGAGCCCAAGAAAGTAAAATCTCTCACTGCCTCCATTTCTTCTCCTTCTATTTGCCAGGAGGTGATGGGACCAGTGGCCATGATCTTCATTTTTTTGATGTTGAGCTTCAGACCATATTTTGCGCTCTCCTGTTTCACCCTCAATAAAAGGTTCTTTAATTCCTCCTCACTTTCTGCCATCAAGGTTGTGTCATCTGCATATCTGAGGTTGTTGATATTTCTTCCAGCAATCTTAATTCCGGCTAGGGATTCATCCAGCCCAGCCTTTTGCATGATGAATTCTGCATATAAGTTAAATAAGCAGGGAGACAAAATACAGCCTTGTCGTACTCCTTTCCCAGTTTTGAACCAATCAGTTGTTCCATATCCAGTTCTAACTGTAGCTTCTTGTCCCACATAGAGATTTCTCAGGAGATAGATGAGGTGATCAGGCACTCCCATTTCTTTAAGAACTTGCCATAGTTTGCTGTGGTCGACACAGTCAAAGGCTTTTGCATAGTCAATGAAGCAGAAGTAAATGTCTTTCTGGAACTCTCTAGCTTTCTCCATAATCCAGCGCATGTTTGCAATTTGGTCTCTGGTTCCTCTGCCTCTTCTAAATCCAGCTTACCCTCATGGGAGTTTTCAGTCCACATACTGCTTGAGCCTTCCTTGTAGAATTTTAAGCATAACCTTGCTAGCGTGTGAAATGAGTGCAATTTTGCGGTAGTTGGAGCATTCTTTAGCACTGCCCTTCTTTGGGATTGGGATGTAGACTGATCTCCAATCCTCTGGCCACTGCTGAGTTTTCAAATTTGCTGGCATATTGAGTGTAGCACCTTAACAGCATCATCTTTTAAAATTTTAAATAGTTCAGCTGGAATACCATCACTTCCACTTGCCTTGTTATTTGCAGTGCTTTCTAAGGCCCATTTGACTTCACTCTCCAGGATGTCTGGCTCAAGGTCAGCGACCCCACTACCTGGGGTGTGCGAGATATCCATATCTTTCTGGTATAATTCCTCTGTGTATTCTTGCCACCTCTTCTTGATGTCTTCTGCTTCTGTTAGGTCCTTACCACTTTTGTCCTTTATTATGGTAATCTTTGAACGAAATGTTCCTTTCATATCTCCAGTTTTTTTGAACAGATCTCTGGTTCTTCCCATTCTGTTGTTTTCCTCTATTTCTTTGCATTGCTCGTTTAAGAAGGCCTTCTTATATCTCCTTGCTATTTTTTGGAAATCTGCATTCAATTTCCTGTATCTTTCTCTATCTTCCTCACATTTTGCTTGCCTTCTCCTCCCCTCCTATTTGTAAGGCCTCATTGGACAGCCACTTTGCTTTCTTGTATTTCCTTTTCATTGGGATGGTTTTCGTTGCTGCCTCCTGTATAATGTTGCGAGCCTCCATCCATAGTTCTTCAGGCACTCTGTCCAGCAAATCTACATCCTTAAACCTGTTCCTCACTTCCACTGTGTATTCATAAGGGATTTGATTTAGATTGTATCTTACCGGCCCAGTGGTTTTTCCTACTTTCTTCAGTTTAAGCTTGAATTTTGCTATAAGAAGCTGATGATCTGAGCCACAGTCAGCTCCAGGTCTTGTTTTTGCTGACTGTATAGAGCTTCTCCATCTTTGGCTGCAGAGAATATAATCAATCTGATTTCGATGCTGCCCATCTGGTGATGTCCACGTGTAGAGTCGTCTCTTGTGTTGTTGGAAAAGCGTGTTTGTGATGACCAGCTTGTTCTCTTGACAGAACTCTATTAGCCTTTGCCCTGCTTCATTTTGCTCTCCAAGGCCAAACTTGCCAGTTGTTCCTTTTATCTCTTGATTCCCTACTTTAGCATTCCATCTTCCAGCGTCATAACTTTTATATGCCTGTTGTCTTTGTCCATGGAGTTTTCTTGGCAGGGATACTGGAGTGGCTTGCCGGTTCCTCCTCCAGGTGGATCACGTTTGGTCAAAACTCTCCACTATGACCTGTTCATCTTGGGTGCCCTGCTTGGCATAGTTCATAGCTTCTCTGAGTTCTTCAAGCCCCTTCGCCACGGCAAGGCAGTGATCCATGAAGGGGAAGAAATGGGTAACAACAAGAATTGTTCAAGTACAGGGACAAACGGAAAGATATTTAAAATGTTGGCTAGCAGTTTGGGAAAGGACGCAGCTAATGATGCTAGGCACAATACCACCTGCATATAGAGATAATTACCAGCCAAAATTAGACAGACCCCTGGTATCATGATGCCTGGGTACCAAAAATAGATGCCTATTTTTGCTTTAGGAAGCCTTTCCCCGAGGTGTCTCCAGAAATGGGTTTATTATTTAGAATATAATGATGGAATTATTGTTTTTAGAGCATATGTTTGGTCTCCTTCTGTTTCTATCTTGTCCACCACTTTGAAACCTTCATGTCATGAAATGGTCTATAAATTTGTTAAATGACAAATGTATCAGACAGAGGAATAAGCAAAGACATATTTGCACTTATTTCCATTCTGTTACCGTCTGCTAGCATGGGATAGAGTTTTTTTTTATCCTTCTTGTAAACGGAAAGTAGCTCCTGACTTGAATGAGGCCCAAACAGGAATTTATCCTTGACTCTTAGAGAAATTAATGAAGGGATCAGGTAGAAAACGTAAACTCGCAGGTTTATTTTATTTTTTGCTAAGTATGCACATTCTTAAAGCAAACATCTTAGCTTATCTTCTTTCAGAGATAACATATCTATATTTACAGAGAGCACATTAATACAATCTGCATTGATAAAGGCAGTATAATGGGTAAAGGGACTTATGGAAAATGAGGTAAAAGGTCTTTTTTAATCAAGAAAAAAAGCCTTACTTCAGCAGGAAGATTAGGCCTATTCTATGTAATTGAGTATGTTTTAGCAGATGTGTCCATACCAGAGCAGTTTCTCCTTTCCCTTTTTAAAGTTTTCTTTCTAGTGAAAAGCCTTTTGGCTCAGAAGATATGAGTCAGCAAACAGAGCACAAAGTTCAGAAGAAAACAAGTCAATTGTCACTTTATGGGCCTTCAGGGTTCTCTCGGACAGTTTTTGGTCCAGCACAGAAACCAGGCAGGTTGCACTTTTCCCTGACCTTGTATTTCTGTCAGGATTGCCAACCCCTGGCTGTCACCTGATCTAGGGGCATGTCAGATGAGGTCCTTTGAAAATCCGTGTTCTGTATTCTGAAAGTGTACTAAAGGTCAGACCAGACATCTATGCCTTCTAGGCCAACCACTTATTCTCCAGGGTGATCTTATAATGATATAAATTTTAATGGGTCTACTCTGAGGAAAACTTAGTTGAACAACATCCAGATCGTTTGTGTTATGAAATAATATATTCTGGAAATAATATATTCTCTTTGGTCCTTTGAAAATGCACCTGATTTTGCTCTCTGCTTTGTCCTTGAAATTCCGTTGACACAGAGGGGACTGCAACAGGTTCAGGATTCAGAGAGAATATAAAGCACGTTCACAAAATAAACTACCCCCATATCTTCAAAATGACATCACTGGCGTCCACCATTCATGCTCAAATGTTCATGTTGTCTAACCCACGTTCTTAACTACAGGTGGACCTTGGACCTTGGATTCCTGCAGCCAATCAGAAGCCGCAATTTAGTTTTCGAATGTTTTGGAAGTCAAATGGACTTCCGGAATGGATTACGTTCGACTTCCAAGGTACGGCTGTATATAGGAAGAGTCATAGGAGAACCTTAGGTGTGCATGTGTTTATGAATCAATAATGGGCATCTGAGACAATAGCAGAAGTGGGGAAATATGCATATGAATTTGTTCTTTGTGAAAACTGCTATAGTTTTGCCTAGAACGCTGTTGTGTAATGCTAAGGGATGGTCGAGAGCCAGTGTGGTGTAGTGGTTAAGAGCGGTAGATTCGTAATCTGGGGAACCGGGTTCGCTTCTCTGCTCCTCCAGATGCAGCTGCTAGTTGACCTTGGGCTAGTCACACTTCTCTGAAGTCTCTCAGCCCCATTCACCTCACAGAGTTTTTGTTGTGGGGGAGGAAGGGAAAGGAGAATGTTAGCCGCTTTGAGACTCCTTCAGGTAGTGATAAAGCGGGATATCAAATCCAAACTCTTCTTCTTCTTCTTCTTCTTCTTCTTCTTCTTCTTCTTCTTCTTGTATGTTGAGAGATGTCCAATGTTTTTTCTCTCCCCAATGGCACTGACACAGAATAGGTGTGAACAGGGTTAGAAACTCAGATATATAAGCTAATCACCAAATGGCAACTCACACCTAGGTTACAGTCGCCACAACAGAATATCTAGGCACCTGTTTAGCCGTAGTGGTGGTGGTGGTGGTGGTGATGATCATCATCATCTATACCTCTTTCTTTATTTATTGATCTAAAAAAAAATCTCAAAGTGGTTTACAACACAATAAAACATCAATGCAGAATAAAAACTAATTCAAGCTTCAAGGGGAATAGTTCAGATCCTTCTCTAAGGGACATTTTGCTTTCCCCATATTTATTTACCTACTTAATTTATATAGCTGCCCTATAATAAAATAATAATAATTTTTATTTGTATCTGAGGCCAGGCTCAGAGCGGCTAACATCATAAAAACAACACAATATGCATAAAAACAGACATCAATTAATTAAAATACATCTTAAAATTAATTCAGACAAGTTAAAATCTGGGCAGGTGGCAATTGTCAGGTTGGAGTTGAGAGTGGTTAATACTTTGCCAGGACCAACTGTTTTCACTCCTTCGGGCTTGTTTTATACAAAGAAAAGCACACCAAACTGCATCCTGCCCAAAGGCCTGGCGGAACAGTAGAAGTACTCTGGGAAGCCCATATGGTGTAGTGATTAGAATGTTGGACTAGGACTTGGGCGGGGAATCAGGTTTCAAATCCCCACTCAGTCATAAAGTTCACCGGGTGACCTTGGCCAGCCACAGCCTCTTAACCTACCTCACAGGGGTTGTTGTAGGTATTAACTGAGGAGGGGGGCGAACCATCTACACCTTAGAGAAAAAAGTGGGCTATATATGCAATAAATAAATGCTTCTGCTTACCTGTTGACTGGAGGGGCCAGCCAGATAGAGATGTCAGTCACCAACCTGGTATCCAGAGATCTCCATGTGGTCACAATTCGACACTTGCCAGTCGCAAAAGACGCCTGGCTAATTTCTAACACTGGTTGCTGGGGATCGTGAGCAGCGGAGGGCTATAGTACTCGTATCGTGCTTACTGGCTTCCCACAGGCACCCGATAGGCAAAACTGGGGTGAATGCCAGTAACAGAGCAGGAATGGCTTTCCTTCAAAACTCTTGTGGAGCGTTGTGTAAGAAATTGCTTTAAGCAATTGGGCAACTCCCATAATCTGACAATGGATTTTGAAAGAGAATTTTCTCAAGACATGTTCTGTTTATGAGGACGAGAATGGGTTTGTGTACTCATTGAAGATTGGCATGGTTTCAATAATTACAGAGGCATAGTGTGGGAGAGGCATTGGGGCCATGGCCCCAAGCCAACATTTTTGAAGGGGTGCAATCAGGTGCCCCCATGACAGGCAAGGAACCCTGGCAGTGCACACCCCAACCCCAGCTGCCCAGTCTACCGGGGGGGGGGGTGGTGAGACCGCCCCAGGTGTCAGCAATCCATGAGGCCGCTAGATGAGTACAGTGGTACCTCTGGTTATGAACTTAATTCGTTCCGGGGGTCCATTCTTAACCTGAAACTGTTCTTAACCTGAAGCACCACTTTAGCTAATGGGGCCTCCTGCAGCTCCCACACTGCCGGAGCACGATTTCTGTTCTCATCCTGAAGCAAAGTTCTTAACCCGAGGTACTATTTCTGGCTTAGCGGAGTCTATAACCCGCAGTGTTTGTAACCCGAGGTACCACTGTATAGGCTTTTCCCATGGTCTTGACTGGCACAATCAGATTATAAGTCATGAACCCTCATCTTCAATCCCAGTTTCAATTTAATTTTGTGTATTGATTTGCATTTCAGATGATGAAGGAAGGTGCTACATGCTGGGAACCTAGCTCTCGAGGACATCAGAGACAGGTAAAAGGTACCACTCCCACAGCTTTCAGTGGTACAGTTTTAAAGTTGATAGGGAAAGGTGCCGAATTCCAAAAGCAGAGAATTCAATCCATAGCTACAAAGAAATTTTGGAATGCGCTCAGAGTGTGCTCCTGATGCTTCCTTTTGAATTTGCTGCATTATTTTTCTTTATTCGTTTTTATATACCACTTATATCCCAAAATATAACTGGTGTACAACTACAAAATCAATACAGAATTAAAATACACAGTAACAGTTCCTTTGGGCAGCAGGCCTGGATTTGGGCAGGGAGAGCAAGATAGCTTTCCATTATTTTCATTTACAGTGGTGCCTCGCAAGACGAAAAGAATCCGTTCCGTGAGTCTCTTCGTCTAGCGGTTTTTTCGTCTTGTGAAGCAAGCCCATTAGCGGATTAGCGCTATTAGCGGTTTAGCGGCTATTAGCGGCTATTAAAGGTTTAAGGGATTAGCGGATTAGCTGCTAAAAGGCTATTAGCATCTTAGTGCCTTAGAAAAAGGGGGTGGGGAGCGAAAAAACCCCTCAAGAATCGCAAGACATTTTCGTCTTGCGAAGCAAGCCCATAGCAAATTCGTCCTGCGAAGCACCTCCAAAACGGAAAACCCTTTCGTCTAGCAGGTTTTCCGTCTTGTGAGGCATTCGTCTTGCGGGGCACCACTGTATTTCATAAAATGTATCTAATGCTTGATTGTATATATATTTAAAAACCTCAAAGAGATTTACAAACAGAATAAAACAATAACATGCACTAAATGGAGGTGCCAGGGAATCCCCACATACAACACATTACAGTAATCCAGTCTTGAACTATCCAATGCATAAACTACTGTGGCCAAGTTTCCCAGTTCAGGAATGGTCATGGCTGTTGTACCATTTGCAGTTGGTAAAAGGCACTTCTAGCCACTGAGGCTACCTCCAATGATCCAACTACCTTCTGGAGTTGGATCCAGAAGCTCCCTCCCCCCCCCCAAACTGTGAATCTGCTCTTTCAGGGAGCATTGCAACCCCATCCAGGGTAGGTAGGCAGTTGACCAATTTATTGGACGTGGAAACGATGACCCACAGTGCCTCTGTCTTTCCAGGATCAAAGTTCAGCTTGTTTTTCTCAGAAACTGTACGTTCTGTTCAAATTAAGATGCTGTGGAGAGATAGAGCAGCTTGTCATTTGCATTCTGAGGGCACCTCCCTGCAAGATTCCTAATAACCATTCCCAGTGTCTTCATATAGATATTGAATAACAGTGGAGATTAGTTCAAGCCCTGTAGTTACCCATTTAATTGTGGTGTGTGTGTGTGTGTGTGTGTGTGTGTGGGTGTGTGTGTGTGGTTGACGAAATGGAAGCTAAACTAAACTAGGGTGTCACCTTCACCGGTCAATAGAATTGGTGTTAAAGTCCACTGCTTATTCCAGCAGATCAATGCTAATAATTTCTCATCAACATTTCAGAACAATCCTGTGACACACCACCCCAATCTCTACAGCAGTGTGAGATTCCAGGCGTCCAGGCACTTAACCCAGGGCCTGAGTTTCCTTTTTTTTATATATATAAATATTTTTTATTAAGTTTGACATAAAAAAAATAGAGACAACATACAATAAACAGCAAGCAAAACAGAAAAAATACACAATTATCAAAGAAAGAAAAAAATAAAAAATAAAAACAACAAGAATAAAAACATTAACTTGTTTCTCCGACTTCCCCAAGCCTTCCTTCCCTGTATTCCAAATCATACCATCAAACAGCAAATCCCTTCCCTCTGTCTTAATTAAATTTTTATCTTAATTTAAATATCCTAATTTAGATTGTTCAATTCTTATATCTTAAAATGTTGGATCTTTTAATTTTTGAAATTTTTAACTAATAACCTTTTACATTCAATCTGATGTCCTTCTAACATTCATTAATCTTATAATATTTCTGTAAATAATCTTTGAACTTCTTCCAATCCTCTTTCACCGTCTCTTCTCCCTGGTCTCTGATTCTGCCAGTCATTTCAGCCAGTTCCATATAGTCGATTACTTTCATCTGCCATTCTTCCAGAGTGGGTAGTTCTTGTGTCTTCCAATGCTGTGCGATGAGTATTCTTGCTGCTGCTGTAGCATACATAAAAAAAGTCCTATCTTTCTTTTGCACCTGTTGGCCGACCATGCCCAGAAGAAAGGCCTCTGGTTTCTTCAGAAAGGTGTATTTAAACACTTTTTTCATTTCATTATAGATCATCTCCCAAAATGTCTTAATCCTTGGGCATGTCCACCAAAGGTGGAAGAAAGTTCCTTCAGTTTCTTTACATTTCCAACATTTATTATCGGGCAAATGATAGATTTTTGCTAACCTGACGGGTCATGTACCATCTGTATATCATTTTCATAATATTCTCTCATAAGGCATTACATGCCGTAAATTTCATACCAGTGGTCCATAACCGTTCCCAGTCAGCCAGCATTATATTGTGCCCATCTTGTGCCCATTTAATCATTGCGGATTTCACCATCTCATCCTGTGTATTCCATTTCAACAGCAAGTTATACATTCTTGACAAGGTCTTAGTTTTGGATTCTAGCAATTCTGTTTCCAATTTTGATTTTTCCACCTGGAAGCCAATTTTCCTATCCAATTTATAAGCCTCCATTATCTGATAGTAATGAAGCCAATCACGGACTTTACTTTTTAGTTTGTCAAAACTCTGCAGTTTCAATTTATCTCCCTCTTGTTCTAAGATCTCCCAATATTTTGGCCAGTTGGCCTCCATATTGAGTCTTTTTAAAGCTTTTGCTTCCATTGGTGACAGCCACCTTGGGGTCTTATTTTCAAATAAATCTTTATATCTATTCCATACGTTAAACAGTGCTTTCCTGACAATGTGAATTTTAAACATTCATTTTAAACATTTTAAACATTCTATGCACTTTAACTTTGTCATACCATAAATATGCAGGCCAACCAAACACATTATTAAATCCTTCTAAATCTAATATATCTGTATTTTCAAGAAGTAGCCATTCCTTCAGCCAGCAGAAAGCTGCTGCTTCGTAATCGTGCTGTGCCGCCAGAGCACGATTTCTGTTCTCATCCTGTAGCAAAGTTCTTAACCTGAGGTACTATTTCTGGGTTAGCGGAGTCTGTAACCTGAAGTGTATGTAACCTGAGGTAACACTGTACTAAAACAAGCAATGAGGAGAGAAATTAGAAGAAAAGGAGGAGGGTAAAACTGTTCCAGCTAAGGAAAAGATGCTAGGGCAAACAAGAGGGAAGGGGGTGTTGAAACAAAGCCACTGTGCAGCTGATCAGCAAGCGATCAGGAGAGAGATAAGGGACGCTAGCGATAAAGGAGGCTGCCTGGAAGCGGGGAGGTAAAAGCACATGGATCCTCAGGATTTTTGCATTGGGTCACCCCAAATTAACCATCAAATCACATAGCATGTCCATGGCTACAGCCTGCACCCAAAAAAACATGCATCCACTGTTTCGTGGGGTCGCAATGGCGCAAAAACGTGGTTACAAGTCATAGAATCATAGAGTTGGAAGAGACCACAAGGGCCATCGAGTCCAACCCCCTGCCAAGCAGGAAACACCATCAGAGCATTCCTGACATATGGTTGTCAAGCCTCTGCTTAAAGACCTCCAAAGAAGGAGACTCCACCACACTCTTTGGCAGCAAATTCCACTGTCGAACAGCTCTTACTGTCAGGAAGTTCTTCCTAATGTTTAGGTGGAATCTTCTTTCTTGTAGTTTGGATCCATTGCTCCGTGTCCGCTTCTCTGGAGCAGCAGAAAACAACCTTTCTCCCTCCTCTACATGACATCCTTTTATATATTTGAACATGGCTATCATATCACCCCTTAACCTCCTCTTCTCCAGGCTAAACATGCCCAGCTCCCTTAGCCGTTCCTCATAAGGCATCATTTCCAGGCCTTTTGGTTGCCCTCCTCTGGACACGTTCCAGTTTGTCAGTGTCCTTTTTGAACTGTGGTGCCCAGAACTGGACACAGTACTCCAGGTGAGGTCTGACCAGAGCAGAATACAGTGGCACTATTACTTCCCTTGATCTAGATGCTATACTCCTATTGATGCAGCCCAGAATTGCATTGGCTTTTTTAGCTGCCGCGTCACACTGTTGGCTCATGTCAAGTTTGTGGTCAACCAAGACTCCTAGATCCTTTTCACATGTACTGCTCTCAAGCCAGGTGTCACCCATCTTGTATTTGTGCCTCTCATTTTTTTTGCCCAAGTGCAATACTTTACATTTCTCCCTGTTAAAGTTCATCTTGTTTGTTTTGGCCCAGTTCTCTAATCTGTCAAGGTCGTTTTGAAGTGTGATCCTGTCCTCTGGGGTGTTAGCCACCCCTCCCAGTTTGGTGTCATCTGCAAATTTGATCAGGATGCCCTTGGGTCCATCATCCAAGTCGTTGATAAAGATGTTGAATAAGACCGGGCCCAAGACAGAACCCTGTGGCACCCCACTAGTCACTCTTCTCCAGGATGAAGAGGAACCATTGATGAGCACCCTTTGGGTCCGGTCAGTGAGCCAGTTACAAATCCACTGAGTGGTAGCATAGTCAAGACCACATTTTACCAGCTTCTTTACAAGAATATCATGGGGCACCTTGTCAAATGCCTTGCTGAAATTAAGGTAGGCTACATCCACTGCGTTCCCTTCATCTACCAGGCTTGTAATTCTGTCAAAAAACGAGATCAGGTTAGTCTGACATGACTTATTTTTCAGAAATCCATGCTGACTATTGGTGATCACAGCATTCCTTTCTAGGTGCTCACAGACTGCTTAATGATCTGCTCCAGAATATTCCCTGGTATTGATGTCAGACTGACTGGGCGATAATTATTTGGGTCCTCTCTTTTCCCCTTTTTGAAAATAGGGACAACATTAGCCCTTCTCCAGTCTGCCGGGACTTCGCCTGTTCTCCAGGAATTCTCAAAGATGACTGCCAGTGGTTCTGAGATCACATCTGCCAGTTCTTTAAATACTCTTGGATGCAGTTCATCTGGCCCTGGAGACTTGAATGCATCTAAACTATTCTTGTACTATCTCCTTAGTTATTTTGGGCTGTGTTTCCTCTGCTGAATCATTTGCTCCAAATTCTTCAGGTCGGGCATTGTTTTCCTTATCGGAGAAGACTGAGGCAAAGAAGGCATTGAGGAGTTCAGCCCTTTCTGTGTCCCCTGTTTGCATTTCACCATCTTCTCCTCTGAGTGACCCCACTGTTTCTTTGTTCTTCCTTTTGCTACAGACATACCCATAAAAGCCTTTTTTGTTGCTTTTAACCTCTCTAGCAAGCCTGAGTTCATTCTGTGCTTTAGCTTTTCTGACTTTGTGTCTACATGTGCTGGCTATTTGTTTGAATTCCTCTTTAGTGGTTTCCCCCCTTTCCCATTTTTTGTACACATCCTTTTTTAATCTTAACTCTGTTAAAAGTTCTTTAGATAGCCACCCTGGCTTCTTTAGGCACCTTCCATGTCTCATTGGTATTGCCTGAAGTTGTGCTTTTACTATCTCCCTCTTGACAAACTCCCAGCCATCATGAACTCCCTTTCCTTTTAGTATTACTGTCCATGGGATCTCACCCAGCACTTCCCTAAGTTTTATGAAGTCGGCTTTCTTAAAGTCAAGAAATTGAGTCCTAGTATGCTTGGCTGCTCCTTTCCACTGTATAGTAAACTTCAGAAGAGCATGATCACTCGCACCTAATGATCCTTCCACTTCTACCCCACTAACCAGGTCATTAACATTGGTTAGGACCAGATCTAAAATGGCTGTTCCTCTTGTTGCTTCTCCCACTTTCTGGACAATGAAGTTGTCTGCGAGGCCAGTGAGGAATCTGTTTGACCTTATGCTCTTGGCTGAGTTTGACATCCAACAAATATCCGGGTAATTGAAGTCCCCCATTACTACTATCTCCCTTCCTTTTGCTTGCTTGGCCATCTGTTCCAGGAAGGCATCATCTATGTCCTCCGTTTGGCTTGGGGATCTATAGTAAACTCCCACAATGAGGTCTCTGTTATTCTTCTCTCCCTTAATTTTGACCCAAATGCTCTTACTTTGGCTTTGAGGTTCTAAATCTTGGATCTCTTCACAGGTATACACATCCCTGACATATAACACCACTCCTCCTCCTTTCTTGTCTGGTCTGTTTCTCTGAAATAGATTGTATCCCTCCATTATTACATTCCAATCGTGGGACTTATTCCACCAGGTTTCAGTGATGCCTATTATGTCATATTTAGTTTGCTGTACCAAGAGCTCAAGCTCATCTTGTTTATTTCCCATGCTTTGCGCATTAGTGTACAGACATTGAAGTCCATTAATCATTCCCCCGTGTCTTTTATTTAAGGATTTTTTCCTCCCACCACTAGGTCTGCGTGCTGTTTGCTCCATTTGGTCTATGACATTTGGATGATCATCTTCATCAATTGATAGACTCCTACCTTCAGGAGCACTGTCTCCCTCCCCCACATTAGTCAGTTTAAAGCCCTCCTGATGAGGTTTCTGAGATTTTTGGCAAAAACACTCCTCCCAACCGTTGTGAGGTGCAGCCCATCGCTTGCCAGAAGTCCATCTTCAAGAACCTGCAGTCCGTAATCTAAGAATCCAAACCGTTCCTGTTTACACCATTTGCGAAGCCAGCTGTTCACTTCCACTATTTTCCCCTCTCTCCCTGGGCCACGTCGTTCAACTGGGAGGACAGATGAGATAACAATTTGTGCATTTAATTGCTTCAATTTCCTGCCCAGAGCCTCGTAGTCTCTTTTGATCTTCTGGAGGCTATTGCTTGCAGTGTCATTGGTTCCCACATGAACCAAGAGGAAGGGGTATTTGTCAGTGAGTTTTATGATTCCTTGCAGTCGTTCAGTTACATCTTGGATCTTAGCCCCAGGGAGACAGCACACCTCCCGAGACATCTTGTCAGGCCCACAGATCACTGCTTCTGTTCCCCTCAGTAGGGAATCCCCTATCACCACTACACGCCTCCTCTTAGGTTTGGTCGGGGTTCTTCCGTGAGCTGTCCGTTCCAAGGTCGCCTGCACATTCCCTGAGGACTGACTTTGCTGCTCGTCTTCATATACCTGATCGAATGTAATGAGGGAGAGATCCTCAAATGGAGTCTGTTCTTCGTCTTCCATGCTAGGGGAGAGGATTTCAAAGCAATTGTGTATTTATAAACAATCAGAGCGAACCCTGGGCCTCCTACTTCTTTGAGTCACGTTTCTCCATATATCTGGCACCTGTGTTGGTGAACTAGCCTCCTTCTCACGGGTGTCCCCTGTCTCCTCCTTGGTGGAGACGGTGTTCTCTGTTGCTTCCAAGAAGAGCTCCAGCTCTCTAATTCTTTGGAGTGTAGCTACACGTTCCTCCAGTTGCTGGACTTTGTCTTTTAAGAGGGCAATCAACATACAATTGCTGCAGGTAAAGCTGCCTGCAACCTTTGGCAAGATGGCAAACATTGCGCAGGAACCGCAGGCGACTGCAGCTGTTCCCTCACCCTCCATCTTGAGAACGTGTCGTTGGGGGGTGGCTACAGTGGTCCTCCATCTTAAAAAGCGTGAAAACAGGACAAATACCCCCCCCCAAAAAAAACCTAGGTCTCCCCCAACAAACGTTTGAGACTAGCTCCCCTAAACCTAAAAGATGGATCAAACTGCACAAGAAAACCCTTTTTGCTCCTTCTTCAGCTGCTGCCCTGCAAACTCTAATAAGCTCCTCCCACAGCTAATCACCTGACTCAACAGAAACCCTGCCCCCTCTGACCTTTGCACAGGGAGAGCAGCTAATCAGCCTTCTTCAGCTGCTGCCCTGCAAAGCATGGATCCACATGGATTCTCAGGATTTTTGCAAACTCACCGTCAAATCACATATCATGTCTGTGGCCACAGCATGAACCACAAAAATCATACATCCACTGTTTCGTTCAGAATATTTTTTTTTCTTGTTTTGCTCCTCTAAAAACTAGGTGCGTCTTATGGTCAGGTGCGTCTTATGGAGTGAAAAATACGGTACATTGTTGCCCACAGCAATCGTGAACCTACCCCCTCCCACTCTGGCACTGTCTTTCTGGCTAACCCAGGGCTCAGGGCGGGGCTCTAGCCATTGCCTTGCACTTTATGGGCCTGGATTAATGATTCATCTTCCAGGTTATCACCAGGCTTTGCTTATCTAATAATCAACATGAGCTGCATCCAAACCACAGACTGACTCTCCAACCCTTCATTAATTCTAATTAGGGTGCCTCACACCCTACAAACTCACAACAGTACTCTGCCTACTGATATAAGACTCGTCCTTCATGGAAGGAGGTTGAGAGCAAACACCTATAGAGCTTCCAGTCTGTCTTTCCCCAAGGCAAGGAGCAGAAGCTTTTTGGAGAGTGGATGAGCGGGGTGTAAGTTCTGTCAACCTTTCCAAGGTTTTATATAACTCCTTTAAAGTACATTCATACTAGCTAGATTCCCATATTCTGTGCCTCTCATTCTCTCCATTTTTTGGCTTATTGACATTGAATATGCCCTTGTGTTTTCTTGTATTCTCAGGTATGGAAGTTCTGGGATTCGATGAAGACCGCTGCCTTTATACTGGGTCCTGCCCTGCTCATGTTTCTTGCTTTCAGGAACTCAGTCACATGGTAAGTCCACCAGGTCCCTGGAGCTCAATAATGGTTTGGCCAAAAGGAAAGCAGCAACTACTACTGTCACAGGATCTCTTTTGTGTTTCAGGCACCTGGAGAAATTCTGGGGAGCCTCTGGCTTGTTCTGGCAGACTCAGTGGGAGAACTTCTACCACCTCCTAGGGAGAAATGAATGGGCGATTTTCATAGTTTGTGAGTCACTTTGAACTGAAGTCAGTTATTGTCTGTGTTTTTAATGGCTCTTTCAATTCTGTTAGGATTTAATTCCATTTTAATAATGGTCTTTTCTATGTTCTTAACTTGTTCTATTTTATCTGTGTAAGCTGCCTGAGTCTCAAATTGGGGGGAAAGGCAGAAATAGTAATATTTGTAATAGTAATAATAAGCTCATTTCTTATCTATGTATAAGGGTGGTTTTGAATATAAAAGTTTTCCTGTAATATAATGCCTTGTCATATCTGTTCACCATTGGGCGTGTGCCCCATTGAACCCAAGCTTGCTGATACACAAGTTAGGCAAAACGTCCTGATTGACCAATAACACATACTGTCCCTATTCCTCCTTTCCTTCACAACATGCAGAGTTATGTGACGTGACTTAGTTAAAGGTTTGGGGCTGTGGCCAAGGCACAGATTAACTCTCCAACCCTTCATTAATTCTAATTTTATTGGAACATTATGGTGCCTCACACCCTACAAACTCACAACAGTACTCTGCCTACTGATATTACACTCGTCGTTCATGGAAGGAAGTTGGGAGACATTTTGGACTCACAGCTATCCATGGAGGCGCAGATCAATTCTGTGGCCAGACAGCTGTCTACCAGCTCCACCTGGTATGCAGGCTGAGATTCTGCCTGCCCACAGACTGTCTCATCAGAGTGGTATGTGCTCTAGTTATCTCCCGCTTGGACTACTGCAACGTGCTCTACGTGGGGCTACCTTTGAAGGTGACATGGACACTACAACTAATCCAGAATGCGGCAGCTAGACTGGTGACTGGGAGTGGCCGCCAAGACCACATAACCCTGGTCCTGAAAGACATACACTGGCTCCCAGTATGTTTCCGAGCACAATTCAAAGTGTTGGTGCTGACCTTTAAAGCCCTAAATTGCCTTGGCCCAGTATACCTAAAGGAGCGTCTCCACCCCCATCGTTCATCCTAGACACTGAGGTCCAGCACCGAGGGCCTTCTGGTGGTTCCCTCACTGGGAGAAGTGAGGTTACTGGGAACCAGGCAGAGGGCCTTCTTGGTAGTGGTGCCCACCCTGTGGCACACCCTCCCATCAGATGTCAAGGAAATAAACAACTATCTGACTTTTAGAAGACATCTAAAGGCAGCCCTTTTTAAGGAAGTTTTTAATTTTTGATATTTTGATGCTGTATTATTATTATGGGTGGGGTATAAATAATAAGGTTGTTGTTGTTGTTATGGTGCTGCATCTCACCAAGGAACCTTTTGCATCTCTTCCTATGTAGCCCACTGGTATAATGCAAATAGCAGGGGAACTTGTGGCCTTCCAGAGCAGGGGTCAGCAAGGTTTACCTCGCCTGAGCTGGTTCACTTCCCTCCATGGGCTGGATCGCGCACAATTTCCAATATCTGTGTTATGCGCAGATGCAATTTTTGGTGCTGCGTCAGTTTAGTGCAGCATGCGGGGACTCACCGAGCGGGCGGCTCGTGGGCCAGTTAAACGACCCCTGTGGGCCGCTTGTGGGCCTTAGGTTGCTGACCCCTGCTCCAGAGGATGTTGGACTACAACTCCTATCAGCCCCAGCCAGCATGGCCAATGCTCAGGGAGTTGTACTCCAAGAATGTCTGTAGGGCCACAAGTTCCCTACTCCTACTATGAAGCATCAGGCGTGAACGTAAGAGTCTCTAGCAACGTAAGCTCCAGCAATTGCTCAAGTGAAAGCCACAATGAAATTCAGTTGACAAAAATAGAATTATTCTCTCCCTTCCGCTTGTCCATTTGAACAACATCTATGACTGTGGTCTCTTCCCATGCCGCTCATTTCCTGCTCTTATCCTTTTCTTATTGAGCTGCTGTCCTCTGGTTAGGAAGTTTACGTTCCATCTCTTGTGTCTGAGCCCAAAAGAAGCCCTCCTGTCCCCATTCACTCTTTCCCTCTTCTTGTACTACAGGCACTGGGATAATTCCTTTCCTGGTTTTCTGGAGCTTCAATGGAATCTTGCTGGTAGCAGATGTGACTGGGAAGCCGAGTTTCATCACCCAATACCGCATTCAGTTGGGAAAGAATGATCCTGTGGGTATTTTTTTGCACAAATATGGCAGCCCTGTGTTTGTTTGTTCTGAGTGGGAGCTGTTGATTCCTCCCCATCACAGATAGCCTTTCTAGCCTTTGTCAGGGGATACATCCAGCAGTTAAAAATATGTTGATTTGGGCAGATATCATTTTGTTATTTTTATCTGTTTCTCCAGGAAGTGTCTTCTTCCCTTCGTTAGCTCTGTGCAATAGCGTAGACGAGGATAGAAAGTGATTGGCCCAAGGTCACAGTCAGAGTGAGCTTCAACTCCCTGCATAGGCCTTACGGAATAAAAATGTTTTCAGCAGGCATTTAAAAATTGGAACGGAAGGCGGCAGCATTTTTAGTGACTGCTAGTTATTCAAACATTTTCTTTATAGTGGTGGGTAAATTTATCGTCCCAATTGTCCTAACAGAAGATGCACCTTCAATAAAATAAGAGAACTGTTTCCCAGTCCCACAAAAAAAGCATCAGTGTTGTTCCTGTGCCTTTATCCTAATTGCTCCACAAGGACCATGAAGCCTGAATATGCAGTGACTGAAGATTTAGAACTTACCGTATTTTTCGCTCTATTAACATGCACCCGACCATAACACGCACATAAATTTTTAGAGGAGGAAAACAAGAAAAAAAATATTCTAAACGAAACAGTGGATGTATGATTTTTGTGGTTTATGCTGTGGCCACAGACATGTGATCTGACGGTGAGTTTGGGGTAGCCCAATGCAAAAATCCTGAGGATCCATGTGGATCTGTGCTTTGTAACCACATTTTTGCACCACTGCGGCCCCAGGCAACAGTGCGTGTGTGATTTTTTTGGTGTAAGATGTAGCCATGGACATGCTATGTGATCTGATGGTGAATTTGGGGTGACCCAGTGCAAAAATCCTGAGGATCCATGTGGATCCGTGCTTTGTAACCACGTTTTAAGTGGGGAGGGAAGGAAAAGCACTCAAGGGACAAGGAACACGCGTGGGGTGGGTGAAGAAGGATGCTGTTAATAATGCAGAAGAGGGGTATAAAAGGAGAAGGCTCTTATAGGAGGAGTGGGGAGAAGAGAGGGACAGAGAGCCTGCTTGCGAAAAACTGCTGTTATTTAGCGAGTGGGGAGGAGAGATGGACAGAGAGCCTGCTTGCGAAAAACTTTGCTGCTATTTAGCGAGTGGGGAGGAGAGAGGGACAGAGAGCCTGCTTGCGAAAAACTTTGCTGCTATTTAGCGAGAGGGGAGGAGAGAGGGACAGAGAGCCTGCTTGCTTTAAAGGAGCCAACCAGACAGGAGCCTCTTACACTCGTGTAAGCGGCTCCTCTCCTCTCCTCTCCCGCTTTGCTCCTTTAAAGCAGGCTCTCTGTCCCTCTCTCCTCCCCACTCAGTGGCTCTTCTCCTGCTTTGCTGTTTCAAAGCGAGCCACGGAGGAGGAAAGGAAGGGGAACCATGGATCCTCTGCTCACGACTGCAGCAGATCCCCCCACGCCACCCGTAGGCATTCCCTCCGTAACACGCACAGACATTTCCCATTACTTTCTAGGAGGAAAAAAGTGAGTGTTATGGTGCGAAAAATACGGTAAAGCCTTTTTATTTGGCAAGTAGAGAGGAAAAGCCACTTCAAGCCTCTAACTGTAGCCAAGAGTCTTCCAGGCTTGCAGAATGTTCCTCCCAGCATAGGCGGTGCTGTTCCACATTTTGACCCAGGTTCATTTTGCCTCTCCCCCTAGGTGGACAGAAAAAAACTGCAGAATGTCATACGAACAGCCCTGTTCAATGATTTTTTCATCTCTCTGCCCATGATTATCCTCATGCTCCCTATCATGAAATGGAGGGGGGAGCCATGCAGTTTGCACTTGCCCACTTTCCATAGGTTTCTTCTCGAGCTGGCAATCTTTACGCTATTGGAGGAAATTCTCTTCTATTACTCTCACCGGTAAGGCGCACATTACATTGAGGTAACATGCTGGGCTCCCCTCCTGGGAAAGCCAGTGTGGTGTAGTGGCTAAGAGCGGTGGACTCGTAATCTGGTGAACTGGGTTCGATTCCCTGCTCCTCCACATGCAGCTGCTGGGTGACCTTGGGCCAGTCACACTTCTCTGAAGTCTCTCAGCCTCACTCACCTCACAGAGTGTTTGTTGTGGGGGAGGAAGGGAAAGGAGAATGTTAGCCGCTTTGAGATTCCTTAGGGTAGTGATAAAGCGGAATATCAAATCCAAACTCCTCCTCCTCCTCTTCTAATGTGCAGTATTCTACAGGCTAGATTTAGACTGGCATTTTAAGGCTCTGGTTTCCACGCCTTCAAAAAAGTTATTTTCTAGTTAAACATAGCTAACAGGATGCGGTAGATTAGATAGTGGTGGTGGTTGTTTTACTGAAGTGTAGTTGCCACAATTGCACATGTACTGTGAAGTAATCTTGCTGTTATCCCCATCCCCTTGTATTTACTCGAATCTAATGCTCACCTTTTTTGGCCAAATTACATTGCGAAAATTAAGGTGCGCATTAGATTCGATGGCACATTTACATTCGCCAGCAAATACCTTTTTTGGCTTTAAGGTTCTGAAAATTGAGGTGCGCATTCGATTCAATTGTGCATTAGACTCAAGTAAATACGGTAGCTGCCTTGCATGGTGCCTCAACACCAGCTGTTCTGCCCACAGATAAAATATGTCACATTGTCTCTGCTTCTTCACCTGCAGGCTTCTTCATCACCCTCTCCTATACAAACACATTCATAAAAAGCACCATGAATGGACCGCTCCTATCGGTGTAACTTCTATCTATGCTCATCCAATTGAGCATGTGGTAAGTGGCACAACCGGTAGCTGAAGGAAGTCTAATGAAACAATTGCAACACCTGAGCTGCATGTCTTAATAAAGTTTCAGATTAGGTAATATTGGCAAAACAACATCTTATTTAAGCAGCTCACTTATATTGGCAAGTGTCTATTCTGGGAAAACTGGTTGCCCTTGATAAAATATTATTGGGAAAAAATTACCTCCTGCGAAAGAAAATTCAAGTAGGTTTTGAAATATTTTTAGTAAAAATACTGCAATTCTGTGTTAACTGAAAATTTCCTTGCATAATGAAGTAAAAAAAATTGAGTTTTGTTGATTATTGATAGTAAAGGACCTCTTGACGGTTAAGTCCAGTCAACGGCAACTATGGGGTGCAGTGCTTATCTCCATTTTCAGGCCGAGGGAGCCGGTGTTTGTCAGCAGACAGCTTTTCTGGGTCATGTAGCCAGCATGATTAAAATGCTTCTGGTGCCCAGAACACCATGATAAGTGCCAGAGTGCATGGAAACGCTGTTTACCTTCCCGCTGCAGTGGTACCTATTTATCTACTTGTGCTGGTATGCTTTTGAATTCCTGGGTTGGCAGGAGCTGGGACAAAGCAACAGGAGCTCACCCCATTGCATGGATTCAAACTGCTGACCTTACTATCAGCACCCCCCGAAAGGCTCAGTGGTTTAGACAATTGCTAAGTGCTCATATAAAAAAATCAAAATGTTCCAATATACCTCTGCATAGGCATAAAATCTGTATAGACTGCATAGAGACCACAGAAAAGAATGTTCTTAGCTGTGAATCTTCTTCTCAGAGGCATTTCCGTCTGCTTCAGGAAGGTTCCTATGAGGTGCCAGTCAGACATTCCCATTCACTGACCACAGTGGAATGAGAGAGATGCAGGAGGATGACTCTCAAAACCACCTCTGCTTTATAACCAAAATGGTACGGTCTAGGTGTAGGACTCTAAGGCAAGGTGGAACTAAAGGTAAAGGTAAAGAACCTCTGACAGTTAAGTTCAGTCATGAATGACTCTGGGGTTGCAGTGCTCATCTCGCTTTACTGGCCGAGGGAGCCGGTGTTTGTCCGCAGACAGTTTTTCCAGGTCATGTGGCCAGCATGACTAAGCTGCTTCTGGTGCAACAGAACACCGAAACCAGAAGAGCGCATGGAAACACCGTTTAGCTTCCTGCTGGAGTGGTACCTATTTATCTACTTGCATTTTGACATGCTTTCGAACTGCAAAGTTGGCAGGAGCTGGAACAGAGCAACGGGAGCTCACCCCGTCACTGGGATTCAAGCCGCCGACCTTCTGATCGGCAAGCCAAAGGCTCAGTGGTTTAGACCACAGTGCCACCCGCGTCCCTAGGGTGGAACTACTGTCCCTTAAAATATACAAACAAGTTTAAGTACTGCATTTCCCATTCTTTTCTTAGGAGACCTTAGTTGTCTGTTTGGGGATATTAAAAAGTAGTTTTATTGCAGGTGGGCAACATGACTCCTTTAGCCAGCAAGGATAGCAGTACTAATTACTGAAAACCCTCTGCAGTGCACTTCTGCCAGGGAGCTAGAAGCTGCCTCGAGTATCTCAGGAAAACTGGGAGGAACTGAATGACTCAGCTGGATGACCTAATGGGTGAAAGACCAGAAGGTAGCTGACTACAGATGGCCTTTGGGGGAACAGAAGAGAGATAGTGGAAAGGGGTGGGGAGAGCTGAAGTGTGAACATTCTTAAGGACCTCTCTAAGCCACTGCTTCTGGCTGGCCATATCCACAGGGAAGGGGCTAAGTGAACTGGTCTGCCCATTTGAGTTGGAACAGCTTTCCTTATTGAGTAAGGTGACTAGAATTACGCAGCAACGTAGGTGATCCTGTAAGAACCTGTCTCTTTTGACTGTTTGAAAAAAATCGGAGGGGTTACAGGAATCATAGAATTAAAGAGTTGGAAGGGACCCTGAAGATCATTTAATGCAACACCCTGCATTGCAGGAATAAGCAGCTGTCCCATCTGGCGATCGAACCTGCAACCTTGGTGCTATCAGCACCACGCTCTAACCAACTGAGCTATCCAGAATGATTTCCTTTTCCTCTGCTGCCTCAAAAGGGATCTCTCACAACAGGCTGAGAAGAGAATAGATGACATATGTCAGACAAAAATAAGTAATACGAGCCAATCATGGTTCTGGGAATAAGATGGTGTAAAATAAGGCATACAAAAGGTAGCCCTACTAGTCTCCTGTTCCCGCTTATGGACTTCAATTGCTACTCACCCACCCTGGCATATCAACAAAGTATGAGGGAGACCAGGCCTACGGTTCTTCCTTCCATTAATTTGACACGGCTTCCTCTTTCACGTTAGCAAGTGCCCAGGGCAGAACCAGGTTAGCACTGAAGCACTTTTGGAGCGGGGGAGTAACGTCAAAGGAGATTTGCAACCAATATGCAGCGTCAGATGTTAAAACGCCCAGCAGATCTCTTTGAATAAACCCTTTTATCTGCACATAGAATATATATGACACTCAAAGCACCAGCTTTTCAACAGTGGAGCATCAATCTTTGAAGCTCACCACCCTCTGTTTAGGAATATTTTCTGTGTACATGTTCACCATTATGAATCTGCACTTATATTCCAGGTTTCCAACATGCTGCCTGTGATGACTGGCCCAATCCTCATGGGATCTCATGTTACATCCATCATGGTTTGGCACTCCCTTGCCTTTCTGGCCACCACCATTTCTCACTGTGGCTACCATTTACCTTTCCTGCCCTCACCAGAGTTCCATGACTATCATCACCTCAAGTAATTAGATTTTGTTCTTACAGGCCACATTTCCCTCACTCAGAATGGGGACCGGGGGGGGCGGGTTGATGCATACAGCTGCTGGAACGGACTTCACTTAATTTTGTCAGCATTCTTAGGACCATTGTCGAAGCCTTGGCTGAAGTTCAACACACAAGAAGATTCTAACTTTTCGCCACAGCATCTCTGTAATATCTATTCTAATGCTTTCCATACCCCCCTCCCCCCCAAACCCACAATTATCCTAGCATATGAAAGTACTCAAAATCTTCAGGCATATCTTGTTTTCTGGGGTGGGGGTGGGGGAAATACTCTTCTGCACTCTGTGCTCAGCTACTTATTGTGGCTTTATGTAACTGGTCTCACGCTGCCAGAAATGAATTTGGTCTAGGCAAACTATATTGCTAGCCATGGGATGAAATATTCCCCAACAGGCACTCATATAAATATTACCTCTAAAGCAATCTGTGGCCCTCCAGATCACTGCCAATTCCCATCAGCACCAGCCAGCATGGCCAATGATCAGGGGGTGGTAGAAATTGAGCTTCAACAATATCTAGAGGTCCACTGATTTCCTACTCTGGCTCTGTGAGTCACATTACAGTGGTGCCCCGCAAGACAAATGCCTCGCAAGACGGAAAACCCGCTAGACGAAAGGGTTTTCCGTTTTGGAGGTGCTTCGCAAAATGAATTTCCTATGGGCTTGCTTCGCAAGATGAAAATGTCTTGCGAGTTGCTGCGATTTTTTCCCGCTCCCCACACCCTTTTTCTAAGGCACTAAGCTGCTAATAGCCTTTTAGCAGCTAATCCCTTAAGCCGCTAATAGCCGCTAATAGCCGCTAAACCACTAATCCGCTAATGGGGTTGCTTCGCAAGATGAAAAAACCGCTAGACGAAGAGACTCACGGAACGGATTCTTTTCGTCTTGCGAGTCACCACTGTACAGTTAAGTGTAGTGTTTCTACTTTCAATAACAGCAGTGTTTTACTCTTCCAATATGCTCTTTGCAACTAAAGCCATTGCCAGAGATATTTGTGTTGGGGGTGGGGGAAGCAGCAATAGAAAGTTTGCCTCCCAACGCAAATAGCAGTTTTATGGGGTTGGGTTTTGTTTTTTGCAGGGTGGGGTGGGGTGTTTAAAAAAACTTTGGGCTTTTTAAATTAAAAAACCTTCCGTATACAACATTCACAAACCTGATAAGTCACTATTGCGCAAACATATCTATTTAAAACTAGAAAATTGAAACATGCAAGGCTTTCAGATGGCAGAGAGCTTCAAAGCAACAAAATGGTACAAAACAATATGGAGGATCAAAATTTAAATGTTTAAGTCAGGGTTGAATGGAAGGGAAACGCCTACATTATTACAGTATGTTCACCATTAAAAGTATGTAATTATTTCCCCTTTATTTTTCACCAGATTCAATCAGTGCTATGGTGTCTTGGGTGTGCTGGACCGCCTGCATGGAACAGATCTGTTGTTCAAGCAATCCAAGGCCTACGAGAGACACACAGTTCTGTTGAGCTTCACCCCCCTCACTGAAAGCATTCCTGATTGTCCTAAGAAATCAGAGTGACCCTTAAGTGCAGCTTATTTCCTTCGCCATCATCCAGATAATCACAAAAATCAGCAGATATCAGATTTTCTCGCAAGGCACTCTACAAGAGTATTGTGGCAGGTTTCATGTTTTCATTGGCAAGAGACAGCTTGACCTATAACACAGCCTCTGAAAAGGATCAGGGTAACACTCATGTTTGGAGAGCACCATGACAGATGATGAATGAATGGTAGCATCAAATGGTTGTGGTTGACCAATGAAAGCAAACAGCTAAAAGTACTGTATAACAAAGGGTGCTGGAGGTGAGAGAATATACTTTCTGGCTTACAGAAAACAACCAACTCTCATAGAATTCCAAGTTAGAATTTCAGCCTGACTCAACAAAGGACCAAGAGCAGGGACATTCGAGAGCATTTACCGTATTTTCCTGTGTATAAGAGGATGTTTTTTGCTTTAAAAAAAATAGGCAAAAATTGGGTGTCATCTTATACATGGATAGTGAATGCAGATGGGGACGTGTGATTAATGGAAGCAACAAGCAGAAGATTGGCAGTGGCGATTGGGCAGGTGATTGGTGGCTGCAAGGCCTGCTGGCGATTGGCTGTGGCAACTGGGCAGGCAATTGGCGGCTGTGGCAAGTGGGTGGGTGGGCTGTTAGTTGCGGCAAGTGGGCAGACAATTGGCTGCAGCAAGGTGCGTGATCAGCAGTGGCTGTGGCAAGTGATCGGCAGTGGCGGGCAGGCAGGTGAGCAACTGACCCCCTCCCCACACCCCAAAAAAGCTAAACAACTTAATTTCGGTTTTAAAAAATGGAGCTCGTCTTATACATGGGGGTGTCTTATACACAGAAAAATACGGTATTCCTAATCTCAGAAGAAAGCAGGGGACTGAAATCTGCCTTCTCCCAGAGTACCAAGCTGAATGAGTAGTCCTACTGAACAGTACAATGCAAGGCATCATGCTGTTGTATAGCAAGAAATTCTTGTGCTGCTTAACTGTAAAAAAGGCGGTGGGGGGTAAAGTTTTATCACTCTATATGATCTATTAAAGATTTCTATCTGTTTAATTGATTTTTTTTATTTCTATTTTTCCTTATGTTTGCAGCTGTTTCTATTTTAGCTGTAGGGCACATTGAATCCATCAGGGAAAAATGTGGATATATATAAATATCATTGTAAGCCATGCCTCTCCAAGTAACAATTGAAGATTTTTAAAGAGATAGTGGAGTTAATTAACATAGCCAAAGAGAGCATTATGATGATCTTCTTTTATACTCACTAAAACTCATTAGAAAAATTAGCTGTTTGGTGACCCTGGAATGGAAAGCAAACACAACCATTCTCGTTTTACTTCCACATGGGCCTAGTCCTCAAGGAACAGCAGATGAGGCAATAAATATCACTGTGCCACTCTAGGCAGAAGACATACAAGAGGCTTGAGTCCTACAATAAAACATCCCTAAACTTAAGAGCTTAATTATTCATTCCTGGAGAATGCTACAGTACAATGATCTATTCCAAATATTTAGCTGTCGGTGTGCAGTAATACTTATTTTTGTATGGAGGCCCATTTAGTCATTTGAGTCTATAATCAAAAGTGGCATACACACAGGTTGCTTCTTTGCCTCATTTTTCATTCTTTGAAGAACAGTTTGAATAACTTAGGCAACCAGGAATCTTGCTAGAGTACATAATACTGAAAGTGCAAAAGGACATTCATCTTGAAAAGTAACATTTTAAGCACACTTATCCTGCCATTGCATCATCATATCATGCATCTCCCAGTTCTCTGGTCCACATGTGGTTGCCATTAGTAGAAATAGCCTCAAGGTAGAAACGAGTGTGCAAATTGCATGGTCTTTTGAGGTTTTTATTTTTATACATTTTTGTATTAAAAAGGAAAAAGCATAATTACCACAAATTACAAAGGACTAAAGCACTACTAGAATAATGAGTCACATCAGCCTAGAAAGCAGATACTCTGAATAATATTACTGTTTATAATACAGGCTCTCATTCAAGTATTTTACAATTTGTTTCCTCTTCCTTCCCCTGTCCCCCCTCCCCCTCCCCCAATGTGATGATGATCCTAGCACATGGGTTAAGATTTACATACTATTAACAGATGGGATTGTGTATGGTGGGCCATATTAACAAGATCTTTTCCTCCCAGGTGATATACGGTAACAGTTGGTTTAAAAGGTCTCTCAATAATAAATACAGCTGAAAGTGATTACAAACACTTCTGGGGTTTTGTTTTAGCAGAAGGGGCAAGGTTGGAGCATGAATACATACAGGTTTGCTCAGGCAGAGCAAGCAAACCAAACAAACAAACTGATGATTCTTTTCCTACTGTGATGGCGTTATCAGACATCTATACAAAACAATCATTGCATCTTTTTGCAGGTTCCTCATCTGAAGGGTTGTTTTTTTGTTTTTTTTTAGCAGCTTAACACAACTTCACACTAAGGAAGCTCCAACCACCACCATTTAAAGCTCAGTGTTGACTTCTGAGTCACAGTTTCATAGGCTGGAAATCCCAACCACCACGGTAGTGCACCACTGCAGGGACAAAGCCAACGATGATAGGAGAATTCAGCCATTCCTGTTTTATAGCACATGGCAGTGCTACAGCAGGAAGGCTCTGGTGGGCAAAAGCTTCTGCCAAGGACATTGAAATCCATTTTCCAAAGGACATCAGTGACCCAGACCACCCTGTTGTACCAAGATCTATATTCTGGGAAGGAGGACAAATAGATACAGGAACAATACCATTGAGGAAATAAACAAAAAAGAAGGGCAACAGAAGGCCAGACTTGGAAGAACAAAGTCTGTAAAACCAAAAAAGGATGGTTAAACCCATGCCCTTTCGATGCTTCCAACCATAGGGTGTCCTCATCACAGATACATCGGTCCTATGTTCAAGTGTCTTCAGAAAGTTAAAATGTAAACTAACAGAAATGTTATCCTTAGAATTTTTTAATTTAAAAAACCACTTTGTCCAAACCCATGTTGCTGAGATGAAATTTCCCGCCACCCCCCCATAAAACCACTCATATATGAAATTTGATTAAAAAAAATAACTGAGGCATTTAACAATGTAGCTACCCATCCCTTCTAAAAACCTAGCTGATTTTTAAAAAGTTATTGACAAATCCAAGTTTCAGAAGAGGATCCATATGGAGAGATAATAGAGCACGGCAGAGTTTGCTGCGTTAACAGATTTGATTGTTTTTGCTTAAAAGAAAAATGAGCAAGGCATGAAAGATGGCTCCCATCCCATTACTCTATTAAAAACAACAACACAAATGTTATGGCAGAGTACTGAGGTTACTGTGTCATGTGTTAACGGTACATTCAACTAACCAACTAGAAGCAAGATGGACAAGTACAGAACTGGAGCAACCCAACAGCTGCAAAAGTGGGAGAAGGAGCAGAAAGGGGCTAAGGACAGACTGAGCACCAACACCTAATAAAGGTCACTTACTTTCCCTGTATGTCCTAAACCAGATTTCAGACCCCCACCCTATTACCCTGCCCAGAGGTCAGCTACCCAGGATGACACTTCTTTCAAGATACTGCTTACCTATAAGACTGCTTGAGTTCCCACTGGGAAACACTTTCTGTTTTAACCTGAGTCTCATACATTGGGCAATAGCTGGTGGCTTCCTAAAAACAACACGACTAGAACTACCACTGCATGTTTGAGGGACAGGATACCAGTGTCCATTGACTTGGTCTGCTTTAAAAACCAAGACACAACATTGAAACAAAATCGTTACTATACTCTCTTCCCAAAGTGTAGGGAAACTCTGAACCAGGGTGGTGAAAACTGAGTGTACCAATACCCACAGAGAAAGCTGGATACCATCTTTATAGGAATAATGCTATGACTTTCTGGCACTGAACAGCCAAGGCACTGGATGTGCATACTAACAGTAACGTGTCTACAAACACATGCGGCCATTGTCATGTCAAGATGATGCAGAAGACTGACCCATCAAGGTTCCAAAAGGCTACGCTCCCTTCAAGTAAGCAAGTACCTTCAGCTTGTCGCTTGAACGGTAGGTAAGAACTTTGTGGTCCAATTTCATGGTATATCCTGGGACATCCACAGAGGAATCAATATGAGATTCTTATCTCCTCTTTCCACAAACTAACCCTGCATCTTTAACTGATCTCCTATACCACAGCAGAATGCTTTTCTACACCACCAGCAATTGTTTTCCTTCAGTTCTTCATCAGCAAAGACAAGCAGCTTATCACTGAAATGAAACAGACAAACCATTTTTAGAGCAAGACTTCAGCACTCATCGCCACTTGGATGAAAGTTCAAAGACCATTTCCTTTCAAAGATGAAACCTTTAAACAAAAATGCTCTGGTTAATCTCACTATGTCATCGAGCCTGAACACATACTCCTGTCTCACAAGCAGCAGTTTCCCAATACATGCTTTGCCTTATTCAAAACTGAATTGTGATCAAGTTACAAAAGTTAGGATTTCAGCCCATTACCAATTGAAATCCTGCCAAACAAGAAAAACAGCTTCGTTGCACCATGTTGTACTAGCGAAATTAGAAGACAGCAGTAGTTCTGACTGCCAATTCCATGTTAACATGGTTCTGCTACTGCAATGCACTCGGCGAAGCTCACAGTGGGTATTCTGCCACACCTGGTGAAATGCTCATGTCTTTTAATGGTACCACAATGAGAGGCTGAGGGTTTGATATAATACAGGATCACAACTTATGCAGCAAAAAACTAGAACCACGGGGCACAAGTTAACTGCATGGTCACCCAAGACTGCTCCGTAACAAACTCCCATTAATAGCATGCTTGACACAGCTAAAATGAAATAACATTAGCTAGACACAACAGGCTCTCCTAAGGCAGTAAGGCCCATGTCCTCAATTATCTACATCTGCAGTACCAACATCCTAGAAGAGGAGTGACAGAAATCAACCACCCTAGCATCATATCCCCTGCATTCCTAAAGTAAAAAAGTGTTGCTCCAACTGGCTGGGAATAAAAACATCCTTACCTGACACAGGCCTCATTGCCACACTCTTTGCAGCATGTTAAAAATCTGAGAAACAGGCCTAGAATGTAACCTCTAAAATGTGTGTTGATGACACACCTCTCTTCCCCTCCCCACCCCTAACAATGGTCTAGGATCCAAAGTAGCGTAAGGGTGCTCCTTCGCACCCTTTATGGCAATAAGTCTCCACACCCAGAAAAGGCTGTGGGATCCTCCAGAGCAGAGTATGTGAGTGGCTGCAGACAGGAAGGTATCAGCCTCCAGCATCATGGAAGTGCCTCCAGCATCATGCATTACTGGGAAAGAAGAGTGGAGACTGTTTGGAGCCAGGCCATTGTGTGTAGGACCACATAGAAATATTGCCACCACCATTCATCCCCACCACCATTCATCCCTCTTTAGAGTCACAGGGCAAGCTTGGGTGGCATAATGACCAAGCAATCGCAGCTCTTCCATCTCCTACTAAAATCTCTGGCTTGCAGAACAGGGACAGTACATTAGGCAATATAACAAAATGTAGGAAACAATAAAGCATGTTGTCAGAAACAAGTTGTCTGTACACATATGCTTCCATCTTCTCTGAAGTTCACTTCTATAGCTCCAGTACCAGCTGCTTTTAAGATGTCAAGAGCCATGCAGTCACACACTGCCAATAGTCTCAGACTTAGTTCCAAGCAGTTAACCCAAGAGCAGTTAAGTCAATCATGGTGCTTTGTATAAAGTTCTATGACACAGGATGAGTGGACATGGTTCCAATACATGAAGTGATTTCATGATGCAAGACAGTCAAGGTGTTGGTAGCTAGAGAAGAGTCTAAACACAGCTGGGTCCTCCGTGGCTACATGGTCAACCCAGGGAAGGCAGGCAGGCAGGCTAGCATGCCAGTAATTCAAGAGTCTACAGAAAGGGAGGGCCTGCATAGGGAAGTTAACACTTAGCAAGCCACCTCTTTTTTGGAAACCACCACACACAAAAATCCCACCTCGTTTGCTTTAAAGCTCATTTCTCTGTACACACATTCTTCAACCATATATATTAAAGAGCAAGGATGTGTGCCAGTGGATCTTCTCTGTGCAATTACCTATTCCTGGCACATCTGCCTGCCTACCATGGGATAGGAAGAGTTCATGAGATCAACAGGCTAGTTCCTGGCCTGGCCTGGCCTGCCCTGGTGGGAGAGGGAGGAAAATGGCAGTGCACCTGGAGGTCTGAGTGAGGCAATAGCATGTGTAGTTGCTGTAGCAGGAAGGGCACTAGAAAAGTTGACACATTTACATCAGCACCGACTACACAATAGCAGAAGTCTTAGATTTTAGTGCTCCAGTACCCCCTTCTCCAGAGATAAACTGTCTAGGTGGCTTGAGACAACATTCACCTAGAAATCAACAGTACTGTTCCAGTCGATGCAAATCACAGCTGGGTCAGAGGGGAGATCACCAGCCACTGCAGACAAGAGTCACTACTGGACAGGGAAACAGTAGGTATTATCACAGCCCGGATGAGTCCCAAGCAGATGCCATGTTCCAAATTTGCTCAGAGAAGTCAGGGATGCCTCCAATTTCCCAACTCCACAATAAGGCAACTTATTATTTTCAAGGAAGGAAGCAAAGACAGACTTTTTTTTTAAACAAGTTTTTTGTGGGGTTTTTTTGTTTTTGTTTTGTTTTGTAAGAGAAAGCTGTTTTAGCGAAGTCTCATCACGAGAGTAGCATTCCTATGTGAGGGGAGACACTGTGCGAGTTTATGTTCTACCCATCACACAAAGGAACTGGGCGAGCCCAATGCGAGGTGGGCCCATGTTCAGTTAGGGTCCTTTGGTTGACTTCCAGTAGTCAAGTCTGTGATGGAAAAGGTGTGCAGCATGGAAGGGAAGCCGTAACAGAAGTGATACTTGTGATGGTGGTAAAGGGACTCCTTGTGCATTGTCATAACCAGAATGACAGGCGCCGGGTGGACTTAGAAAGCCGAAGGCAAATTCCAAATGGAACCACACTGTCCGGCCCACCGCCTCCAGCTTCTTTCAAGTGGGCTGCATAGTTGATCGGTGGGATGAGGAGGAGCTGGATCATGTCGCCGCATGATGCAGAATTGTTTTGGTTTATCCAAACAAACTTCTATCAATAATTTAAAACTTGATATAGATATATATATATTTATATTTATAAAAATCTCCCCCTTCCCAACCCTACCCCAGAAAGGCGCTAAGACGTGAAAATGTGTGGATGTGGCTCCAATCAGTAACTTAATCACAGCGAAGAAAAGGAGGCTTTCAGCTTGCTTCGTCTTGTTTTCCCAGCCAACAAGAGAAATTGTGTGCGTTGTAGTCCCCACCTCTGGTAAGCAGCCTGGTTTGGGATGCCCACATTCCAACTCCCTCAAGTGTCCCTGCCCCCTTTCCATTGGAAGTTCTGGTGTGTCTTATTTCCCTATTGTTTGCGTTTCTACAGTCGCTGTAGAAACTGCATGTGGCTGGCTCAGGTTTTTGGCATCCTCCTGCACAGGCTGGCTAGATGAGGTGGGGACTTGGTTGGATGAGACAGAGACTTGATGGGATGGGGTCTGGGTGACAGGTTTGCTGGAAGACTGAGATGGGTATCGCTTCCTTCCATCGACTCCCAATGCTGCTGGGTATCTCTTGTGGCCACCTTCTTCCCCTATAGGGGGCTGAAACAGAAAATAAATAATTATGTAGCACTTGGCCATCCCTCTCAAGCATGCTTCATTTAAAGCAAAGGTTTCCCAAATCCTGGTTGTTCACCAAAAACAAAATAGAAGATAGCTAACAAGCAGGAATTGAACTAAAGGTAATACACAATGTGGATAGCAGCTAAAGTAATGATGCAAAAGTACCATACAATTTGGGTTGGGGATAAGTACAGGAGATGAAAGATTCTCCCATACAGAGATAGAAAAGGGAGAGAAGATAAGCAAGTGAGAATACCAGATACAATTAGCTCTAGTTGTGTCAGCTGAATACAAGGCTTTGAAGAACACCTCTCTGAGTAACAAGACTGCCCTGTGTGTTCTTTTAGGAAGGCTTTTTTGAGATTCTAAAGCAACGTTTATATAAGGCAATGGACAATATGAAGATATTAGAGGTGAAATTTAAGGAGTGACTGTGTGTGTGTGTGTGTGTGTGTGTGTGTGAGAGAGAGAGAGAGAGAGAGAGAGAGAGAGAGAGAGAGAAAGAAAGAGGATGAATGTGAGAGGTGACTGAAATGAATTGGACTGTGCCTCTCAACAGAGCTGTAATCAGTCCCCATGCCAGTGGATGCTTCTGCTACTGTACTTCCAATTAATCTGACCTACTTCTAGCCACAGGCTACAGAATTAAGTCGGGTTCAGGTTTGCCCTTGGGAACTGCACTTTGAACTTATGCATTCTTTGCACTATGATTTTCTACCTCACTTACCAGTTTGCAGCAAAGAGATTTTGCTGTGGCATCTGAATTGGACAAACTACAGTTATCATAAACCACAGTTTGCCTTCAAGCCAGAATCATTAACCTATTTTTATTTCTGGTGTGGACTATGACCAAATCATAAGATGGTCACAATACTAAAACTGGGCAAATGGAGGGGGGTGGGAAAGCACATGGCTCCGGAGATGATTTCTTAATCAGTAAGGCAGCAAAGAGATGGTTCAAGCAGTAATTTCTCCCCCTTCAGTGCAATACCACAGGGAGAGACTTAGGGTGCTGTTCAATGATGCACAATCACCTGAAGATCACAACAATGAATGCCAACTTTCATATAGGAATGAGCCATCAGAGATATCAAGTTATATGGAAGTCTGTTACCTCAAACACAATGTTTTAGTAGTGTCCGCGCATTAAGGTTGGATGAGAATTTTGTTCCATTTTAAAGAGAACCGATCTCATTCACACCTCATAGATCAATATACTGATTAAAACACAAATATCCTTCAAATTTCACACTTATTTTATAATGAGTTGTAAAATGTGTGCATTTAAATATGCATTCTGTGCTAAAGGATAGGCACAATAACTATTTGATACATAAATAGTTATAAATATAAAAATTTAGGGTTCAGAAAATGTTTATTAACTGACAAACTAACTTAAGCAGATTTAAATAGGTGGCTTTACTGAGATATTGCATTGTTTATAATATGTGATTATAAAAGTTGAGATTATATTTTTTTGTACACCTGAATTTAAGTTAAACTTTTGTTTAAAAGATACATTCACCATGGACCCCCTGCAGGTCTACAAGATGCATCTATTACAAGTGTCTAGTAGAAAACTACAAGAAACAGTTACTTCTACTTACATCCACTCGGAAGTCTTCAAGGCGTCGGAATTTGCTGAGGTATTCTTGCAATTTGCAATCAATGTCCAAGTTTTTGGCTTTGGAATATTTTAAGAAGGCCCAAAACTTTTCAAGCCCATAAAGCTGCCCTATTAAGACAAGGAGCAAAACAGACACAAGTCAGACCCTGTCATCAAAGAAGTTTCCAAAATCTCTCATTTAGCAACAGTGGAAGGGAAAAGGAGGAAAGCTGCAACTATCAAGTTTCGGTAAAAAGCTGGAATGAATAAACAACGGCAATCTAGTCAAATGTCAGAATAGAACTCTTCTGCAACTACAAATTGCTGCACGTTAACAGTATCTAAACAGTGCTAGAAGCAGTGGTGCTGAAGGGAAAGAAGAGGGTCAAGAAATGTGCCAGTCCTTTGCTGGAAGGGAGACTTCTCTAAAAGCAAGAAGGGTGATCATGTCCCCACAAGACAGGCTGCTGTAACATGTTCAAGATCCTTTAATAAAGATTTGGATACCACGCAATGTCCTCAGAACCCCCATTATATTAGGGGTCTGGAATCACAGAAGAATGTTTTTAGTCGAAAGACAGGCTGAATGATTCAAGGCATCATTCCTCACAGATCACTGCCACCGCAATGGCACAGAAGGAAGCCCCTGGAATACCAGCCAGTCAGACCCCCCACTTACCAGCTTCATAATCTTTTATAGTTTCTTCTTGGAAATCCTTAAATATGTCAAGTCGGAATTTCTTCTCCAGTCCATAGCTATAATATCTGAAAAGGCACTCCAGTCCATACCTGCAAGACCATGACATCCACCTCATCAACATTTGCCTCCAACCGTACCCTTTTCCTCCCCAAGAGCCTTCCACGCTGCATTTCTCTTCCTGATTAAGTCCCGATAAATTACACATCTCATGTTTCCTGCAGAAGACAAGGGCTCCCCCATATTCACCAATTTAAGCTAGCCCACACTTCTCCTTTCCATCCTTTAATATGCAAGCCACCTTATGGTGGTGCTCTGAAGACACAAGGACCTACCTGTACCCTTCCTTTGCATCTTCCAAGGCCAACTGCTTGAACTCTTCGTACATTTTCTTGTTGAAATGATCACGAAGGAAAAACGACCAGAATCTGAAGAGCGTATTCATCTCCTGCGACTGACCAATGCCCAGTCGCTTCCGCTCTGTTCAAGGGGAAAGAGGCAAACCTCATAAGAACCAGCTTATGGTACACCCAAATTAAAACACTGCATCCTGTCCTGAAAGTGGGGATCATAAAATCCCCTGGTTCTCCATGATTCCATCGTAGTATCTCTCCTTTCAAACAAAAAAACCACTGGTATTCTATTTATTCCTTAGCACAGGGAATGCCCGATCCTTTTCCATATTGGAGTCAAGTATATGTAGACATTCCTTTAGTCTACGTCATCATTCTGCAAGGAGCAAAGACTAGCTACCTTTGAAACTATCCTATGACTACTGGAAATAGAATGGCTTTAAAATTAAGGAGAAACTAGATTTGCAAGGCTTCAAACATCATATAATATAATCAACTCAGTCACATTCTTGTCACAGAACTGTGTAGTACACAGATGTCCTTCCTCCAGATTACTAGAGTCCATGCCTGCTGTAGATCATGCAGATGTGCTGCTCACAGATCACTAAACTTCTTCAGAAATGCTGAAAAGCAGCTAAATTCAGCACCAGACAGTGTGCTGCAAAACAGACCCAAGAATGCAAGTTTTGGATGCCATCTGATTATCTGCTTACATTCTGCTAGAGGAGCACCAGCTATTCCTGCTCTGGTGAGCCTATCATTCCCATTCAGGAAGTATACTATATCATAAACATACAGTTCTAGCATTTGCCTTACAGTCAACTCACATCTTACGCATGGGTTACGTTCTGGGGGTAGTGGGCATAGTCAGAATAACCCCTTGAAATCGCTCCTGCGTAAGCAATCTTACCTTCTGGAGCCAGCATGCCAAACAGGTCATCCTCCATGCCCCCGGCCCTTTCAGGCCACAGGAGGCTCTCACAAGATCTTGGACAGCCACACAAGATCTCACGAGAGCCTCCCAGAGCAAGGCAGAGCGCTTAAAAGTTACTTTCACATTGGGAAACCCTGCACAAAAAGCTTTCAAGCTCCCTGCCTTCTGTGCATTTAATTTGTGTGATTTCAACTGGCAGGCTTCCAGATGCATAAAGCTGAAATTGCATGAGTTAAGTTACGAGTTGACTGTACTAAGAAAAATGATTGCTGTCTTCAGCACCAGCTTGACTGCTATCAAGGCCTGCATAAAAGCCAAGTATCTAGACAACTTCAAGTGTATCTATACAACTCACCATTAAGGCAGCGCCGGCGATACTTGTGGTAGACATGTTGTGTGAAGCCATTCTCCTTGAGGAGTTCGTGGGAGGGGTGCTGGAACTTGGGCAATGATTGTGGAGTGCAGCCATAGCTGCCAATGGCTGGTGTGCCTTCTGAGGGGCTGGAACTGAGCAAGGAGAAAACACTTGAGTCAGAGCAGTCAGAAGCATTACTGAAGGATTCAGAACGCTACAGAAATGACATAAGGTTCAACTAAACTTCAGAAGGGGATTTTCTCTGACTGCAAGCATGTTTCTGAGGAAATGCTGAAAACTAAGTTAATATGGAGAAGAGGGGGTGAAAAAAAGAGAACTTTTGCAAAGAAATAAATAAATCTGTTTTCATCTGTATCTAATGCCCCCTGCCACCTGTTTTAAAACTTCACTGAGAATTATCAACTGCCTGTCTTTGTAGTACCTTATGGATGCAGTTCTAGGTCTATGCTCCCGGGAATCCATCACCCAACCAACATGACATTCCATTGGAGGATTTGAACTGTGCCGTGTCTTCCTCTTCCGGGGCGTCTGCAAGAAGCAGGGGCTCAGTTGACATAATGGAGACTGGTATTTCTTACAGTCTCCAAGTCAAGAAGAATCACAAATACATTGAGCATAAGCACATGCATTTGGCATAGGCAAAGCTTTTGGTATGCAAGACTTACCTTGGCATCTATCAACCTGCCTTCCTTAACCACTGGGTAAAAACGGGGCGTCTGTGTTGGGTCTTTCAGTTGAGGTGTGCGAGGAGTCCTGGGAGTCCTGGCATTGCGATAGTTTGGGGATTCTGGCACAGTTGTTGGCAAAGATCGGGCAATGGTTGAAGGCTCTGGCACACCAAAGAGCTTATTTGCCAGAGCATCTGTAGGAACTAAAACAACAACACCAAAATCTCTATAGCTTCTCCTGTATATATGTCCAACAGCCAAATAAACACACTTCTTTCTGACTCTTAATAATCTGCCACAAGGGAAATTATAGTCAGGGCTTTTTTTCCAGCCGGAATTCACCTCTCAGGTGGGCGCCATTGCCATTGTAAGAGAACAAGGGAGGAAGTTCATGGTGAGTTCTGGCACCCCTTTTTCTAGAAAAATAGCACTGATTATAGTAAATAGGCTTCCGGGGGGGGGGCAGGGAGTGCTTTAAAAATAAAAAATAAAAGCACCACCAAAACAATGGATAAGGACTGTAAAGATAATAAACATACTAGAGTAACTTCCTATTTGTTGTTATTTTAACCAGCATGGTCATATGAACCACTGAAATACACACACACACACACACACCCTGTACAATACATAGATACAACATTAAAACACAGTATCAACCAACGCACGCACGCACAAACACACACAAATGAACGAATACAAACAGGTTTTTATATTTCATTCCAAATTAAATCTTTACAGTCCCAATTAAATCTTTACATTTATCCTCAGTAAATGTTCCCCTCAATTTTGGGGCAGCAACTGCAAATCTCACAACTCTGAAGTAATTATAGTTGCTAGACTTAGCATGTCCAAACTCTGGAATAACAGAGCAGATAAGAGAATATGGAAATGTAACTTAAATGGTTGGAAGGGTTACAGGGCGAGACCCTCCTGTAAGCAAAACGATAACGCCGAGCATTCTGCAAAGGGTTTGGTCTCCTACCTTGTTGGAACCTTGGTGGTCCTGGAGGAACTTCCTGATTTGGATCAATGGGAGGCTCAGGAGTCAAAGTGTCAAACTGTTCTCGGCTGATCATATTGACCTTCTTGAAGTTCTCTACTTCTTGCTGCATTTGGGGGAAGGAGGAATCACAGAGAAATGAAACGCTTATATCTGGAGGTGGTAGGATACATAATAATAATAAATAAAATAAAATATAGCTTATTATTCCGTTTCGTGTTTTTCCCCTCCCCACCCACCACCCCAGGAAACGTCAAATCACAGGCTACATGTGTTAAAGAACAATGCACCAGTTTCAAGTGTGACAAAATCTACAAGTCAGTCCACTAGATGGTTGCAACATTAAAAAAAAATCTGGTGAAACAGCCACCCACATCACACAAAACTTCTTCTGAGGCAAAGCTTTCTTTATTGGAAGGCAAAACTTTCATCAACAATCCCAGTCATGGAGACAACCAGTCGGTCAGCTGAGACCCAACAATAAAAACGGGGTGCCGATTACAAATAATTATATGTGGAACTCAGACATACTAGAGGCCACTGTATATTGAGTTGAATATATAGAGAATATACAGACAACAACCGTTTTGTGCAGAGGTTGTATTTCGGCCCCGTGCACATCTGTGGAGCGCGTGCAAGTCTGCTCTGTTATGCGCCACCACTTTTTAAGACCACTTCCGAGTTGCAGCAACTTGTGTGGGCTTTGAATGAGCACAAGTCACTGCCTGTAGGGGGATTCATTACAACTCAGAAATACAGACCCCCATGTGCAGAGTTTGGCAAGCATAACCAAGCCAAAATAGGTATGGAGATGGTAGACACATTTTTATTTTCGTAAAAGGAGCGCACAGCCTAGCCCTCCCTCCAGCTGTTATTTCTACTACTCCTCTTTATTTCCAGCTCACTTCCAGTACCACGCCCTACATTTAAAGTACATGGCTTAGCCTAAAGAATTCCGGGAACTATAGTTTTCCCCTCCCCCACAGCTCCAATTCCCAGCACCCACAACAAACTGGTTCTCAGGATTCTGCGTGGGAGAAACCATGTGTTTTAAAAGTCTGGTGTGTATACACAGCCAGAGCCAGAACAGGGGAAGTGGGGCAAGAGCAACCAATTATGGGAAGTTGAGCCAGAGGAGGAGAGATGGTTCTGCATATTTCTCTCCCATCTTTTTCATTTACAAGAAGGCCTTGCACCCATAGGCCAGTGAGGCCTGTAGTTACGGTAATTTGCAATTTCAAACTGCACATTAGGAAACACCTTCTAGTAATCTGTACGTGCTCAACAAAGCCTCCTTAGGCACCCACACCTAACATAATTCCTCTCTGTGAAGCAAGAAGCAAAATGTATAGTATGCTTGGTCCTGATCATCTTTTTGTAAAGTAAGCCCTCAAGTGGGAAATACAGAAGGATTCTCTGATTTGCTGCAGCCAGCACTGAACAGCTGCAGTCCCTTCAGCAGCAACTCGTATGTTCCCATCTCAAACATCTGCCACCAGATCATCCAAGGCCAGCCTTAATAAGGACTGCATATTTAAGTTGTAGGTCTGTGTTTAGTAGCTGATCTTTGCATGCTCTCAAATGTTGCAAGAGCTCCCTCTGGGAAGCAGCTGAGCAATTACCTCTGGCAGCTATTCATTTCTGAAAATAAGAGGCACCACAATCTGCTGGCTGGTAAGCCTGAAAGCCCTTCTTCCTTACCCGGATTACTCAGTGGAAAAGTGAATGACATTTGGCATGTGCTCAGAGGCACTGTTTCACTGAGTGAATACAGATTCCAGAGCTAGAACAAGCAGGGTTCAAATAAAGTCTTAACAAACAAGTGGCATAAAACTGCAAGGGGTTAAGGAGACAAAGTCTTCATCCAGTATGTGCCTATGGACTACACTCATAGAATTTTGCACCTAAAAAGTCAGCTTTGCCAAAATTCACCACCCCAAGCAAGGGAAGATGAGACAACAGCACAACAGAAAGTCTTAAAAGCAATTGCTCCAGAGAGGAAGACAAGACAGCACGTGAAAGCATTTGAGGCATAATAGGTTGCAAGCACAATGGCAGAATAAAGGCTGAAAATTAAGGGCCAGTTTAAACAATACATCAGAAATGTTTGGGAGGGGAGAATATTACCTGTTTGATACTACACATACTCAGACGTATATAAACAGAGTATGCCAAAACATGTTAGTTTGTCAGGGACCAGAAAGCCCGCAATGCCAGCATGATAACATGACATGCACAAGTACTGTCAATTCAGATTCTAAACAACACATTGTCAAAACTGCACATGTATTATTTTTCAGCAAGTCCAGAATCATGTTTAAAACTAGGCCTAAGTAACAAAAAAGCACGGCATGGGTGTGATGCAAGGCGGAAGGAAACAATTACGTAGTGTGAAGACTTCTTACAAACAGGTGGTGGTACTTATTGTTTGGAATCCATAACCAGGGTTATCATATATTATATATCGAAAAAGATACAATAAAAGAAACTGAACAATACTTTCATACTCAAGATAAAAGCATATAGGAACATAGTTAATGACTGCTGGTTCCAATTCTATCTTCTTTCATCAGTCACTTCCACACAAAGGAAGCAGAAAAAGGTAGAAGAGACAACTTGCATGTTAGTTATGTTCCCAGGGCAAACAGATGCTTGTCAGATCCACTGCTTGCAATGTTCCCAACTCAGTTACATATAGGTGGGTTGGCAAGTGATTTTAATACTTTTTGCGCAAGGCACAAGTAATATTATCTCATAAACTGTGAAAATTAAACCACCGTTGAACTAAAAATATGATCAAGACAAAGTACATACAACCCCTTTTCCCGCTCTCAGAACACAACCATTTTTGTTTGCGCTACGGTGGTGCACCCCTGGTTCTCACCTTTATCTGAGAGTACTCTGGCTCAAACTGCTCTGTCCACAGATCCTGCTCATAGTAGTACAGCCCATCATTGATCACCTTAGCCAACTCTGAGCTCATCTTCGCCCTGGATGTGTGGTTGCCCGTTCTATCTCCCCCCGGATGCCGGCGCAGATAAGGGGGTGTCTGTGTTACAATCAAAATCTTATTCACGTCTCTGTCATCAATTTCGTAGTCTGAATCCTCATCTGACCAATCTGTAAAGGTGTTTTTTCGGCCATCCATCTGTTCCATCTCCTCATCAAACATGAAGTCCAGCTCCTCAGGCTCATCCTGATCTTTCTGCTTCACTGGCGTTTTGGATTCTTCTGGTTTCTGGTTTCAAAATACATAATGCTGTTAAGACAGAAGCTGCTGGGACACTGATCACAGAAGACTTAGCTAGGGGATCCTATGCAGCAAAACAACACAGGCACAGTTTCAACCTCAAAACAAAGGTCAATGCCTAACAAACCAAACACACCCTGGTCACATAAAGCCCAGCCCACCATATGACCATCTTCCACCCATCATGATCCTCCAGGCACAGCAACCCTTCTATAGATGCTCATCCTTCAAGCATAGCAAACCAGCCTTGGGGCCTTAAAGTAGAACCCTGCACAGCTATAACTCCAAGAGACGTGAACCAGCATCTAAAGCTCACAAAATTCAATAGTACAAATTACAGAAAAAGGATAGATGGAATTATGAAGTAGTCTGTGTGCAGGAATAACTCTTTTGGGAAAGGGCAGAAACACCATCTCCCTACCCAGCATGTTTGACACAACTAAGGAGAGAAAGTGCCACATAAACGTTCTAGAACAGGGGTCGGCAACTATGGCCCGGGGGCTGGATATGGCCCACCAGGCTCGTAAATCCAGCTTGCAGACCCTGCCACCCGCTCAGTCAGTCCCCGCACTGAGCTAAACCAGTGCGGCGTTTCCTTGAAAAGAAGCCGCGGATGCCTCTGGGCGGGCAGCGACGCTGGCGTGGCTTCGGATTGGCTGCAGGAAGTTCCCGCGGCCAATCCAAAGCCTCACCACCCGCACACTGAGGTAAATCCGGCGCGGCCATGGATGGAGAGGCCAGTGGGCAGGCGGCAGGTCTGGGCTGCACCATGGGCATTGTGACGGGCGCGTCGTGGGGCTTCAGCTGGAGCGTGCCCGGTTCAGCGTTGCCGCTGGTGGCATCATCGGCGGCCGAGCTGGAGTAGCTGGAGGATGAGCTGCACACTGCCTGCCCGGCGCTCTGCATGCGCGGCCTGCCCACAGACCCGGCCTCGGACGATGGGCCACAGCATGTGGTGCATACCGCCTGGGAGCTCTGAAGGACAGGCTGATGGAACAGCTGCTGCTTGCCAACAATGCCGGTGAGCGGGCGGTGCTGAGACATGCTCCTGAGCACATGCAGAGTGTGTTCCTCCTCCAGGTCCAGAGGCAGCTGCAGGACCGGCTTGGAGGGTATTTCTATTTTTCAAAATATAGTCTGGCCCCCCACAAGGTCTGAGGAACAGTGGACTGGCCCCCTGATGAAGAAGTTTGCTGACCCCTGTTCTAGAACCTCCTATGTCTAGGAGCATTAAATGTGTCCAATTGCAGGTCTGACATACATGAGGATGTCAGCTAATGCAATTCACCAACTACCTTGGGTCTGATTGGAGAAGGCCTAGGCCTCTTCTTCACTTCAATCCATGCTTCAGAGTCCAAGTCTGGCAGGCTGGCAGAAAGGCCTTTGGGCATTGTCTTCAGATTACTAACTTCCTCTGTCTTCGTTGGCACAGGACTAGCAGAGCGGGGAGACCCAGGAGCAGATTCTGTAACATGGTATTTCAGTAAAAGATAAATATCTGTACATGCAGGCAACAGCCCTTTACAAAATACCCACAAGGATAAGCCTGGTGCTGTGAATAGCATGTGCTTTGCAACAGAGTACGGGTGGCAACTTTCACCTCCCTTTACAGAGCTATCATGAACATCTGAGATGAGTGCAGAGCTTTGGCTATTTGAATATTTTCTACTTAATTTGTATTAAGCACTCATGAAAAATTGTTGGTTCTATTATATGATCCTTAGAATTTTTGCCTAAGCCTTACATAGCCCTGGCTAATTATGAAGTAGCTTTCCTTTCACCAGCTGAGACTCCCATTTCTCTACAGGGAAGAATGCTAGAAATATATAAAATGTTTTCACCACCTGCCTGAAGAACAACAAAGAAGGGGCCAGTCTAACCATCCTTGGGAGGGAGTTCCAAAATGAGAGCACTACAACAACAAATGCTTGTATCTCCACCTAGCGCACCTGCCTTGGTGGTGCAATACATGGAAGAGCTATGCTAAAGATTACTGTAACTGATGGGCAGGTTCATACAGAAGCTGTTGAAATATCTTGGCCCCAAGCCACTTAAGGTGTTACAGTTATAAGCCAGCACCTTTATCTGGACCTAGAAATCAACTGAAAGGAAGTGCAATTTTTATGGTCAGAAAAAATGAGCACCAGAAATTAAGTATAACTACCAAGAGTGGTGGTATCCAAGGGGGGCTTTGTCAATAAAAACCTTACAACTGTTTCCTTTAATGGAGTTAGAAAGCAGCTCTCATGCAGAGAAGCATTAACAGTCTCTGCAATCCAAACAGCCAGCCCTCCTCTAGCACTTTTACTCAGCGAAGATGTATATGGATTTAAAACGCAAGTGGTTGGTCTCAATCTTCAAAGCAATTTGTCCACATCCTCAAGCTCAATATTTAAGTCACTAAAATAGCAGACGTCTTAGATCAGGTGTTCTTAACCTGTGGAGGTCCATGGAACCCCTAGGTGGTCAATGGAGGGCTTCAGGGGGTGAACCAGGAACACACAAAAATTCCAATGCAATAAAATAAATTGTTTTGTGTGCATGTGTATTTTTCTGGGGAGGTGTTCCATAGTTTTCATCAGATTCCAACAGGGGTACATAACCCCAGAAAGGTTGGGAACTGCTGAGCTATAGATTCAGCTCAGATATAAGCAATTTTATTGGCAAATTATTTTGTCAACTGGCCACAGCGAGCTGCCTAAGGTTCCTCCTCATCACCTTGGGGACTAGTATTTAATATTCCCTTCACCATTTAAAACAGCTTTGCTGGCCAATACTGTGCTCATCAGGCATACACCAAGAACAAAACAGAACACAATGCCTGCTCAGCAACACACAACACACTCAACTTGAGTGTGAGGCATAGGGCTGTACCTTTCAAGGTCTTGATCAATTATATTTCCAAGAAGCTCTCAAAGCCAGCACAAAGGGAATCAGACATTATTTTTCTTAGAAGAATCTGTCTCCTAATGGATTGAGATCACCCATTATTTACATGACTGGATAGCAATACAGTCGTACCTTGGAAGTCAAACGGAATCAGTTCCGGAAGTCCGGAAGGCTTCCAATCGGAAGCCCCATCGGATGTTCGGCTTCCAAAAGAACTTTCGAAAACCGGAACAGTCACTTCCGGGTTTCAGTCGTTCAGGAGCCAAAACATTTGAGAATTAAAAAACAGGATGTACACATTACATGTTCAAGAAAGTCTTGATAGAACAGTGCAGTCAACTTTGTGTGCACGTGTTCGTTAAGTAAAGCTGAAGTTTTGCTAACCATTATGCAAGATACATAATGGTGTCCTGGTCTCAAATTCATCACCACCAACACAAATAAAACTGCTTGGGTAGAGTTTCTAAAACACTATCAACAAACCTGTTTCCTTTTGGAAGCTTTGCCTGGGCACAAACTCTGGGCAGTTGATGAGCTGAGAGAAGTCAGTCTGTGCATAGTCTGTCATGGGAGGGCCAGGTAAAGGCCATTTTTCTGGTTCTTCCTTTCTCCTGATTTTCTGGTCCACAATCTCTACCACTTTGCTGTCTTTCAATGCCTGAAAAACAATCACTGTCAGCATTAATACTAAAGTAAGATACCCTTCTCCCTCTCTTTCTCCCACATGCCCTCTCCCTACTCCCCACAGAAACAGAGACGTATATTTAATACTGCGTATAAAGGTTCACCTTCCTTTTTCTTCAGACCATTGTTTGTTTACAAAAAAATTTCTCTAACACCCTTGATTGTGCAGACAGAGAAATCCCAGCAGAAGTATGCAAATAATATCAATGCAGAACAGAGCTGCAAGCCCTGTCTTACAGCTATTTAAAGCCTCAGTCTTCAAAATGCAACTGCATCCTGAAAACTGCAAGCATGCAGTTGGCAGAATGCATGAACTACCTTTTGCATAACTGCAAAGAACACAAGTCTGCATAGACATTTGCCACTCTGCTTTGATCATCTTGCTCTGAGGTATATCAGGACATGCCCAAGGGTCTGAAAAGCGCATTTCAGTCTTGACTGCCCAGCACTCCACTACAAGTGGCCCAAATAAGAAACACAGGGTAATTTTTTACCTTAATTATGAGGCCAACATCTGTAGTCAAGGCCTGCACCCGATGGAAACTGGCAATCAGAGTGATGGGAAGAAAGCCTTCTGTATCCATTTTCCGTCTCAGGAAAAAATCTCGTTCCAAGTTGTCAACACTGAAGTAGTACTCTCTGAACACAGCAAATAGTAGACGATGAAAATAACACACACACACACGGACCAGGTAACACTTAACAGAATAAATACCTCTGACCTCCTGAAAATTCCACCTCTCTTTCTGTTTACTAATACTTTACAAAAATAGGTAATTCCCAAGCTCTCTTTCAGCACTGGATGCTATGGGGAAAATTCCAGGACCATAGCTCAAGACATGTCCACATGAATAAGTATATATTTTATACTGTATTTTCAATATTCTTAGGCCCCCTTTCAGGTTTATTTTCCCCACTATGAAATACAATAATTAAAACCATTTGAACAACAAACTGCAACATTTAACAACACACATTATTACATCTATCATTTCAAAAGATTCTAACAGAATCCTTTAATATCAACAATAAAATATAAAACAAGCAGCAGAAAATCCCCTGAATACTAATAAAAATATTGATTCAGCCCTGCAGAATGTATTCATGTAGGCAGAAGAAAACTCATCATTTCCTCCTTTCTTCTCTAGTTTCAACTAAAACTAGCCCAAACTAAGCTAATTCTGCATGAGTAAAAGAAGCTGAATGACATTCTAAGAAAAAATAACACCTGAAGGACGCAAATCCTGAATTCAGCTGTTCTAGGATTTGGTAAGTAGTCCAACTTGCGTGTCATGCTCTAACTAATGGGCTGCCAACTTCTGAAGTTCGTGGGAACCAAACACTTAGGGGCATTTCTGTTTAGCTATGCAGTGCCCAGGGAGTCCAGGCTACCCCTTGAAGGGGAAAGCAAGGCTACCCGTCTCCTCAGGGCAGCCAATCTCAATTCTACCAGGTTTCAACACATGAAAAAGGTGATTCATTCTCTTCCTCTGCACATCAGGACAGAGTGCAGATACTGAAGGTGTAGGGTGCAACTTCCACCAAAAGGCAAGCTTTCCTTTTCTAGGAAGCAGGCACTACTACCACTGATTCAACAGAGGCATTAGCTGGCATCAAGTACAATGATATGTTTCTAGAGAGGCAATTTATGTCAGAGGCTGCTCACTTTTCCTGCTAGAGTCTTAACTGGAAGTGCAGGGCATGGCTATGGAGACTGCCACCGTTGATTCAGGGGCCAGCAAAAATCTTGCATATTTCCAATGGGCCACCCTGTTATAAACAGTTGTGCCAGTGTACCCACTGGCACGTATTCACAGGCTGTGATGGTGGTACAAGAATCCCCATTCTATCTACTTTTACTTTGTAGAACCTCAAGAATGAGGATGAAGACCATTGTCTTTGCAAGCACAACTCCCAACTTTTAATCTACAACGAAAAGGTATAAAACTAGCTACAACTCTTCAAAAGGCAAATACTGTTTAGTTAGCTACTGCTAGAATCAAAACCAACACTTACATCTGCCGTTTGATATAATCCTTGAGCAACTCTTGGTCAACACTGTACAGCTCAGTGCTACTGATGTTGTCAAAATAGTAAGTGATATTACTGGTGTATTTCTGAGTGCGTGAGCCATCGGAGCCATCAAATTTCCGGTAACCGTACTGATAATCAAAGTGAGCTGCAGGGGGAAAGAAGCAAAAGGAAATTTCTTAAGACCTCAACTTTTCTAAGACCACTCTACGCTGTCAATATCCACAGATTAGGAGAACCAGGCTTGCAGCAGCCTAATTTAGGAACTGGAAAAGGCACTGACATTTTCTTTTGGAAAGACCATTTTAAACAGAATTGCAATGCGAGATCCTCAGAAAATATGCATCTAGCACTGGCCAAGCAAAACAAAGTTGCACTATATAATAACAGAGGTTCACAACTAGCCACTTCCTGAATGACTATTATATTTGTAATATATATTTGAGAATCTACAAAAAGTCTGTTTTCTTAGTGTAGTAGCTTTTTAGTTCAAAATGCTCAGTTAACTAGTATGGTTGCATTTCCAGTGGCAATAAATTTACACAAAAATTACATGAACAATGCTCTTTAATGGTACACTTGTTTTAGTGCATCTACTCAAACTGTGCTGAGTCACAGTCCGGCCAAAATAATGCAACTGATCCCTAGCCATTGATATTCCAAGTGGGGGAAGAAATTTGTTGTCTGCCAGCTCTTTATCTATAGCATCAACCACATCCTGTACACAAAGCCACAATTATAAAAAATATCACGGTCTTATACGTACAGCGAGTACCTCCTCTTCCTCGCCCTCTCCCTCGTCCCCGACCACGGCCTCTGCCCCGGAAGGAACCACGCACAGTTGCTCCCTCACTCTTGACACTAGAGGTTTCATCATGGTCAGGCCAGCTTCGTTCATGTTTGTTATCCAGATGCCAACCTGCAAGAGAATGTTAGAGATGAGCATATCCCTAAGAGCCGTGAAATGCTTGGGAGATGCTGGTTGAATCATAGAGGGCTAGTGGATTCTATCTCCCTCATACACATTATGCAGACAAGGACAGAGGCTTAGCCAGAGAACAAACCAGTTCCTTGAATGAAGTACATAAGAATTCAGTTGGGATATTATTTTGATTTTTTAAAAAGAGTCAACACCACCACCACTCAGAAGTATCAGTAGCATGCACTCATCTACTTGTAAGGGAACTCCCAGTCAAACTGCTAAGCCTTTGAGGCTATGCTGCAGCCCACATGGAAATTAGAAGCCTACCCTATGAAAGAGCTGAAGGAACATGACAGCCTGAACATTACGAAAAATATAATTAAAAAATACATTACCAAAAATACCTTTTGAGTCACTTCGGTTGTTGGAAGGGTGCCGGTGCTGCTCATTTTGTCTGTTGTTGCGAGAAGCTGTTTTGTCTCTTGGTACCTCAGACTTCATGTCTATTTGCAGAGGGACCCATTTGTGTCTGCTACCTGCAAGGCATCAAGAACCGGCTGTTACAAATCTTTATGAGGAAGTACAAAACATCTCACCCAGGAAGGCACAAGGAGAGAAGGCACATCATTCAGGTCTTCGTAACTGACCTTAGCCAGCAAAAAGTGTAAAGAACATAATAAAAGTTCTGCCGGATCGTACCTTGGACATACCATACGTCAGCCTTTACCAACGTGGTGCCATTCAGAAGTTTGGGACCACAACTCCCATCAGTCCCAGTTAGCACAGCTGGGCCTGATAAGAGTTGTAATCCAAAGAATCTGGAGGGCATCAGCTTGATGAAGTCCCCGAGATCCCAGACCACTGTGCTTCAGCACTTTCAAATAGTTTCTTTTTACCCTTCTTCTTCTGAGCTGATTTCTGGTTGTCATCATCTCCATTCTTCTCCTCCCCTGATTCATCTGACCGGGCTTTCATGTTCTCTTTACCATCGCTCCCTTCCCCTTTCTCCTGCTCCTTCATGTTTTTCTTTATAGGAACCTTCCGGAGAGATTGAGGCTTGTGTGGCAGCTGCTGAAAATGACAATCAGACATGCAAGCTGGGAATCAAAATGGCGGCTGAGCAAAGGTGGATCACAACTGACACAGCAAGTTCATTTAGTTGCCTGATGTGCTCACAATCACACTTGCGTTCACAATCACTCTTATGAGCCCACCCGAAGAGTCTAGAAACCAAGAACAATTGGTTACCCTCAAGAGAGAGCTCCAATTCATGAGCAATAACTTCTTGATAAAGCACGACTTCAAGCCGAAGTAGTTATTGCATAGTTATATAGGAGCAGCATGTTCCGAAGTTAAGAAGGTTACAAGAGCAAGACTTTAGTCAAATTAGAAGGCAAGTGAGTACTTCAGGCACATGCACTGCAGAATGAATCCCAATGATTTACGATATACGATACGATATCTTTATTGTCATTGCAGTTGCGGAACAATGAAATTGAAAACTACATAAAACTACCACAAAACTACATAAAACTACATAAAACTACTACAAAACTACATAAAACATTCAAAAACCCCTATCATTTCTGAATGATACAGAAACCAGACATGGTAAGTTTGGTGAATGACACCAGGACACCAGACCCAGAGAAGGGGCTGGCTGACAAGAGATAATGATGCTGGAAAGCTACTGCCAAAGGGGAGGGAATCCCAAAAATAGAAGTATGCTTTAAGCACTTCTGCATCTGCGCTGTGTCCCTCTTTGAGTGCTTATCCCACCCACCATAAAGCCATACAGCAGACAAGGCACTGGCTCCAGAAGCCTGGCTTGGTGCTAACCAGCCCACCTGCTTCATCCCCTCGTAAGAACAATCCCAGGTTTGCCTGAAGACTTGGTAAATTTACCTTCTCCGTTGTGGCCAGATTTTAGAATGGGCTCCAAGCTGATGTCCCAGAATAGCACCGCTGAGCTAGGGAGCATAGTGGGCAGGGAAACCCTAAAAGGAAATCATCTGCCTGGGATCTGTAATGAGCTATTCCTGGCTTTCTCCTAAGCAGAGATTTAGCACCCCCAAAAAGTGTTGCTCAAACTGAACTCTCAGCAATATGGGGGGGAAACAACAGACTCTGTGCCGCAGCATGAATTATCATGTTTCCACACTTCTTCACCCCTTCAAACATTCACCTATGCATACATCTTTAGACATATTTGACCAAATACGCTCATGGTAGGGGAATATCACTTTAAGTTTATGACATGTTGGTACACCACATGAAAGTAACAGGAAGATTGTACAGGTAAAATCGAACATATACACACTTTTGCATATGTGTGCACGTGCGGGGTTTTTTTTTGGGGGGGGGTAAAAGTAAGTATATTCTTGCCTTCCTTCAATTTAATCTTTAAAAATATAGCACTTTTTTCTTTTAAAGGAGATGAACTTCAATACTTTTAGTAAGTATACTGGGGGTTGCTCAAATAGCTCAATGCTGTAGGGTTTGCAACAACAAGGAAGCACTCAGCAGGAAGAGCGCAACCAAGAAGGGAATGGAATGTGACTCCCAGAAAATCATAGCTTACCTGATAGGTAAACTAATTGTTCTCTCTTTCTGAACTGTATCAGGGGCGGGTCAGTTTGTGCTCATGCATAAAATAGGAAGAATTGGAATTTATACCACAATTTACACCCTATTTGCTTCCTGGTGATTCCACTGTGTTTTTAAACAAATTGTCAGGAATATTTATATGCCATCCAATAACCAAGTTATCTGGACAGCTTATGCAGCACCAAACTAAAGTTCAAGGAGAAAATGCAGAAAATTGGTCCACCTGCAAAACCAAACTGAAAATCACTTTCAAGGACTAAGAAGAAATAAATGCTGTGGAGAGAAAGGGAATTCCCTGGAAAAAGAAAATACACCCTTTAATCTTTGACCTTTTATACAAAGCACCATGTTGCAATTCTGCTATCACAACACTAGCCAAAGGACAGTTGGCTTTCTCCACTTAACAGAAGCAGAGACAGTGGTAAATTCCCAGCGATTGAGAATCTGGTATTGAAAAGTGACACTTTGCCCACTGAACAAAGGGTTATTCTTTAACCTGCTTTGTAACTGATTTGCTGTATCTTTTTTATTTTTTAAAAAAACCTTCAGTGAGCAGGCATAAATACCTCTACAACCTACAGAGCAATTGGAATGAATTCAAAATGTTCTCTTTTCCTTCTTTTAAGTTAAGAAATGATCAAAGTTATATCCCAAAGCCTAGATTTTTTATATGAACAAACACAGGTCATTTCTCTAACCATTAGAAAAACAAGTTCAAGGCATTCAACCTCAACCTTTGTCTTTGAAAGAAGACAAAAACTAGGATGTGTACACAGGCCAAGTTTCACCTTGTATCACCTGTGCGCTTCAGAAAAAAATTCAGAAGTTTCCATGATATTTTTCTTGAATCCACGTCTCAGGTTCCAAGTCACTCCATATAAAATGAAGCTCTGTAGGCCAATTAACTATAATGAAAAATCTAAATATGGCAATATTTCCCTCCTTTTGACCAAGTTGTTGAAATTTACAGATGCAAGAGTTCCTGCAGTGCAGATTAGGCCTGCCAAGTTGCAGATAATCAGGTCCACAGTCTTTTGGGCATGGGGCGTGTACAAGGTAGTCATAATCCTTTAAGAGGGACTGGGGAGGTTTGTTTCTTGCTCTTTCTTATCTTAAAATAATTAAGAAGTGTTTGAGTAGTATATATTCTTCCTAGTACATTTTTTTAAAAAAAGTTTGTAGCTTCACATTGGCCTTAGGCTTTACTACCCTGGCCTGGGTAACAAATATCCCACCCCATGTTTGATGGTGTGCCTCACAGTTCTATCCTGTCCTTCATGCTACCTAATGTCTGTATAAAGCAATGGGGGAAAGCTATTCAGAGGTTTGGGCTGAGTTGTCATTTGTTTGTGGATTAATATGATGCGCCACTTATTTTCAATCTATCCAACCTAGGGAGGCTGTGGAACTTCTGAGCCAATGCTTGAAGACCTTTTGAGGATGGATCAGGAAGAAGACTGAGCAGCAGCTTAATCCAAACAGGATGGAGGTCTTGTGGGTAGGAGAGCTGGCAAACTTGAATAGAGGTGTTCAACCTGTCCATGATGAGATTGCACTTCTCCTAAAGAATCAAGTTCCCAGTTTGGGGGTGCTGCTAGATTCCTTGCTGTTGAGGTCCTGATAGTACTCAGGAATACCTTTTACCAGCTTAGTCCGGTACACCAACTGTGGCCCTATTTGGAGAGATCAGACTTCACCTCATTTATCCACCTATATGATATATGGATTGGACTACTGTAATGTGCCCTACATACAGAGCTGCCTTTGAAGACAGCACAGGTGCTTCAACTTGTATGGGATGTGGTTGTCCAGGGGGTCACAAGATCAGAACCCATTATACCAATTTTGTATTAGATGAACTGGTTACCAGTGCATTTCCAGCCCCAATAAAAAGTGTTAGCCATTACTTTAAAGCACTGAATGGCTTAGGTTCAGGTTACATAAATGACTGCCTTTACCTAACAGGGATTGTTGGTTACTGAAATAATTTTGTATGAGTATAAAGCCCGCTTCCACAATGCCAATTCATTTTAAGCACAACAATGTAATCTGTTTTACATACTTCTACCTCTTTCCATCAACTATGGATATTGTATGGATATCTGTGTGTACATTAAATCACCATTTTAATTGAACTTTCATAATTATGTGATTTATTGCATCCAATAAACACTTTCAAACAGTAAATTGAGGGAACACCAATCTTTGGAGGCAATTAAGGCACCATTCCGCCCCCCAATCCCCCATTTTTCTCAATTTTCGTTACTGGGTGTAAGGGGACATAGTTCTTACCACCCTATTACTTCCCTTTCAACACAAACACACACACACACAAAATAATCTGAAGGGATTTCTTACTCTATATATACTTTTAAAAAAATTCTCAGCTTTTATTTAACTGGCAGGATTTAAGGAAGACTAAATAGACACTGCATTTATAGAAGGGTGCAAATGTTAATCCTGATGCACTGTAGAAATTTAAGCCTAAAGTATTCTGGGTTGTATCCCACTTAGTCACTGCAACACAACTTCCCCATCTCTCCTCCCCCTGCATCATCCCCAAATCTGCTCTAGAGGGATGAGGGAACCGCCAAGAGTAGTTTTTGGGCTGTGGGAACACACAGAGAATAGGAGGTTCCACTGTGCAAGAAGTTGTTCTGCTCACACAATCACTTAGTTGGATATAACTCTGACTCTAAAAACCTTTTAAAAAAACCTTACTTCTAAACTAGACAAACTTTCACAGTGGTGCCTAGGCATAAGAAAAATACCGTATTTTTCGTTCTATAAGGCGCACCAGACCATTAGACGCACCTAGTTTTGGGAGGAGGAAAACAAGAAAAAAAATATTCTGAATCCCAGAAGCCAGAACAGCAAGAGGGATCGCTGCGCAGTGAAAGCAGTGATTCCTCTTGCTGTTCTGGCTTCTGGGATAGCTGCGCAGCCTGCATTCGCTCCATAAGATGCACACACATTTCCCCTTACTTTTTAGGAGGGAAAAAGTGAGTCTTATAGAGCAAAAAATACGGTACATATCAAGGCTGCAATTCAACACAGTTACCTAGAGTAGGTCTCATTTAACTTAATGGGACTTCCTGCTCGATAAACATGAATAGAATTGTAATGCTACCATCATAGCAAGCCACTTCACTACAAGGAAATTCCCAAAGGCCCATGGAATCGTTTGCTTTTGTACAGAACACTATTCGTTCAGGATCCCTAGTCATCCACAATCATGCCAAAGAACAGAAGCACCTTCCTTCTCAAGTCAGAATGGGTGTTTTACCTGGACACTCTTGTGAGCTATTTCTCCTGGCGTTGGCCAGTTTGTGGCATCCCCAAAGTCACCAACCTAGTAAAAAAAAGCAGAGTTATCAAATCAACAGAGTATCATATAACAAGGAATTACCCTGTGTAAAACTGCAATATTTCTCCAGCAGGAGAACTTTTCACCTCCTTTAAAAATCCATATTAAGCACCTACTGTTTCTGTCCTTTTTCATGGTGAACAACATTTCAGATTTCAAAGGCCATGACAGAGTACAGTAAATGGGCAGCGCCTACTCTTACATTCTCTAGAGAAGGGGTAGTTAGCATGATGCTCTTGAGGCGTTGTTGGACTACAACTCCCCCCATCCCTGACCATTGGCTATGTTGCCTGTGCTGATGGAAGCTGCAATCCAACCTTGGAAGGCAACCCATTCTCTAGAGGCCCATTCATCTTTGACTTGGTTACCCTGTGACACCAATTGCCAGAGAGAGTAATTCTTAAGACTATTTATATCAAGCATTTAGAAATTAAAACTGCGCAAAACACTTTTTAAAAAGAGCAGGTGTGTCTGCTGCAGCATTGCTGGGTACATTTAATCTGCCTTCTTTAAATTCTTGTCATCTGAACTGTTCCTGACACATTTCAATGCTGCAGTTTCCACAGTCTTGTGTTCCTCCTTAAAATGCAATGGAAGGAGGGGCTTCAATTCAGTTTCAGCAATAAAGGCATGACTAAATGTTGTCATTGCAAACACAGTGCCACCTAGTGAACACTGTTTACACTAGCAACACAGGTGCTACGAAAAGTTGGGACGATAATTAATTTTGGGGGTGTGGCTAGCCATTCACATAAAACACCTACTTTGAAACAACTGCAATGGCTGCTGATTATCTTCTGGGCCTTTATTGCTCTGTGACTGTAGGGTTGTTGCTGTATTTTATATTAATTTTGGTTTTCAAATGCATTTTTCACACCTCAGTGGAGGGCATATTTTAAAATGTTGCAAATAAACAAAAAACAAAATTAAATAAATAAACAGAAATAGTGATGTTTGGGGTTTAAATTACAAGAATCTCATACATACAATAAGGAGAAATCTCAAAGGCCAATCCTAATTGATTTGGCCCACATTTCTTGCCTTGTAAGGATACTTACAAGGCCACAGTTGGTGGCCACAGTTGGTGGCCTAAATGCAGTTTCACATATTTTAGAAAGTGCCAAAAGCAGATATGCAAGTGCCTCACACATATGCCTGTGTGTGCATTTCAGCAAATATACACAAGCTCAACAGATACAGATGCACATGCAAGGAGCATTTGTATCTTCTCCTGGAATAATTCCAGCTGCCATGGAATAATTCAGTGGATCTCCAAGTCATTTGTGTATCTGTTTCTCCACACTGTCTGCAACATGAAACATTACCTTAAAATAAAACTGACTTATACAATAGGTTTGCTTTAAGAAAAATGGTTGACTTTATTCTTCCTATGCGGATGGGGGTATGGGATGTGGAAAGAGAAGCAGGTTTCAGCAAGGACAAATGCTGCTTCCCAAGTAAGTATGGGAAGAAGGAATTCAGTCACCAGAAAAAGGAGGAAATAGCAAGCAATGATATCCTTAGAAGATAGGGGACGTTGCATGACACTGTACAATGGATTAGTCTTACATGGGGAAGGTTTTGCTATCCTTGCACATGACACGGCAATTTTTGTTTTGCAAAACTGGCTGCATAAAGTTAACCATCACCAGCTCTCTCACTTACTGAGCCAAGGTTGCTTGCTGCATTACTGCCATTATGTTTTCAAACAGTAATATTTTTATTCATTAAACATCACAGTCTATGCCTAGGAATACCGGATGGCACATAAATGTTATAATTCAATGAACTTTGCCATGACTGACTGAGCTTAAATTAGCAGAGCGTCTTGATTTGCAAGCACATCTTGAGCTTTGCCCTCTAGCAGAGCCTGTGACTGCATATCAAATCAATGGCATATCCTGCTTCCAGCTGTTTTCATTTTCTAACCCTTGATATTCCATTGAGATTTCTTCTGATCTAGCCTGAAATATGTCACCTTAAAGTCCTCTCTAAAGTTTGGAACAGAACCTGCATGTAAGGTGCCGTCGTTTAGTCGTGTCCGACTCTTCGTGACCCCATGGAAGGTGTCAAGTCCCCTTAAAAACTACATATAAAGTAAGCAAAAAAGTTGCAGAGAGGCCAAATGAAGCTGGGCAAGAACAACACGAGAGCACACTTTTAGGAAGGAAGGCATTTCATTAATAATGGAACTTTATTGCCTACCATCCATAGCAAACATACAAGGGAAACTACTTTTGTTATACAAGGGAAACTATTTTTGTTATTAATTTGTTATCACCAAGAGGGCCCCCTGCAACAAAATTGCAGTGGATCTCTGGTGTGTGTGCCTGAGGGGACAATTTAAGTAGTCACACCCCATCTTTTGCTTTAATGGGGAATTGGATAAATTAATGATGGGATGAAGTTAAACACAGCTACTAGTATTGTTGGCCTCCAGGACCAAAAATTGCATTCAACACCAGGAATGTGCTATTGTCCTCACATCCTGCATGTGGACATACCATAAACATCTAGTTTGCCACTGTGCAGAACAGGATGGGTCTCTGGTCTGATTCAACAGGTCTGTTCCTATAATGCAGTCTCTAGTGCCCAGAAAAAAATAGCAGCATAAACCCAAGCCTACTCGGTACAGGTATAGTAGCTAAAACCAGACATGCAACTTCAACAAGCAAACATCAGTTTTTCTGATGTGCAGCATTGCAGACTGAAGCATTTTTACCACAGACTAAAACTGCTCCGTGGGCACCATGTGTAGCAGAAGGCAACCTATTGTACTGATGGTCAAGGAATAAACAGCAGAGAAGCCCAGAGGGTTAAAGAAACCAGCCAATGATGGAGGGTGGGGAGGATGTTGGCACATCTTCCCAAAAACAGTTAACAGGAGTTGTTTGTTACCAAACCAGTAACAGGCAAATTGAGTCAAAGCTGAAAACGTATTTGCAAAAGGCTTTCCAGATAAATCTCCTGTCGTAAGACAGAATCATCCATTCACCAGCAGCTGCACACAGATTAAGACATGTACTTGCAGACCACTAAGTGCCACAAGCACAGAACAGGTGCACAAGCAAGGAAAGCCTAAGAACAGATACACTAAAAAGGTGCTGATCATGAAAGTTAGAGCTGGAAACAAAAAATAAAGACCCCTAAAGCTGCCTTCAAGTTTTGTCAAGAAACCACAAGCAAGATATCTCTGAGAACCACCGTTAACCCACATAATAAAACTGAAACAGTCCCACAAATTCATTCTGATACACAACTGAGTGTCACATTCCACCTCTTCCCACACTTTGTGGAGTATTCACAAATATGAACATTAGTACTTGCCTTGCTTCCTTTACGTTGCCTTGGATTTGCAGCTTTCACCACCTTGGCTGGGGTTGAATGCTCTAGTGAGAGGGAAGAAAAGCCAAAAAATTAATATGCTAAGTTGGTCACTGAAGCGGTTTTTAGTCCCTATTGTATCACTCCATGCAATCACACTTAACATTCATCTACCTTCCAAGGAACGACCAGGTCAGACTCTAAGAAAATCAAGTCTCTCTTCCATAACTACTGGGAAGATTAGTAGATTGAAACATGGTATTCAAATTCAATATGTAGAGCCATGACTCTACTGAGATTCCCCCCCCCCCCTTCTTAACAGATTGCTCTAAGCACTCTGTACCCAGAAAACGCTCAGTGTTCCATCTGAGAGTAAATGGACAGCATTTATCTTCAAATGGTTCTCACCCACCCATAGGCAATACCTATGTTTTCAAGCCTGGCATGAAGAGGAGTTATTACCAGCTAGAACTGGCTCCCAAAGCCAGGCTGTGAACCTGCTGTGTCCATTCACTGCAAAGGAAGGAAAATGCCAACTCTTGGGAGGAAGTAGGAGGTACTGCCTACTACCCAGGAGTAGGCAGGAGTAGGCAGTGCTTCCTACTGTCTCTCAATTCTTTCTTCAGAGGAGCCTGCCCCCTAGTGGAGGGTGTGACAGAGCATCCCAGTAGCTGGACAATGCCAAATAGGGAGAATACCTTTCTTTCCCTAGTAAAATAATCCACGAGACCAATACAGTGGTGCCTCGTAAGATGAACTGTTCCGCGAGTCTCTTCGTCTAGCGGTTTTTTCGTCTTGCGAAGCAACCCCATTAGCGGATTAGCGCTATTAGCGGTTTAGCGGCTATTAAAGGCTTAAGGGATTAGCGGATTAGCTGCTAAAAGGCTATTAGCAGCTTAGTGCCTTAGAAAAAGGGGGTGGGGAGCGGGGAAAAATCGCAGGAACTCGCAAGACATTTTCGTCTTGCGAAGCAAGCCCATAGGAAATTCATTTTGCGAAGCACCTCCAAAACGGAAAACCCTTTCGTCTAGCGGGTTTTCCGTCTTGCGAGGCATTCATCTTGCGGGGCACCGCTGTAACTTAAATCCCCTAAAGTTGCTGAATACAACAGCAGCAGCAACAAAACGTATCAGAAGCAACTACCCATAAATCAAAATCTCAAAATAAGCAGGCTTCCCCACTAAAGCAGGGCAAAAGCTAGCTGCGTAGAAGCCAGAAAACAGCACGTTGCAGAGTACTCTCCCAAACTCTCCTGCCAGCTTCTATTACATTCCCTTACTATGGTTTTCCCAGTATTTGGGTTGTGTATGGGTCTTCAGAAATACATCCTTATACAGGGAGCATACAGTTTTGTTTTGTTCATCCAACGGGGGGGGGGGGGGGGGAAGGTTGGTAAGAAGCTTACTGTGGCCCAACACTTTTTTGTGGATCAGCAACCAATGCTGAGAAAGATTTTAGGCACAATGATACCAGAGTCTCTCCTGAACTTTGCTAGAAGCACAAAATCACCATTGCTGTAAGAATCCTAGTATGCAACATGCGCTAATGAAGGGATAGTGTATAGACTGCCAACATTATCCACAATATGCATCTCATGGACAGAAGGCAATTTTTTTAAGTGAAAAAAGGAATTCACTTCCAGGCTTTCCAAAAGCAGGGTGTCAGCTAAAAGATCTGAATTAGCATAGATACTTAATGCTACTAAAAATTACATTGTTGAGCAGAAATGCTTCTATTATTGTATGCATGAAATGAGACCATAGATGAGGAACATCACTCCTGTGTTTCTTAGTGATTGGCTATGGCCCTGGAACTGGAAGCAGGGAAGGCAAATTTGAGAAGGGCATGCAAGTGGGGAGGCTGGCACTGGCTTTTTGTACAGTATCCTGATACCCTTCAAAGCACTCAAATTAAAGCCAGCTCTATTGCTATTCAGCACATCCAACCATAAAGGGGGTATTTTTGCAAGGGTGTCTGTGTAGGGTGATTAAAATGTCCACATAGCAGATTTCAGCAACCCCTACCCCCATGTACACATGGGCTAGTCCCGCCAATTTTAAGCTGCAACAATTAAACTAAATCAGAAAAGACCAGTGCATGAAAAATAAATTGCTATTTTGACTTTGTACCATACAAAAGTCTCTGGTTACAGATCAGGAACAGCTATATGCAGTACTGCTGCTGGGAGAATCTAGTGTAGAGGGAGAAAGAATGCTAAAACCCACAGCTGAACAATACCTTCACTGGAGCAATAAAAGTACTGCCCAACTATGGATTTTGGAGGGCTTGTTTCTTACAGACCAACACTGCTACCATTGCTCATTTTTTCACTGCAGTGTTACTGTTCATTTAAAAGTTGTTTACAACATAAAACTTGACACTGCAGTAATTCTCGTGGCTTGGTTTTATACAAATTCAGCATATATAGCTTTTCCTTCCACGACATGTTTATGTGGATTTTCATAGGCAGCTAGGAAAATGCTACTCTACACATGAAGAAACAGTTATACTAATTAAAGTTCATTAACATTTCCACTGTCAATACTGTCTTCCTGCCACGTGCGCCTGTTTCTAAACTATGTGATTATCTTTGAGGATTAAAGTACAGAACAAACCAATTCACCTCATGGATTACAGAAAAGGAGTTCATGATTGAAGGAAAATCTGCTTTCTGATCCCAAAGAACTCAGAACCCTGAAGGTTAACAAAGGAGCAAACCCCAAATTAACATGCCACAAAGTGACCTAGAGGAACAGCTAATTTCCCTTAACAATGAAAAGGCTAACAGTCCCTGTTCAAAACAAGAAAAAGCAGAAGGCACTCAGAACCTGCCAGTCATTCTGCCAAACTATTTCACAAAAATGGAACGGGACACTGCCACACAAGACTCTGGATGATCCTAAATGATATAGTAACTTGCGGGGACTTATTCACAACAAGCTGAGGCAGCAAAAATTCAAACTTTTCTGGGTGGATGGAAAAATGTTCCAATGGTTGGTTTCCAAGGGTGGCCACTTCCAACAACACTGCTGAGGATCACTTTCTAGGAAGCGTTAAAAAAATATGGGCAAGTTTTCCTAGTCTGTTAAGAGCAATGTAGCACTTCTTCCCAAAAGCAGACTGAGCTTATGGGGCAATGACAGGAGCAATCAGCCATTCACCCTCAAAAATCATATGAATTAAACAGTCTTCTGCTAAAGTGCATACAATCTTTAATATCACTTGGCTTAGTGAGATAAAGACTGTGATAGTCACAAGAACCTATTGCTCCCTAGAGCTTTCTTTCCCCTTCCATCCATTCTGAACTTCCCCCCAAGGGAGGGGAGAGGAAAGCCATAGTTTGAAAACCACTGAGCTAAACGTAAAACTACAACAACCTACAACACAACCTACAACGGTAGAAAAAGACTGCCATTCACCCCTCTGAACAGGTTTGAATTTGAAAAGAACCCAAGTAAATAAGAAAGTCAAGGAACTTCTACCACATCAAAAGCCTAGCAACTTTTAATTATGACTTACTTTTTAATTTAGGGAATGATATTGCATTCACCAATTTTGTATGGTTATGTAAATGTTGCATGATAACACTAGCAATAAGCAAAATCCAGTTTGCTCCTGTTTGGCATGCAACTCTCTGCTGAGATTCCAAGAACCAAATCCACTTAGTGTGGTAAAAGCCTATCAGGCACCACACTAGGAATTCATGCTGTAGCCCATGGGTAGGCAAACTAAGGCCCAATTGCTTTCTAAATCCAGCCCGCAGACAGTCCGGGAAACAGCATGTTTTTACATGAGTAGAATGTGTGCTTTTATTTAAAATGCATCTCTGGGTTATTTGTGGGGCATAGGAATTCGTTCATTTTTTTCTTCAAAATATAGTCCGGCCCCCCACAAGGTCTGAGGTACAGTGGACTGGCCCCCTGCTGGAAAAGTTGTTGACCCCTGCTCTAGCCAGTGTTTCCCAACCCTGGATCTCAAGCTGTTTTTTGACTATAATTCCCATCATCCCTGACCACTGGTCTTGCTAACTAGGGATGATGGGAGTTGTAATCCAAAAACGGTGGGAGACTCAAGGATGGGAAACACTCTGCTCTAGAGAAAAGAGCACATTATTGCTGGAGAACTCATAACTTTCATAACCACTTCATGCACTTGATTTCATCACTTGATTTCTGAAGCAGAGAACAATTTGCATGTGTGAATGAGCAATTGCATATACAAGCGTACAGGCAGAACTTTTAATATTGTTTTAAATCAGTGTAGATAATCAAAGTGTTAAGCGATCAAGTGATGCAAATGTCTGTGTGAGCCATTATGTGGGATTCTATTACCTAAAAAGAGTACACAGAGCTGTAACAATTCGTCTCCAGTTACATTCCCTCAGGGGGAGCATGTTTAGGGCCACATGCCAGCAATGAGTAGAGCCAGAATAAATTTGCAATGCTGCAGGTTAACATCCTTTATTTGTGTTCCCATTTCCTCCATTTTTATATCTGGATCACACTTCGCACTTTACCTCTTCCAACAGCACAGGGTGGAAATATGCGCACCTGCATCAATCCATTCATTTTGATTCCACCCATTTCCATCCCTGCCCCCCCCCAATCATCTCTCTCTCTCTCTCTCTCTCTCTCTCTCCCTTCATGCTCCCCGAATCCTACAGCTCACTGCAAGCCACAATGCATAAAACTAAGCGATTCCCTGAAGGGGCTGGCTGAAGACCAACATTGGTCTGCAACAGCTGTATCGTCAAATGAAAGTAGGCCAGGGGCTGGGAAAAACTGGTTCCCCACCACTACCTATATATTATAGTTTATGTTCATTTATATTGTGCTTGTTTATAACAAAGCACCTAAAAACTTAAGGACTTCTTTACTACTGGTCCAATACTTTATCTTTACTACTTTTCTACTGGTCCAATAATTTCATGTTTTCATATCCCCACCAAGAAAGAGATGGTTCAGGTCCATCTTTTCCGCCGATGCTCTCCTAGAGTAGAAGCTTTGTGCAATGGTGGACTCCATTTCATTTCATTATATTTATACACCACTTGATTGTAAACAACACACACGCACACCCAAAATCCAAAGTGTGTTTTTTTTTTTACTATGCTTCTAGTTTCACTTTTAATTTAATTCTCAAATCATGATGTGCTGTTGATGAAATGAGAGATTAGAGCATAAGGCAAAGGAGTAAAATTAGGCAGATGAGTGGAAGCAGCAGCTCTACCCTTAAGCTTCAAGGAAAAACAACTATCATCTGGCAGAAACCATTCTATCAGGCTGCAGCAGAGGAAGAAAAGGGAAGCAGCTGAACTCCCACCAATTCTGCTGGAAGACCAGTTCTATTCGGTTTCTCCTCTTCCTTCAACTGTTTCTCCCCCAGTTTCTCATGGTAAGAACTACGTAACATTATAAAGAACTGATACCTGAGTTTGCTTGCTTTCCTATTCCCTCTCCATCACTTCTTCCATTTGTATTGCATATTTTGGACTGTAAGCGAGAGGGGGCAGGAGCTGTCTCATCTTTGACTGATTGTTAAGGCTGCATTACTATAGCTCAGTCGGTAGAGCATGAGACTCAATCTTAAGGTCATGAGTTCGAGTCCCACATTTGAAGAAAAAGATTACTGCATTGCAGGTGGTTGGACTAGATGACCCTTGTGGTCTCTTTAAACTCTACAATTCTATGATTCTACTATCCCAACCCCACTCCACCCCACTCCTGTGAACAGCAGCGGGGCTTGATGGAGTAGCACAGCCACCTCCATAGCTCTGCTGCTTGCTCACACCAGCTAGGGCAGAAAGGGAGGGGTTAAGCTGATGTAGCAAAGAGGCCTGGATTGGGCCCGTTTCGGTGACAGGGCAACAACAGAGCCTATTCAAGATCCAGCAGATCCTGTGCCAGTTTCTAATCACCCCCTTTGGGGGGTTTCCACTGGCTAGTGCTGCAGTATAGCTTGTGACTACTGTCCAGTTGCACTGGAGCCAGGCAATGCAAAGGTGGATAGACATTTCCACTCCATACAAACCCCTCCAGTATAGCAGATCAGTGGTTTGAACTGTTCTGTAAATCACAGTTCTTTAAACAAATATAACCTAAAAGAAAACTTTTTAAAACCTGACATAATGGCATCCAGTAAAACAACCTACAGGTTATTAGTATCCTGCAACTGCTGTGTAGTGTAATTTTTTTTGCCATAGCTGTTTGGTTAGGTGTTGTGAAAGCCATATTGATAGCATTCACAGTGCTAGAATTCTCATGAATGTAATGTAATGGATTTCCGATTTGCAATGGTTAACAATTGTAAAAAAGAAAAAGAAAAAAGAAAAAACTTCTCTGCCACCCCATACCAGGATTTGTAGTAACTCCTCATGTAGATGTTTAGTGGTAAATGCAAATCATTCAAATGCAGTAGACAGCAGGCTCTCCCTTGAGCCATCTTTTTGCCTCTGGCTACACCTCAGCCAGTATGCTGCACCTGGCTCCAGGTGGTGGATTCTCAGGAATCCAGTTAACAGAATAGATTCTGAAAGTCTGAAGCCTGCCCACCTCTATTGTGAATTATTCTAAAGTTCTAACTTGCCATCAAAACAGCTCACAAAAAGCATCTATAGACCTTTTATCACCAGATGGCAGCATACTGTAAATGCACTACCAGCCCTTTCGGTCCTGCACTAACAAGGCAGATCTACTAAAAAAACACCAGTTCCAGAAAGATACAGAGGAGCGCTTATAAAAACCAGTCTGATGTTAGCAGCAAATGCATATTTAGCACACATGCATGAACAGACACACACACACACACTTTGAGCTAAAAGCAAGGGAAGGCAAATAATTTACATGCTCAAGGTCATATGCTCAAAGGATTTCACTCCCATTCTAATTCAAAGGGCACCTCCCCACACACACCTTTTAAAAATCAGCTAGGCTAGGTCACTGTGTCTTTTCAAATCAGGCTAGAGACGGAAAGACAGAGAAAGAAATAACAGCTTTTTGACAAATGTACCTCCTCACTTGCAGCATATTAAACTGGAAAACAACAATTCAGTGGGAAATCCAAAGGTTGACTGCCTTTCCAAAAACAGGCAAGTTAATCAATTAGCAGCTCTCTATATCTATAGGCTATATGCCGTATCAGAACCTTGCATTTGCCACTGTAGTCTAATCTGGAAGCACACACTCAAGGTAAGAGAAGCTGTTAACATAGGAAAGAGGGAGGAGGGAATGCAAGAGTGGGCTGGTTTTGGTCACTTCCGGAAGAGAGCTGCAACCCAGCTGAATGCCACGTTAGTCCTTCCACCTGTGCCTGTCTATCATGACCATAGGCAGGGACTGTATGACATTTCTTGGGAAAAGCTACATATTTTTCAGCTGTCACAATGCACCTCCATGAACACAAGATGCCGGCTTCTAACAACTATCCTCACCTGGGCAACTTCACAGAGCTATGCTCAAGTTCACCCAATAGCTACAGCAGCTTAACAAGTCAGCAGCAAAAAAGTAATTGAAAAAAGGGTATGTGGGTCAGACTTTCTTTATACTCAAAATGAATAGCACCTCTTACAAGCAACGTCTCTCTTAAGCCAAGAAGCTTCACTGTCGAGAAGTTGTACCTCAAAACAGTGTTGCAGTATGGGAGTAACTGCCACACAAGTTATTCAGGGAATGAACGCTAGCAAGCATTCAAAGAGGGGGCATCAGCCTAAAAGCATTACAACCTTGTCCTGAGAGAGAAAGCAGGTTTTTCCACAGAGCCTTAGCTCTGCCTCCCTGTGCATATACAGTCAGGCCTCTAATGAAAAGCTCGTTAACAGTTAATTATTACCTATTCAGATACATGATCTCAGCACAGACGAGCAGCCAAGGAAGGAGGAAAATGGTCACATGACCCAAATCTTGTTCTATGAAAGCAGAGTCAACTATATTTAGTGCTATAAATAATGCCTACATTCCCACCCTCAACCCTCCATGACAACCCAAAGAGGCCACCTATCTCTGTCCCACGGCAAAGGAAAGCCAATCCCCTCCCTCTTGTCAGATATCTTTCATCCCCTTCTGCCAAGGTAACTGGCCGGTGCCCAACTCTGCAGAGAATGGTGCACTCTGCATATGAGTGACAGGCTGCAATCCAGCAATACAGGGTGATCTGTTCTACTTCTTGGCCCATGCAAATGAGAGCAACAAGTTCTGCAGCAGCCACCGTGACAAGGAGAGCAAAAAGCGCAGAGGGGTTGGCAGCCGAATTCCAGAATCTAATTTAAAATGCTTGTAGTTCCCTTCAGAGCCTCAGAGAGCCCGTGTGACCACTCTCCCTTTTGCAATGTAGTAGCAGTGCCTTGGCTGCTTGTCCAAGCACAGATCCTGTAGCAGAGGGACTCAGTTTTGATGCAGGTTCATTTTCTTCAGATAGATAGCATTCCATACCAGACACAATCCTACTTACTGCTGGAAAGTGAAAACTTAATACGCAAAGACAAACAGTTCCCATTCAGGAAGGGCACCTTAAAACTGTACAAAAATAAAGAACTCAAGCAGAAAAGCATAACTTACATTAGTCACAGACAGATTTTTAAAATCCCATAACAGGGCCGTCCAAAGGTCAGCCATGCCTGGAAAGAAACAGAGATGAAACCCCTGGATGCATTATTACAACGTTCTTTTTGAACAGTTGCCATTAGGGCATTTAAATGAGCAAAACATAGCTCTGAAGCATCCTAAAATGGTTTAGGTGTAAGCAATTAACGACACAAGACACAACTCACTCAAATAACTGAATGATATAAGCAGTGTAGAAACCTATACTGTTCAATAATATATGTTTCTAATTTTAAACACTGGTTAACTGGATTAACAACAAAAAAGTAAAGCAGAAGAAAGCAGCAAAGCCTGAGAAAGTTGCATTCTTTTGGCATGCAAAAGAGATCCTCTGTGCCTGTAGCTCAAGTACTAACTAGTATGTGTCCTAGACCTAAAAAGGAAAATTCTAAATCAATACCAACAAAACTTAGTTAGTGTAGCAACCAATACAGTTTTTGGTACAAATATATAATATAAATATACCATGAAATATAAAGCTATTATAATCCAACATGGATAGTTGACAAAACACAACCATCACTGCGAAGTTAACCTCTCAAGTGCCAGTTTTTTTATATATCCACCTTCCAGCTTTATAGTCCTGCCAAAAAGAAATCTGATGTAAGGAAGTGTTTCAGAGCTTTAGTGGCACCACTTAGAAAGCCCTGTCTCGTACACTTGCCACCTGTCTTCTCACAATAATAGGACAGAAAGCAGGGTCCCTAGCTGAACTTAAAGACTGAGGTGGTTTATTATGCCTGGTTGTTTGGAATCAAAATATGCTTTGAACTTGCTAATTCTGGTTGGCTAACCCCATGATTTGGAGTTTGAGGTCTGTGAGCCTAAGGCTGCAATCTTAAACATCTGAGTAGACCTGCATTGGATTCTCCTGTTAAATGTTCCATTGAAGAGTATCAGAAACCCAGGATAAATGGCCTCTTTTCTTTCTGTTTTTAGATGAGTTTTATCATTTTTAAAATTTCACACAATTTTTAATGTTTCATGGTCTGCAGCTTTCAGATGTCCAACTGCTGTTGCCTCAATTTTTAGTGCCTTGCTTATGTTTTTTATTGTTACATTTTGTGATTTTATTACATAAACTCCTCTCGACAGATTTACACAAAGTAGCCCAATAATACGTAAAATAATTTCAGAGCTACTTCTGTACTTGCATTTTCCATCTACTCTGCATTAAGCTTTATGTTCACTCCACCCTCATCTTTACTTTACACTCATAACAATTCTGTGAGGATACCACAACCAGCTCAAGATCAGAAAGCATGGTTCATGGCCAAACAGGAGAATCTGAACCAGGCTACCCCAGAGCTGGTTCTCTGCAAGCCACATCATGATTTGCAAACCCACCTCAACCCATGGCTTCTAATTCTAGTTTGGTAGCCCACACATAATCTTCAGAAACCATGCTAGACTGTAGTTAAGCATTCTCAACTATGGCTGACCATGATGTCCAAACTGACTATAACTATGCATTAGGATGGTCTCTGTGTGCTGATTTTCACAAGCATTGCTTCCCCCCCCCCCCAAACTTCTAAGAAAACCCAGTTTAGAGATGAGATGCCTTTGAAATGAGGAAACTGTGCGGAAGTCCCGCGTTACAATGTTGCTTTATTTATTATGGTAGAGTAGACCTCCCTTCAATCACATTCCCTGGGCAGTATACAAAAAATAAAATTAGAATGTAGCAAGTATTTCTCAAATTGATTAGGTAGTCTTGAGGTCAATCAGTTTAGGAGTATGTAAAGCAAAGCAAAAATAATACTACAATTAAGAATTGAAAATAGATTTGAAATTTTAGCAATTTGTTTTTACCAGTTATCCTCCCCCCTCCCTGAAATGATAAACAACACTGTTCAGATGCATTCATCCACAGTAAACCTTTATTTTCTGACAAGCTAGCACAGCCTGCAAATTCAAATGAACAGGAATCCTATTTACTGTATGGACCCCACAGAAAACCTGGAGAATCTGGAGATGAATAGTGGAATCTAAAAATACAAAACTGATAGATTTTGGATTGACTCTGAAGCACCTGGCTTAATTCTCTGCTCACGTACAGGTTCACTTAATTGTTCTGGACAATTTCCACTCTTGCCTTCAACACCCAAATAGTAAAACACAGTTCATCAACCACTTTTGTCATCAAACCCAATGACAAAGCCTTCAATGCAGATCCAACCTCCATGCCTCATTGCAATTCTGCCTCAAGCGTACTGAGCAAGAGATCTGACTGCAACGTGGCAGGCATATTGGATGGACTCTTATGCCAGAGGCACCCTCTTCTACTCCTGCGTGCAATAAAGAACTGCTGGCTGTCCCACAGGCTGGCCACCCAGGCTGCAAAAGATGACCAGTTAAATACCAGGTAAATTATAACTAAACTACTATTCTTTATTTATTCTTGAAGGAAGGGAACTCTCTCAGCTACACCCACTTGCCATATTGATGCAGCACCAAAATTGTTCTGGGGCAGGGCGACTTACTATGGTGTACCAGACTACAGACCTAGAGTTCTCAACTGCACTGTGCTGTGGAGGGTTTTTCAGTACCTCCCTAGTCACGTTCAGACCACTTCCTGCTGGGTTTAAGCCAGCAGCAACTACTACCCTCTGTAGGAGCAGCAAATCCAGTAGGACAGTCCAAAAATGAACTTAATTCAGTGGTTTCCAAAAAGCCCTCAAGGAGTCCTGTTGGCATGTCCAGCACACCAAGCCTTCGTCTCAATTGCTCAGGAAGTTAGCACAATTGTTCCTAAGGGTTCTCTCTCACAGGGCAGAGCCTGGTCCCTGGTTTACCTAGTAACTTAGCTAAGGAAGCAGGCAGCAAGACTACTAGAATGCAGGTGGTAGAAGGCTCACATCGAATATGACTAAACACAGGTAAAAGTTCACTACTGAGCCTACTCTGTGGCCATAACAGCAAGGAAACACTTCTCTGCTAACCATCACATACTTGGGAGTGGTGTCCAGCAGAGATATTCCAAGCAGCTCATGGCTTAGTACCACATGAAAGGATTCAAAAAACCTTCAGCGCCTGCTGTAACATGTTTGCTAAACATGTTGTCAAGACAAAATCGTTTACCTTCACCTTCATCAGAGTCTAGATGCTACAATTATGGCAGTTCAGTCCGAGGATGTGTCAAAAGCACTGTCTGATGTAGCATTGTGGGATGAATTTCAGTTGATGCAGCTTGAAAATGCAAGACAAGGTGCTTGGGGCTATGTAACCTACTTTTTGTTCACTTGATCTTTACCACTCATGGCTAATTACTAGAGATGGGGAAGATCTCCCAAGCTTTCCTCAGATTAGCATGGAAATTACCAGGGTTTTTAAAGAGAGAAATGGAAGAACTCTGAACCTGGGCACAAACAGTCTAGCCAGTTATCCATACTTTGCTGCAATGTGTTACGAGGGACCTGAACAGATTTGGCAAGCTGGAGTTAGAATTCTAGCAGCTACATTTTAGAAAAACCAGGATCTCTAATTAGAAATATGATTTTTGAAAAATAATAAAAAAGACCTTTACTGGCTGTTCATCAACTTCCAATATCAAGTCAAGGTGCTTACTTTTAAACCCTTCACAGCTTGGGATCCAGGTATGTAAAACAACACCTAGTCCCTACTACGCATATATCAATATTTAGTGACATTTTCCACCAATTGGAGAAGGAGATGGAAACTAGAGAAAGCACATTTGTGGCTGTGTTATAGTGTCTTTGGAATTCCCTCCAATGAAACCCACTTGATTCCTTCTTTATCTTTTAAGTGCCATGAAAAAACTTTATTTGCCCAGGATTTATAAAAATATATCTGGTATTTTAAGCTCCCTATTCCTATAATTGACAGTACTTGACACTATTTGATGGTTTTAATATTGCTTTATATTTATTGTATCTTAATGCACAGAAATACCATTAGCCACCCTGGGAACCATTGATGGTAATACGAAAATCTTTTTTTTAAAATATATTGAACCTGTGCTGTACATCACTTATCAAGGACAGTATACAAATAGCTAATATTTAATGATATGGTTTGAGGCCAGCTCCAAGCCTGTTTAGCATCTGGACTGGTGACCAGAGAGCAGCAAAACAGCTACAATCTCCTCTCTAGGAGCCCATACAATCATGTTAACTGGGTTGTTCATTATACAAATTATTATAATTACATGTCAATTTATGATAGCACCTCATGCATCAGATGAAGCAGACTTTACTCTATGAAAGCTTATCCCACAACAAATTTGTTAATTTTTAAGTCTGTTTTATTTGATGCCGCAGACTAAAACAGCAATCTTTCTGGCCATTATTTTTGTAAGGCTCGCAACGTTTTATCTGCAACAAACAATGAACTATGAAAAGGAGCTTAATGCAAGTTTTCGAAACAGCCCATTATACTGATAGAGGGAGAACCTTGCACATTTTTGCTGAGTCAGCCTACATCGCTAATCGTGGTTTAAAACCATGTGGCACTTTATAGCATTTGGCTTGTCTCTCTCCATACACCAGCTGCAGCTTTAGGAGCTATCTATGAGCCCAAACCATAATAAAAGCTCAGTTTTGTTTGTTTACAAGAGAGTAAAGATTTCTAACAGCATTTATATCCAAGCAAAAGTAACTGAATTTAGTTATAGCTCAAATAAACATTTCTTTATCTCCACTTTGAAAAAGCTAACATCTTTTGAAATGTATTTTAAAGCAGGGTTGGAGAACCTGCAGCCCTCCAAATGTTGCTGGATTGCAACTTGAATCAGCCCCAACCAGCATGGCCAATGATCGGGGATTGTGGGAGATGTAGTCCAACAACATCTGGAAGACCATTGGTTTCTCCACCTGTTTTAAGAAACCATCCACACCCCTTCTCCTTTTAAGAAACTTTAATAACCATACTGTGTCATCAGCATCAGCAACCTATTCCTCAAATTCACTAACATTTGAGATGGATACTATTCAACCAGGCTAAACACAAAAAACTGCATCAGAGCAGTTTGTCAGTGAGGCAGCTTTAATGTTACCAAGATAACAAACATGAAATAAACTCTTAAATTTTGCAAAGACAGACAAAAGAAATTCTCAGAACAAACTGCTGCTTGCTTTCTGGCTCATGCAAGCAGCTGCAAACTCAAAAGGGACAATTAAGCAAGGACGACCAGCAGGGTCTAGAGTTGTTGCCCAGCCAGAAATAATCCCAATCCTTACTCCTTCAAACCAAAGGATATCCAGAATACTCTCTAAGTACAGTGAGCAACATCCCTATAATGCATTCCCATGCCACTGGAAAAAAAATATCCATACGATCAGACCGATCATGTGGATCTTTTCCACCTGACCAGCTTTCTGCCACGAGAAAGATTAGCAAGCAGGTGAGCAAAATCCATGTGGTCAGCTTGCAATAGCACACTATGGCTGAACGATAACTGGTTTTCAATATCATGATATATCACCAGCTAAACGTCACAATATTATCAATATATCAAGATATCTGGAATAAAGAAGGAACCATGTAGAGTTGAACAGGACAATGTCCTAGCAACTGTTACTACTTAAGGGTCTAAAACTGATATTATCAATCACCTCATGGTCACTTTCATCAACAGGCAAGCCAAAAGGCATCCAAATGAGACTTTTGGTTTTGGACTTGCCTACCAAATTGTAGTATTCAGGACAATCCAGAGTATGGTGATGAGTCATAGTGTATAAAAATAATCGGGGACTGCCAGATTGCCAGCAGCCCGGCGGCGGCAGAATCCACAATATCACTACCACAAGTCCTCGCAGGTCACCTCCATTACTGCTGCTACTTTTTGCCGCTGCCACCGCATGGCCTTACTGGCCGCCACCTCCCATTGCTGTAAAGTCTTGCAGGGTGCAGTTAATGCCATCACTCCCTCGCAGGCTGCCACCAGTACTGCTGTCATTTCCCATCGCTGCTGTGAGGCCTTGTAGGTTGCTGCCGTTACTGTCACCACTTTTTGTCGCCACCACGAGGCCTCGCAGGCCGCTGCTGCTACTGCTGTCACTCTCTATCGCTGCCACTGTTTGTGCCACCATCGCAAAGCCTCACAGGCTGTCACCACTTGTGTCACCAGCTCCTGTCACCACCACAAGTACTCGCTGGCCACCATTGATTGTGCCACCAGCACAAGGCCTTGCAGGTTGTTGCCACTTCTGCCGATACGTATCACGGTCAGGGCGAGCTGTTTCTGCCACTGCTGCTTCTGCCTCCTAGCAGGCCTGGTGGCAGTCCCAGATTATTTGTATTCATTATGACATTGCGATGTTTAGCTGGTGAGCTATCGCAGTGTTGAAAACCAGATATCACCTAGTCTTTACAAATGTTGTGATTTGCAATATATTGCCAGCTCAAATAATATACAATTATCACGATGTGGACAATTATATTGATATACTGCCCAGCCCTAATGCACACTTTTATTCCAGAGATAATGGCTCCGACACGGGGGGGGGGGGGGATTAGACTTTGCATTAAGGTTACACAAGTATTCCAAGTTGACCTTCAAGGATGTGTACAAATAAAGCCACAAAAAACAGAGGTTAAGGCATAGGCTTTCACAACTCTGCAATCCAAGATCCTTTTAACTACAGATGCCTGGAATTTAACCCACGGCTTCCTGTACATGGTGCACATGTGCTACACAACCAAGTTCTACACTCCTGAAGGCCACAGCTTTTATTCTGCAGAAAGCATGCAGGTATTTTAATATAAAAGTGAACATGTATGTGTGTATGCACACCGTACCTAGGATTTATTGAACAGACAGAAACCACTTTTGGAAAGGGATTAAGCAACATGTTCAGGGTGACAAAAACACAGTCTAAATACATTTAAACTTCGGCTCTTGGTAATATGTGGCTACACAAGCAGCATTTGTGAAGGGTAATAAAACCTTTGAAAGCCTGCCTTAGGAAGTTCAAAAGAAAATGGGCGAGGTTGAGATACAGCAAGAGGTCCTTTGGCAACAGAGCACAGAGAGCCCAAGCTTATCAGCACCTTTAAGCAAACACCAACTTCAAATGTCAGCCCACAGAATATCCCTGTTGTGTTTTTTCCCCCCCTTTCTTGAACAGAATATTCCAACCAGGACCTAGCACTTTTTAAATGACAGCCACCTATTTTAAAACATTATCTGCAAAGTAGTTCTGTTAGGGGAGTTCTTACACTTGAACACTGAAAAGTGTGACCTCAATCATCCAGTTAAGCCAGTCAGCACCAGAGGTCAATCTCCAGGAACTTTGATGACATCCCTTTTATAGTTACACTGATTTTGGAATCTGCTGCCAAAGCACCTGTTTCATTTTATTTGAAGGGATGGCTGGTCCTGCCTAGGAAAAACGTGTAAGGTGATGGGAAAGTACAGATGCTGGCAAACATAGCCAATATATTTTGTTTGTCTGTCTGTTTTTAAAAAAGTCAACAAAAGACACACAATAGTAACATTCAACAGGCCTCAAGTGACTGCTTGAAGGACACACCTTCACTAGCTGAGCCCCTGCAAGTTTAAGATTATAAATTTACTATGCCGGTTACCAGCAACTAACACACTCCTTCTAAACAAGATAGCACTTTCTTTGGGCTGCATCCACTATAACTGGAACAGAAGCAGATGGGAGATTGTTAAGAACTGCTCCTACGAAAGCATATGTAAAAAAATCAAAACGAGCCCATTTCAGGAAATTAAAGTACCTCCATCACTTTTGTTTTAGTTGCCTCAAATGCAGCAACCTGATTGCCTCAAGTTTCTTAAGAGGCTCGCAAAGCAAGACACTGTCAGGACAATGGGAAATGTGGGAGCTTTGGCTTTGCACCTCTCTTTACACCAACAGTGAGTCACATCACTGATCTCCATATTATTCAACCTCCGACACTAGGGAAATATGACTGCTATTGAAAGTCATTTTGTTAATTCAGGAACATAAAATACATTATGCATACTTTGATTTACTATTGAATGGTCATGTCTGGTGTATTAAAAATAGTTTACTCAGACATTAATTATAAACTGATTTTATTATTTCAAGTTTTTCTTACAAATGGAGCTAAAAACCACTGAACTGTAAAGGAACCTAGCAACTCGTTGATTTTGCCATTTTATGAGAAGTAGGCAAAAACAATAAAAGCAGAAATCATGCACATTATAGAAAAACAAGTTATTATTTATTCTTAAAATTATTATGTTCACCAGTGTTAAGCAGATGTCAAGCACTCATTTCCAGAATCATAGAATCATAGAGTTGAAAGAGACCACAAGGGCCATCTGAGTCCAACCCCCTGCCAAGCAGGAAACACCATCAGAGCACTCCTGACATATGGTTGTCAAGCCTCTGCTTAAAGACCTCCAAAGAAGGAGACTCCACCACACTCCCTGCCTTTTTTTGATTCATTTGCAAAAGCCTGGTACACAGTATTAGAAACTGGGATAGGAATGTTAGGAGCCATGTGGCTCCTGGGACCTGGCTTGTGGGCTCTAAAACAAAATGTCTAGGTGCCTTTTGAGAGGGAGGGTAGAAACCAGGCAGCCTTGCAGGAAAAAAATAAATCTACTGGGCGAATCAGATGATCTGCAGGGTAGCACGGCAGCAAAAGACACATCTCGCGCTACCCTGCCAAACACCTGATTCCCCCCGCAGCACAGCAGCAGAAAAAAAAAAAAAAATACTTGCTGCCAAGTGAATCAGGTGGTACGCAGGATAGCATGGCTGCAAAAGATGCATCTTTTGCTGCTGCGCTGCCGGGCAAATTAGGCGTTTGGCGGCATAGCGTGGTAGCAAAAGACGTGCCTCTTTTGCTGCCGCTGTGCCTGGCAGACCAGCTGACTGCAACCAGGCAGGGGGAGATGATAGGCATCAAGGATGGCATCCGGACATCTCCATCCAGTTGCAAAATGCCGGTTGGCAGTCACAAATTGTGACTGGTGCTCAGCGAATTTCAAACACAGCTGGTGCAATATCAATTTTAAACATATACAGATCAAAAGATGGCTCACAATCCCTTCTTATTTTGTGTTAGGCAATACAGTGCATTAAGATTCAGTTTATATTCAAGTGATATGACATTCACGCATGCTGCAATTCAAGTATAGGCTTGTGCAATTTGTTTTAAAACAGCAGTGCTGCTAGCTCATTTTAACACACAGAGAGAGAGAGAAGGTTGAGAGGTTAAGCTATGGTAGCTATTATGTCCAAACTTTGATTTGAGTAAATTTACCTGCAAGCAAACATTTAAAAACACAATAGAAACAGTAAACCATAAAGATGCTACAGTTTTAACCTGACCCAACCCGCAACAAAAGCCAAACTGCTGAACTTGGCTCTAAGATTTGAAAATAAATATGAAAAGATTTATTCCAACAATTACTACTGCCATAAAACATATACACCAGTCTTGCATTTAACCACTCATCTGGATGCCACTGGCGACCAGAGAGAGAACGTGGAATCTTGTCTCCACACCCCAGTGTGTAGTCTGGCAAAGGAGGAGCAGAGCAATCTGTCCATCTTTCACAAGTCCACTTGGCTTCCGCCCAGGCCACAAAGGAAGAGAAGCAGAAGCACAGCACTCAAGATATGGAGGAATGGAGCAATCCACCAGCCAACTGTGCTTCTAAGCTGGACATAGAGGAAGCAAAGCCCCTTCTTGCATGTCCAATTTGAAATCAAGCAGACAGGTAGCAATCCATGCCTCCTCCTCCAACCTGCTGCATTTCCAGACCAGCCTGGGGAGAGGGGGAATTCACCAGCCTGATTTTTAGGGAAATTCCCCATTTGAGGTAAAACAGACAAATAAAAAGAAAATGCAGGCTAGTAACTTTTGGGAACTTACTAAGGCGGCTAACATATATACAGGTGTATATTACAAAAATAAAAGGTCACAGCTGCTTTTTCTCTCAGCGACTTATCTGTACCTGGAGAGAACGGGACATTCCCTATCGTAGCCCCCACCCTCCTGATAACTGTGCAAATTGGATAAGTAGCAAAATCCTTGCCTGATCCACAAGACCAAGTGCCCCACTGTCAGTGTGGAGAAAGTACTAGGTGGATTAAGAATGAACAAGAGAAAAGTAATGCCCATTTATCAGTCCAGTGAAGCAGCTGGTGACCCAGCTCCTGTGCTCTGCCTTTTAATCACCAGTAAGCCTTAAGTGATACTGTTAGACACACAGAGCCATGGGGAGGGAGATACAATGAGCCAGATATACTGCTTCACTGCCCTTCCGCCAGCAAATGAAGGAAACCTGTCACCTGTAGGCACTACAGGATATACGGAGGCCAACAGACTTGACACTCAGTTTAAGCTAAGCCTTTCAATGGCCATTCCAGTTAGAAAGAAGGCACTGCAATCAAACAAGGAAATATATTTTTCGTTTGCACAACACCTGTGACTAACTATAGGGAGAACTTTCAATATTGTACAAATCAGTTATCTGTAAAGAAGAGGCATTTTTGTACTGCAGCAGTCCTATTGAATTTTCTCATTATGTAGCCATGCGTCACATAAAAGTACCACTGGGAGGACAAACTGGGACAAGATAGATTATGCTAAGAATAGGCTACAGCACCTGAGCACCCTCCAGTTTTGATGCTGGTCACACACGGAGTGTTTGCAGTACTTTATTGTCCCAATAATGGTTCTGCCAGATGTTTCCCCCTCATATAACAAATATTGAAAGAGAATTCCATGTCATCAATGACTGGGCCAGATGTTTTCCCCTCTCAACCTAACTTACTACTTCACAACTGTTTGGCTAAAGACAGCATTAAAACTTCTTCCAGTCAGTATCATTTTTAATCACGTGCTTTTTTAATGCTTCTTCCAAAAGTATGTAGAACTTCTCTCTAAAACATACAAAGATACTTCTCAGGAGTTCTACCCACTACTAGAATGGCTGAATTATTAATATTCTCCAAGAGTGTGCCATTACTGTGACCACAAAAGTTAACTTCTGAATGGTAATTTAGAGCAACCTTTTAATTTGGTCATGTGCAGCAAGTAAAAGTGACCTCCAGCCCCCTGTACTCCTCTCACTCTCCACCAAAAAAATATGGGAGGGGGGAGTACATACACACAAACCACAGATCTTGAGATAAAACAGAGGAACATCTGTATCTAACTGCACTCATACTCTCTCTCCTGGCAGGCACAAAGGGAAACAGTACCCACTGTGCTCCTGGGTATGACTTTTTTTATCCCATCCCAGCTGGCCTTGACTATTGCAGGTGCCAGCTTCCAACAGGCTACGTGGGAACAGGGTAAGCAATCACACCTGCAATACTTATTTTCAATGCTCTTTTTGAATAGCATTCTAGAATAGCAGCTCCTTCATATTAAGGGCAAGAGTATTTTAATTGCTTCCTTAAGAGGCTCGTTTTTGTGCTGTTTTCCTACTGGTATCACAGTCATTGGGTAAATTAGGTGGCAAGATTATTGCTTCCTCAAGAAATTAAAAAAATAAGGGAATCTTATAGCTGAGCTGCTCTAATATTCAAACTTTAAAAAAGATGCTAAAGTGTATTTTAGAGCACAGTATACAGAACTCTTTTATACAGGAAACAATTTGATAACAATACAGTGGTACCTTGGGTAACAGAAACTTCGGGTTACAGACGCTTCAGGTTACAGACTCCGCTAACTCAGAAATAGTACCTTGGGTTAAGACCTTTGCTTCAGGATGAGAACAGAAATTGTGCGGTAGCAGTGTGGCGGCAGCGGGAGGCCCCATTAGCTAAAGTGGTGCTTCAGGTTAAGAACAGTTTCAGGTTAAGAACGGACCTCCAGAACGAATTAAGTTCTTAACCTGAGGTACCACTGTAGTAATTTCAAGTCATGATATTTGCAAACAAAACCCTGCTTAATAATTACCGTATTTTTCGCCCCATAGGGCGCACCAGCCCATAGGGCGCAGCTAGTTTTTTGGGGGGGAAATAAAGGGGGAAAAATTATTTTCCCCCCCAGGTGTGGGGCTGGGGTGTGGGAAGCCCGAGCCTCCCCTGACCCCAGAACAGGCTGCTCTCCACAAGCCGTGGGAGCCCTCCCACGGCTTGCAGAGAGGTACCTGAAGCCCGGGGCGCGACTGCTCAGCGGGCCCCAGGCTTTGGGATAGAGGCAGCTCCCGCGGGCTCCCAAGGCTTGCGGATAGCTTCCTGAAGCCTGGAGAGTGAGAGGGGTCAGTGCGCACCGACCCCTCTCGCTCTCCAGGCTTCAGCGAAAGCCTGCATTCACCCCATAGGGCGCACACACATTTTCCCTTCATTTTTGGAGGGGGAAAAGTGTGTCCTATAGGGCGAAAAATACGGTAGCTTCTACAGAAGTGTAAGATGCACAGTTTTGACAGAAATCTCTTTTCAATTGCAGAATCACTATAAAGAGTGTAATACAAACCTGGCAGCACGTACATTCTGACGAATGTGCTGGTATCACAAAAAGAGGCAAAAGTTAAACTATGGTACACAAAAAGTTGAATTTCAAATAACTTTTCATTGGGCAGATTCTTCATTTCTGCTGAGTTTATTGTGAGTGAACAATCAATCAAAACAAGCAGTTTTTCATGGCCAATTACAGCTCAGTGGCAGAACATCTGCTATCCATGCAGAAGGTCCCAGGATTAGTACCTATTAACTTTGTCTAGAGGGCTGGGGAAAACTCCCTCTCTAAAACCCTGGAGAGCCACCGCCAAATTAAGGTAGATGGACCAGTGATCTGACTCTAAGGCAGCTTCCTATGTTTCCCATTTTTGTCAGACCACCATAAATTCTAGACAAATAGTATTCAATAAGGAGTAAGACACCACTGCTGCATTTTTTCAAGTGAAAAAAATGGTTATGGTGCCACCATTAAACTACAGTAGTAGCACCACAGCAACATTTGACAGTTTAGGGCAGTGTATTATCAGTTACAATAACCGGGTCAGAGGAGTTTATAAAAGTTCCACATCTTGTCTCAACATGGAACTAATGGGAGAAGATGTCTAGAAACTGAGTAAGCTGCCACCAGTATGCAGACATCCAACTCTATTTCCCCCTATTTCAGCCAGATATGGTGGTGTTAATGATTACTTGAAGTCACTAATGCACTTGATAAGGGTGCATGGACTCAATCTTTACAAGATGGATAGTTATCATGAGTGAGCCTTGGGGGAGGGGAATGTGACTTTGCTATGCTAGAAGGACTTTGAGTTTTCAAAGTGATAGTGGGGGGTTGGATTATGGTCCAACACTAACCAACCTGACTTAGCATCTCTACAGCCCAGGACCTCCTTCACACTTCGGTCTACCCTACAAAGCTAGTACAGCCTACACAGTCTAAAAGGTTTTAATTCCACCCAATCAATGACATTTTCTTCCTTCACAGATTTAGGACTGCAAGAACTGACAGCTTTGCTCTCTGAATAATGAGAATGTCCATGCTACCATACCAGCTCAGCAATGTCCAGACACTTTATCACAAGCATGACATACTGTAGATGCTTAGAAAGCCCCACGGATACATTTGTTGAACACATACAAAGTATCGGTCCTATAATGCTACAAGAACTCACTCTAGCATAAAGCGCCCTCTCCTCATATCCTGCAGAGAGCAGACTAAGTTGTCATATGCCATATGTCAGGCATAGGCAAACTCAGCCCTCCAGATGTTTTGGGACTACAACTCCCATCATCCCTAGCTAACAGGACCAGTGGTCAGAGATGATGAGAATTGTAGTCTCAAAACATCTGGAGGGCCGAATTTGCCTATGCCTGCCATATGTACTGGGCACTCCAATGGATTTCCACAGGAAGCAGCCATTCTGCTAAACACCTTCTCACACAGACTGCACCACAAATATTAGTAAGACTGGGGCTATTTTGCAGCAAGATGTCGGCCCTTGTTCCTCTTCAGAAGTTGTGACATTCATAGACAAGGAAGTCCCACACCTAGCAAAAGATTATCTTGCTCTTTCACCAGCAAATATTTCCAAAGAGACAAACCTTCACCTGTGACAGAAACTGCAAGTGAACCTCTGTTGTGCCATTTAATGTGGACCTTGTTCTTAAAAGGAGAATGACAGGTTTTAGCCTTACTAGACTGCCTTATGACACTGAATGAACAAAATGCGGGCCCATTCTTTACCTAGACTATCTCATTAACCCTTCCTTACAGCTCTGCAAGTCCATCCAGTAAATTCATAACTGTGGAAATTTTGAGGGACATTCTTGGCTCTTACTACGCACTAACAAGGGATTCTGTGCACAAATTCAAGGAGAGAGAGAGAGCAGCCTCTATGAAGAGTAAAAGTCAAAGGTGGGGGTTTTTTTGCACACAACTCTTCCTATCCTCCTAAGCAAGCAAGAGGCATTATCATAGATAAGAACGGCTAAAGCACTCAAGGTGAAAGGTGGGGCCTTGAGAAAACCCTGCATTTCAAATACCAAAAGTTCCTCCACCCCTGCCATATACACCATGTGCCCATGGGGCCCTTACGGAACTAATGAGGAACTTGAAATGCTCAGGATCGGTGTCAGAAATTAGCCAGGTGCATTTTGCAACTGGCACAGGTCCACCTGTGATCACGTGGAGATCTCTGGGTGCCAGGTTGCCGACTGACATCTCCATCTGTCTGGCCCCTCCAGTTTTTTCAAGCAAGTAAGCAGAAGAGCTTATTTATTGCAGTTATCGTATAGGCCACCTCTTCCTCCAAGGAGTACATGGTTCACCCCCATGAGGTAGGTTAAGAGGCTGTGATTGGCCCAAGGTCACCAGTGCACTTCATGACTGAGTGGGGATTTGAACTCTGATCTCCCATGTCTTTGACACTCTAACCACTACATTACACTGGCTTCCTAGGGTACTGCTGTTATGGGGCTGCTATATAAATTAAGTAGGTAAAGAAATATAGGATAAGCAAAATGTCACTTAGAGAAGGATCTGAAATATTTTCCTTGAAGGTTGAATCTGCTTTAGGCTGGATTGTTTTATTTGATGTTTTAATGTGTTTTAACCCACTTTGATATTTGTTATTTAAAATACAAATCGGTACAAAAATGAATTAATAATAATAAACTTCAATGCAAAAAAGGCACCTAGACATTCTATTGTGGCAACCATAACGCAAGTTTAAGGTGCCATTTGAGAATTAGCTTATATATTTGAGTCTCTAACACTGAGTATGAGAGCCATTTGTTTTAGGTAAAAATCACATATAAAGTAAGCAATGTTTATTCAGAGAACTTTATATGCAAGTGAACTAACTAACAAAACTAAAGTCTGAAGTAACTTGATTAAATATGAGTGCTTCACTGACACTACTGAATACACAGAAAATAAGTAAGACAAAAATGCCTGCTATGGCTACAAGATGAATGACTCTTGCCCATTTAGAGTGCCAAACAGTATTTCAAAAAGCAAACTGTAAGAAAGGTCAACTGCAGCTCAACTTCCAGGATGTTGCTCAAAACAATTAGTTTAAACTGTTAACAGATTAACACTGAATATCTATGCAACTGCACCCTCTTTACCATTATTGTCCTCCAATCACACTTCCATACTATCAAATTCACACCAAAATACTGCCCATATAGCTTTAAAACACCAGCTAGCGCTATGGATGCAAGAACAAGCCTCTTGGATTTTAAGACATGCAGTTCTAACAACCACCCACACAAGATCACCCTATTAAAACAGACTGCACACACTAGATTGGACAACTGGCAGCTGCTTTGGGAAATCATCCTTCTTTGTTGAAAATATTTTAAATGTAGCCAATTGCCATGTAAACTCACTAGCATATGTGGAGTCCCACACAAAGGGAACTATGACTGACACAACTAGTTCCCCCAAATGATTCAAAGTTGAGTCCCCTCTTCCTGGTGAAAAATCCTATGCCTCCCTCCATGCACTTCAAAATATATTCCTATGCAAATAAACCAGTAATTCCACAATGCTAAGCTGATCAATTCATTCAACAGTGAAATTCACAGCTCCCAGGTCCTATCAGCTATTGTCTCTGCTCAGACCAGAGAAACTGCTGGTTAAACAACTGCACTGCAGGGCCACAATATGAAGCCGTTTTTCACTATTAATCCCTTCACTACTCAATAAAATGTGGGTCTCTATCATTTGCATGAAGCCAATCACCAGGATTTCAGTTATTTCCCTGTTTTTAAAAGGTACATTATACCAGGATTCCTAAGCCAGGGATTTAATTACTGAATTATTTATGTACCTTCAAATACAAAACTGAGGAAGCCACAGCAAGCCAGAAAAATCAAAATTATGACCAAATTAACAAGCAAGCTTCCCTTAACTATAATGTATAATATGCATCACAGTACACAGCACAACTGGCCTGCTCTCCCCATCATAAGACATATCTATAAAACAAAGAAAACCATACAAGCAGTCCAAGAGACCAGAAGGAGCAATCTTGTGCCAAGACAAAATACAGTGGTACCTTCGGTTATGAACGGGATCCGTTCCAGAGGCCCGGCTGTATCCCAAAAATTCCGTAACCGGAGGACCGCTTCTGTGCATGTGCATGGCGCCACAGAGCACTTCCGCGCATGTGAGAGTGGCAAACCCACTTCTGGGTTTGCAACGGCTGTAACCCAAAGATTCCGTAACCTGGAGGTTACGCAACACGAGGTACAACTGTATTGACAAGGTATTGACTAGGAGCATTCAGAGTAGGGAGATGTGTTGAAGTCAATTCTGCAAGGTCTCAGTCAGGTCTTCTACAAACTCACTATAAAATTTCTATGATTCCTATGTCACTTTTAGTCGGCAAGACACATAAAATTATCTTCACCTCACATGCTTCCTCAAAATGTCACACCTTAATATTGTTGTCCTGCTGACTAGAACCGAGGCCGAGATATTTATTAGCATGTACACAAATCCAACTTGCATAGTACATGCTACGGCTTCATAAGTCACCAACTCCACTAATCCTGCCAAGGGCCAATCAGAAAACACAGGGGTGAGTGCGAATGTAAAATCCAATTTACTGGCCCATCCTGCTCCTTCAAAGATATGGTGAAGTGAAAAGCTGATCCACAGCAATTGAAATTTCAACTTAAGTGTTTGTAAGTAAACAACTATGGGAGATATCCAGCTAATGTATCCCATCAGTGCAAGGATTCCATCAGTGCTATGGAACTTCTCTCCTCCCCCTGCATGATCCCTAAATCTGTTCTAGGGGTTCTCCTAACCCTTAAAGGAAATTTGAGGAGGTTGTGGGAAGAGAAGGGGGAATTTCCATTGTGCAAATGGAAATGCATGTGCTGACAGGATGTGTTAGTTGGATACACCCTATTTCAGCGAACACCCTACATCAGCAAAATGGGAAACCTTGGCTTATCTTACAGGTGTTACAAGAAGTACTAAAAAGGGGCATATGATACACTTTTATTTAGCAACAAGTGCCATATAACTATTAATAAAATTCTCAACTTAAAATGCGAGAGACTGAATCTTGAATTTCATACAGGTGCAGGTAATGAAGAATTCCTATTCTTAGAGAAGACAATTACTGTTTTTATGTCACTTTCGCCTAGTGGAAAAACTGCTTTAAAGAAAAATGCATCTTACACCATCTAATGTCAAAAATCTGTCAATTCTTACCATGTAAAAATCACCAACAGAACATGTGATTATCAGTTTGTTTACATTCAAAGTAATTTACGTTTGAGACTTGAAGAGGGCTTGCAGGAGTCACAATCCACCCTGATTATCATTAAGATTCAATGTAAAAATGTTTTCTAAACTGGGAACATCCTTCATTTCCCTCCTTTTAAAATAACATTAAGCACCCTTGCATACTGTTCTTGCGAAATATATTCATAAAGGTAAAGGGACCCCTGACCATTAGGTCCAGTCGTGGCCGACTCTGGGGTTGCGGCGCTCATCTCGCTTTATTGGCCGAGGGAGCCGGCGTACAGCTTCCAAGTCATGTGGCCAGCATGACTAAGCCGCTTCTGGCGAACCAGAGCAGCACACGGAAACGCCGTTTACCTTCATGCCGGAGCGGTACCTATTTATCTACTTGCACTTTGACATGCTTTCGAACTGCTAGGTTGGCAGGAGCAGGGACCGAGTAACGGGAGCTCACCCCATCGCGAGGATCCGAACCACCAACCTTCTGATCAGCAAGTCCTAGGCTCTGTGGTTTAACCCACAGCGCCACCCGCGTCCCAAATATATTCATACATTAATCTTAAAATGACCATAAGATTAAAACCCTAAACAAAGCTACTTTAGGAGGAAATCACACAGAAATGAATGTACTCACTTCCAAACAAACATATTTAGGCTTGGGATGCAAGTGCCCAGACAGTTCCAGTTAAAACAAACCAAAGAACAGGGTAGAAAACTAGAATGAGAGGCAACTAGAGCCTTTACAGTTGGAAATCCTAGAGATTTAGGATTATTCTAGGAAGGACCAGACAATGTGCCATGAATCAGTTTTCACTCAAACATTACATTCCACAGCTTCTCTTGAATACACAGTGCACAGAGCAAAGGTCTAGAAAAAAACTGAAGGGCATAGTGAAGGGAATAAATGACCTTTGATGCACTTCAAAAGGAGAAATTCCACCCAAATGACTTCTGTCAACATTAAGAAGAAAAACCATTCCTGAGTAGTAGATCATAATTAAACCAACTTTTTAAATAACATATCCTTTAATTTTGGAGTAAGCTGCATGTACATTTGGTGATGAATTCCAACACTGCAATTCTGCCCTTACTCTAAAACCATCTTTCCCTACCTGGTGCCCTCTAGTTCAGGCTCCCTCAACCTCGGCCCTCCAGATATTTTTGGCCTACAACTCCCATGATCCCTAGCTAGCAGGACCAGTGGTCAGGGATGATGGGAATTGTAGTCTTAAAACATCTGGAGGGCCGAGGTTGAGGAAGCCTACTCTAGATGTTTTAAGATCACAATTTCCCTCAGCCCCAGCCAGCATGGCCAATAGTCGGGGATGATGGATGTTGCAGCCCTACGATTTCTGGAGAGTTAATCAAAGCCAACAATACTGCAGTATGTCACAGAAAGGGGCAAAACATGCTGCTGATACGTTATCTAGTCCCATCCACAATGCTGTGACATGTTGCAGAAAAAAGGTTGGAACCATGCTGCTGTCAGCTCTCACACAACAAGCAAAATTAGTTTCATGGTTGAACTGAAGTGAAGTAAGTGCGCTTCAGCTCTCACTTTTCTGCAGCAGTCAGCTGAGTCACATGTTATTTTAATAACCTTTTCAAACAGAAAACAATTAGGATGGAAACTTTTAAGATTAGGGTGAATAAAGGTGTGTCCCTGTGGAGGAACACCTTATCCTACAAAATCATGCAAAAAGGGGTGGAGAATAGGACACTTGGCTACTTTCTCAAGAAGTATAGTTCATATATTAATTTATAAGACCACAAAACACAAAAATGTGTTTGTTCAACTCATGGAAAACCATAAGGTGATTTTAAAATTTTTGGCTAATTGACTGAGCAACTGTGACATATCAGATTCATACACCAGGCAACCTCAGAGGCAACACAATGGCTTTTCTCAGAAATATAGAATCCAAAATTGTGTGGTTTCTTTTATATACCAGTTGCAATAGTAGTAAAGTGCACATAAACCTCCTCTGCACTAGAAGATCCAGACTAGAAGATCCAAATATTCTGTTTATTATTTATTCAGTCCTCCAGTTTATAGGCCAGCTTTCATCACATCAACATGATCCAAGGGTGATTTCCAGCAAAGCAAAAAATCTAACCATGATTTAAAAACAGCCCAATAATAAAATAATTAATTGAGAAACAGCATGAGAATTAAACCAGAGAGTACTTACTGATTTACTGCAAATGCCCGGGAAAAGCAGGTTATTTCTACAAGTCAGCGGAAACTACCAGAGTTTCTGCTGTCTGAGCTTCAGTGAGAAAAACATTCCAGATTTGGGGAACAACAACACAGAAGACCATCTCACACATCACCATATTGGGATGGAACAGCAATTAAAGCATTACTTATCTGTGTTAAGTGAACCTGCAACTACCTCACAAGTCAAACAATGATTTATCACTCAATCCTATTCCAGTGAAAACTCTCTACATTCTGATCATTATCATGTTTGTGAACAAGCTCTGTTCACTGACTACTGAATAACCATACATTGGCCTGCCACTTTAATCTGCTGTAACTTAATCTGTAGCGGCCAACCAAATGTAGAACTATGAAAGTCCCAGAGATTATAGACACACACATTTCCAGGACTTGTTGGGGGAAACCACAATACTCAATCGCTTTCTGAATTTATGTTACTTTTGTATTACCATAAAACAAAGCAATGGCTGCTTTCTCAACTTTTTCTCAAAAACCAGCAAGCTCCCAGACAGGCCTATATCCCATTATTGCAAAGCTCAGATATAAGACAACTTCCTCCTAGGTAATCAAGCCCTGACATGCAGCACCTTCGCTTGTCCTAATTGCATGCAGAAAATTGCTTTTTAAAATCAAAATACGTTCAATGTTTGAGAGTCACCAGTCTACTTGCCACCAGCCTTAATAGCAAGTCCATTACTATGCTCTTTGGATGTTGATCCCATTGAAAACAGTGGGATTCTACACAAACATGCACTGACCATACCAGGTTGTCAAAATAAATAATCTACAACTGTACCTTCCACAAACTTTTGTAATCCACCTACAAATGCTTTTCAGAATTCTCAATATGCACCCTTGGACTGAACTTAGCTCCTCAGATAAAATCTTGTTTGTGCCATTCAGTGTAGCATCATTATTTAAAGACATTCCTGTAAGCAGCACAATTTAAAATATCATTATATTTGGCATCACATTTGATGTTGCACTTCTATCTTACAACCCTTCAGTCTGTTGCCCAATACTACAGGCAAAATTCAAACAGCAAGCTGAAATGCTCAATTATACTTTTAGGATGTCATATCCATTGTTCTGGGTAATCAAGAACAAGGCTGGTTCACACATAATGCCAAACAATGATTTGGTATTCCATGCATGAGCCTTGTGCTAGCACACTTCCCCTCCCCCTATACGTGCTAAGTCAATGTGACTTTCTTTTTATCACAAACCATTATTTTTAATTATGTGGGAGCTGGAAAATTATGCTTTGCACTTGTCTTGAAACCAGGATTACAAGTCTGCTTTGAGGTTTGCAACCTGGATTCAAGTCAAGGAAAATTCTTGTGGAACCAAACCAGGAGTTGGTGTTATGGCTACACTGAAACATAGCCTCTGGCATGCTCCAGAGGGGCATGATGCAGCAACTTTGCGACTAAGTCAGTGCCAAAACCAGAAGCTGCTGAAAATTATACACATATATTTATACACTAGCAGTTTGATACAAGTTATAGACTTATTTGCAAGTAGCATTTTCCCCCCAAATCAGTTGTGGGCAAATTTCCCAAATATAGGAAAACAGCTGCCACATCACCTTTGCCAATATTAAGCTTTAGAAATCATTACAACGCACAAAGCTTTTTCCCAGCACAGAAACTTCAGGATGCTTACACATATATTTTCAAGCTGAAAGTACTAAATAGAGAAAACTCCCATATTAAGTTTTTAAATTTGTGCAACATGCTATAAAAGAAAGCCACCTTAAACCAAAGCCTATCACATAGTTCTCAATCACTGCATGGTTCAATCTGGTATTCTCCAACTACATCATGTTTATGTTGCAAATTATATATAAAATAACAAGCAGCAGAAAAAACAGTGCTACGAGAGCGGAATAATTTGCCAAAGCTAGTATTGTACAAATTATGGCCACTGCTGCCAAGAAGCAGAAATCTTTGCAGCATGTGCTTTACCAGGGGGCTTTTTAGACAGCCCTACAAAAGGTGGATTACTGAAACACTATGGGTATGATCCATTTGCACCAAGAGATGGCACTTGTGAACAAGTCAATTGGGTGGGGGGAGATTTGCAAGTACTTCTAATATCCCTGTCCAGTCCTCCCTCTCCATGCATTGCAAGTTAGCTGTGCTTGCATCAGGTGATGATAGAATAACAGTATGGGGATATGTGAGGTGGCTGTCCTGTCATACCACCTACCTGTGTGCACACACAGGTAAGAGGAGAAGGGCATAAGAGAACAAAACTGTTAATCACTACTGGAATCTTCCGTTTGTAGGTAAAGTGCCCACCACACAAGTGCATTGTGCCCTATACATGTTTCTTTCACAAAAGTGACATTTCTTATTTAGGGACAAAGTCTATTTGTACTATTGTACTGTTATGGGCTTCCTCATAAAGTTTTACATATGTTCACCTACATTAAAGGTTCATTAAAAACAAAAACATTTAAATAATGAATTTCAGTTATGGTATCTTACCAGCAAAAGTAAAGCAAAAAAGTAATTTACCCAACTAGTTTAACACATGAAGTATCCCAAGTGTTCTAAGTACACTCAATATTATACAAAACATGCTAGAAACTATCTACGTACTGGAACTTTAACCTCTGGAAGACTCGCTCATAAATATGTCCCAACAAGCCAGTATTATCATACTTCTAAGCTGATACAGTTGAACAGACTGGAGAGTATTATTAAATCTATTCTAATGATCTTGCATTTGTGATAATAAGCACTACCACTCCCTGATTTTGAAGGGAGAAAAATAGCATTTGAGCCAGGTGCTGCACAGCAGTGCGTCTTACAGGAGTCAGTAAAACTTGATGATTCATCATATAATATAGTACAAGCATTCATGAGCAATCTAGTGTTACGTTTGGTAATAATAAACAATTTTGAAGACTTGGACTCAATAAAGCTAGCAGTTTAAAACTGCTCCTTTTGTTGTCGTTTCCTCAAAAAGCAGTTCAGATTTCACCTCCATAAGCTAAACATGAGCTTAGCTATCTCTCCTGTAATAACTTATGCCTGCCCTCCCTGCATATCACCCAGGAACATATGGAAGGGGCATATAAGAAATAGCTTTCTGGTAGTGGTCTGATTATGCAATACTCTCTTGAATTTCTCCAAGGCCATCTATATATGTCAAAAGGTGGAGAGAAAGTTGCTGTAACATTCCAAGCGACCGCCTCAGTGTAACAGGCAAGTCTCCAGCCTCTCTATTCCACTCTTCCCCCAGTTTCAAAGCTAGAAATAGAGGGCTAGAGCATGTCATCTGAATTCCAACTATGAACACACTGAGAACCCAGACCGAAGGTTTAAATGTCACAGTACTGGCCCAGTTCAAACGCCAAAGGGTGAAAAGGCCCAGCAGCATTAACCTACAAAGGATATAAGCCCACGTGGACTTTTGGAAGACCTTTGTCCCACATCCACTACCATATGGATCCTCCAGTAGCATTGTAACACGTGTCCGCGAGTGTTTCGGGGTTACTGAAAGGGAGGCGGCGGTACTGCAGAGGACGGGGCCGCACATGGGCAGCCCAGCTTCCATGTGCGAGGCCTAGCTCATCTTTTCCTGCTCTCACCCGCTTGACGGGGGCGGGGAAAGAGCAGGTTTCACTGTCACCCTCGGAAAAATACGCGCTGAGGCCCTGAGAGGGGGTGGGGGGGGTTTCTTCGGAGCCGCCTGTCAAAAGAAAGGCGATCGGCGGCCCGGGGGGGGGGGGAGTGTTGTTGGACTGGCGGGGAGTGAGAGGAAGAGAGGTCCAAACGCGAAGGCCCCACGGCGAGCTCAGGAGAAATCACATGCTCTCCGCGACAGAAAAACCACGTTGCCTTTGCTGCAGCGGAATGCTGGGAAAGGGAGGAAGCGCCGAGCACGGCGGCGCACAGAGTCACACACACCCACGCCCGGCCATTGGGCGGCGGGGCGCTGAGCGACGGGAGCTTTCAAACCGTCGCCAGAGGCACGTTTGCACCGGGGCCTAGAGCGGCGCGGCGAGGAACCTTCGGAAACGCACCGCCCGCCTCCCTCCCGCTCCCCGCCTCACAGCGCGGCCGCCGCCGGGCCGCGTCCAGCCTTTGGGGCCTTCCCTTTCCTATGCCTATTTGCATACAACATGCTCTCCTCAGGGGTCTTTCTCCAAAGGGGCCCCCAGCTGTCGCCCCCCCCCACCGTGTAGAAGACAAATAAACGTTCGACAGTTTTAAACTACAACAGCCAACCTGCATTTTTAAATCCTCTCCGGCTACTTTGAAAGGTCACAGTCACACTCCACACACCCCAAATATGCCGGGCTTCCCTATCGACTTTCGGTCGGGGTTACGTCTAAGCCTCACGAGCTCGTCTGCCCCTCAGCCAACCAACCACCACGCCATTTAAAAAGCGAGGCTATTCGGGGAAAGGAAGCGGCGTGTGGGGGGGGGGGGGATCGCTCATGAAACATTCACGATCCGATCAATGCTGCAACGGCGGGGGTGCCTTCCGTGCCCGATTAAGTCTTAAAAGATTTATTCACTTCAGTTCCCGCAGGAAAAGACCGATTCCCTGAGCACGCACGCGGGGGTGGCACCCTTCCTCCCGCTCCCCCCTTCTTTTCTTTCCCTTCAATAAAGGTAGTTCCACCCATGCCCAGCGCGGGCGTGTTTCCCAGCGAGCAAGGCCTTGGACGTCTCACGCTCGATTTCGAAAGCCCCGTCCCACCATGCTTGCATCCACCCTCCATTTGCCTGCCATCGATCCCGCGCTCGCCCTTTCCCCCCATTAATTTTTCTTATAGCGAAGCGGATCAAGGAGCGGAGGGCGAGGTGAGGTACAAGCAGGGTGGATGCAGATGGACAAAGACGGGGTGGAGTTCCACCGTCGGGGGGGGGGGGGAGGCGGGTGTGTGTGTGTGGAGAAGAGAAAATGTCACCATATTGCGGAGGGAAGATCGCCCTCCGCCAGTGGCCGCGACGCTCTTCCTTCGCCGATTGCCCCAAACGAGACCACCATCACCGAAAGCACCGCCCCTCCCTCCCTCGCCCGGGTCCCCCGCTGCTACCCACCTGGGGGCGACTGTCCGTTGAGGGTGACCAGCGCCACCGGGGCGTTCTTAGTCCAAGGGTTCACCTTGGGCGGGGGGGCCTCGATGAATTCCTTGCGCCCAACGCCTCCCGGCTCGCCGCCCTCCTCGCCGCCGCTGCTGCTGCTACCGGCCTCGCTGGGCAGCCGCGTCGAGTCGGTGCCGCCGCCGCTCCTCTGGTGCAGCAGGTTCTCCTTCTCCTGGTTGTTACTGTCCTCCTTCTGCTGCTTGATGCTGGGGGGCTTGAGCAGCGCCCCGTTTCGGCGCAGATGCTGCTCCCCCACGTTGCCGCCGCCGCCGCCTTCCTTGCTGCAGCTGTCGGGGCCGCCCCCCTTGCCCTCGTCGGCGTTGGCCTTCTCTCCTTGGTGCAGGAGGTGCTGCTCCCCTTTCTCCTGAGGCTTCTTCATCACCAGCCCGTGCTCCTCGGAGGGCAGCAGGGGGTTCGCGGGCAAGAGAGCCTCCACCTGGGTAGCCATCTGCACCCCCGCGGAGCCGCCTCGTGCCCCCGGCTCCAGGCTCTCCCCGGACAACACGCGCCCGCCCCAAACTTTGCCGACTTCCCCCTCCCACCCCCGAAAACCGCCTCGCCCGGAGCTCTCCTGCCTCCCCTCTTTCTCTCTCTTTCTGCGCCCCCCAACCCCTTCCTCAGTCAGATGCGCACCCCGGAGCCACGGGGTGGGGGCTCGAGCCGCCGGCTTCCTCCCCCCACCCTTGAAACCCAACCCCGGCGTGCCCCCTCCCCGTCTCCTCTAATGCCGCCGCAGCAATATGGAGAAGCAAGGAGACCACGCGACTGGCCGGGCGGGAGCGCGCGCCCTTCAGCCAGCTCCGCCTTAGAGAGGCCCCGGGAGCGCGCACGCCGGTCCCGGCCGCGAGCGCGCCTAGGAAGTTGGGGACGGCGAGCGAGCGGGCAGGTAGCCCGAGCGGTGGGTGCGCCGGGGACGGGACGCGCGCGTGCCTGATGCAACTCGGCGAGAAAGAGGAGACGCTCCTTAAAGGGACCGAAGCAGGCGCGGTTGCCGACTTGGGGCCTCTCCGCGCAGGCGCCGCCACCCTGCTTCCCGGCTCCGGCTAGCCCTCGGGAGGCAGAGCACGGCCTGCTCGGCTCCAGCGAAGCTCTATCTAGCTAGTCCTTCCAGCTGTTTGCTTTTGGGAGTAACCAAATAACGTAAATAACGTAGCCTGCCGAATGGCCGGATCCTATGGATACTTGCTTTTGGGAGTAGATCCCGCTAAATGCAAAAGCGTGTGCATAGGATTGCATTTCTTTCTCTTCTGGGTAGCAGCCTTCAGAGCCATTTAAGGCTCTGAGCAGGTAGCCGTCAGCCACAGAGGGGAATCTACTGACTCCCACTTCCCTTTATCCTCCTAATTAGCACCTTCCCCTCTTCTGTACATTCTAGCTTCGTCTAGCTTTGCCTCTTCCAATTGCAAAACTAGCTGGATCTATCAACCTCTGCTGGGAACTGTAGTTCTGTGACAGGCAAACTGCAATGTGCAGGATTCTTCAGGGGAAGTCATGTGTTTTAATTGTTTGGTTTGTACACAGCCTGACATTCTTCATGGATGAATGGGGATTTGAGCCTGAGTCTCCCCAGTCCTAGTCGGACACTAAATCATAATTCTAACTGGCCCTACTGGATCTTTGTCCATCAATGGAACTTAGGCAGATAACCTACTAGAGGTGGTGGAGGGGGAGAGAGATCCTCAGAATCTGGTTTCCAGGATTACACCTATTCCACGAATGACATGAACAATCTTTTAGTGAAAATCTGGAAGGAAAGTGATAAAGGGAAGGTGCAATACTAAAAAATTACAATGCAATTTTGCCTCAGTGAATTTCTGGCCTCCATTTCACAACTGTTTTAATTCCGACAAACTATTATTAGGTACTTAGTAGTATATAACAATGCCGGAACCACATTATTAGTTTGCTAAATGTATCTTTGCGCTGTATTCGACGGAAATATTTTTGTTCTTTTTTTAATAAAGGAGTAACATACCGGTAATGTGAAATTTCTGCATCACCCTGCAGTGGTACCACAAAGACATGGATTTACCGCATCAGTAAGAACTAGGTGTAAATTAAGCAGTTTAGTTAAGCCAGTTGACCATAGCCATTTCAAACTGGAGACCTTTAATCCCAGTCTACAACATAGCTCCTACTTTTCACTTTTTATCCGTGTTTGTTTTTCTTTCTGCTTTAACAGCCAACTTGATAGATTATGACTTTCCCATTGAATATCAATATGCTAGTCTAACCAGTTTGTTTCCTAAATAAGGGAGGCAATATGGATTCAACACACAATATTGCATTATGTCTCACCATAAAGGTGAACCAAACATACAGAAGTTTTCAGTAGCTGCTTGGACCAAACCACCTTATAACCTACCGTATTTTTCGCTCTATAAGACGCACCAGACCACAAGACACACCTAGTTTTTGGAGGAGGAAAACAAGAAAAAAAATATTCTGAATCTCAGAACCCAGAACAGCAAGAGGGATCGCTGCGCAGTGAAAGCAGCAATCCCTCTTGCTGTTCTGGCTTCTGGGATAGCTGCGCAGCCTGCATTCGCTCCATAAGACTCACACCCATTTCCCCTTAGCTTTTAGGAGGGGAAAAGTGAGTCTTATGGAGCAAAAAATACGGTAAATGAAAACTCTGGGATGTGTAATAAAGGAGGACCAAACAGCAATTTTTGACAAGCAACACCTACATTCTGATACCTATAGAAACAGCTCGTATTTCAAAATCTGATTGGGATAAAAACTAGACTGTTGAAGACATCCATCAGAAGATAACTACAAAACTATGAAAAATGCCTGCAGCATTTACAAATTATTCTAGCTTCTTTCTGAGTGCAATTCTGGCACTTCATTTATAGTTGTCTGTCATGTACACACCATCTCTAGTCTGGTAACAAGAATAATCTGTCAGTTGCAGTAATTAGGCCCCATAGAAACCCACCTTTGGGAAGAAAAGGATGTCATCAAATGACTATTTCCTGATGTGGAGTAACTGACAAGCATCACACAAACTTGCTTTACATGTGCTACCAGCAACAATAGTAAATGAAACATTTGTATACTGTGGGTCAGTATTTACACAACTCTGAAAACAAGGTTGCTGACGAATAGCTACATATTAAAACTTCAACATTCAGAGAGGTGTAAAACAAGAGATGCATATGTTACAGATTGCTTTTCCACAAGCTCAAAGTGGTTTTCAATGAATAAATTGACACTTAAAATAGCATTTAAAACTGCAAAATAAAATAACAAAGCATGCAAGATTTATGTAAGACAACAAAAGATAACAGGCTCCACTGGCTTCCAACTGAATCGGCTGAAATCACACCCTTATCAGACAGTTAAAAAGTCATTGGGAATCAGCACGTCTTCCTAAAACCAGCTACATAAAGTAAAGGTAAAGGTACCCCTGCCCGTACGGGCCAGTCTTGACAGACTCTAGGGTTGTGCGCCCATCTCACTCAAAGAGGCCGGGGGCCAGCGCTGTCCGAAGACACTTCCGGGTCACGTGGCCAGCGTGACATCGCTGCTCTGGTAAGCCAGAGCCGCACACGGAAACGCCGTTTACCTTCCCGCTAGTAAGCGGTCCCTATTTATCTACTTGCACCCAGGGGTGCTTTCAAACTGCTAGGTTGGCAGGCGCTGGGACCGAACAGCGGGAGCGCACCCCGCCGCGGGGATTCGAACCACCGACCTTTCAATCGGCAAGCCCTAGGCACTGAGGCTTTAACCCACAGCGCCACCCGCGTCCCTAGCTACCAGCTACATACAACTTTGTAATCTGGGATTGAAATAATTCCACAGGATCAAAACCACCATTGTGGAGGCCCTGCTCCCAGCAGCCAAAGGTCTCACTTATTAATGCAATACAAAGCAGACCCTCATTTGATCTACACATTTGGGGTGGGATTGAGACAGGAGAGGTGGTCTCTTAAGGTGTATGAGTCCCAGACCATGAAGGGCTTTAAAGGTTTAAACCAGAAGCAAACGGCCAGCAAGTGTAGATGATATAGGTGAAATATGTTCAAAGCTCCCCAAATTTGTACTGATATGGCTGAAAACACACTAGCAGCCAATGCAGATAATATAATGCTAGCTAAACATATTCACACCTCCCAGTATTCAAATAAGCCAGGCAGTTGCATTTTCTATCCACTGAAGCCTTCAAGAGCACAAAGTGCATTCGAGCCTTGAGGTTGATCAAATAGTCAGATCACCTCTGTCCAAGAAAGGGCAGAACCTACATGATAAAATGCATCTGGTGAGATGCGTCTCTGGCCACCATAATTATCTGCTTATCAGAGATCTGGGAGTTGAGAAAAGTTTATACCTGCTCTAAGAGGAAGAGCAGTTTGTCAGGGTCTGAGGATGACTCGCCCACATTATTTGTATTCTGTTTCAACCTGATTGCCTCATCCATCTGACAAAGCACTGGTTCGAGGCAGAAATGGCAGATCCCAGGTGCCTGATCACAGAAATCTAGAACTGGTTGTCATCAGCATGCTATTGACACCTCACTCCAAACCCCAAGATTAGTTTTAAGACTTGATACATAGATGGGAGTGGGGAGACCTTTTTCAGCCAAGCACCATGTTCTCTGATGGACAATCTTCTGGTGGGTGGGGCCAGAGGCAAAAGTGGGCGGAGCAAAGTATGCCACTACTGTTGTACAGTAAACTACATTTCAGTCACACATAAGTGAGATGTTTATAGACACACCTATCGCCATTCAGGCAAGCAAAAGGCATTGACACACTTCAACCAGGGAAGAGCAATAATTGGAAAAGTGTGCCAGTGGTGAGGGGTGTGGTCTGGGGATAGAGGGTGTGGCCTGGTGAGAGTTCCCAGGGCCTGATGAAGAAGTCTAGAGGGCCATATTCAGCCCTCCATCCAAGCCTGAGGGTTCTCACTCATATTATAGATATCATATAGCCTCTGTGACAACAAGGAGCTCTGTAGACAAAAGGGAATTAAACCATCTGAGAGACAGCACTAATATTACAAACAGGTGATATTCTTATGTCTTTCCATTGTAGAACAGTCAGAAGTAGCCTTGAATGCTCTTATTTAGACCTATGAATTTATTTTGTTTTTTTAAAAGCTAATTTGGATTAGAGGAAACAGAAGTAATAGGTAACAAAAAAAAAATTTAATCCAGAGATTTATTTATTTATTTAGGTAAGTTCAGCCAGACAGAATGACCTGTTCAGTTTTTAGGTGTATATTTAACAAAAGAAGATAAGGATCTGTACCAGAACAACCTGATCACTGTACAGTCGTTTGAAAAGGGGGGGGACCCAAAAGTGACATTTTGATATGGTCAGCTCTGAATCTATATTTTATAGGATGAGTTCAAATATCCATTTCATCTAACGTGAACTTTATGCTGTCAGATGCTGATGCTAAAGCTGATTATTTATAGGGGGTGGGGTGGGAGGGATGTGAGTATCTGCATGTATTTCGCTCCCTCCCCTTCCCTGCACACATACATGCAATGCAAGTCAGCCAGTTTTGGATTGTGGTTTTCAGCAGAAAACTTGACAGAGGGGATGAGTTAAAGGACCATTTTTTTTTTTTTTATAGATTTTATTCTCTCTCCTTCCTCTTCCCTTCTGTGAATGTTCTATTTCAGATGCCAGAGTCTGGTCAATTTTTGTCTTGAGATTTGCCAGTGCTCCGTTACCTGCACTGCATTGACTCTAGTTCCACTGTGTACATATTGCAGTTGCCTTTCCCCAAGAAAATAGAAGCCCTGGGCCCATATTTTAATGCTTGTGTGCTACTGAGACATATCTGTAATTATATAGGAGCAAGTTTGAACTAAATCTATAGAACCTTTTTCAGCCCAATAGTCATATTCCCTTAGGGGCAACCTTCCAGGGCCTATATTGTGGGGTCTCAGCTACTCCATTCTATTCCTCTCCCTTTGGTTTTCCATTCCCTCCTCCCAAAGTTAGTCAGCATTCTATGGACACTGAGCCCACTCAGTCCAGTCTTGGTTTTGGATAATCCCCCCTTCTTTTCCTTACGTAAATATTGTTGTATTTCTTCAAACCTTGCGATTCCCCCAAGCTTCACTCTTGAGGAGACGTTTATGTCTGATGAGTCCTTGCCTGTGGCCAGGCTCCTGTTTGGATTGGCCAGGTTTCCCTTTGGTACTTAAGGCCCTTCCCTTCCCTTGGGACCCATTCAGCCTTAAGGTCAGAGACTGAACTCATCCTGGGTGTGAATGGCCCCTCCTCAGTATCATCATAGGATCCTGGCCCTCAGACAGAGAGCCTGACCCAGGGCTTGGTGTAAGGGCGGGTCTTCTGATGAGAAGTCCCCTGGCTAAGGCATGACAATCTCCCATCACTCCTGACCATTGGCCATCAGACAGGGGCTGATGGGAGCTGGAGTCCAACAACACTTGGAGGTCACAAGTCACACACACACACACACACCAGGTATACAGTGTACAGTATAATATGTACAAACATTTCGACTGACTCATGCATGCCATATAACAACAATAGGAATAAATCAAGAATTACACGGTGCCTTGTAATTTAGTTGATTGTATGTTAGCACAATGGTTCTGTCACCAATTTGCATCTCCACACTTAATAGGCCAATAATAAAAGGGAAAGTCAAATGAGTTGAGTCCAAGTTGAAAGAATCAGTGGTCCTCATGAACTAGTTTGACAGGCTGATCAGGACATGTCTGCATTTCTCCTAACCTCTTAAGACCACATTTCCCTTCAAGTTCCTCATACAATTATTCCTGTCGATTCAGCTGACTTCATCCTTGCAGAAACCTCATGGAATGCAGCTAAACGTACAGATCAAGGTTATTAAACTTCTCTGTTGCTGTGGCTTCTTACTTGTTTTTGTATGCTTTAGCTCTTTTGAATGGCTAGTTAAAAAACTTTTTTTATACCAAGCCCTTTTGAGAATTCTCAGGGAGGGGGGGGGGAAGCATATAATATTAATGACTATACAAACAACAACAGGAATGCAGGAAAAGAAAGAGCAATTTGTTAGAGCAACCTGCAGATCTTTTAGCTCCATAGACGAAAAGAAGGGAATGAACAAAATGCATTTCAAAGAGCTCTAGCAGAGCTTTCTTCCTAATGACTGGAAACTTGTTTCAAATGCCACTGGCATGAAACCATAAAGGTAAGGCATGGTGTAGAGATGTACACCACAACAATAAAGGTGAGACAATGGCGGAATCCAGTGCTTCACAACTACATACATGCACTCTTACTCTTGAGAGTAAGATTTCTTCAGGGTCGAGGAAGTTACTTCACAGTATCTAACTACCCATCTTCATACAATTTTTGAGTGTCCAGACAAGTGTATGCATGTTTACTTGGGAGTAAATCCCATGGGGTTGTTTCTAGACTACTTAGTTGCATTCGGGTTCTCAAAAGTAAGTCATGCTGAATTCAATGGAGCTTACTCTCAGAGATGGAAAAGATTGTTGATTTCGGTTCTCTCGTTTCCTTCTTTCCCCCCATCTTAAATTCAGCTCTTCATATTTCTGGATTTTTTCTAAACAAAAATCTTCATGAAAATGCATCAGTATTTTAATGTGAATTTCTCCTAATAAACACATTTTGTATGCTCTTTTGACTAATGTACATATTTTTGCAAAAAAAATCCCCCTACTATGATATTATAGTATAATGCACATTTATATGTTATTTTCACTAATATATTCATTTTTATGTGCACTTTCCTCTAACACATGCATTTTGTAAACACTGGTTGATTGGAGAACTGTATTGCAAAATTTGAATAAATGTGCATTTTGAAGGACAGCTATGTTTCAGTTCTCAAATTGTTAGGAAAGTTTAAAATTTGTAGATTTTCCTTTAAATGTTAATGGAATCATATTTCCCCATCATTCCTACTTCCAGGTAAGAGTGTATACAACTGCAGACTTAGGGTTGTATCCAACTTAGAGCAGACCCACTGAAATTAATGGGCCTAAATTTGCCATGTTCATTATTTTCAGTGGATTTATTATGAGTTGGACTAATAATAGATATAACTCATAGAATTTAAGTGGGTATGACTCCCAGGTAAGTTTGCAAAGGATTCCATCCTTACTGCAAGTGCTATTGTCTAAAGCATCACTGTTTGTTTGTATTTAAGGGGGGGATGTTTACTAATCGCAAACACTGTCCAGGTTGTACTTATTTGCAAGAAGGCCGGCACTGACAAAAGATAAAGGCAGACTATAGTATAAACACTCTTGGTGCTTAGCAACCTACATACTAACTCAACCTCTTTTCTGCTAGGCTTACTTCCCACATTCTCCTCTCCATGCAGGTTTTTTGGCTGAAAATTGATAAAATTACACAACTGGAATCAGTAACACAGAGTTACTGTGCTATGTTCATGAGGCAAAATGGAGTGTTTTAAAAGTTTTACAGACTTTGCCGCCCTTTCAGATTTCCTTGAGATGCCTGGGACCAAGACAGTATGATGCATTTGTGTATTGAATTCTCTAATCATGATGATTCGTTGTCAGATTGCTTTGTGAATAACTAACAACATGTTGAACACATTGTAGTCAATCTGAACTTTCACACAGAAGGGAAAAAAGTTTCAGGGTTGGTTTCAATTGTTACTTTCTAAACAAGTGTCTTGTACATAATCCTCATATAGAAGATAAGTGATACAGAAGCTGCTAGAATGGAGGTTAAATATGCAAATCGGATCAGTTAACCAAACAATGCCCTGAGGTAATGTGACTAGCTACTAGAGAGATGGCCTTCTTAGTGGCAGTGTCCTGTCTGTGGAAGGTTTTCCTCAGAGGTTTGCCTGGTTGTGGGCCAGGGATGTATTTTACCACAGCACAAAAATCCAGGGGTCCATGAGGGTTCAACCCTGGAACCTGAAGTCACCTTGGGGGAGTCCATAAGCAAACCTCCAAACTGATGGTGACCTTGAAGGACCATTGGACCTGAACATCCCTGTCCTGGGACTAGAGGTTAGATCAGGACTTGTAGCCCATCCAGTTGAACCTCTCGCTTAACGCATGAAATCAAGAGCTACAGTCTACAGCAGCTGGTGGCTGCTAGCTCTTGAAAATCCTCAGCTACAGCTAAACAGCAGTATTTCCAACAGACAGAAATGAGGGGTGAACAGTAGTGGCAGATTCACAATAATCCTACCCACCTTTGTGCCTTTTAATAAGAGTCTTGCAAAAATTGTCTAAAAGGATGGCCTTCAGATTCTTTAACAAATCCCATGAAGGATTCTAAATATTAAAAATGGTGCATCTCACTATTGGATTTTTAAAAATCTAATATTGCAACACAAGACAGTAAACTGGACTCTCACTTGGAAATGCCCTATAGTCCCCAGATCCTTGACATCTGCTCCATTATTAAATTAATCTTCATTAATGCTACACTTCTAGCAAAATAGATAAACTCCGAAAGTGACCTCCTTTTTCAACAAAGATGCTCCTAGACACTTGATCTAATCTTTCTGGTAAACTGACGCCCTCTTACTGAGAATATTCTCTTTTGTTCCAGAAGTTTTGATGTACTAATAATTAACCCACACAACCTGGCACAGTCCATGTTCTTTGTATTTTGTTCTGATCATTTCGCCTAATGAAGAAGTGTGTGAAGTTTACTTTGTGCCCATGGATCGTTTGGTCCAATGCCAGATATCATCTCAACCTAGTCATATTGACTACACAAGTCTGTCAAGCTCATCTGCCCTATGAATTCGGACCACATTGTTCCAGTCAACAGAACTCATTAACAACGGTTGAAGCATCTTTGCTTCTATTGTGCTTTATGTGAGCCTGATACTGACTATCATTCAGAAAACATAGCAGGTTTGAAATGTGCTGCCTCACTTCTAAGAGAGGGGATTGCTGGGGAAATGCTGCACTATTATTGTGTAATCTCCTTTGACGTCTAATACATTCCAGCACAGAATTTAAGGTCCTGATATGTGATGTTTCTGGGAACTTAAACCAGGGATTGGCAATTCTTGTTGTTGTTGTTGTTGTTGTTGTTGTTGTTGTTGACAAAGAGCTCCTAGGTTTTGTTCAATCCATCATGTGGTGCATTGGGTCAGTGCATCTGGCTGTTAACCAGAAGGTTGGTGGTTTGAGCCTACCCAGGGGCAGTTGTGGGCAGGATTCCTGCATTGCATGGGGTTGGACCAGATGACCCTCAAAGTTCCTTCCAAGCCTACAATTCCATAAACTGTTGCAGACAGCCGTTGAATATTGCCCCTCACATTACTGGAGGTAAACACCAACTCCATTGCTTTCCTCATGCCATCTTCTTCTTTTATTTTGTATGAGAAATACTCCCAAAACTTTTTTTTAAAGTCCCCACCCCCCAAAGAGTGTTATCATTCCCTTGCCACAGCCATGCCCCACCCATTTTTGAAAACTTCTCATTTTTCCTTCCTTCCTTTCGTTTTTCAGAGGCTCCTCTGTGTCTCCCTTCTCACAACGACTTACGTAAGGCAGAATATTGCACTACTGATGTTGGATTGGCACACAGCACTCAGAGTAAAGCTCTTCTGTTCTTGGAAAAGTTCTAAGATACAGTTTTGATCTGTTATTTGCTACAACAGGGTCAGGGGTGTGGGTGTGTGTGATCTCAATATTCTTTTCAGTACTGTTTTTAATGCATTTATTCATTGCTTTTTACACTTAGGAGTGTCTCAGAACAACTTACGAAACAAGACGATAGAAATAACATAAGAAACTTTTAAAATCAAATATAAAAACACAGATAGGACAGTGAGCAAAGTTTTAGTGTTCTAACACACAAACCCTATTTCTGGTTGTGTCCCCCCCCCCTCCAAGTGTCCTTTATCTCAGTAGCCTAATTATTTTGGGGTGGGGGGAAGAAGCAGAAAACTTTCTGTTGCTGGTGTTGCTAATCAGTTGTTTGTCAGAATCTTTGCATATTTGCTGCAAAACACTCAGAGATTTACCAGTAGATCTGGATCCATCTTCTGCCCACCCTTGCATTAGAAAGTTTCCTGGCTGCACCAGAATTCAGATTCCAGCAACTTGCCTTAACAACAAACACCTAATTCAGGAACTGCTGAGGCTGCTTCACAGAGATCTCTGGGGGCTACAATTCTGAGAACACTAACTAGGAAGGAAACCCTGTTAAGGAATAGGTTGTGTTTATTGATCATTCCTCCTGATTTGCTTGCAGTGAGATCAGAAGATGCTGGCTATTTAATGAGCATTCATTCTGATTTATTTGCAGGATGCAAATGTTATCCTAGGCTTTCCAGTGTATTTTCACATCACTTTGCTTATTGCGAAAAGCCCGATCTTTTGGGGAAGTAGGTGTGTTGCAGAAGACCTCCTAATGAACTATAAATGTGCAGCCTAAATTTGCCAGAATGTGAAAATAGTAGAAGCCCGGAAGTGCCCTAATCCACCAGTGTCCTTCTGCATAGGAACGCCTGTAAATTCTCTTAATCTAGAAGTTCTATTGATAGGACAGTGAGCTGTTCGTGGTTATTCTGAAACTGTGAAAACCCTCTTTGCATATAACCAGAAGAGGCTGAATTGGAAGAAAACATAAATTTGGCGGTTCTCCTTGTTTCCTTTGTGGTCCTGAGCTTCTGCACAAGGGATATGGTTGAGTTAGGAAACAAACAAACAGAACTTTCTCCATTTCTGTACCAAAGCATTAATTTCAATTACAGGCAACCACCCATTTACGTGGGGGTTATGTTCTGGGGCCCTGCACATTTAAGTGAAATCGCGTATATCAGGAACACCATTGAAAAAGCCTGCAAACACCCACCAAACCGCCTTGCTCAAACTCAAACTCTCCACAGGCCTCAAAGGTCGGTGCAAGGGCTCCTGGGACTGTACTTGCAAAGGCTCATTGGATTGCTAGGTGCTGTTTTCACACAATCTTTGCTCTTTTCGTGCTCTGGTTTTGCCCCTTTTTGTGCCACTTCCAAGTTCGCAATGATGCGCGCATGTGCAGTCGCATGTGCCTTGAATGCGTGTAAATGGGGAGTTGCATCTATATCCCTTGGTTCAATTTTTGGTGCAAATCACTTAGCATGTGGCATATATGCTAAGGAACTCCTATACACTATTTATACCTATTTATCTACTTGCACTGGCATGCTTTTGAACTGCCAGGTTGGCAGAAGCTGGGACAGAGAAACAGGAGCTCACCCTATCATGCGGATTTGAACCGCCAACCTTCCAATCAGCAAGTCCAGGAGGCTCAGTGGTTTAGACCACAGAACCACCCACGTCCCTATACGTTCTACCATGGGGAGACACTCCAGGGCCAGCCCACTCATGAGGCCAAGTGCAGCAACTGCCTCAGGCAGTGGGATCCATGAGGGCAACAGATTCCTCCCTTGCTCCTGGTGTAGATCTTCACCCACACCTTCTTCCCTGGCAGGGGGCAGGCACTGTTTGGTGTGTCACTTCAGGTGCCAAAATGTCTGAGGAAGGTCCTGAGTCACTCCTACCTCCTTTAGCGTTACTTTGACCGGATATTCAAGGTGTTCTCCAGCTCAGCCCTGTCTTCTTCTTCTTCTTCTTCTTCTTCTTCTTCTTCTTCTTCTTCTTCTTCTTCTTCTTCCTCTTCCTCTTCCTTCTTCTTCCACACCCTCCCTCCTCCTCTGCAGCCTGCACACAGCACCTTTGTGCAGCATACTTCACCGGTAGTGATATTTCCTTGAGGAATTCAGGCAAAAGGGCAGGCAGATGCCAAATCTGTGAAAACACCAAGCTGCTTCAGCTTCAGTTTCCCAAAGAAAGCCTTTCAGGTGAAATTAGAAATTGGGGAGAAATTCAATTCTATTTCCATCTAAAGGTGAATTTACCAAATTTGCACATTCCAAAACAATGCGCCAACGGAAACACAGCCATCCTTCATAATTCACACTTACTTAAATCTTGCAGTGTGCTTCTCCAGCTAAGAAATGTGTATATAAAAACACAAATGAGAAATTGAGAGAACTATAAAAATGACAGTTTTCGCCATGCTTAGGTAACAGGCTGGAGTAGTCATCAAACGCTGACGGGAAAGAGAAGGAACTCATTAGATTCCCCAGTCATTTGGCAATACAGAAAGAACATGCAGCCACAAAGGCACCCTTTGTTGTCCACCCTGTGCCCTGGGCCTTCTCTCTTCCTTTTTGATGTTTAAGTATTATTTTTTATTTCATTTGTGGAACTGCCAGTTTCTACAATGTACGGCGGGGATAGCCAACATGATTCACTGCACATATTGTTCACCTCCCAATTCCCAAATCCCATTAGCCTCAGAAATCATGGCCATTTATTTATTTATTTAAGGGTATTTATACCCCACCTATTAATCAAAGTTCTTGAGGAGACATACAACATATTAAAAACACAATAAAATAGATATATATATATATACAATAGACACTACACCAGGGCACCTCCCTGCCGTTCTGCAGAAGAGTTTCCTGGGCTGCAAATAACTGTTGAAGCAGTTATATGTTAGTCCCACACAGACCAGGATATTATTACTGGGTGGCTGCTGCTAAATTACATTATAGTATTTCATATTTTACTACTGTTCACTGTCCTGGTATCCATAAGATTGAGGGCTGGTTTAGAAACGTTTTAAACTAGCACATAACAAATACAGCATTTCAAATTAGGAACATCCATCTTTCTTCCTGGCATGGATATGAAATATTCACACACACACCATGTGAAAAAGATAAATCCAACACAAAGCAATAAGAATTCAGATGTCCAGCCGGGTTTCTCAAGAACATTCCTGGATTTCTGAATCCTGTTTTAGAGTCTACACTCTCCCTGTCCATATTTTGAAGTCTATGTTCTGCCTGTCCTGTTCCTCTCATTCTTAAACAGCTCTGCACAGTTCACATTCCCAGCAAAACAACTCTCTGCTTCCCCTGCCAATAACACCCTGTCAGCAACTGGTCAGCGAGTCTGAGGCAAAAGGGGTTTCAGCAGAGAAGTAAAGTGCAATGCCAGCAATAGGCCGAGGGCTGCTATTGTACAAGCATGGTCCATGGGACACAGAGAAGGGATTAAGAGATCTGTGTCAACAGCATGCTTGCATATATAAACAGTGCAGTGGAAAAGAATTCAGGTTCACACATTCATTATCACTGATGAAGTCATCTGCAGTAAAAGCCAAGCTCTGCTCAGGCCGGGGCACAGCATTATTTTAATTAGCCGTGGCTATTGTGCTGTTGCTGGGTCTGGGTCTCAAGTTGGGTCTGATCTTTTTTGGTGGGGGTGGGATGAAGCCACCCAAGAGGTAGACTCCATCACATTCAAGAGCTTGTCATCTCATAGAAAAAGAGTCAGGGAACAATGGGAGAGATGCCACTAGTCTGACGCCTCATCTCCCAACCCAGGAAAGTGCTGACTCCCCAAGTGTCCCTATTTCCCAGGGACATTCCCAGATTTGAAATGTTGGAGGGTATGAAAGTGATGTAGGGCTGGCCCAATGCTTGTGCCTAGGCTCAAAAGCTCCCCGCAAGTGATCAGTTCATGCCTCTGGCAAATGTGATCTTTCCCTCCCCCAGCAGCCCACTATGTAGGGGGAGGAAGAGGGGGAGTAACAGAAAGAGGGAGGAAAAAATGGAGTGGCTCCACCCAGTTTTGGCTCCAACAGCACCTACAATTGTAGTTAGCCACACTCTGTCAGCATGCAGCCCCAAACACATTACTCCTGAGAGAGCGTGGCTTGGAAAGTAAAAAGATTGCCCATGAAGGAAATCAAGTTGTTAGTGTGGCACACAAGGCTTTTTGATACTCTGGTAAGAGCACTGCTAGGAAGCCGTTTGTTCCTTCACCAGGGCTCTTCTCAGTTAAAAACATGGAGTTAGCATGGACCTGAAGGTCGCCTGCTCAAACCAGAAGCAGAAGGAGTCAAAGCCCATTCTCCCTGCTCTAGTGTAGCCCTGCACAAATTGTGACCTTCTGGGTCAAACACAAACTTCCAGCCATGTAAAGCTGCTTGACAGTCCCATTTTATTTTATTTTTTAGAGTTCCAGGCAAGCGGCATAAACAGCAAGTTCATCAGGCTCCAAACAGGCTACCACATATAACTGGTGAGCTGTGTTCCGCACAGTGGACCATGCCGTGTGTAGGAAGGAGTCAAACTAGCTGTCTACAAGCCCCTCATAGGTAGAGAATTCCACAGCACTTTAAATCTTCCTGTACACACTTTGCCAGTCCAAAATGGTTTGATGAATTTGAACCATATATCAGAGCTGGCCCTAGATGTCACTCTCTTCCCCCCACCCCTCTCAATTCCATTTACAGAATCTGTAAAGACTTGCAGCTGAATCTTACTTCAGTCCTGGCAATGGGACTGCACCTTCCACTTAAGAACAACAGGCTCAGTGGTGCATGGCACACACAGTTCTGTTCTCCAAGGAAACTCAAGTGGAACAGTGGAAGGTGCAGGCTGCTACTACTGCCCACCAGCAGCATTTACTGCCTGAGGCAGCCACCTCATTCAGCCTAATGATAGGACCAGTCCAGCTTCTACTGAGCAATGAACAGGAGAAACCACAGTGAACTCTCACAACTTCGATCCCAAACAGGTATAAATCATCCAACTTGGGCAGAGGAGATGTATGGGCTTTCATCATATGCCAAGATTGAAGCAACTTGTAACATCTCTCAGAAAAAGCAACAGAAATGCATTTTTTAATGAATAGCTCCCCAAAAAGGACAGCAGTGGCAATTCCCTCTCCCAACAATTATTTTATTAATGAAGGCATCTCCAGTACCAGGAACCACAAGGCCAAGGTTGGATCATAAATCTTGTTACAGATCTAGAGTCAGTGAATGTTAGAAATTAGTAAAATGGCAGAATTTAGATAATTTTTGGAGTATTGAAGGGAAGATTCCAGGCCGGTGGAAAAATACAGGCCAGGGCTTCACGTGGGATAGAGATCACTAACATGATGAAAGGTCTTGGTGGCTCATCACAGAGAAATCCTTGGGCCAGCAGAGCTTGCCAAAGTTATGGTGAATGATGTCATCGGTTTAAAATTCTCACCTTTTAAAACTAGGCTTGGAATAGGGGAGTGAGCGGATGGGGAGGAGTTTCTTGGAGCAAAGTGTTCTGGGAACAAGAAGGGGGAAATAAGTTGAACTCCATGCAGGTGCTGAAGGTCAGAACCATCTAGGCAGGCTGGGACAGAGACACAGAGATGTACTGGAATCTAATACTATGGGGAACAAGCCCTTCGAAATGTGAATGCTGTAAACTCTGCAGCTCTCTATTGAAGACTTTAGGTGTAAATATGTGTAAAGTAAACCATATTTCTTAAAGACACAAGCCTCCACCATGCCTTGCATTCCCAATGGAAACACAACCCTGGGTGACTGCCTGTAACTACCTGGGATTTTGCTATGCTTGGTGGAGATTGGAGGTAACACTATTTGTATGAATTGATAGAAGCTCTTGGAAGAAACAGGACACATCTTCCTGAATTTTTACTCTAAAAAGAGCAGAGGACTAAGGGGTGTTCAAATGACCCCTCCCCATACATGCAACAAGGACAACATGATAATGACTACTGGCAACACCCCAAAAGGGGCACCTTTCCTCCTGTGGCTGTACCTTCTGCATTGGTATGAAGGGACACTGCACACAATGATATGCATATGCAATTCCTCCATGCAAGCAGAAACTCTGGCCCACCCTGGTTCCCATTCACATACAGCAGCCACCACACATATCCATATGTATGTAGGACCCTGAATGTGTAGCTACTGGCCAGCAGATAGCAGATAGATGCATAGCTGCTGCCTCTCACCCATTAAGCAGAAGCAGGGGAATGATGTTGTCTTATGAATTCCTGCCAATGACACCAGAATCTGCTTGCTGGTTCCACCTGCACACACCTGCTACACATCCCACAAGCTCTGAAACCCAACTCAGATATAAGGCAAAGGACGAACATGCTGCTAAGAATGAACTGCTGCAGTGGCTATTTGCAGACTGAGAGATATGTTACTGTCACTGAAAATAAACATCCCTGCAGTACAGTATTCCCTGGACGCTGTATGTGTAATGGAACCAGACAGAGAAGTTTGTCTTCAGAGCTGCACAAACATTAATCTGATGACACTGGTCTAGGGCTCGTGTGTGTGTGGTGTGTGTGCATTTTGTAGCACACAATGATCTGGTTTGCACCTAATATAAGCCAAATTATGGATTAGAACGAATGAGCAAATGTGCAGGTTCAGTGCTTGTCCCTTGGTTTTGCTGTTGCTGAGCTACCCATGGTTTGGATTGGTGTTACATCTGAACCCAGGCTTGTGGTTTATCTCACTCCAGATGTTGAGCTGTAACCAAGGTTTGTTTTTTGTATACCACTTGTGGTTTTCTAAGGGAGACAAACCACAAGCTTGGGCTCAGACATAATGCTAAGCCAAACCATCATTTAGCCCTGGGTAGTCTATTTACAACAATCAGCATCGGAACATAGCCTTATATTGAATTGGACCATTGGTCCATCTAGAATAGAATAGAATTTATTATTTATACCCCAGCCATTTGGCTGGGTTTCCCCAGCCACTCTGGGCGGCTTCCAACAGAGTATTAAAATACAGTGGTCTTTTAAACATTAAAAGCTTCCCTAAAGAGGGTTGCCTTCAGATGTCTTCTAAAAGTCTGCTAGTTGTTCTTCTCTTTGACATCTGGTGGGAGGCTGTTCCACAGGACAGGTGCCAATACTGAGAAGGCCCTCTGCCTGGTTCCCTGTAACTTGGCTTCTCGCAGTGAGGGAACTGACAGAAGGCCTCAGCGCCGGACCTCAGTGTCCAGGCAGAACGATGGGGGTGGAGACACTCCTTCAGGTATGCTGGGCCGAGGCCGTTTAGGGCTTTAAAGATCAGCACCAGCACTTTGAATTGTGCTCGGAAACGTACTGGGAGCCATCTAGCTCAGTATTGTCTACACTGACTGGCAGAAGATCTCTAGGATTTCAGGCAGGATTCTCTTCCAACACTACCTGGAGATGCCAAGGACTGAACCTAGAATCTTCTGCTTACATAGCAGGTGCTTGACCACTGAGCTATGGCCAGCCCTATAGCATTTGGTCTGCTGGACACTGATGGGGCGTGTATATAATCTTTTCAATTCTGAGTCAGAGAATTGAAAAGAAGGAGGGAAGAACTTTTAGATGATATGCTGCTCGTACAGGCAAGCATAAGAAGCTTGACAAATTAACATACAGAACTAGTTAATTACAGATTTCAGCACCATTCCTAGCTATTCCTGTCAATAGCGTGTTTAAATGCTACCCAAGCACAAAGCACATGCCCTTATTTCCTATGGAAAGATTGCAAACAGGTTAAGATACAGAAATCATCATTCATGTTACCTACAGAACAAGAGAAAGAGTCCATAACTTTGTAGCTGAAGTGATCAGATGCAAGAGAGGGCATTTGACTATGTCCAGCTTGTCTTAGCATCACTTTCAAAAACATTGTAAGCCATTCTCTGTTACAAGATTTATCTACCAATTTACCTATCAATATGTTCACTTCTGTACAACCAGCAAAGGTACGGGAAGTGTCTCCTCTTATGCATGTGGTCAGCTTCCTTCCAGTCTGCTGGCATTTTTAAAAGGATCTTTGTAGGTTGCCTGTGGTTGTTGTTGTTGGCACTGCTCCTATGCCATTTAGAATATCTGGATCCTGTATCTAATATGCTTATTTTGTTGACCTTATTCATAGCAATCTATAATCCATTTATTGCAGAGTTACCCTGTTAATTAATAAATTGGATTGCTCTGGAATCAATATGTTGCAGATTGCCTGTCTGTAGTAACCACCTGTTGTTTCTACGTGGAAGCTTAAAAGCGGACCAATTTCAACAGAACTTGCATTGTTTGTGCCCAGAATTGTTACTTCTAGATTGGGGAAGGAGCCAATGTTTAGTTACATATTTATAAAGTGCCAATTGATACACTGAGTCCTTTGTTGTTGCTCTTTTACTTGGGGATTCCAAACACCTTCACCACAGAAAGAAAGAAATGATGACAGATGCATGTCACAGTTAAAGCGAATTTTGAAACATGCAGCATTTATCGCTCATCATGTTTATTGCTCCGGATTTGACAATCATTATGTTTCACTATCAAGCTGCTGTATGATTCTCTTGTGGAGAATTGCTCTAAGACATGCACATATAATGTACAGTGGTACCTCTGGTTACATACTTAATTCATTCTGGAGGTCCGTTCTTAACCTGAAACTGTTCTTAACCTGAAGCACCACTTTAGCTAATGGGGCCTCCTGCTGCCATTGCACTGCCGGAGCACGATTTCTGTTCTCATCCTGAAGCAAAGTTCTTAATCCGAGGTACTATTTCTGGGTTAGCGGAGTCTGTAACCTGAAGCGTATGTAACCCGAGGTACCACTGTACCAACTGAGAACTTATCAAACAAGCCCAGCACCTGCAATTCTCATTTCAGAAGCATGAAGAATTCTTCTAGATAGGTACCTCAGGAGACATTTAAACACCGCCTCCCTTTGTTGATAAGGACGCAGTGACTTTTCTGGATTGGATCCTTTACCTGTCATCATATGCCTTCATTCAAAATTTAAAAAATTACAGTTTAAGACTAAATGGTGATGATCATCTTATTGTCGTTAACAAGTGCCTTGACATTTGATAAAACTACCGTATCTCTTAACAGCTGCATCTTGTTGTTAACTACTCAGTGAACACACTGTGTGAATTTAGCTTTCACAGAATCCTGCTTTTTAAGATCCCCATCACAGGAACCCACTATTCCACTTTCCTCTTCTGATGCAGGAGAAGAAGAGGGAAAGAAAACCTAACGGATTTCTCTTGGCTTCCTCTAATGCATTCAAACAGTTTTGTTACTTATTTCATTACATGTCACTGGGGAGAGTTTTCAGCATTCTGGAGATACAGCCTAAGTTTCATTATTATAATCTAAACAACTAGAACGGGAAACGTGTTATTGGTTCATATTATTGTTATTCTGCTGCGATTTCCCCACAAAACCTTTTGAGCTTTCTGAGGTTCATGGATAAATGATTAAACAAGGTAGTTTTGCAATTTAATTTTATTCTGTAGATTGGACTTGCACCTTTGACTTAGATGTTTTTATCTTGCTGGGAAAACTGCTGCCAACATTTGTGCAGGTTGCTGCACTGAGAGAGAGAGAGAGAGAGAGAGAGAGAGAGAGAGAGAGGAAGAAGAAGAAGAAGAAGAAGAAGAAGAAGAAGAAGAAGAAGAAGAAGAAGAAGAAGAAGGGGCAAAGCCCAGGGCTTAACACAAGTGGTCTCACATCTCCATAGCACTGTTAAAGGGTCTGTGTGGGCCAAAGATGTTCCCACAAAGAAGTGGGCATCAGCTGTAAACAATGAGTGATTGGGATTCTCCCAGTGGGCCTTAAACTGTGATTGTCCCTTCAGCCTCACTTTGTAGAGGGAGGCCTGATACAGATAGTGCCACTGCCAAATCTTTGTAACGCTGCCCCATCTCTTTCTCATGTAGACCTTGCACTGGTTCCACCATTCTCCAAAAGATCAGTTTACATCGACAGGAAAGATGGCAGTCACGTTTATATATCCCTGGGATAGAAAAGAGTATACAGGAAACCCTCCTCAGAAGCATCAGCACATAAGACTGGATTCAGAGTCAGTCATGACCGTTGACTGAAATATTTTCCTTATACTCTTTCAGATCCCTGTAAAATGTCTATGCATGGGGAATATATAACATGACTGTCGTATTTGCCATATTTCCTTTCCCAGACAAACTACGTATTTCTTGGAGAACAATGGAACAGTGGATGTACTTAAAGTACAACTAACCATCTGGACCATACCCATTACTTTTAACACAGGATCCTCATAGGTAGGTAGAGATACTAATATTGTACACTAGTAGAGTTTAGCACATGTGCCCACAGGAAAAGATTGTTCTCATTACACAGATACTAGCATAATTAACTAGTCTGTTAGGTGAACCTGTAACAACTGAACACAGCCCAGTGACTACTTATGGTGTTCTGGCAGGTGCTAAGTAAATAAGTCAACTCACTTCCTGCCCTGTTTTAATAGTCCACAGTAGTACACAACAATGTGCATTTCCACAAGCCACTGGTGAGTTTATCATGGCTGGTAGGCCATGTCTGGCCTGCTAGGTCACAAATTTGTGTGCCCCTGGTGGTCAGAGTAGCAGTGGGCAAAGTGACTCTATTGTGTTAAAGAACCACCCAGCTAAATAAAAACTCATACCCTCCAACATTTCTCAGACGAAAATAAGGACACCCAAACATTACTCCAATGGAAATAAGGATGTCCTACTTGGAAGTGGGGATGTGGGTGGCGCTGTGGGTTAAACCACAAAGCCTAGGACTTGCCGATCAGAAGGTTGGCGGTTCGAATCCCTGCGACGGGGTGAGCTCCCGTTGCTCGGTCCCTGCTCCTGCCAACCTAGCAGGTCCAAAGCACGTCAAAGTGCAAGTAGATAAATAGGTACCGCTCTGGTGGGATGGTAAACAGTGTTTCTGTGCACTGCTCTGGTTCGCCAGAAGCGGCTTAGTCATGCTGGCCACATGACCCGGAAGCTGTATGCCGGCTCCCTCAGCCAATAAAGCGAGGTGAGCGCTGCAACCCCAGAGTGGGTCATGACTGGACCTAATGGTCAGGGGTCCCTTTACCTTTACCTTACTTGGAAGTGAGCTCTCCTTTATTGCAAGCCTTCAGGTCATGCTTGGGTATGTCTTTATTGTTACTGCAGCAAGTGTGATACTGAAGTGTACTTTGGCATGTCCTGTCTGAGATTCCTTTTCTGCTACTAGGAATAAATCGCAACATCATGTGTCATGATGCTGACACAGAATAAATAACAAAATAAATGAGTCATGGTGTAGCATTCTCTGGCCATTGCCACATTTTCTTCTGTTGACAAATTAACTACATCAGTGTAAAGTATCTAACACCATCTGAGCATGAACGAAGGAAGTGAATATCTCTCAGCTTAGCCTGTGTCCACACTCCCGGGGAAGTGAAGTGCACATAACATTAGCTACAATCCATATCTATCCTGTATTTATCTTCTCGTTTCTTATGAAATACTACATTTTTATTCCCCCTCCCCTGAAAAGCCCCCTAGTTTCAATCAAAACTGAGAAAAACAATGACTTGGCTGCATGTTAAGCTGGCAATGTGTACCCAGCCTTAGTTATGCAAGCTGTGCAGGTCATGCATCCCATTTTAAGGACAAACATCACACAATTTCAGTGCATCCGACTGCAGGACTGTGCATTATGAACACACTGGATTCATTGTACAAATGGGCTAATCATGAGTTCCAGTGGCATTACTAAGTTTAGGCATAACTAATCTGCATTCAGTGATCTTGTGAATACTCCTTTCACATCCAGACAACTTACCACCACTGTCAAATAACTTGTATAAATCTTGATTTGGGGACTGCTGCAGGACATACATAAGGAGAGCCTTACTGGATCAGACCAGAGGCCTAATAGTTCAGCAACCCATTTTTCTCACAGTGGCCACAGTTTTGGGGAAGCCCACAAGCAAGACAGGAGGGCACTATCCCTCTCCCTCTTTTGCTCTCCAGCAACTGGCATTTAAAAGGATGCTGCTTCCACTAATGGAGATGGCGTATATAGCCTTAACGACTAACAGCCACTGATAATCTTATGCTCCATGAATTTGTTTACTCCCCATTTTAAAGCCATCTAAATCAATAGCTGTTACCATGTACAACACACATACGGCTACATATATGTTTTTGCCAAGAGGCGTTTGGAACCAAAAGCAATCGCTGAAAGCCATCTTGGGATGAGATTCAGGAGCAGTTGGTGGGGTAGGGGTGGTGCTCTGTTAACTCCCCCCCCCCCCCAGCAGTGTTGCTGCTGCATGTGTACTGGAAGAAGCAAAGATCGCCGGTGTCAAAGCAATGATTCTTCAACATCAACTTCATTGGACTGGTCATGTTGTGTGGATGCCTGATGATTGTCTTCCAGAGCAACTACTCTATTCCAAACCTAAAAACGGAAAGCGTAATGCTGGTGGTCAACAAAAGAGGTTTAAAGACTTTCTCAAGGCAAATCTTTAAAAATGTAGTACAAACGCCCAAAACTTGGAAACACTGGCCTGCAAGTGCTACAATTGGAGAACAGCCTTTACCAAAGGTGTCATGGGCTTTGAAGATGCATGAACTCAGGATGAAAGGGAGAAATGTGCTAAGAGGAAGGCACGTTTAGCAAACCTTCACTGTGATCAATTCCCGTCTGGAAACCTATGTCTCCACTGTGGAAGGTCATGTGGATCCAGAACTGGCCTCCACAATCACTTACGGATTCACTGTTAAAACCATGATTCTGGAAAACAATCTTACACGGCTACAAGTGATCATCAAAGAGGAAGCAGCAGCTGCATATATCAGAGTGGGGGCAGGGCACTTTGGCTACCACTTCTAACTGGAATAGGGCTGCAAAATCCTTTCCTCTCCTGCTGTTTCTTTCTGCTCTAAATCAGCTACGTTTCTACCAGCAGGGACCTGTTTCCTTTGGAAAAATCTCTGGAAGGGGAAGGGGAAACAGACTCTCTCTCTCTCTCTCTCTCTCTCTCTCTCTCTCTCCATCCTGCACTCAAGACTGAAGCCTGCCATATTCTTTTGTTGTTGTTTGTTTGTTTAAAATAGCCACTGAGAGAAGCAGGCCCAGCAATGTGTGCCATGTACACTTTTCAACCTTCATGTTCTAAATCATGGGGTGTGTGCCCAAGGGCAAGTGATATGACCTTAAAGAACATCCGGCTTGTGAAATCAATGAACACAAATAGTGCTTGAATGGGGCCAGGCACAAGGGAGCTTGTCCATGAGGTGGCGGGAAAGGGCGAGGTGGAGAGCAAATTTGGGCTACAAACATTGCACTCCTGACCTCTGTGGGGACAACAAACACACATACCAATGTGTGTTGTGCTTGGTTCCTCAGATACAAGCCAAAGCAATGCAAGTCAGCCTTGCATTTGGCAGTCAGAGAGCCTCTGTGTGTGTACAGTTCTGGTTGCCTCACTTCAAAAAGGATATTACTGGATAAGGTGAAGTTCAGAACAGGGCAAGCAAAGTGAGCAAAGGGGATGAGGAAAGGTTGCAGCATTTGGGACTTTTTGGTTCAGAGAAAAGGCAAGCGGGAGTGACAGGACTGAAGTTTATAAAAATATGCATGGGATGGGATGGAGGAAGTAGTTTTTCTGCCCCTCTCCTAACACTAGAACTGATGGCCCTCCAATGATGCTGAATGTTAGAAGATTCGGGACGGATGAAAGAAAGCAACTACGGAACTCAGTCCCATAGGAGGCAATGATGGCTGCTAACTTAGATGGCTTTAAAAGAAGATTGGGCAATTTCATAGAGAAGGCTATCAATGGCTATTAGGTAGCGGCAATAATGCTTCTGAATAATGCTGGAGGCCACAGGCAGGGAGAGTGCTCATGTGCTCAGACCCGGCTTGCGGGTTTCCCACAGGCATTTGCTTGACCACTGTGGGAACAGGATGCCGGATGAGATGGGCCCATTGGTCAGATCCAGCAGGCTTCTCTTATGTTCTAATACATTAAGGCCAAACTACATGTTACACACTAGCTAATGCATATCACTGCACCCAGAACCCTCCTTCTTTCCCCCATGAAAGTCTGCTCTGAGAGCGCCAGAGAAGGAGGGCAAAATAGGTGCCCATTATTTCCCTGATCCATTATTTGCCCCCACCCAGCTTCTTTCTCCCTTCATGGGGTTCTATTTCCCCCAAACATGTTTTACAAGAGCTCCAAAGAGCTCAGTCTTCAAGAAAGTGCCTGTCCTGTTTATAATTCCTCCTTTTCATTGAGATTTTAAGCTCTCTGTTGATTCCTTAAGATATCTGTCTGGTTATTTTGCCATGGAAACAGCCATTGCCTTGCCTTGAAAGTCTTCCATTCCCCTCCCCTCTCCCCCCCCCGGCCATCATTCCTCATCCTTTCACCTTGCAACTGATAGCCATAATTCCAGGCAAGACAATGCTGAGCTTAGCTGAAATTATCAGCTATTGTCCTAAATAATTATCCTCTACAGTTCTCATCGCCACCAACAGATAAACTCCAGGCCCTCCATAGTTCAGAGATGGACTCTAGTTATCAGACAGCATTAAACATACTGAGTCACTGCAGGGAGGCAAAATAACTTTTCATTAAATTACCTAAGGCAATCATTTTCAGGGAAGGTGGAGAGGAGCAAGGGGCATCCTTTATCCACGCTCTTGTTCCATGTTGCAGTGGGCTGCTAATATCACACACTGCCTGATTGGTTTTCTCAACTAGTCTGCTGACACATGTGTTAGCCATCAATCCTAAATATATGATATTTTTCATTACTTAGTCTAGGGGTAGCTAACCTGTGGCCCTCCCAAAGTTTGTTGGACTACAATTCCCATCATCCCTGTCAATTGGCAATGCTGACTGAGGCTGATGGGAGTTGGAATTCAATATCATCAGGAAGGTCAGAGATCCCCAAACCATGGCCCAGCATCTGGCAGAGGGACTGCTAGACCTCATTGCCTAACACCCTTCAGAGGAACTAATACACCCCAATGCGCAATGGTTACCACCAACAGTGGTATATTTTCTTCAGAGTTCGCAGGAGCTAAAATTTAGTCATTTAATATTAGGTACATGATATGTGAGGGACGCGGGTGGCGCTGTGGGTTAAACCACAGAGCCTAGGGCTTGCCGATCAGAAGGTTAGTGGTTCAAATCCCCGCGACAGGGTGAGCACCCGTTTTTCGGTCCCTGCTCCTGCCAACCTAGCAGTTTGAAAGCATGTCAAAATGTGCAAGTAGATAAATAGGTACCACTCCGGCGGGAAGGTAAACAGTGTTTCCGTGCGCTGCTCTGGTTCGCCAGAAGCGGCCTAGTCATGCTGGCCACATGACCCGGAAGCTGTACACCAGCTCCCTCAGCCAATAAAGCGAGATGAGCGGAGCAACCTCAGAGTCATCCACGACTGGACCTAATGGTCAGGGGTCCCTTTACCTTTTTACATGATATGTGTACCTAGCAAGGTACCTGAAGTTTATTTATTTATTTAAATGGGAATTGAATCTGTGGTGTTCAGCTAGAGATTTCATCTAATCTGTAGATGGGTATGCTTTTATCCTCATGTTAGGTAATGTCACTGAACTGATAAGAACATGAAACAAGAATATGTCAATTGAGAAAGAAGCTCAAGGGACGGCTCCTTCTTCCTATGGTAAGGTTCTATCCATCTATAGACTTGAAAAAGTGTTGGAGAGCCAATTTGGTGTAGGGGTTAGAGTGTTGGACTAGGACCAGGGAGACCAGGGTTCAAATCTCCACTCAGTCATGAATTCTTACTGGGTGACTTTGGGCCCATCGTGGTCTCTGAGCTTAATCTTCTGATTAATGGTTGTTGTGAGGAGAAAATGGGGAAGGGGAGAACCCTTGGAGGAAAGGTGGGATATAAATGCAATAATAAATAAAATAAAGCTTGCTTTTGATCACCAAGACAGACTTCTGCCGAAGCTTTCCAAAAAAGAGCAAGAGCCACAGAGAATGCTTTGAGCTGTGTTGCAGGAAGGCCAAACCGAGTTCCACTGATGATGAATGAATGAGCCAGCAGTACTCTGTCCATGATAAAGAGCCATCTCTGTGAAATTATGTACCCAGGCATGTAATCAGTACGGGGCAGGCACTGTTAACTTCATCTTAGCCTGATCAGGCTGGGTGGGGTTCCTGAGACAGTCAACATCCAATGCCTTAGAGATAGCTCAGAGCAGGGCAGAGTTGGGAGGAGGACAATGACAGTGCATGCAACATGCATTGATGGAACCTGACAGTGGAGGGACATTGGGGGCCCAGCAGCTATCACACTGCAAGATCAGGGCCACTGGAGTAGCCAGTAGGGTGTACATGCTGTTTTCCCAGGTGGTTGTGATCATCAGTGCTAAAACTATGAGAGGAACATAGGAAGCTGCCTTATACTGTAATAGACCATTGCTCCACCTAGCTCAATTGTTTTTTTTGCACCGACTGACAGTGTCTCTACAGTATTTCAGACAGGGAATCTTTCCTAGCCCTACTTGGAGATGCTGAGGTTTGAACCAGGAACCTTCTCATGCAAAACAGACACTACCACTGAGCTTTTCTATTAACTTGTCCCTGCTAGATTACTTTGAATGAATGAAAGGGGTTGGTGAGAGGCAAAAAGAGGTTGAGTGGTTCTTCACTTGGTGAGCCTGGAATGCTAAGAAAGAGATGTGTTCAGAAGAGGAAGGCAAGCTGTGCACAGATGCTGTCCAAGCAGGCAGTTTTCAAAATTCGGAAAGGAGGGGATGCCTAGAGAAGCACCGTTATCAGACTGTAAGCACTTTGTGCATTCATTTTGAGGCTCCAGTTATCTCTGTGATGGTGTGCACTGCAAAGCAGGATATCAGGCTTTTTTGTAACAGCACACACTTCAAATGACAGCACTGAGTTTCATGCTAAAATATTCAGACCTCTGTGAAAATTCAGGTGGTCCAGCCAGGACGCACTAAAGAGTAGTGAATCTGCAGCCCTCCCAATGTTGTCAGGCTACAACTCCTATCAATCCTGCCATTGGGCATGCTGGCTGGAGCTGATGGGACTTGGAGCCATCAAGTTCCCTGTCCCCATATTATGCAAATAAAGTAAACATATGCATATTTGTAATGCTTGGGCTTATTTATTTTGAAAGCAAAAGCTGGGCTTTTTGATAGTGGCTGATAATAGGGTTTTATACTGAAACTTAATGGCTGATGTAAATTTTTAATGATTTCATATTGTTGCTTTTTTTTTTTTTTGCTCACTGTTTGATGTGGATTTATCCTTTTTGTACATCACTGAATTATTATTATTATTATTATTATTACTATTACATTTATATTCCATCTTTCCTGCAAGTAGCTCAAGGTGTCCTTCTTTGTTTCATCCTCACAACAACATTGGGATGTAGGCTAGCTGAGAGACAATGACTGGCCCAAGGTTGCCTAGTGGTCTTCATGGCTGAGTGGGGATTTGAACCCTGGTTAGTGACTAAGAAAACTGACTAAGAGGAATATAACTTACTAAATAAAACCTACACAAAAATACATTTGCCTAGAATCTCAGCAGGCACAGGCTGTACAAATGATGTTCTTAGAACTAGGCTTTATGCTATCGCCAGCAGCAAGGACTAGCATGCATTGTCTTTTTTTAATGACAAGAGGCAGTACTAGGCAAACTTCCATTTGTCTGCTCCCTTAGGCTCCTGCACATAAATCCTATGAAACCTTGACTTTCAGTGGAGCTTTTCGTGAGAGCTGAACAGCCATAGCTCACAGGACTGTGGAGAGAATCCATGACTTGGCAGAAAAGAAGAGTCTTATTCAGCATGCCAGTGAGGCTTCCCTTCCCTTTATCTACAGCTGCTCGGCCAAAATCTTCAGTGCCGTCTGCTACTACGTGGAAAAAATGGGGGGACACATGAGAAAGATCATATATTCATTTGAAGACCTCGTCACTTTGGAAATGTAGTGGGCAGGTGGCATAAACACAGTTCCATGCCTCTGTTTTCATATTCACCATGGAGATTATCTGCAGGTTAAACTATGGCAGAAAGGTGATTGTTATGCACAGATATAATTTACCGATAGGGTGCTGTAAAACACACCGTACTTTCATGAGGATATTTCCTTTTGCCATATGGAACTGTAGACAGTATCTGCATCTGTATAAGGTCTCACCACATAGTATTTCCGCTCTTACGAGCATGAGCTTGCCAATGACCTCTATATTAAACAAGAACAACTACAGGAAAACAGACATTTGCATTTTGTGAACCATACCTGCTAGACATAGCCAGCACTTCCAGTTTCTCTGCATTATGGTGCATCAGCCAGTGCCAAATGCACTACACAGGTGGATGAGGGAAATTATGGCCTTCCAGATATTGTTGTACCCCAACTCCCATTAGCCCCAGTCAGCACAGCCAATCGTTAGAGATGATGGGATTTCTAGTCCAGGAACATCTGGAGGAGAACCACAAGTTCTCACCCTTGGTGCAAATCCTCTGAGATATCCATTTTACTGTTCAAAGTTTATTTCAGTGTGTTTCCCCTCGTGTATGAGGTTAGTGGTGTGGATTTCATTCTGACTAGAGCAAAGCAAACTAAGAAGTGGTACAAGTGATATTGTGTTGCTTTCCAGATCTTCTGAGGGTCAGTATAAGAATTCTGGCATTAACTATTCAACAGTGGCAGTGGATAGGAATATAGAAAGCTGTCTGATACCAGGCTAAGGCTGTCCATTTAGCTCAGTGTTGCCTACTCTGGGTGGCAGCATCAGTCTCCAGGATGTCATGTGGAAGTCTTTGCCATCACCTAGTTCTTTCAAATGTAGATGCATGAAATGGAACTTGGGGTTTTCTGCTTGCAAAATATATCCTACTGAGCTTTGCTCCCTCCTCATAATCAGTGTGCACAGAAACAGGCTAGATGGATCCATTGGTATGGATCAGTATAAGACAGCTCCTTCAGTGTTACCATACTAATAGCCCATCGCCAAATTATGTTAAGTTGGCAGGCTGGCTAAATAATCTTAATAATGTAACATATGGTCAGCAGCAAATCATGGAGTTAAGGTTTTGCAACAAGTTTCAGAAAACACTTGAGATTGGCTTTGCTGCCGCCTACTGACAGTAGTGGAGCAAAGCAGCTTTGCAAACTTTTTTTTTGCAGGTATATGCAGCTGTACACACAAGAGCTGGCTCCGGAGGTGCAATTTTTTTGTTTGTGTGCAGCAACAACGGTAAAAGAATCACAGAAGCGTAGAGTTGGAAGGGACCCCAAGCGACATCTAGTCCAGCCCCCTGCAATGTAGGAATATTTTGCACAACCCACGACCCTGAGATTAAGAGTCTCATGCTCTACCGACTGAGCTACAAGGCTACAAGGCTTCAAACACTTTGGGACCAGGAATTTAGTAGAGAGCAGTCTGTGATTTTATGCCTGTAGATCTCATTCAGTTTTGAGGGCTTGTTGATAGAGCTAAGGTGAGCAACTTCCAACCAGCCCAACATTTCCCAAATGCAAAATGTGGCTTGGCTTTAACCCTGAAGCAAGGGGGGGGGGGGCAGGACAAAGACCAGGATACTTGCCACCTGCCTTCATCAGTGTACTCAGAGGCACACAGTACAGGTTGAAATGCCCTGATTTTGTCCAGTACTGACCTTATTCTTAACACAAAACAGATCTCAAACTGCAATTACAACTGAACAAAAGAAATGCAAATATGCACCCTCAATAGGATGCTTGGGAGCACTGAAATATGAAGCTGAGGGTGAAGGCTGTTACTTCTGTGGTTAGAAAACAATGCTTATCCACATGAAAAAATAGCCAATTTACACACTACACCCAAATATATGCTAGAGTTATATATGCACTCCACACACAGAAAACTTTTTGCATAAGCATAGGCAGAGCTACAATTCCCGGGTTCCCTGTGAAGAGGAATTGACTGTTACACTGCTCCGAGAACTGTAGCTATGTGAAGGCAATTAGGGTTTCCTAACATCACACTTAACAAACTACAGTTCCCATAATACTTGGGGGGGGGGGGAGGGATGGCTGTTTAAAGTGGCATCATAGCATTTTGAATGTATGTTGTGAATGTGACCTAAATCTGGTCGTTATTGAGCATTTCTTCTCATTAGTTTGCAGGGTGGTTCAATGGCAATGAGCATGCATCCTGCAATCATCCTGATTTGCTTGCAGGCAAGATGTTTACATGTCTTCCCATTAATCAACCGTTCCCCCCACCTTTTTCAATGTATTTCGCTATCTCTTTCCAACCTGTAAAAAGTCCCCTTTTTAAAAAGTGGATCTGTTGCACTAGGGCAGCCTTTCTCAACCTTGGGGTCCCAGAAGTTGTTGAACTACAACTCCCACCATCCCTAACCACTGGTCCTGGTAACTAGGGATGATGGGAGTTGTAGTTCAACAACATCTGGGGGCCCAAGGTTGAGAAAGGCTGCCCGAGGGTGACAAAGCACTTGAATCACTTTAGATGTGCAAAAGAAGCTTGAATCCCTCTCACAAAATACTACTGACAGCCTGGAGGCACTCACGGAGCCAGGCCTACTCCTACCATCTGCAATTTCCCCTTAGAGATAAGACATCTCAACAGATTAGAGAACCATCTTTATCCACTGTGGCCCAACAGTGTGCAGATTTGCCTCCAATATAGTTAGGTACCATTTGCAAAGCATATGTAAAATAACAGTGGGATGGGACATTGCAAATGGGAGGAGCTGTGGGGTAGCACCATTGGAAAGAGGGGCTTCATTTCTGCAGCACACTGTGTACGCACCAAGTAACATTGGTACATGATATGAGGCCACAGATTTACACCCACTCATGGGCACGATCAGAGGTGCCAACTTGAATAAAATACTGGGGGAGCAGGTAAGCCCCACCCCTCATAATTGATTCCATGACTTGATGCACACACACTATTTGAATAGCAATGTCCATCAACTTTGAGGGGTGGGGAAGTCCCCTTAAATATTTTATTGGGGGAGCCCCTAGGAGTTGGCTCCTGTGGGCGCAATAGTAGAAGCAACTGTGTCAGAACGCAGGTTGGGTCCCAAACTGGTATAAATCTGGTATAAACCTCGGGCAGGGAGGGGTGCTGAAACCTCACCATCACACACCATCGTTTGCATGCAAAAGGTCCCCAATGCAACCCCTGAACATTCCAGTTTGAAGAGAAACCAGCATTAGGTAGCAAGCAATTACAAAGGCTTTACAGCCAACACTCTGAACCAGGAGTGGGCAACTTTTTCAGCCAGAGGGCCACATTCCTTTCCAAGCAACTTTCTGGGGGCCACATGGCAGTGGTGGGTGGGACAATGAATATATATTTTACCTTTGTCTACTTGGCTCGTCAGGGCCGTCTTTAGCATATGCAAAGATCCACCCAGCGCCCCCAAATTTAGTTTAGCTGCCCCCAGATTTTTGAGGGGGGAGGCCTCAAAGTTGTTGAGCTTTTTGGGGGAGGGGGAAGCCAAAGTTGTTGTTGCTCACCTGTAACAACAACACAGCAAAAAACCCTGCTCCCCCCCCTGACTCGTCGGGAACATTTGACGCTACGGAGTAACAGAGCGACGGGGGGGGGGACTTTCGTTCCATTGCTTTTCACTGCCGCCGATCGAGAGGGATCAGTATACAGTAGGTATACATTTGCCACCCCCCCCCCATAATTTGGCACCCCTGGCTAAAGACAGCCCTGTGGCTCATTTCCACACACACTCGCACACCACCAACTCCAGGCAAGCAAGAGGAAGGAGGGCATCAGGCTTGGTCTGTGAGGGGTGTGGCCAGGGGAAAGTCCCAAGGACCAGGGAAGGGTGCCACATTTGTCCCCCATGACTGAGGTTCCCCATCCCTGCTTTGAAGAGTCATTGTCTGCCAGTCTAGACAATACTGAGCTACACAGACAGACTATTGGAGCTGCTTTAAGACTGCTTTCTTCAAATGCGACTTGTGTCCTTAGCAAGTCTGGCTTAGCATAAGCGAGAATCCTGAAGCCCAGCACGGGAGAAAATAAAGTCAAAGAGCTGTATGGATGGGGGAAAGGATCCAGCACATCTTCTGCGCATGAGACCCTCCAAGTCCATTTGCCATAAACCTAGAGCTGTCCTATCTAGTTAGTCTTGACTTTTCAAATTAAAATTCTGCTTCATGTGAGAATTGAAATCTGCTTCCTGATGCCCACGAGGTGGCGTCCTGGGACTTCTCAACAGGCTTAGCTACATATGACTGGCTACAATTCTACAAATTAAACAAATAAATTGCCTACTGTTATCAGATCCCTCTTAAAATTGCTCAGGAGAACAACCAGGAGAGATTTTTATTCCTATCATAGGAACAAAGGATTCTCTGCCTGAATCTTCTAACCAATGGGGGATGGCTAAGCAGAAACAGAATGCAAAAAGTAAGTCATCAAATATAAACCACTTTGAGGGTTTTTTTTCTAACAACAAGTGGTGTAGAGATGTTGTGAAAAAGGAAACAAAATACACAAACCAGTGTTTTGCTTCATGGATATAGCCGCAGAATATTTTTGAAGCCAGAATGTACATAATTTGGGGGCTGGGGGGGGGGGTAAAGTTATCCACCATTACTATCAAGAGTATCTACCTTACATGGGTTTAATCTCCAGCATTTCCCAGAAGGGTTGGGAATGTCCCTGCCTGAAACCTTGGAGAGATAACAGTCAGCTAGATGTCCAATAGGCCGGCTTAATGTTCTCGTGTCTCCCACAGGGATGTGCCATGTACTCAGATGGGTCAAGGTGAGAGGGCCATAGTGAATCAGAGAGGGAGTCCCCGGGGTTTGAAGGGAAATTATAGTTTGTAAATTTCTTCCTCCAGGTACACATACACACTTTAAACTAATAGTGGCACTTGAAGATAAGAGAAACATGCACAACCAAGGAACTTCAGGATCGGGGTGGCTGAGCAAAAGATACTTCCTGTAAAAAATAAAATGGGGTACAACTTAATAAAAATAAACACAAGCAGCCCAGCCACAGATCATTATAAGGAGGACAAAAGTGTTGCCAGAGCAGGATGAAAGTGGAGTGACATCTCTACTTGCTCTGTTGCAGGAATGGCACCCTGTGTATGGCATGGTGTTCACATTTCCTAAAGCGTTTGCTGATTTATTTATTTTTAAGGGCTGGGCAGAATAGACATTGTGAGGACATGAGCCGCATGGACGTGTGTATTTCTGAATGTGTGCATAAGGATAAATGGACCTGACAGTATAAAGTGACACAAGTATGTGAACATATGCAGAAAGCAAACGGATGGCCGAGAGGTTTGGGCAGATGCCAAAATGTTTAAAATACTGCTAAAATAGATCAATGTTGTTTTCCTAAGCAGGCAGAATGGACAAGATGAGATGGGCAGTGTAATGGGGCTTGGAACAAGGTGACAAACCTATGCTGGAAAGTGAGTCTCATTGGAAAAAAAGTGTGAATTACTTCCAAGTAAGTATCAGCTTTGTTAAAATTAAGGGCTCTAATAAGTACATGGTGGAACTACATAGGAACTGCTTGATTTGTTCCCACCAGCCAAGTCTTGCCTGCTCACAGCTCCCAGGCAGTGGTCCCCCCCCCATCACTTCCTACCTGAAACTTTGGACTCTAGTAGCGCCAGGGATTGAATCTGGGACATTCAGCATGTATAGCAACCTCTGAGCTGTGGCCCTTTCCCCAGCCAACGAGGTCATCAGCACCACTGGTTAATCAAGTGATTAACCAGGATCCTTCCCTATGCATCCTAGAACCCATCATAGAAAAACAGGCTTGTTGCATCCCAAATTCACTCACATCTAAGACAGGAAATGGTACTCACTTTTTAAGGCCTCTTATTGGGTAGTTCTCCCTGGGTAGCCATTGAATTAAACTCCCAAGTCCCTTTCTGGTTCGACATGATCAGCAAAGAAATTTAGGCATGTGTAGACATCTCTACCGGCATCAGTCCTAGCAGGAAGTCTCTCTCTTTTTGCTTGTTTGTATTATCGGCACCTAGTCTCCTGAAATAGATTTCTTGGCAGCCCCTAGGGGAGCAGGGACTGCCCTAGCATCCTCAAGAGGGCCTGGCTAGCAAGTACACAGTGCAACTGTATCTTGGATACTCTTTCGCACGCTGCTAAGTGAAACACAGATCAAGAAAGCAGCAGCCTGAAGAGATGGCAAGAGATTTCTTTCTTTTTACTGTGGAATGAGTGGGGAAAAGTATGACCGTAGAAAAAACTCACTCTGCTGACTTGGACAATGAAGTCCCTAATAGGTCTATATAGCTGGTATTATACAAAATAGAGTATTCATAGAGAAGGCTGCAGTTTGGCCTTCACTGACCTGGTGTCTTCCAGAAGTTTGGACTACAACTCCCATCAGGCCCAGCCAGGGCAGCTCTACTCCAATACATCTGAAGGGAAATAGACTAATGACGGCTGCCACAACTGATGACTAGTTCCCACTTTCTTATCCTCTACAGAGCTGTACAAGCAGCATGTATAAGCGATTGATGTCTATATGCTTCTGCACTGTCAAAATTAGCTTTGAACTGCACTATATGTCACAGATCTCCTTCATAAAGAGACCACATAACACCAGTCCTAAAAGACCTACATTGGCTCCCAGTACGTTTCCGGGCACAATTCAAAGTGTTGGTGCTGCCCTTTAAAGCCCTAAACAGCCTCAGCCCAGTATACCTGAAGAAGCATCTCCACCCCCATCGTTCTGCCTGGACACTGAGGTCCAGCGCCGAGGGCCTTCTGGCAGTTTCCTCACTGTGAGAAGTGAGGTTACAGGGAACCAGGCAGAGGGCCTTCTCGGTAGTGGCACCCGCAATGTGGAACGCCCACCCATCAGATGTCAAAGAAATAAACAACTATCTGACTTTTAGAAGATATCTGAAGGCAGCCCTGTTTAGGGAAGTTTTAATGTCTGTTGTTTGATTGTATTTTTAATATTTTGTTGGAAGCCACCCAGTGGCTGGGGTATAAGTAATAAATTTATTATTATTATTATTATTATTATTATTATTATTATTATTATTATTATTATTATTATTATTTCCCCTTCAAGATGCACCAGCATTATCTCAAGGACATGCCCTCTCAGAGGTCCAGAGAGACCCAGGCCATTTCTAGCTTTGGAGGCCCTTTTGACAACAAATGAAAACAAAATAAGGCACTCCCCCCGCCCCCAAAAGAGTGAGTGTTTTGGTTATATAATCAGCTACTTAGATTTGACACGTTTATCATGGAGTAATCTTTGTGCATCAGAAGCAAATATATTTGTCTTACTATCTATTAACATAACTATATCAGTTATTTTTTTCATAAAAACATGCATTGACCAAATCACTCCTCTTAATTATTTGTTTAAGATTTTGCACACACAAAACAGAAGATGAAGAAGTAACACAAGAGATCAAATGCTCACTTTCATTATGGTTCAAGCACTTGATACAGTGATGTTGAATCTTTACATTAAACAATCTAGATTGCAAAGTGTATTTGCTTAAATGTGCCGCTCTAAACTGATAAACTGTGTTACAGTTTGACCCAATAGGTATGAACATGCATGCATTCCCCCCCCCCCAAGTGTCTAAATTTGAACCCCGCTTTGAGCTTGAGACCTTGGGGCCAAATGGCCCTCATCCCTACCCCCACGGCTCTGCTCAGTTGCTGAGATATATCCAATTACTCATATAGCTGTGTGTTAAGGAACTGTGTGGACCAGGAACTATGGACCAACTTCATTCTGTAAATTTCATCACCTCCTGCTGTCCTTCAATTCCTCTCCAGGATTTGTAGGGTTGCCAGCTTTCTCCCCGTTACAAGACCCTTGTGTGTTCAACAGCTGTCTGACATGCAGAAATTCAGCATGTCAACCCCCCAGCAGTGCTTTCAAACAAGTGACTCGGTATGTGAAACTGAAGTGGGAAAATAACTGGGTGAGATAATTTACCAACACAGAAATGACCTTTCTGTTCTGCTCTATCTTTGGCAGCTACTCCTTTGGAATTTGTCTCTTTTGCCAAGCGTATTGGACTTCCCTTATGAAAACGATGCTCAAGTCTTTTATCAGCAGGGCAAGTGTGAGAAGGTAGGCTGCATTTTGAGGGACAGCTGCCATCTTAGAACATCTTATGAACTTGTTCAGGTGCAGTGGAAAGAACTCCACAATTTCAGAAGGTCTTCATTTCCCCCACCAAACCTGATAAGCTCACCCGCTTGCCCTTATGACTGTGGTCCTGTGTACACTAACATAAGAGCAAATCCCATCAAACACAATGGGAATTATTTTTGAGTAAGCATGAAGAGATTGCTGCATTACATGATGTCTTCAACCACATCCAACTTTGAAAGGACAACCATTTATGTAGAAGTGGAGGGGGGCATTACATTGTAAATTGCTTTGGGATGCCTCATGGGAAGTGATTCATCAATGAAATAAATAATAATCAAAAGTAGGGAGATGCCTGTTGAGTCATTGAAGCTGATATATCTCAGTCTTTGGGGCCTTTTGGCTCAGCGTCTGGCCACTCCCCCAATTGCTACTAAATCAATCTCCGATAGGAAGTAAGCTGACCCACAGAATTTGTGGGAAGCCTTTTGGACTTAGGCGGTGGTTCCATAAAGCCAACAGCTTCAAGTTACAGGCCAGGAGTTGTAAATATTTCTGCCACGCACTTGACACTGATTAGCCAAAACAATCTGCACATTCACATGTAGCTTTTCCTTGCTGCCATCTGTGTCTCCCCCCCCCACACCGCACTGCCCCCCGCTCTTCCTGGGGCAGGCTTGATCACTAGGTACAGGGCGGGCGGGCAGTGTATGCCTCAGGCATGGGCTTCAGATAGGATTACCCCCTAGTAATAGCGTGCTCAGATTGCCAGTTTTGACATTTACTAGGTGAGAGTGAAGGGGCGTGCCCCAAAACCTTTCAGGAATGTTAATTGGCTAAAGCTGTGGCCAATGCAAAGCAGCCTGCAACAGGACAGGCCACCTTGTCTGTTTGGTATTAACTGTGTTTAGGATTGGATTTTGAATTGAGTTTTACGGAGGCTGCCTGTGACTTCGCTCTTTGGCACTTCTTTGTACACAGGAAGGATGGCACGATTCACACCAGCTTTCTAGAGGCATTAAATTTGATGTCTCCATGTTAAGGCTTGTGCTGAGGATTTGCTACACATCTAAGCCTCAACCCCCCTTGAACTGTTAATGTGACAGCTTGTCCTTTCTGTAGCGCCTCCCATCTGCAGATCTTTAAAGCACCTGACAAAAAACAAGCTTCATAAGGAACCCGGTGAGAAGGGGAATGAAATGCAAGCAAAGATCTGTCCCAGCAAGATGCCTTATCAAAACAAGCTCCTCTGGGACCAGTTGGTACAAATGATTGGCTTGATAATCCTACTAAATTATAACCTTATCCTCTGTTGATTGTGAAGCAAAATGGTGGGAGGTAGAAGGTGGGTGTTTGTTCTGGATGAATTGCTTGAACATTGAGCCCTTTAACGTTATTCTGGAATAATTACCTCTTTACAGGCCTGATCACGTGAACATAGCCTTTTGTAGCCCCTTGTCATCTCTAAAAGCCTCTGACAACTTGCAGCTCAATGAATGAACAGTTTCCATTTTAAAAAAATGTGTTTATAGTGATAGCATAGTTTTATCTGCAGTGTTGCTTTGGGATGCCTGATTCACCCATGAAATCCATTGCTTGATGATGCAGGTATCATTTGATGAATACGCATGTACAAACCAGCTCTCAGCTTCTCATATCCATATCTTAGGCCTTGACTACACATTGTTGTTAGGCTGAGTCCTTGGTATTTGGAGGCAAATGAGACACACAGATATTTGACCAATGCCACTGTCTATTATCTGAATTCAGAGTACAGTGGTGCCTCGCAAGACGAAATTAATTCGTTCTGTGAGTTTTTTCGTCTTGTGAATTTTTTCGTCTTGCGAAGCACCACTGTGCATTGATGGTTTCCCATAGGAATACATTGGCGGTTTTTAAAAAAAGGTGCAATACGTTTCGTCTTGTGAAGCAAGCCCATAGGGAAATCCGTCTTGCGAAGCAACTCAGAAAACGAAAAACTCTTTCGTCTTGCGAATTTTTTGTCTTCCGAGGCATTTGTCTTGCGAGGTACCACTGTACAGGACAGAAATGAAATTGCAAATAGGTACTGAAAAGGGGTCTGAATCTGGGAGAATACATAGGAACTGACCTCTGCATTTAATCCAATCTGAAATAACTGTCATAACTATCCTCCACTATAGAAAATGGAATCTGTCAATTTTGGTTTATCAGTTAAATTTGGCTCTCCACACACCCACATTGGTTTGCAATATTTTATATTTAAGTCATTGTGAAAATTCATTGGCATTTTAGTGCTAATTTATCCTAATATAAATATGTTTGTATGCCAATTTGCCTAAAACAATTCATTTTTGTGGTTTAAAAAACCCCGAATAGATAAATTTTAATGGACACTTTACCTAGCTGGATTATTGCCCTTTAAAATTTAGAGGAGTATGAATTTTGAAGGATGGCTGTGTTTCAGTTCTTGAATTATTCCTCAAAGTGCAAATTTGCTAGGTTCCCATTTAAATGTGAACTGAATCAGATTTCTCCCCCATTCCTATCCTCCATGCAGGTCCCACAGAATTGTCAGTTTATAAGTGTACAGATAATTTTCTCTTGGAGATCACTGGCATCTTTCACAGAACTTCCCTTTCTAGGGTTCCTTGGTTAAGTGTCATGAGTTAACCATGTCTGAAACTGGTTTAAAATGGCAGACTCACCCTATGAAAATCTCTGTAACAACTAAAACCTGCATTGCACAAATAAGCCGTCTGAGTAAAATCCACAGTCAGTAGATTACCTAAATTAGGAAACAAAGAAATTAAGAATTGAGGGACAAAGTGAAGCTGCGGGTGATAAATAAACACTTTCCTTTTGTAAACCACTTTGAGGGTTTTAAATAAATTGTTTTTTACAATCAAGTGGTATTTCATGAAATAAATAAATACAGTGCTAGGTAGTCACTTCAAAAGAGAGGAGCAACAACAAATCCCAAAGTTAGCAAGGAGTAGATTGATGAAAGGGAGGAAAATAAAAATCCACCCTGCAAAATGAATCAGTTTCACAAATCCAACTTTGTTGTAATGAAAAAGGAACAAAATGATGGGGAAACAGTGAGATGAAAGAGAAGGGGGATGTGGAATGCATCTGTCCATTCATAAACTTGCTTTCCCAAAATACAAATAGCTGAGGTGGTCTCTGCTGCAGGAATGGGGAAGCTTTGGCCCTTCAGATGTTACAGGACTACAACTCCCATCATCCCTGATAACTGGCCATGCTGAGACTGATGGGAGTTGGAGTGTAACAATGCATGGAGGGCCATAGGTTTCCCAGACCTAAGCTAGAGCCCATGATGCTTGCACACTTGGCAAAATAAGAAGATGAACGAAGAAGTGTATTCCACATAGTGCACAAATGCTTCTGCCATAATAGAAATGTGTTAGTCTTTGAGGTACGCTGTCGATTTTACTGCAGGCTAACACTGCTCTGGAAATTGTTACAAATGAATGATTTTGATGCAAGGTTTTGGTCCATGGTTTTGGTCCATGGTTCATCCACTAAAAACCACCACCCCACCTAAAGTCCCCCCCCCTTTACAAAAACCTTCCTTGTGGCTTCATTGCACATATTTGTAATATGTCCCCAGGGCACAGACCAATGACTTGCTACGGATCCCATAGCAAAGTCAGTAGCAGAGCTAGAACCCAGAAATGTACTCTAGGAATTCCATTTCAGGGCTTTGGCCATTTGAAGTCCGCTTTGCCGCTGCCTCTTGGTAAAATGGTGGATCAAGATGAAACAAAACAATTGGGATAATTGTTTCCTACGGCCTCCTTGTGCATTATGGTTTTCATTTGGGTCATTAGCTCCTCATTGGCCGAGGGCAGCGACTTCTCCTCAACAGGACGCCGAGGGGTTAAAAGGCTCCTAAGTGCCTGCCCAGGTACTAAAGAGCTCTTGTGCTGTTGAAAAATTGAGTGTGCACACAACCAGTCAGCAGAGCACCGTATGGCATTATATTATAATGTGCCATGGCTCGAATTGTGCTGATTAGCGCTTGAAAAACAATCCCGGCAAGTAAGGAATGCCAGTAACTACAACAAAGGGGGAAGGCGGGGTGGGGGGTGGGGAAAGAAGGGAGGGTTATAAAATAAGGGAGGCAGAAGGAGAAATATAAAGCTTGCGATTTGTTTGGTGAAAAATTTACAGCCAGCGAGTTCATAAAATCATTTGACTGCTGGGTCTGTCACTGCAGGCTGCCTCTTTTTATAGGGCTCGGTTTCATTTTTATAATTGAGGAGGGCTTCAAAAGAATCGTCGGCAATTAGGGCCCGCTAGGGGGATGGAAACCAGATGCGGAGGCTTGTAGTCTGTATGGGCAGCCATGTGCAGGGCCATAAAATAAAGGCAGGAGGGGAGGGAGGGTGGGGCCTCGCAGCTACAGAGCCCAGGCCTCTCGGCTTAGGCAGCCTTTGCCTCCCTGAAGCCTCTGCTTGCCTGTCCCATAATGTGCAGAGCAGCTTGCAGCCTTGCCAGTTCTGTCCCTGTCAGACTTAAGGGCGGGGGAACCACATGTCTCACTCTGCAGAGGAGAACTGAAGCACCCCAGTTTCTCCCATGGAAACAGGGACAGACATCCTATTCAACAACAACAATATTTATGCCCTGTCCATCTGACTGGGTTGCCCCAGCTGCTCTGGGTGGCTTCCAACATATACAAAGGCATAATAAATAAGCTTCCCTATAGAGGGCTGCCTTCAGATGTCACCCAAAGGTTGTATAGCTACTTGTCTCCTTGGCTCGGGTGTTGCATAACTCCATACCCTCCAATATTTCTCCGATGAAAATAGGGACGTCCTTAGGAGAAAAGAAAAGGGACGCGGGTGGCGCTGTGAGTAAAACCTCAGTGCCTAGGACTTGCCAATCGTATGGTCGGCGGTTCGAATCCCCGCGGCGGGGTGAGTCCCGTCGTTCGGTCCCAACTCCTGCCCACCTAGCAGTTCGAAAGCACCCCTAAGCGCAAGTAGATAAATGGGTACCGCTTTATAGTGGGAAGGTAAACGGCATTTCCGTGCGCTGCGCTGGTGCTGGCTCGCCAGAGCAGCTTTGTCATGCTGGCCACGTGACCCGGAAGTGTCTTCAGACAGCGCTGGCTCCCGGCCTCTTAAGCGAGATGAGCACGCAACCCCAGAGTTGGTCACGACTGGCCCGTACGGGCAGGGGTACCTTTACCTTTACCTTTTAAGGATAAAAGTGGGACACGGGTGGTGCTGTGGATTAAACCACAGAGCCTAGGACTTGCTGATCAGAAGGTGGCTGGTTTGAATCCCCGCAACGGGGTGAGCGCCCGTTGCTCGGTCCCTGCTCCTGCCAATCTAGCAGTTCGAAAGCACGTCAAAGTGCAAGTAGATAAATAGGTAGCGCTCCGGTGGGAAGGTAAATGGCGTTTCCGTGCGCTGCTTTGGTTCGCCAGAAGCGGCTTAGTCATGCTGGCCACATGATTCGGAAGCTGTATGCTGGCTCCCTCGGCCAATAAAGTGAGATGAGCGCCACAACCCCAGAGTCGGCCACGACTGGACCTAATGGTCAGGGGAGAAAAGGAGAAAAGTGGGAGATTCCAGGATCAAATCAGAAACCAGGACGGCTTCTGTAAATCCAGGACTGTCCTTGGAAAGTAGGGACACTTGGAGGGTCTGGGACGATGGCGGACTCTCCTTGAGTGGGCTGCTTTTAAACAGAGGCTGGATGGTCATCTGTCAGGGATTCTGATGAAAATCTTTGCCCTCTTTTCTAGTGATATGTTTCCTCCCTTATTTTGGCAATGCTATCCAAATATACCTCCTTGTCGTTTGCTGTTGCACAGCTCTAAATTTTCTCAGTAGTAGGAACTTCAGGTGCAACATGTGTCTTCAAAAGGACAATCCTTTTAGGATTTGTGATGTACACTGCAGTGCTAATATGCTAGAGGAGAAGGAGCTGTAGGAAACCAAGGCTGGATCTGTGCTGACTTGTTCAACATTATTAGAAAGGTATTAGATATATCGTTCTAAAACGCCACAGGGCAGACTTGTAATTTAAATTGTTTCTTACCTTGTTTTGTCCGTCAAAATGCTGTTTCCCTACTGCTAGTTCCTGGTTCCTCTGCCACGCCCTCTGGTGTCACATTTTAATAATGCACTATGAATTTTTAAAAGCAAAACGTAATGTGTCCATCTACGTTATGAAAACCATTCCGTAACCCTTCCTTAACGTTATAAATCATGAGTGTAGATCCGCCTGTACCTTTAATAATTGTGCCGGAGAGAAAATTTCAGCAGGTTCAGCTTTTCTGCCCCCTTCAAGCAAGCTCTTGCTTCCTAAAACACGTCCCCAAAAATATTAAAGGTTCGGTGTTCCCTTTCCTTCATTGTCAGCTGGTATTTTAGGCATGCCACAACACCACCTTAAGGATTCAAAGCAGACAAAGTAAGGCCCACTCTGGAGCGTATCTGCTTTCAGAAGCACACCTCTTGAATTCCAACGGGCTCTTCCCATGGTCAACTGCAAAAGTGAAGATATGTACCACATGGATATTGTTTTACAATAAAACAAATAAATGCAAGGGCAGGAAGAGAGAATTTGAGACAATTAAGGAACCCTAATTAAAAGAAATAAATAGAAAAACTCCCAACAGAAGAACCCTAATGCAGATACAGATAGAGTGTCAAACCTTGCAGAGTTGGGCAGTAATCTCCTACATATTTACCAGGGATTAAACCCCATTGAACTCATTGGAATTTACTGCCCCCTCAAACAAAACAACCCTACAATTCTATGATCCTAGCTACTCACAGCACCTTGACAAACTACAGTTCCCAGAATTCACTGGGGGAAGCCACATCTGCTCAACGTGTGCCTTTCCGAGCGATCAATTGCAAAAAGCATGTGCCACGCACCTGTCAGAACAGACACAGCCTGCATGCATTTTGTACTAGATCCTTCTAGCGTTCAAGATTTAGGTGGCGCCTGAATTTCAAGCAGAGGGGAAGAGTAGGAACTGGAGAAGTGGCTGCTGCTGCTTCCGTGCACCAACAGGTGGCACAATTGGCCAGCTTTGGCATCGGTTAAAAAAACACTTTAAAAATAATGATGGCTATAGGATGTTTTATTGGAGCAGCTCATTTATACTTCACTGCGATATGGAGACCTTATCTCAGGGGCTTCAGAGGAAGTGTACAGAAAAGGTGCTCATTCTCCTGGTATGATTTAGCTCCCATTGCCGCTTTTAATTTATTTATTTTTAAAAAAACCAAAGATCTTTCTGTGCAGTAAAACGAAGCTTACCAGAACAGACTTTTATTCTTTGTACAATAATCCCACACCCTCTGATTCGGTGCCAATTCCACTTTCATGCAGAAGCAGGAAAACACAGAGCCTCCATCTTATTAAAATGATTGTTAAAACTCCCAAAGGTTTATAAATGGTAGAACTGTGGAAAACATAAAGTCCGCTGCTTCCACTTAAGGGGTTGGCGGGTGGAATAGGCACTCCAGCTATTGTTGTGCAACAGGAGAGCCCACAGCTGCTGAAGAAACACATTGTGATATCTGAATGATTCATTTACAATATGAAGCACTCCTCTGGAAGGAGGAGCACCCATAGCAGCAGTCCACAAGGGGTGGGGTGGGAGAGTAGGGATTCTTCCTAAAACTAGTTGCTGAGTAGGTGATATTCTGTCTGAGGATGTATTGATGTCTCTGCTCAAGTCATGATCTGGAAAGGCCCATGAGCATAACCAGGATATTTTGGGGGGAGGGCAGAACAGAGTTATCTGTGACACAATTTAGTTAAGTATTTTTATTCATTTACTTGATGGGGGGGAGCTGCACCTCCCTGGCTACGCCCATGGAAAGGCCTTATTATTAATTATGGCAAGTGAGAAGCAGAATGACATCCACATTCAGGAGGAAATAGATTCTGGGCAATGGAATCGTGAGGAGGCATAGTGTATTTTATATATCTATTTATTTATACAATTTTAAATCCTCCCTTCATTGTGGTGTGATTCCGGTGGAGGGCACATGAAACCAGAAGCTGCAGTCATAAAACCAAACAGATAAAACCAAACAGAGTCAGTCACAGCATTAACACTCCAAGTCCAGCCAAGGCAATTCTCCTAAAGCACTGCTGGAAACTCAGTGGCAAAATGCTGTCCGGTGTCAAGTACCATAGGCCGAAAATAGTAACATTTCAAATATACCATCAAATATCAAAAACTGAAACCAATCATCGTATGTATGTTGAACACTGGTGATGAATACGAGGTTTATTTGGAAAACTTGTGATATGAACGTTCGCAAAAGAAGATGAACTGAGAGGGGCAAATTAATTTCCACCGTTTAGTGCTGGAAATAGTGATATGACCAAGGAATGCAAGGTTCACTTAAGCTACACCAGTGTCCTTCCTTTGTAGCTTTGCCAAGAAGTTCCTTTGGCCCAGCCAAAAGTCTTTACCTCCCCTACATTGGGTGGGGACTGTGGCTTGGCCAAAATGGCCTCACAGGTCAAAGAGTGCAGCATTGCAGGCCTCCCTAGGCCCCCAGGAGGTTCCTCACCATAGGTCCAAATTTTAGGCAGCGATATCTTTGAGGCAAAGAAACTTCAGTCACATTTGAAGTATTTTAGAAATGGGCTGATGAAACAAAAGATGTACTCTAAGTCTAAGGAACAACACTGGCCTGTCCTGTCACAAGGTCGAACTCTTCAAAGTGGGCCTTTTCCCTCTGTGTCCAGTTCTGGTTCCCCTATGATTAACCGTTGCCTTATACAGTAGATTATCAGTTGGTATGTTGCTTTTGATGTATCTGGCAGGAGGCTGTAGGGGGATTTTCTTCCTTCTCCGGGGTTAATCCTGCCTTCCCTATCACAGTTCTTTGATTATAGAGTCCTGCCACTCTGGCAGATAAAACGTTTTATTCATGAGGCGCTGGCAAGCATGAATTGGAGAATGACAGACAAGAGGGCAATCTTGTGGGGGGCGGGATGTGATAAATGGGGAATTTCCATGGGAAATTAAATAGATCAGGAGAGAGAGTTAGGCTATTCAAACACACATGTGAAATGGATCTCTTTGCTAACGCTTTCTAGTTACGGCCACGTTCTTGTATTTTTAAAATCAGGGATTCGGGGAACTGTTCGTTATATCTGAAAGCACTACATGCTATTGCAGCATGGAATGAGAGCCCTGGAAAGAACCAGGCATTGAGGCAGAGCATGGTAACTATGTTCTAACTCCACAGCTGGAGGCAGTGATGTTACCGAATACCATAGGAGGGAGAGTGCTCTTGTGCTCAGGTCCTGCTTGTGGGTTTCCCACTGGCAACTGGTTGGCCACTGTGAGAACAGGATGCTGGACCAGAAGGGCCATTGGCCTGATCCAGCACACTCTTCTTACATTCGTCTTACTGCATTGTGTGGCCAATTCACTCTGCTGTGACTCCAGACACCAGCCTCTCACACTCCACGTACTGACGTTGATTCATGGCATCCCTCTTCATTCAGCTAATCAGATTCATGTGTTAATTGGTTTCCTTGGTCATCGTTGTCATAAATCCAGCCGCTATTCCCCAAGGCTCTGACTTCTGCTTTAAATGCTCCACCCAGAGTTTGAAACAAGCTACCATTTTTTCTTGGTCTTAAAATTATACTTCCAGACTTAAAGAGCACTTAGCGAATCATTAGTGAGCCTGTGAACATGAGGTTTGGCTATGGGGAGAACCACACGTTCTAAGCATTCAGTGAAGTTTTATCACATATGCACAATCGCAGTCATAAAAGCAAGGCTGGAAGAAGAAATTGTGCTTTTGTAGCAGCCATTGATTTTCAGATTTTAATAAGCTTCAGCCTCCCCCTTCATTTTTCTCTCTCTTTGAAATGCTAAAAGGCCCCAGAACAAAATTAAACTTAGAAAGTTTCTATAAAAGAGCTTGTAAGTTTCTTAAATGCAACTGAGCTTCAGTCTGCTGCAGTTAAAGGGCTGGCTCCTGAGTTGATCTGGCAAGGAGGCACCATTCAGCAGACTTGCCTATTCTCTCTACTCCAGGGTTATCCAACGTGGTGCCCTCCAAGATGTTGTGGGCTACAGCTCCCATCAGCCCCAGCCACCATGGCCAGCAGTCCCAGATGATGGGATTTGTAATCCCAAGCATTTCAAGGCATCATGTTGGCTGTCATGCTCTAGTCGGATTTGAAATACAGTATTTGTTCTGCAGGACAGGGCTTTCCGATGCTCACAAGTTATGCATTCTGCTTGCCCAATGGAAAGGAGGTTGAATGCAAATGTATCTTTTTGCTTATTCTCGCACCCCATCAACTTGAAGTGCAAGTACGTGATGATGGCTCAATGCTGGTGCAACTGAACCATCCCTTATGCATGTTTGCATGTGTTGGCACTAGGCAAACGTTGAGCTTTGCGCTGTCCATCTGTCTCATTCCATTTAACTGTGCAGCATTACAAAGTACAAATATTTTATATGGAAATTTAATCTCTTGCATCTGGTCATCCTAGGTGTCAACTGCACAGATTGAAGCAGATCAGATCTTTGCAAATTGTCACTGGACCTTTTGCTGTTTCCTCCCTCACCCCCAAAGAAATTGGAATCTGGTCAAGCAGAATCTAGTCCAGGCATCCCCAAACGTCGGCCCTCCAGATGTTTTGGACTACAATTCCCATCATCCCTGACCACTGGTCCTGTTAGCTAGGGATCATGGGAGTTGTAGGCCAAAGCATCTGGAGGGCTGCAGGTTGGGGATGCCTGATCTAGTCAGTCTTATGCATGTCTGCTTAGAAGTCCCAATGTGATTCTCCCCGGTGTATAGCAAAGGTGCAGAACCTCCAGCCCATGGGACCCAATGCAGGTCTCTGTATCCAGACCACGAGACTCTTTCCAGACCACCACCCCATTCTTCCAGGCCAAAGCCCTCAGGGGGCTGCTGTGCACCATCTTTGAGTGCTTTTCCCCAGCTGAATTGTGTTCCTGGATGGAGGAGGGTTTAGAAAGCTCATGTTTTTGAATGGCTGGAATGAAGCCTCTTGTAAAAAAAGGTTCAAGTCCCATCTATTCCCCTGCACATTTTTGCCTCCATTGGCACAAGGCTGCCTGGGAGAGAATCTGACCCTCAGGCTGAAAAATGCCCCCCGCCCCTGCTGTACAAGACTGCAGTTTTCAGCACTTTCAGGTCCTGTCGATACGAATGGCGGGAGTTCTGTGTATGAAAATGTCGTGCAGAGGTGGAGATGCAGAGCAGGGCCTCTGCTAATAAGCTAAGAGAGTGATAAGCCAATGCATGGCTTTGAGCCAGTTCTCAGTTGGGGTGGAGCCGTCTTGCTGACACTGGCACCACTGCTGTTTACCAGGGATCCCTGTTTACCAGGGATCAGGGCGGCATAGAAGCCTTGGCAGATCAAATTCAGAGTTCCCACTGGTTCACCTATTCAAGTCCCATCTACTGTATTTTTCGCCCTATAGGACGCACTTTTCCCCCTCCAAAAATGAAGGGGAAATGTGTGTGTGTCCTATTGGGTGAATGCAGGCTTTCGCTGAAGCCTGGAGAGCGAGGGGGGTCGGTGCGCACCGACCCCTCTTGCTCTCCAGGCTTCAGGAAGCTATCCGCTAGCCGTGGGAGACGCGGCTCCCCCACGGCTAGAGGAGAGCTTGCCGGCACCCAGAAGCTTGGGGAGCGCTGAGCTCAGCGCGCCCCAAGCTTCGGGCTTCGCGCAGCTCTACGCTAGCCCTGGGAGAGCTGCACAACTTCACGCAGCTCTCCCATGGTTTGCGGATAGCAGCCTGTTCTGGGGGCTGGGGTCGGGGGAAGCTCGGGCATCCCCCACCCCAGCCCCACACCTGGGGGGAAATAATTTTTTTTCCTTTATTTTCCCCCCAAAAAACTAGGTGCATCCTATGGGCCGGTGCGTCCTATGGGGTGAAAAATACGGTAAGTAAACGGCAGCAATGCCAGCATTGAGGAGATTGCTCTGTGCCAACACATGCTATTGCACTACACTGAATGACTGCAGAAAGGCACAGAGATGAAACAGTGGCAAAGAGCCTGTGGCCTTCCATATGTTGTTACTGTTACACTCCAACTCCTATCAGCTTTGGCCAGCCTTGCCAATGGTCAGGAACTGTAATGCAGCAGCATCTGGAGTGCCACAGGTTCCCTACTCCTGAGTTATAAGATGCATCCTTTCTCCTGCACACACTGTAGAAAACACTTTTAACGTAGCAGCAAGATTCCTAAGAGTTCTTTTAAGTGAAACTGGCAATTGTAGCTGTCCTGATCTTACTCAAAAGATGCTGGCTCTGGAGAGGTAAAGTTACAAGGTAACAGGTTAATTCATTCTTTTTTAACTCCATGGAATTCCTGTACAGTACATTCGTATTCCTGATCATGGACTTCATACAGGCACAGTGAATTTGTGGACGAGTGGGGGTTTTCACACAAATGTTCAACAGGAATGATGCTGAAGTCTCTATTTTTTAAAAAGTAAGCATGTTGGTAAAAGGAAAATGTTTCTTTATTGAAATATATGTATTTCCACCAATAAACTGTTGTGAATGGGACTGGCTTACTCCCTGTGTTTCTCTGCACTCCCGGACAGCCTTCATTTAAACAGGAAGCAAGAAGGAGGACCCGTCCACCATATAAAATTCTTGCACATGAATTACTGTGTCTCCTATCCCAGACAGACATGGGCTTCTTTAAAAAGCAACTAGATATACTCTCTCTTTCTCTCTCTCATACACCCACACGGCTCAATAAGAGTATATCCAGACTGTTAAGTGTGCAAAATCTAGCCAAGAGGAATTAAGGCAGCATAATTTGGTAGCTGTTGGTTTCATGGCTTTATATGGAGATACACGGTTTTGAAACAGGCAACATTTTGGTCACACCAAAACCAAGAACCAAAACCTAATTTCAGTGCTGAAGGCTACCCATGAGATATGCAGCACGAAAATGTGTCTCTGAATACATGTAACCTTCTTGTCTTTCATCACTGAGGAATCTAAATCAGACAGCTCACATACTCATGGGTAAGAGTGCCTCAGATAATGCATAAGAATATATAAAGGGGCGGGGGAAACATATATAAAGAACTCTGCTGGATCAGGCCAAAGGCCAAAGGATGTGGACAAAGAGGTTTAACAGCTCCCTCTCATCAGCAGCTCCCTCTCCTCCCGCGCACTGTTTGCTCATAACAGCCTTCTTCAGGTATTTCCAAGGGTGTATACACACGGTGGGATAACGTGCATTCAGTGCTGAACGCAGGCACCTTTTTGGGGTGCTGTATGCAGAGCGTCATCCTCCTGCCATCCTTGTCCCACAAGGTTTGTCAATTTGAAGTGACTTCTGCTTGGACAGTTATAATCCCTTTTGTACTACCAAGAATGCACCTCTCAAGTGCTTGCTACCGACACATGTACCCAGAGAGTGCTTTCTCAGGTCACCTCCTAACACAGTGAGCACTTTCTCAGGTCACCTCCTATTGGGGCAGATCTACTGACATTGCAGGGCTGTGCCACTTGTCTATGAATGAAATAGACAACTTGAAATGAAATAGATAACTTGAAATGAAATAGATAACTTGTCCATGAATGAAATAGGCAGAAAAGGAAGCAGTGCAGTAACTTAGCCACCTCTGTATTCTTTCCTTCTATCTATCTATCTCTATCTATCTCTATCTATCTATCTATCTATCTATCTATCTATCTATCTATCATCTATCTATCTATCTATCATCTATCTATCTATCATCTATCTATCTATCATCTATCTATATCATCTATCTATCTATCTATCTATCTATCTAATCTATCATCTATCTATCATCTATCTATCATCTATCATCTATCTATCTATCTATCATCTATCTATCTATCTATATCATCTATCTATCTATCTATCTATCTATCTATCTATCTATCTATCATCTATCATCTATCTATCTATCTATCTATCTATCATCTATCTATCTATATCTATCTATCATCTATCTATCTATCTATCTATCTATCTATCTATCTATCTATCTATCATCTATCATCTATCTATCTATCATCTATCTATCTATCTATCTATCTATCTATCTATCTATCTATCATCATCTATCTATCTCTATCTATCTATCTATCTATCTATCTATCTATCTATCTATCTATCTATCTATCATCTATCTATCTCTATCTATCTATCATCTATCTATCTCTGTCATCTCTCTATCTCTCTGTCTATATTTTGTATAACAGTATGTTAACACACCAGCTTCCAATCCCCTAGCTGGGGCAATCAGAATAAGATCCACTATTTGACTATTGATTCCAAACCCTAAAACGTATTTTATATAACTGACTTTTTATTTCTATTCTTTGTATATCGTATTGTTGTTTTATTACTATAGCTGATGGCTGACACAAATAAAGATGCATTCATTCATTCATTCCCCTGCTTTTGAAAGACTATGGATAATATTTTTTTAAAAGAAGTTCTGTGGAAACATCAATGGGGAGTGGGAATAGAGAACACCATTGCAGACTAGTCTGAAAACATGCCCCCCTATGTGTACAGCCAACACGGATAGTAGCTACCGTTTTAGGTGACAGTGCCCCTAATTCAAGGTGGCTGAAACAACCCTCCAAATTCAGCCCCAACTATTGTTTAGGTCAAGTTTGTTACAGCCACAACCTTGATGAATGACATAGCCCCTTCCCATGATGGTATCACTAATTTTATGGCAGCCACAGTGCTCTGGTAACGTAACATGTACTTCACGCCTACGTGGTTGTTCCTCAGCGTCTTTCGTGACATCTAGGCTCATGCAACAAACTTCTACGCAACACTGTCTACCCATAAATAAATGGTCTGTCTTTGGTCTTCCCTCTGCACCTATGTAGTACAAAACATGGAAAGAGCAGCCCAGGAAGAAAGGAGGGATAAGACCTGCAGTGGAGTGGAAGCGGCTTAGCCAGTGGGGCGAAGCCATAACCACAGCCTCCTGGCAGCAATGCCACAGCCACTTACCACGAGGGAGAGGGGCAAGTCGACTGAGTGGTCTGGGCTGCTTAAAACCTGGATGCCCAATGGACATTGCTTATCCATTTGTTTCCCAGGTCCTGCTATAAGGCAAATTCTTGATTTAGCCTACGATTCCATACTTTCACGAGGCCACAGGATGGGTTCTGGAATGTTCTGTGCTGCATACGGCTTCCTTGATATAAGTACAGATGGCAATTGCTTTGTCTTGCTCAGCTATTTCCTTGCCTGCACTTCTCCCCACAAAAAATGCACAACCTTCTTCATTCTCCATCATTCCGGTCAGAAGAATGAGAGAGGGTGGTAGCCAGGGGTGCACCGGCAAAAGTGTGTCGTGCCAGGCAGTAGACTCTTTGTCACCAATCTGATTGGTAGACTAAACAGCCAGGACCCAGACTGATCTTTCTCTCATTCCCTCTCCTGCGCAAGCCAAACTGCCGCAGAAGGAGACAACTCTGGCTATCGAGGAGAAATAACTGTGACAGCATTCCTGCTAACAAGAGGGTGCTTTTCTTTTTTTCTTTTTCTTTTTCGGAATGCAATGGTTTGCATCAAAACTGGCAGCAGCTCACCACCAGGGAGGCTTGGAGGTGGGGGTGGGGACAGCAGAATCCATTACAGCGGTGCGATTGGTGGCAGGGGATGCTGTGAGCCTGAGAGACCAGAGGAAACAGGCCTTGGCGGTTGTGCTGTGTGGGAAGTGTGCACGGGAATCCTACATGCTCCACCCCAGTGTGATAGATGTTGCTGTCTTGTGCAGAATGTATGGGAGGAGGGCCCACAGAACACTCCCTTTAATTCATTCATACGGCTCCTTTGCCATTCCCGTTTGGCCAGGAGTTATACATAATCCACAGCAAGAAGCTGTCCTTGTAGGGTTTTTAGGGTCTGTTGCCCCTTTAAATTCTTACGTAGCATTTGCAATCTCATTATTATGACACAAGGAGAGCCTGGGAGCATCCTGCCACTATAAACACCCTTATTGAGGCAGACAAACAATCTAGCTGACCCAATACCTTCTTACAGGCAGTGGCAAGTCCCAGATACTGAGGCAAGCAACGGACAAGATTACCCAATATTCTCCCAGTACACCTTTGGATTTTATCTCCAGTCCTTATTCCCAACCAGAACAGAATTTAAGCACATCTAACTGCATGCTGCAACCCTACCTAGAGAGAGTGGACCTCGCCTTGATTACACCCAGGCTAGACTATTGTAATGCATTCTGTGTGGGGCTGCCCTTGAAGACAGTTTAGAACTTTCAGCTGGTACAGAACGTAGTGTGCCAAATGCTATTTTATAAGATTATTGATTCTTTAGCACAACGTCAAGTGCTTCGGAAATGCTTAGCTTTGAGAGGTGGTATGCAAATATTGAAAATCTGCATCAATCTGCTTAAATTCTTACAGGGATTTTTTTACTACTCCTTTCCAATAATTTTGCAAGATGGTTCTTCCCTTTTCCATTCTGTTTCTTTCTGCAATGTGTTGCCCTCCCCGCCGTCTTGCTCCTGTATTGTCACTAAGGATGGAGGAGAAATTTGATTCAGCTCAGAGTTAAAGGTTAATCTACCTAATCGTCACTTTCTGAAACAATGTGCAAACATAGCCATCCTTTGGAATGTTTACTTCTCCAAATCATCCAATGCAGTGTACAAAAAAATGTAATGTGTGCATAAAATGAATATATTAGTGAAATTAGCATACACAAAAATATATTATACTAGTGGAAATTGTTTGGCAAGAATGTATATACAGCATTAGGAACAATGACATACAAAAATGTGAATATTAGGAGAGAAACATAATTTGCAAATGCAGAACTGAGAGAGAGCAAAAGCAACCAATTTGCCCCGCCCTTATTGTCCCACATTGCCTGGTGTTTGCTAGGCTAGCTCCTTTGGTCACAGACCTGCCTGTGTTTGCTTTTGTTAAATCAGTAAACACTATACACATTGCTGGTGCTATTAATTAAACAATCACTCACTCCATCACTCAGCAACTTCGACCTTTTAATGATGATAACAGTATTTATATAGTACTTTCCCTAAGCACCCCATGTGCTTCAAATACATTATCAGAGCAATCCATGTGACAGTCCTTGTGGCAGGCTCATAGGAACAAGAGAAGGCTGGGAGTTGCTTTCCTAAGGCTACCCAGTAAATTCAAGATTTAAACTAAAAAAATATCCTGACCGTATGGAACTACTGAACAGTTCTCCAGGGATATGTTTTTAATAATAATTGAATATTGCAAAAAAAAGAAAGAAAGAAAGAAAAGAAAAGAAATTCCTTTCCAATCTTATATTTCCATATATTGCACTCTAATCATTAACAAAGCAAGTCCATTTCTCAGCCAGATTAATGCTTGGCAATGTACCTTCTCTCTTACGGATAAGGAAAGTTAATTTATCCTTATCCTTATTCTAGGCATTTCAATAGCCAGTCCCAATCAGCTGGACCTTGGCACTTTCATTTTCTAGCCTATCCAATTGAAGCTGCTATAACAAAGTCCTCACTAGTAGTTTCAAATCTATGGGAATATTGTCTTTGGTCAGGTTAAACAAAATCAGTTTAGGTGCAAGACTCAAGGTGGCCCCAGCCATGTCAGAAATATAATCTGTAACAGGGCAGTATATGATTCTTAACCAGTTTACTGGTATAGCTAACCATTAATTAATCTGTAGATTTATTAGAGCTTTTTCAAATTTGGTCATGTAGCCCAAGGCCCCATTGAGACTATATTTGAAGGCCAGATTAAACTTCTCTATGTCCATGGAATTAGTCAAATTAATAAATGGATCAGTGTATGGGTATTTCACCCATTTCTAAATATATATGCACTTTCAAAGTCTTTTCCATATTATAATGAACTATTTTACTGTTAAACGATCACCCGTGCTTTGGTTGCTCTTGTGGTAAGCTGCAGCATATGCAGCTAGCATTTTTAGAGAGCAATCCACAGTTATTTCAAAATGTCTTTCTTGGGAGAACCAACCCACAAATTGTGCTACATACAATTTGGGGTTTGTTGTCCTCAATGTTCATCACTTAGCTCTGTCATCCTGTCTATCTGTATACATTTTTCAAGCTTATTTGTGAGGAGGCTCCTCATGAACTAAAGAAACAGCTGGTTGCTGTTGTCTGGAAGTGGATGTCTTATCAGCTTCAGTTCACAAGGAAGGAGCAGATATCAGGTGAGGAAGGTTTGTTTACCATTTGAGCCTTCAAAGGAAGATCAGCAGGGGGCCTTATCTGTTTGGGCACCTTCTTGTCTAGAGGAAGACACCAGAGATCTGGACATCTATTTCCTATCCTATGAATAAACATTGGCCCATGCTGTGATGGTGTCAGACTACAACTTTCTCTGCGCCACCCCCACCCTAAAAAGGTTGGCACTGTCTAGTCAAAGTTGAGAAGTTGAAATTCTTATGGGAGCTGATCCTGGTTTCAGACCTGAGTTAGTAAGCAGGGAACCTATTGACACATGTGGTGGTCTTGCAAACATGTGTGCAAATTTCTGGAAGAGGAAATGAAGGAAAATTCTGAAATAACAACAGGGATTAATCCACAGTTTCACAGTTCAGATGTAACAGGAAACAAGTGATTTGTTCTTAGACTCATGAACCATGGTTTATTGGCCTGAGATCGTTGCATCTGAGCTGGGTCATAATCTACTCACAGGTTCCCAGGAAAAGCAGCAGCCAGGATGGCTATGTATCTTTTACAGGAGAGGGTCTTCTCTTTGAAAAACTCCTCTATTTGATGGGCTGTCTGATCCACGTCTTTAAAGATTAAAAAATGACCATTAGAAGGGAGACCTTTAAGTTTCCCATCAACCATTAGCACCTGAACAGCATGACTGTGCAGGCACGTGGATCACTTGGTCACAGTGTTCCTCACTATGGTGCAATGTGTTCTGTTTTGCTTTGGATTAAAGCAATTACCTCTAAATTCACATTGATACATTAGTTGCTTGAAATAGGCTGCACCCTCTAGAGACCCTGGGGTTTATTTGGAGATATGAGTCTAAGGGCTCCTCCATATCTCAGCTTAATGTGGGCTGTGAACCCCTTGTGCCTCCTTTGATTCCTCCTTCTCCATGAAGCATTCTCCTTGAATTTGAGGGATGTGGATGGCACTGTGGTCTAAGCCACTGAGTCTCTTGGGCTTGCCGATCAGAAGGTCGGCAGTTCAAATCTGCATGATGGGATGAGCTCCCATTGCTCTGTCCCAGCTCCTGCCAACCTAGCAGTTCGAAAGCATACCAGTGCGAGTAGATAAATAGGTACCACTGCGGCGGGAAGGTAAATGGCATTTCTGTGTGCTCTGGTTTCTGTCACGGTGTCCTGTTGTACCAGAAGCTGTCTGTGGACAAACGCTGGCTCCCTTGGCCTGAAGCAAGATGAACACCGCAATCCCATAGTTGCCTTTGACTTGACTTAACCATTCAGGGGTCCTTTTCCTTTACCTCTCTTTGAACTGCTGCTGTCCCACACCTTCCCCTCCCTAAATCTGGAGATTCCCGATGCTTTGAAAATCCTAATAGGTGAGCTGTATTCTGCTGTGCCTTTTGGCTTAAAAGGTAAAGGTTAAGTCCAGTCAAGAACGACTCTGGGGTTGCGGCGCTCATCTCGCTTTACTGGCTGAGGGAGCCGGCGTTTGTCTGCAGACAGCTTTTCCGGGTCATGTGGCCAGCATGACTAAGCCGCTTCTGGCAAAACCAGAGCAGTGCACGGAAACGCCGTTTATCTTCCTGCCAGAGTGGTACCTATTTATCTACTTGCACTTTGACGTGCTTTTGAACTGTAAGGTTGGCAGGAGCGCCTTTTGGCTTATAATTAGGTTATTTTGATCCATGTTATTTGAGCCACTCCTTTAACTTCTCAGCTGCCTCCCATCACTTTCCTACCTGTTCTGTTTCTGGAACAGCCTCTGTCATGCTGCATAAAGCTGATATTAACTTGCCTATCGACAGCAAATATTTCAGCTCCCTAATTTCATCCTCAGTTAATCTGCTGCCACTTGAGGTCTGAACTACGCATTAAGAGGCCAGCGCCATACTGGTGTTTTCCTCATCCCTCACCCACCAGTTCTCCCTTGCAAATGGCACCTCTCCCCCACCCTGGCATCTGTAGCCAAGTTCCTCCCTATGCTGAGCGTGGAAGCCAGCCCAGCCTCAGGGACCAAGTAGGCCTAGCTTCTCCTCCACATGGGCCTAGCCAGATTCCCCTCTGATGCTGTAGGTTGGGTGTTCAGTCCTGAGGCTATATATGGCCAACGCAGCTCACAGCCGAGGCTTAAGGCCATCTCCAGTTTGCTAGTTATCTGTTCCATTTGATAAATAATCACCCCGTGGCTGCTCTGCCTATTATGGCATGCTTGGTTCTGCTGTGCTATTAAGAGACAGTAATATGGCCGAGAAATACACAGGGCCCATTGCTCTTAACCCCTTCTCTCCCCACCCCCAAAGAAAATGGTTTCTATAAAAGCTTTCTGTGTGTGGGGACATTGTGCGCACTCTCTGGGCAAATGTGTTTGCCCATAAATCACGCTGTCGCTGATTTATACACAGGCTCACAGGTTAGGTAATTGCAGTAAACAGAATAAACAGAGCTCACTCCTGCTGGATTTATGGGTGGAAGAGTGGACTCTTTAACCAGTAAAGAAAGCCACTTTGCCATCCCTTTTGTGTTCCACTCAATCTTTCAAAAATGATGGCTTAAATATTTATTTCCAGTCTGGGCATAGTAGCAGTAACTATGTCAGTCCTAAGTGCTGTCTGAGTAACCACATCTTTTTTTGGGGGGGGGAGGGGGAGAAACTTTAGAATTCACCATTGAATTACTGTTGCCCCATAAGTGATTTTCACATTGTCCCTATGGCAGAAGGGCCTCTGGTGTTCCCAGAACATTATATACTAGTTTGTGGTATCTGTTCACAGTGTCTTTAAATTTAATTGCAATATCGTGACCTTTCCAACAAATCCACTTCCAGCCTCTAATGTTAGTTAACTGTGTACAACACTATTCCTTAAAAGCACATTTGAAGCACATTCTTTCCCCCAAAGAATGCTGGGCACTGTAGTTTGTCCCTCACAGAACTACAAGTCTCAGCGATCCTTAGCAAACTACAGTACCCAGAATTCTTTAAGGAAAAGAAAGTGCTTCAATTTGAGTGTGCACACAGCAAAAGGAAATTCACTTTCCTAGGACAGCAGTATTCTTTCCTCCCACACAATGGAGGTGGGTGGCAGAAGAGGAGTAGAAGCAGCAGGACAGGTGTACACTATAAACTGGAGTGGGGAAACACACTGTTTAGAGCTAAATTTGTAAGAAGGACAGTGCCGGATTTACGTATAAACTAAAGAAGCTATAGCTTAGGGCCCCACTCTCTTGCCCCCCCCCCAAAAAAAAATAAAGGGGGAAAAACCTGGATGTACATTTCCAAAATATAAGATAAAAAGCAAATAAAATAAAACCTACATACGGCAACAGTGTTTTGTGTTGTGTAGGCTCCTATGATGTAAGTATTGGGCCCCGCCTTCTAGCCTGCTCCCGAAAATATCACTGGTTTGCTCATTTCTATATATAGGGTGCCTACATTCTGCATGGACTGGTTGCATGGCAACATGTCAAATGGCTTTAGAGACCAATTAGGTCCATAAATTACCATATAGCATATATTCAACACAGAAAACAGCGACAATTTGTTGATGACAAAGGACAACTGGACATATAAAGGGCCTCATTACCTTCAGTAGGTTAGGGCCTCATCAAACCTAAATCCGGCCCTGAAGAAGGACATGCCCCTCCTAAAAAAATAAAAGGCTAATAGAAAGGAGAGTTTAGCTTTGCTGGTACCAACTAAGAACATATGAGCAAGCCTGCTTGGTCAGGCCAGTGGCCCTTTTAGTCCAATGGACCAGATGCCTGTGGGAAACCTGCAAGGTAGACATGAGCACAACAGCCCTCTCCCAACCCGCAGTTCTCAGCACCTGGTATTCAGAGGTATAGTGGTGGTAGAGGCAGTATTCAGAGACAGTGGTGGTAGAATGCAGCCGCTGTGGCTAGCAGCTGTTGAGCAAGGGTTCTGTGCTGTACTCTTTGTTCTGGACTGCGCTGCTCATCCTGTAAATCCCTAGTCTGCCATCACCCATCAGGATTAGCAGTGATCAAGCATGACATTATCTTGAGTGCTGAATCGGCATGGCTGGCCCTCAACACCCTCTTTGTCCAGAAGACTCTTCTCCAAAATACTGTTATGAACATCCATTTAGATTTGAGTGTGTATATTAAGTTTGATTTCATTACTGAAAACTCAAAGAGCTTTGTGAATGACGAAATATTATATGATCTTCTGTCCGGCTCTGTATGCCTACAATTGTAGGCATGCTATGTTATTGCTCCAGAGCAATTGCAATTTATGGACAGAGGGACTTTAGAGAAATAAGTTGTCTCTTGAATCAAATGTGACATAGAGTGTGTGTTCTTAAGGTGATGGTATTCTAGACATCTTTCATCGGTTTGCACATAATTGCTTGACAGTTACCTGTGGAAAATGGAACTTTGTTCAATGTAGCGCTTTCTGCTAGGACAGAACCAAAAAGTTAAATTGAAAATCGATCCTCAAATGATTATGCTTTGCACAGCTATCTTATTCATTATGTTTTGCTAGCTACTGACCAAGAAAGATGTCATTTTGCTAATCTGCCACTATAGCGGAACATCTCTGTTTCCACATAAGGACTGGCATTGCTGGGCTGGAATGTGAGTGTGCAAAGATTTGAAGGTACAACATTGCACATACAAAATCAGAAATGATGTTGCAGTGCTATGGACAAAACTGCCAACTTTGGGATTTGTGAGTCCTTGAATATTGCATAAAACACACTTAAGGAATTATTTCTTGGAACTGAACATTGTTAACATTTTCCCTGTATCAGGAAGCTTTTTTTTTCTCAGAGGGAAACTGGAACAGTCAGCCTTCAATCCATTCTGCACATCTTTATTTGATTCTAAAAGCAAAAGTGACATATTTAAAACTCTACCATTTAAATTCACAAATTGTTCTACGTTCAGGAGAACTGCCAAAAGCATTGCTTTTAATATATTTTAAAATTTCCTTTCATCCCATCCCTGAGAGCCAAGATACTTATTTCATTACAGGCATAACTTCTCCGCCCTTTTTTTTTTCCAAAAAAGAAACATTTAAAATCCAGTAGAAACCCATCCAAGTTTCTCATAGTCTGAGTGAGACTCTCCAATTAACATTTGTTATATAGTGGCGCTAGCGCAAAAAAAAAAAAGTTATTGAAGCTTTTTGGGAAATAGGCAAATGTTGCTGAAGAAAGCTATAAACTCTGGGCTCAATCCCTTCACAGTAGTGTGCTATGCCTTCCATCAAAAAGCTGAAGTCTGGCCTCACGTACTTGGAAACAGGACAAATTCAGTTCTTGGCTCTGTATGCTGGCAGAAAAAGAACTGCAGAACAGAAAGGAGAGAAAACTAGAGTGAGAGATAGAAGTTTCACAGCCAACGCACCGGTAGATATCACAAACGAGTGACATATTTAAAACTCTACCATTTAAATTCACAAATTGTTCTACGTTCAGGAGAACTGCCAAAACCATTGGATTGAGAACTTAATTCGTTCCAGAGGTCCGTTCTTAACCTGAAACCGTTCTTAACCTGAGGTACCACTTTAGCTAATGGGGCCTCCCGCTGCCGCTGCACCACAATTTCTGTTCTCATCCTGAAGCAAAGTTCTTAACCCGAGGTATAATTTCTGGGTTAGCAGAGTCTGTAACCTGAAGCGTCTGTAACCTGAAGTGTGTGTAACCCGAGGTACCACTGTACACACCAAACATTTAAAGCACATCCCCTGCAAAAAGAAAAAGTATCCTGGGAACTGTCGTTGACCCCTCAGAGAGCTACAATTCCCAGCACCCTTAACAAACTACAATTCCTATGATTCTTTTTCCAGCCCCGGGTGATGTACTTTAAAAATAGGAAAACAGAATGGACAAAGAAAGTTAACCCCCGCCCTCCCAGTGCTGCAGTCTTAATTTAAATTGGGAGTCCAATTGGCCACATTTGCTATTTTAAATAACTGAAGGAGCTCCAGCTACATCTAGGCTGCAACTTAAATTTAGAAGTGGAGGCAAATGTTCAAAATATCTGAGAAATGCTGCCTGAGCAGAAGCAAGCAGAAAGTGGGGGAGGGGGGAATGTGCAAACTAGGAGTCACTAGCACTACCAAGGTAATCATACACATACTCAGAAGTAAGCCCCGCTGACTTCAGTAGACCTTAATCCTAGTTTTCTGGGCTTAGGGTTGCAGCCTGCAGACCTTCCAAGTGTCCCTATTTTCCAGGGATGTCCCTGATTTAGAGATGATCCTGGAAAGTCCCACTTTTCTTTAGGATGTCCCTACAGTGGTACCTCGGGTTAAGTACTTAATTCGTTCTGGAGGTCCGTACTTAACCTGAAACTGTTCTTAACCTGAAGCACCACTTTAGCTAATGGGGCCTCCTGCTGCCGCCGCCGCGCCACCGGAGCATGATTTCTGTTCTCATCCTGAAGCAAAGTTCTTAACCTGAAGCACTATTTCTGGGTTAGCGGAGTCTGTAACCTGAAGCGTATGTAACCCAAGATACCACTGTATTTTCATTGGAGAAATGTTGGAGGGTATGGTATGATGTCCCTATTTTCACTGGGACATTTTCACTGGAGGGTATCTGACCCCCGAGTCGTCTGAAGGCAATCCTGTATAGGGAAATGTTTTTTAATGTTTAATGTTTTGTTGTGTTTTTATATATGCTGGAAGCTGCCCAGAGAGGCTGGGGCAACCCAGAAAGATGTGTGAGGTATAAATAGTAAAATTATCGGAGAAATTTTGGAGGGTATGAGCCTGCAGCCCGGTTACCTGCTGAACTCCCCGAAAGTGCGGTTCCTTTTGGCGCGCAAAGGCAGTGAGAGCACATATGGGTGCAATTTTAAGAAAGTAAGCCTGTGTGTGGCTAATGCTGCTTAGCTCAAAATACCGTACTTAGTTTAAGCTACTTGCCAGCCAATTAAGCTCCTCTGAATCCAGTACATGACAGGTTAAGGGTCTTTCCTGCTCCTGCGAGGCTCTCCACACATAGCCTTGCACTCTCTTCAGCTATCAGGCAAAATGATAGCTACCGCAGGGCAAACACGTCATCACTTCAGGCAACACACCTCTTACCTGTCAGGAACACAGGGTTTTGCAGCATGTCACAGGGAACAGCTGATGAAAGTCCCTGCCCTTCCTCATTCCACTGCAAGAAGCAGGAGCGGAGCTAGAGGCATTCAGAGATTTCCAGAGATTTCAGAGGCAAGAACTGTGATTCTACTCCTGGGACTTTTACGTCTTATCCCACCCTCTCCCCCCCATCCCAAACATAGGCATAAAAGACGGCAGGCCGTGGATTGTGATAAACGTATGCCTCTTTAAAAAATACATGCCAATAGAATAATAAAAGCTTTTTTACTTTTATTTTATTCTATCACTTATCTTTTCAGCTTTGGAAATAAAGATATGATGTGTTTATTTAGTCAGCTGGATTTCGATGTTTCTGATTAACCTGTGATTAAAGAAACACAAACTGATAAAACTAGGAGGAGACTGAGAGGGTTAATAACAAGACTCCTTGTTTCCCTTCAGCAGCTACAGCAGAACTGGAGGACCCGAGCCCCTGTAGACATTGCTGGACTCCCAACTCCTCAGCTCCAGCCAGCATGACCAATGGTTAGGGATGATGAAGGGTCGTAGCTTCTCCAACCCTGAACCACAGAGGTGGTCTAAAATATTTTGGTGCCTAGGGCAGCAAATCCAAATGACAATCCCCACGCTTACTTGGTGGCAAACATATAGTAAAAAATAAAATAATTATATATTGCCTGGCAATTTGGTTGGCCCCTTCATTGTACACTGTATCATTATAGCTGAAACATAAGGTAAAGGTAAAGGTACCCCTGCCCGTACGGGCCAGTCTTGCCAGACTCTAGGGTTGTGCGCCCATCTCACTCAAAGAGGCCAAGGGCCAGCGCTGTCCGAAGACACTTCCGGGTCACGTGGCCAGCGTGACATTGCTGCTCTGGCGAGCCAGAGCCGCACACGGAAACACCGTTTACCTTCCCGCTAGTAAGCGGTCCCTATTTATCTACTTGCACCCGGAGGTGCTTTCGAACTGCTAGGTTGGCAGGCGCTGGGACCGAGCAATGGGAGCGCACCCCGCCGCGGGGATTTGAACCGCCAACCTTTCGATCGGCAAGCCCTAGGCACTGAGGCTTTAACCCACAGCGCCACCCGCGTCCCATACATGACATGAAATGGTCTATAACTGGTGCTTCAATAAAAGTAAATAGTCCTAATCAAAATACTGGAAGCAGCACAAATAGACATGTGCATAAAACTCTTTGCTGGAATCAAATGGATTTTTAAAATGCTTTACTTTGTTGGGGATATTATTATTATTAATCTGTTAGTCGCTTTATCTTGCCAAAGACAACCCAAAGCGACTTACAAGCTAACAAAAACAATAGAATCCCACATAGATACATTAAAACCAAGAAGGGAAAACACACACAATACATTAAAAACATCCCACACAACTTCTGTTCTGCTTCTCTACAATCACAAGGCCCCATTGCTTCAGTCCCCAAATATAGTCATTTATGATGTCTATACTATATTAAAAAATGTGTGTACATATGTGTGCATCTGTCTATCTCTTTAAAAAATCAGAGTGATTTCCAGGTCGCCAACAGAAAAGACATCGGACAGAAATGACATAAGATATAAAGCAGCACCAACGTGACCACCACACCGTGTGCTTGCGTGTTTAACTATGTCATATGCAGCGAAACAGCCAAGACGGAGGCAGTGCCGCTTGCCAAGAGTTGTGTGAGCAGAGACTGGGTCACCATGCTGAAAGGGCACCTTGTCAACCTTTGAGCAAATCTCTGCAGTCGAAGGGTGCTGAAATCCTCAATCAAAAATGGGCCGAGGCTCCATCTGGGTTTCATCTATAGAGGGAGAGAGATGCATCTTCTTACCCCCCCCCCACCTTCCCCTCCTCCTTGCTGCTCGCCAACTTCTAAACAAGCATTCCGATGGGCTTTGGAACAGAGAGACTGTCTCAAACTCCCAGGAAGCCATTGGGCCATAGTGGAGCCAGCCTCCTCATCATCCATCATCCTTATCAGCGTACTCTGGCAGGGCTACGGTCCCTGGCAGCAAGGCCTGCTAGGACAGAGAAAGTAGGCTCAGTTGAGAAGGGAGGCCTCGTGGAGACAAGGAGGGGCGCACCAGGGCGATAAGCCACACCACAAACAAAAACAACTGTCCTCATTTGAAACTTCAAAGCCTATTGGGCTTTAAATTTATATGGCTTAGGAATGAGGCTGTATCAATAGTTTGATAGTAGGACGCTGGGAGAGATGGCTACAGGTAGGAAGGAGTGAAATTCTGAAACAGTTTGAAGGCGATGGCTTCGTAACACGTACTTCATACATATCGCACAGGGAGCTCAGACAGCTGGCAATCTGATTTCACATGTCACGAGACTGAGGTTCTCAAAAGACACTCGATTTCAAAAAGAGAGATCTTGTCTTGTGTGCCGTATTCTTGCAGCCCTTAGTGACTAGGTACAAAATAATATTTTTATTACATGAAGATCCTACCTTCCCTTCAAAGGTAGATGGGTCTCCCACTCTCCATATTATTATCACCACAACAACCCTGTGAGGTAGGTTAGACTATGAGCTGGTGACTGGCCCAAAACAAAAGAGCTTCACCTACTACACTGCTGTGGCTCTCAAATGTTAAACACTGAAAAATGTTCCGTGTCCACTAATACAGTGGTACCTCAGGTTACAGACCCTTCAGGTTACAGACTCTGCTAACCCAGAAATAGTACCTCAGGTTAAGAACTTTGCTTCAAGATTGAGAACAAAAACCGCACGGCGGCAGCGGGAGGCCTCATTAGCTAAAGTGGTACCTCAGGTTAACAACAGTTTCAGGTTAAGAATGGACCTCCAGAACAAATTAAGTTCTTAACCCGAGGTACCACTGTACAGTTTTGTGTTGTCAGTCTCCAGAGATGTGATGTTCAGCAGCCCAAACCCCTCCAAACTTCAAGACAAGCACAAAAATATTGTTACTGATATAGCTTGATCTTTGGGGCACTTTCCAAAGTGTGTGTATGTGAGCACAAATGCTTCATGTACGTAAACTACAGGTTTATATAATGGGTTGTATGGTAAACTATAGGCGCAATGCAGCAAAAGAAAATAATGGAATGGTTCATATACCATTGGTTAGGTGCCAGGCAAAAACATTTCTTTTCCACCAGGCCTTTGGCTTTTAATTATTCGCGTGGACAGGCGGAGCCCCTCAAACCCTGGGCGGCCCCTGTGTGGAATAACGACTCAAGACAACGTGCTATGGGATTAAAATTGGCCACAACTTTATTATGTTTCAGATGTGGGTAGACCTTGGCTCAGGCATTGGGCATTTATCCCCCCCCCAGTCCCCCCTCGGGGATCTGGGGAACATCAGGGTTATCCAGTGTGAGTGGGAGATGGACTGGCTCTGGAGAACATATGTTCAAGCAGAGACAGTCCGCCCCCATTATGCTGCTGCAGGGGAGAGCAATGATGACCTCTAGGCTTACGGCCAACGCCTTCCCTCAAACAACCCCTTTAATGGGTAACCCTGGTATCGCCGCCGCGAAGAGGAGGGGAGCATGGACCACCGCTGCACGCCCCCCCATTTAGACTAAAGGAATCCGCCCAAGGCCTGATACCCCCGAAGTTGTGACATTTTGCTACGGGAAAGGCAAACCTGCCAATGCAGGAGAATTCCTTTCCGGCCCTTCAACAGTGACCTTGACATAGCAGCACCTGGGTACCTGTGGAGAAATAGTTAATCTGCAAAAGAAGTCTTAACTGAGGGTGGGTAGGGTGGGAGAAGCTCTGGAGCCAACTGACGATTCCCAGGTAAGATCCTCCCCCTATTGTGTGGGCAAGTAGTCCCTCCCCCTACCTGGTCTGATCACCTTGGCAACGCCTCCCCAGGCGGGATTGGGCAACTTGCTGAGGTAGGCGGAGACCTCCAGGTATCCCACCTGGGGGGAGGTGAAGCCGAGCCTGTGCTAATAGTGCCACATAGGGTCCAGGGGGCTGCGCACGACCACGCAAAGGGCGCCCCCCATTTAATGTGGGGAGCGGTCATTGTGGCCTCCAACAGTGGTTGGGATGTTTTAGTCCCATCTTTTAAAAATATGAATGGGTTTTAGATTTTACTCTGTTTTAGTTTTATGCTGGTTTAAATGTATGTGTTATTTATTGTTGTAAGTCACTTTGAGTTATTATTTGTTTTTTAAAAAGGTGACTAATCAATTTAAATTAACAACAACAACAATTCCTGGACCTAATCACAACGAACATTTCCTGTTTCATACCCATACTTAAAAACCACAACACCAACCACCATGTCTTATTCCCCCCCCCCCCCCGAGTCACCTTGAAGATAACACAACTGAGCAAGAATGCTGCCTGAAGGCACAGCTATGTGGTGCAGAGCAAGTATCAGGATCCTAACCTAGTGTTTGCATTATAAGATTAGTGCAGGGAACATTTGCAGGGAAGAACTGATGAGCTGGAACCTCAACCATTCTTCCCTGCAAATTCCATCACACCTTCCAAGGTGGCTTATTCCCTGCCCTTACAAATAACCTAAACAACATTTGAGCTGCTCTGGTTCGCCAGAAGCGGCTTAGTCATGCTAGCCACATGACCCAGAAGCTGTACGCTGTCTCCCTCGGCCAGTAAAGTGAGATGAGCGCCACAACCCCAGAGTCGGCCACAACTGGACCTAATAGTCAGGGGTCCCTTTACTTTTTTACATCCATTTTTGTCCCAGGCTTGTGTGTGATAAACATGCCAACATCAAGTGCAGTTCTGTTCAGATGACGGAGAATTGTTGCTATTTTAATTCTATTTTAAATACCTAAAATGAATTTTGATAGGAGAAATACATACCATCTATGTTTATTTTATTTTACAGAAATCCTCAAGATTCTGATCACACTTCTTTGGCACACCACCTACTTCTTTTTCTCCAGACTGCCATTCCGTTTTGTTCACCTGCTATGTGTGGGATTGCCTGCTAAAGTTCTAGTTAAGGCAGGAGCTTCAGATGCCCCCCCCCCGCCTTCTTAAAGGGATAGTGCGTTTCAGACCACTCCAAAAACTGGTCTTGGAGATATCTCCTATATATATATTGACACACAAGCGTCTTGTCAGTCCCCTCTCCTTCCTTTGTACTGAGGATTCAGAGTGTAAATACACATCTGTGCATATAAATAAAAATATTTGTTATAATTACATTCATGCAAACAGTCCATTCTCCTCTGTGGTTTATATCAGCCCCTTAAGTTTGTAATTTATCTTGGCGCAGTCTAGACTGGAGCCACTTTGAAGCTGCTTCAAACAGGATGAGAACAAACAATTTTTCCAAAGTGGTTGGATTAGAAAAAAGGATTGGTCACTCACTGTGCTTTCCAAACTGCAGCTATCCTGGGTCGTTGCTAAATACTGCATGGGAACTAAGGTCCTGCTGTCTCTCACTCTCCAGGTTTCACTTCCAGTTAGGAAAGGTGGGAGTCTCTCTCTCTCTCTGTCTGTCTCTGTCTTTCTCTGTGTGTGTGTTTGTGTGCAAGTACAAGAAATGTAGTGAATGTAGATATTTTCATCTGTAGTTAATATTTTTTATATCTATATATAAAAGGATGTAGAATTCGTGCTTGCAGGAAATATATATTCCAGAGAGCTGTTGCATAGCACAGTGGTTAAATTCATTGGATTATTTTAGACAAAACAGTTCTCAGAATCAACTTCAACCCCCCACTAAGGTAGTAATAATATCAGTATACCTTATTGTAAGGTTTGTGGGGATAATGTATGTGGAGTGCATTGTGCACTTTGGGGGGGAAAGGTGTCTGATTACCAAAGGGCTCTGGATTACTTGCAATTGCGTGAATTTGATAGTCATGAAAGCCATTTCTGACAAGTAAGCACGGAGAATGGAACCACTCCAAACGTAGCATTTCAAAGGGTGTGGAGGCAAAGCATTGGTGGATTGGTTCCTGTTCTAAATACTGTAATAGCATGTCTGCATGCAGGTAGGATGCATCACCGCGTGGAACCAAATGTAGGGTAGGTGGCAGAGGAAGAACAAATGAGAAGGAAAGAATTCAAGAAAGACACAAGTCTTCCTCTGGACAGATCCGCAAGATTACTGCAGGAAGCACCAGTGTTACACCAGCCCCTGAACTGCCGTTCTCAAGATTACCGGTAGATCCATGACACGGATATAAAACCAACGTAATCTTGTAAAATAGATGGGTACTCAGAATACGTGCGTTTCAGGGTAGGTCAGTAGATACGGGGTATAACGGAGAATGATGCCTATGTATGTTTATTGAATGTGTGCATCCAGATAGCTCACCATTTCTCCCAACCACAAAAGAGGAGAGGAGGCCTATGGTTGCTAGTTCCACTTCCTTCACTGTGTCCCTGTGCTCTTTCTCCCCTCCATCCCAAATCCATGCCTTGGGGAGGAGATCTGAATAGGGATACTGCTCCTATTTCATCTGCATCCACTGCCGGTTTGGGCAGCAGTGTACAAGCGATCCATGTTTATCCTGTATCAGTCCTGTTTCTCCTGATGAAAGGCTACATTTTGATGCTTTTTGTCTAACCAACTTGGATCCAAATTGAGAAAAGGTGACCTTTTAAGCTGCATTTTAAGCTGATGATGTGTGCACAGCCTAAAATTCCCTGCAGGATTGAAAACTACACCATCAGGATTCCAGATCGTGCAGGCAGCCTACATGTGCAGAGCAGAGACTCCCCTTTTCATATCTCCCCCTTGTTATGCATTCATGCTGGGTGGGGCAATGGGCCTGGCAAGGCCGGTGATCACAGCCCTACCCCAACTGTAATATATTGCGGTGGAGAACAGCTGGAAAGGGCTAGTCGCTCATCAGTTTAGCAGTACTGTATGAAACTGGGGTCGAATCAGGTGTACCTTTCTACCTAGGCCATCAGAAGATGGTGTTCTACACAAGTTGTCAATCTGAGCAGCTGGAAGTCTACTTTTATAACAATAGCCTGAAGAGAATTCTGCCATTCTATGAGCCAATAAACATCTCGGTCTCTATTGGTGCAAATGCTAAGGAGACCATCTGGGAAAACATGTGTTTCCTATATTTTCCACACAAATGCTGCATTTTAAATAGTACAGTCTTTGCTCATTTGAAGTCGCCAGAGTTTACGATCATTGTTTCTTTTTTTTAAAAAAAAGTTTGCAATAATGTGCATGCAAGCTCTCCAGGCTGCAAAGGAAATCTGCAAAAATATTTGGTGTCCCCAGCCCCGTCTCCACCTCCAAGGTACACTCAGTGGCTCCAGTTGGTCCCCAAATGCACTTGCTAGTTTAGGAGGGCAGAAATAATCATCTCTAAAGAACCAATGCTCAATTATGATTATGAAGCAACAGGCGGTTAACATGGCTCCCCCTCTGGAAATTACCCACTAGGTTTTAGAAGATACAGTAGTACCTCTGGATGCGAATGGGATCTGTTCTGGACCCCCGTTCGCATCCAGAAGCGAATGCAACCCGCGTCCGTGGGCCGCAATTTGTCGCTTCCGTGCATGCATGTGACGTCATTTTGACCATCTGCGCATGCGCGAGCGGTGAAACCCGGAAGTAACGCACTCCATTACTTCCGGGTCGCCGCAGCGCGCAACCCAAAAATACTTATCCCAAAGCTACTTCAACCTGAGCTATGACTGTAGCTAATTTGAGACCTAAGTAACCTTAAAAAGGGAAAGGAAGTAATTTAGGCAGGTGCCTGCTATCAATGTGAGAAGAGAAGGCAGTTGAAAAGGTAATTAGAAAAGCAAGTTCTGTGGGACAAGCACTATCTTGCATAAGCAGTGGCGTAGCGTGGGGGGTGCAGGGGGGGGCCGGCTGCACCGGGCGCAACATCTGGGGAGGGGGCATGCTCGCACTCGCAGCTCTCTGCCCCTACCTGGCTCACTCACTCTCTCTCACTGCAGTGCTGGCTGTGCGAATCCGATCCGAGCCGCCGGGTTGCTGCCCACTGTGAAGGGGAGGGTGCCAGGCGTGCGGTGCGGTGCAGAGAGAGAGTGAGGGACTATCTTGGGGAGCGACAGTGCAGCAGGGGGGGCGCAAATTACTTGCCTTGCCCCGGGTGTTGACAACCCACGCTACGCCACTGTGCATAAGGAGGGGGCACTGTGCTTTGTGTTGCATGTTTCTCAGGGCAAATAGTGTTATTTATCAGGGAGAACCACCTTTGCCCACTCTTGCTCTCCTGTACCATTGCCTAAGTTAACAAGACAGCGATTTCAGCTGCTAATTTATTAAAAGAAACAACGTACTGTTGACTCATCTTTTTTCATCACTCCCGTTTAAGAGCAAATTCAGGTAGAGGGGGCCAACAGCCATGGAGCCAAAACGAGGCCAATGCGAAACAGGAAGGGAGCTATCAGCACACTCAGAGAAACCTGAGCCTTTCCAAAGGAAATAAATTTATTAAACCCCCACCCATGTAAAGAAAACCAAAAGCAAACCACAGCTCAATAAGGACTAAGCATGCTCAGAAGCCACAGGCTAGAGAGTATTATCTAGATTTTTTTGAAAAAAAAATGTAGAAAAACCATTAGGCTGGCAGGGAAATGGATTGAGTATCCCGAGGAGTGCGTGGCTGGCTGAAAGCCTGAGCAGGAGCACTCTGATAAGAAAGGGAGGATATAGACTTTGGTTGCAGTGCTGTGTTTCTTTAAACATTCGCAAGCAAAAACTGTTACAGAAGCGAATTTGCAAAATGAAATTATGCAATAACGTTGGGGTTGCCCTGAAACTACATTTTTACAAACAACTGATGCACTTGCTTGGTTTAATGTCTAATTATGAATTATCACTGAAAGTAAGGGAAATAATTGATTCTATGATAGGCTTTTATAGAGACAAATTCAGCTGATTTGATGGGGAGCTGTTTGGAGACAGTGCCTTTACTTCAAGTGGGATAACCTTAGCATTATCAGCACCACACTGCAATCCAGATTGTCTTGAGGACACCAGGTGTGGTAAGGCTGGGGTATAGGACTGCTGTTATAACAGATGGAGAGAAAGTTCTCACCGCCCCCTTTCTCTACTCCATGCATAAGGTTATATGCCTCTATCATATCTCTCCTTACTTGTCTTCCCTCCACATAAAAAAAACAACAACCCTCAAATAATGAGCCACATGTGCCCCATTATGCTGATGTTAAAAGAGTTGTGCTGGCTGCTAATTTGTTTCCAAGATGAATTGAAGATACATGTTACCACGGTTCTCGAATGTAATCCATTCTGGAAGCCCGTTCGGCTTCCAAATCATTCAAAAACTTAGGCGCGGCTTCCCATTGGTTGCAAGAGTTTCTTGCACTCAGCGGAAGCTGCGTTGCATGTTCAGGTTCCGAAAAACATTCAAAAATGGAAGCATTTACTTCCAGGTTTTTGGTGTTCGAGAACTGAAATGTACGACAACGGAGGCATTCAGGAACCGAGGTACCTCTGTATTGATTTTTAAAACCTGACAGTGATAGGAACACAGGTACTTTAGAGACCACTGTTTGTAACCCAAACCCCCTCAAGCTCTTATATTATCTGGTGGGCCTTTCTTCAGGTTATTTCCTTGACTGCAGAGAGATTAGCATTCCCAGTGAGCAGGGCCTTTTCTTTGGTGACACCCCACTTACAAGATGATTCACACTGCAAGCTCCCTTCTGGCCTTTAGAAAGGAAATAAAAATATTTGTGTTTAAGCAGACTTTTTTGGGAGCGGGTGTTAAACTTTTAAATTTTCTGCTGTGTATTTATTTATTTATTTTATTCGGTTTTCACAAAGTGAGATAACGAAACAAAACCACAAAGACTAACATGTCAACATGTGAAATCATCACAGAGATGCCCTTGTTATACAGGTAAGTACACCTGCATTTATCCATTTGAAACGTCATTTTAATTAGGAAAACCATATTTCTCTCCTTGGTGTGGATATGAAGTTTATGAGTTTCTGCTGTGTATTTATTACATTTTTATTGTGTATTTAGAATTGGTTTTGAAATGATTTTTAAATGGTATTTTAAAAATAATAATAATAATTAAATGATTGCATTGTTGGTAGTAACATTGGAAGCCCAAACTTGGGAAGAAACATGGGCTAGAGACGTGTAAGAATGAATAAAATGAATTTGCTTACACTTGAATAAATCATTGTGTACAAAAGAGCTGGAGCAGGGTATATTTTTCTGCATTTGGAGTCTGTCACCCCTAATTTGCGATTCTTTTAAGGGAAAATAGTCTTCTTCTTAGAAGCAACACACACACATCTTAAAGTTGAGAACAACCATTTCTTAAAACCAGACACCGAAACATTAGTAGTACATGCTACCAAGAAAGAAAGAAAGAAAGAAAGAAAGAAAGAAAGAAAGAAAGAAAGAAAGAAAAGAGAGGGCTTCGGCCATTCCATAGTTTGTGGCTTTCAATCTCTTAGGCCTTTCCTTCTGGTGCTGAAAATGCTCATCTTGCCTGAAATCCCTGTCATATAAGCAAGATGCTGTCGAATTGATAAGCAGCCTTCAGCACACCTGTGTAGCTCACCATCGCCCCCTTCAGTGAGACTCTGCCTACGCCACTGTTGATCTGTCAGGTACCTATGAGTGATGGCTCGGGGTGGGAGAGCCTGGCATTACCCTGTAAGCTAGACAACAATCCCCTTTATGTAAGCACAGCTCTTGCGGCTGGGCTCAGTAGCAGCTCTCTGCACCGAGGGGAGCTGTTCCGTGCCCCTGCTCAGGCCGTCACTAACCCACCTCTCGGCTCATTTATCCACCTCTGGGCAGCCTGCTGACAGCACTTCCCTTTACTACCAGCTGCAAAAACCTGGCAGCTGATTTAGGAGAGTTGCTGAGCCCCAAAATGTAAACCGTTTTTTTTCACCAGGAATGTATAAGCAAGCCATAAACTAAAAGATTTGCTTCTGGTCACATGGGACAGGCCCCCCATAAAATTGAAGCATTGATCTCTATTTTAGTTAACGGCCTCTAAGCTGCCCAGATGATTGAAGACCTGAGCCTTAACAAACTTTGTAATCTCCTGCCATACATCTGACATGGCATGTTTGAAGTCCGAGGACGAGTTATTTATATTATTTATATAATAAGCGGTGAAAAGACATTAGCCAAAAGTAAGGCTGAAATAGCTCCCATTGTATGAGAGGTAACAAAAACATGCACATGGATGCTGGATGGTCACATTCCTTGTGGCCTACCATTTTAACACCTTTGTGAAAGGGCATTCAGGTATGTGCCCTGCATATCGTATTACACATGTACAAGCATTTGTTAAAGCATTGCATTGGAGAAAAATGGCAATGAGATGGCCAAGAAATGGGTATATCGATTCCAAGAAGGGTGGGGGGTGTTGATAACTGTACACAACATGGAATTATCTGCAGGCAGAAATAGTTCTTTCCTCCCTTAGAAGCCAAAATGAAGTAGGCATTTTTGAACACGTCTTCCAAACCTATTATAGGTTCACTTCCAAAACTGTTGTAGTTAAAATGAAATGTTTTTAATTCCTGGTTTCAGGGGCTTGACTCTACTGAAACGAACGGGGACTATTAACACATCTCACTAGCAATTCTTGGAATCATAGAATCATTTTCTCTGGAGGAGAAAACAAGCTTGCTGCATCTTCTATGTGACAGCCCTTTCAATACAGTGGTACCTTGGGTTACATACGCTTCAGGTTACATACGCTTCAGGTTACAGACTCTGCTAACCCAGAAATAGTACCTCGGGTTAAGAACTTTGCTTCAGGATGAGAACAGAAATTGTGCAGCGGTGGCGCAGCGGCAGCAGGAGGTCCCATTAGCTAAAGTGGTGCTTCAGGTTAAGAACAGTTTTCGATTAAGAACAGACCTCCAGAACGAATTAAGTACTTAACCCAAGGTACCACTGTATTTGAATCGCTTCTCAGCCGTTTGACTAAGCTCAAGTGTGTTGATATCAGTCTCCTCTTTTCCAGGCTAAACATACCCAGCTCCTTCAAGCGCTCCTCATAAGGTTTGGTTTCCAGCCCCTTGATCATCTTGGTTGCCCTCCTTTGCACACGTTCCAGCTTGTCAATATCCTTCTTAAATTGTGGTGCCCAGAATTGGACACAGTAGTCCGAGTGGAGTCTGACTAAAGTAGAATAGAGTTACTTCCCTTGATCTGGACGCTATACTGTACCTCTGTTGATGCAGCCTAGAATAACATTAGCTCTTTTTTTGCTACTGCATCACGCTGTTGACTCATGTTAAGCTTGTGGTCCACTACAACCCCAGATCCTTTTCACGTGTACTGCTAGTAAGCCAGGTGTCTCCCCATCTTATATTTCTGCAGCTGGTTCTTCCTGCCTAAGTGCAGAGCCTTACATTTGCCACAATTGAAATTCATTTTGTTGGTTTGGGCCCAGTTCTCCAAGGTCATTTTGAATCCCAAATCTGTCTTCTGTGGCATTAGCTGCCCCTCCTAGTTTGTGTGATCTGCAAGTTTGATGAGCATCCCCTCAATTCCTTCATCCAAGTTGTTTATAAAGATGTTGAACAACAACAGGCCTGTTATTCCATTGTGATGGAACAATGCACTGCTGCTAGAGTAGGGCTTCAACAGAAGACATGGGCCGCATATGCACCATCTATTTTAAAAACATGACTTTGCCCAAAGAATCCTAGGAACTGTAGTCTGTTAAGGGTGCTGCAAAATTGTAGCTCTGTGAGGGGTAAACTGCAATTCCTATGCTGATACGATAAGAGGGTACTGTACTTATATAGCCAATGAGCAATTTGTGTTGGTAAGCAGATACACACGGTCATTCAAAAGTTCTTTGAGCCCTGGACCCAAGAATTGCTAATCCCTGTAAAAGAATAGAGACTATGGGCTTTCCTTCTGATACTGTCAAACAATATTCTTTTGTAAAAATAAAGGACTCTTGATTTTTTTTTTATGCAAGGTGAAATTGCATAGGGAAATCTTCATAAAACTACAGTGGTACCTCGGGTTACATACGCTTCAGGTTACATACGCTTCAGGTTACAGACTCCGCCAACCCAGAAATAGTGCTTCAGGATGAGAACAGAAATCGTGCTCCGGCGGCATGGCAGCAGCGGGAGGCCCCATTAGCTAAAGTGGTGCTTCAGGTTAAGAACAGTTTCAGGTTAAGTACAGACCTCCAGAACGAATTAAGTACTTAACCCGAGGTACCACTGTATTTGCTAACTTTGTAGCTTAGATTCCCCCCCCCTTTTTTTTTTTTGCTTAAAGAAAGATCAGCCTTTTCGGTTTTCAATAGCACTCTAAAATGTATTCCAAATGCTTTGTGAAAATTTTTGGTGGTGGCTTCAGTAGTTATAAAAACCAGGAGCATTCCACTGAAATCAAGGAAGCCAACTCTGCCTTTACTGTAATGTGAGATCGCCATGCTGGTCTTGAAGAGCTAGCCAGACAGAAGTCCCTTCCCTTGCAGCTTGTTAACTCAGAGACAGTTCGAAACAGTTAACACACTACCTCCTACTATGTCCGGTCCCTTTCATGTGACACCCCTGCTTTCGCACCTCCCTACCTCATGGCAGCCCCTTCATTGCCCCCATTGGTCTAGGTGTTTCTATGCATCACCTTGGCAATTGAATGTTGCGGGTTATTTTTTTTTAAAAAAAGCTCTATAAAGCTCGGCAGTTGACCTATTAGAATCCTCCACTGTCCACCTGGAAATCTGGGTTCCAGCGATGCTTCAACTTATATTTTTAATGTGCTCTCCTCCTCACCCGCCCCCGCTTCCCAATACGTCTCTTTTTCTCTCAGCCAGGATTGCAGCATGGAAGTCAATGTGTGTCACTTTGACAGCGGTTCGCTTTGCAGCGTAGGGCCGGCGGTGGAGTGGGGATATCTGTTTTTTCTCAGTGGTGGAGCTCTGAAGTGGAAGAGACAGGGGGAGGCTGTGGAATGGGGAACGCCGACCAAAACAGTCCGGTGGTTGGCTCCTGCCAGATCCCTTGGCAGGCAAGCGAAGTAGGCCCTGGCACCAGGCTGGTGATTAAGAAAGGGGGGAGACGAGTGAGGAGAATTTGATAATGATCACACTAAGAATTGCTTTCTAAAAAAAACCCCTCTCTAAACTATGCAACTGGAAAGGTTGGGTAATTAAGTAGGTGCCTCTTAAAAGAACGATTAAGTGTACAAGCTCAGATAAGGGTTTGGGAGGGGATTCCCTCTACCCTAAGCTCACCTTATTGTCAGAGAGGATATCTTGCAATCACAAGCCTTATGAGCTGATTCTGGGAGGTGTTGAATGGAAAAAGTAGAACGGATCACTCTTAAATATGGTTGTTTTTAGTAAAATAGGAGGGGGGGTGAGAATGTATTATATTGTATGGAGAATAGATGCTCCGGAAATCAACAAACCTACACAGGCATCTGCAATGTTGGTGTGTGTTTTAATCTGATTTTGCTTTCTGGCTGATTTTAATTATTTGAATTCTTTAAATTGTTGTTTTTACTGAAAGTTTTATTGCTTTATTCTTCTTGTAACGTACTTTGAAGGGTTTTTTTAAACAATCAAATGGTGTATGAATTTCATGAAAATAAAATAAAACAAAATCTTCAAACATGGTGTTTTGTAAGTGTTGAAACTTGTCAATCATAAACCACTTAATAGCATTTAAACACACACACAAACACATCAATGATGGTAGAAAGTAATTGCACTCCTACACTGAATCTTTATATATAAGCTTCACCTTTATTTTTCTGACTGGAATGTTGTTTCCACAAAAGTTTAAAATACCAGCACATTTTACATGCAAAGAAGAAGAAGAAGTATCAAAATGCAGGACCTTGTTTTTAATATGTTTGTGATTATATCTCCCACTGAAATAATAGTCTTAATAGTTACTAATTTTGGTTATTCTCCCAGGCATTTGGACAGCACTAATAGTCTGGCTTTTGATTGGTTGCTTTGGGTGTTCATTTATGTTGGTGGGATGGCTATTTTATGTCATTGGGTGATTTGGGTGGATGAACACTTAATGTGTTTCCTTTTAATGTGTATTCTGTATATTGCTCTCTGTCAATCACTTCAGAACGCTTTCTGTATGAAGCGATAAATCAAGGGAATAAATGGAATGGAACTGGATTGGGCAATGCCCATTCTTAAAAATAATAATTATTAAGCTACTAAAGAATCACAGTACTTCGCAGGGAAGTGTGGTTTAGCGTAGAATCCAGTCATATTGATAGGTGCTCTGCACCCAGTTTAGCTAAATGATTTGGGCTGCAATCATCTGTGCACTTACCTCAGAGTAAGCCCCTTTGAATTCAGTGGGACTTGCTGCTGAATAAACATGCATAGGGTTGTGCTGGAAGTCAGTCCTGACAACCTTTGGTAGGGTTTAGTCCTGACTAACTTTAGTTTGTCTCTGGGAGTAGGTTGACCTTTTCCAGCACAATACCATGAATGGTATTGCAGTGGCTCAAAGCTCCAGCTGCAACACACTGCTGAAGGTGGCTGGGAATGACCCATGAATAGTCGAGGAATTTCCCCACCAATGTCATTGTGACTATTGTGAGTCGAATCTATGACACTTAGCATGAAGCATTGACTGAGAAGGTCCAAACACCTATGTAAGTTTGAAGTGGTGATCTTAACCTGCAGGATAGCTCAGTTGTTAGAGCATGAGACTCTTAATCTCAGGGTTGTGAGTTCAAGCCCCACGCTGGGCAAAAAGATTCCTGCCTTGTAGGGTGATGACCCTTGGGATCCCTTCCAACTCAACCATTTCATCAGAACAACTTACTATGGAGTAATTCCAGACTGAAGCCAAGTGCGTGTTCAATTTAATTTTCAATTTTTTAATAATTGTTTCTTTGTGTGTATAACATCGTTATATAATTTATCATAACTTTTTTTATCATGCTTATCCCACTCTTCCTCAAAGTAGCTCAAGTCAGCTGCATGCACAGGTTTCTCCTGCGAGATACTCACCAAAGGTTGTCATGACCCATAACTCAGGGACCTTGGAAGGCACAGCAGAGGACTCTGGTGAGAGGGAAGTTCAGGCTACATCCTCATGGGGGAGAACCACCAGGCCCTCCTGGCCAGAGAACACAACATTTTGACTTAGAGGATGAGTCTCCCTGAAGAACCTCTGTCGCCCCAGTGTTGTAGAAGGCATGGACTTCAAAACCAGATGAAACCAGACAATTCATCCAGGGAAGCAGAACTTACCGCATCCCAGGACTCCTCAGGCTACATAACGCTTCAGTTGACTCTAGTTACCTACAGGGGAAATATACAGGCAGCTGCCTTTGGAGTTGTTCAGTGTACTATATGGACTCTGCTAGCCTGTGAATCTCATGCTGCCACAGAACTGAACAGACAGCACCAAGGCTGTGCAAGGATTTGAACCCAGGCCTCCCTGATTCCTGTTCAGCAACCACCGTGCCTTGCTAGATGTGCTGCTTTGCATTTACACATCTGCATCTTTCACCGATGTTATTCAGAAGTGACAAGAAGGACAGCAAAGCACGTCATTCACATCTCTCACGAGAGGAATGGTGTGTGTGTTTTGCACATCGAATCCTTGTGGTGTGGATCTGCTGGTTGGTTTGATCTGCATGGAGCCCATGTCAAACTCTAGAAAGCTGGATGGGTGGAGAGAATGTACCTTTAGGAAGTCTTGGGGCATCTCCAAATATTATGCTCCTATCTAGTAACAGAATGCATAACCAGGAATTGCCCTGGGCAAAGGCAGGCACTTTTTTTTGCAGGTGACATTCCTGCACCTATTGTTCAAAACCTGGTCTATGATCTGCATGGTTTGCCCTGGGCCCCAAGGCTCAGCAGCATCAGACTTCTACTACAGGGTGAAGCATACTACAGGTCTAGACTGGATTCTCTACATATAGCTAATCTTAGGCTTCACAATCACCAAAGGGGTGATTGATTCTTTTGCTACAGCATGAAGGTGGAAGTAGATAACACAGAAATGCTTTAAACCCAAATAGATGCATAAACAAAAGTTAGAGGCAAAGATCAAGAATTCTGTCCTTTTCTTTGAATGGGTTGTGCAATAAACTCAAATAATTGCAAGAGTCATGTGGTAGCTTCTCCTTATCTGTTTTAAGTGATTGTACAACTCATATAGATCATTCTTTGGCAATTGAAACCACATTCCATGTGTGAGGCATCTTTAGGGTGTTTTTTTCTGAATAGAGAAAAGGACTTGAGTTCTCCACGAAAAGGAAAGACTGTCTACCACTGATAAAGTGGATAGTTAGCATGTGGATGTCCTGAGTGGCAAAAAAAAGCATAGGAAGAGAGATGGAGGAGGGGGAAATTAATCTCAGAGTTATACAGAAAAATCTTGGGTTTTTTTTAATGGACTGATCACATTTACCCCAAAATTAGCACGCGCTGAAGAGTTCACGTTTAACTAAGGCTGCACCCATGCACACTTTCTTGGGAGTTCCATGGAATTCAGTGGGACTTAATTCCAAGTAAATATGTTAAGAATTGGGATGAATAATACAGTAAGAAGAAGAAAAAACCCTACAGTAGGAGTGGGCTGGCTGGTTGCTGGCATCTTTCACACAATCAGTAGCATCCAAGACAAACGCTCTATTCATCCAATGCCTGTTCTGGCTCCGAGCTATTTTTAAAGACTTTTGCCTTTTCAAATGTTGCCATTTTACAATCTTGTCTGCATAAATGTCAACAACGATCCCAAATCAGTATACGGACAATCTGCCATCCCTAACATCTCCAGTTCCCATAGATTAAAGATCTGAAACCATCACAGTGACACATTTTCATTTGTTTACGTCTCTTTCCATTTCAGTATAACAGGGAGATCCTATTAGCAGCAGAAGGTAAGGCACATTCAGTTCACTGGCCTTTTCTGTGTGTCTGGCCATAGCAGAAAGTGGCTTAGGTCAGCAGCCTTATCAGTAGCAGATCCCTAATTACAGTACTGAAGTATAATACTCCAGTCTTGGGTGGTACCTTTGGGGAATTATTCTACAGCTCTTCAACAGACCCTGTTATTGTCCAGATCAGAAGAGTCAAAATCTTACAAACACATTTCTCCGTCTCAAAGGGACTGTCTTTTTCTGAAGATTTCTTAGACACCATAACTATTTTGTGTTTGTGTCCAGGGATGATGAAGGCAGCATAGGAAAGAAAACTACTTTCAGCTGTTTCTCAATACCAAATGAGATGGAATGGGGTACTATAAATAAATATGATCCTATCTGTGTGGGAATTGAGAAGATAACAGTTGTACATGTTTCTTCTTCTTCATTAACTTCCCTTTGAGCTTCCGATATACTGGAAATGCTTCATAAAGTATTCTGACTATTGGTGGTTTTATAGTATAGATTTTGTGTGTATTTTGTTTTTGTATTTCACACACACAAATGTCTGTTTTTGTTTTCCATACTGGAGGGGAAATGGGGTATAACTAATAAATAAAGTATTGAGAACAAATTATCATTTATTAATTACACTTATTGGTTGTTGTTGTTGTAGTAGTAGTAGTAGTAGAAATAACAGTAATAGTAGCAGCAGCATTTAACATAATCAACAAACAAGTCCATTGTTAATTTGAGCTGAAACAGAGGATACCTCAATTTGCGCACCCCACTAAACTGAATCGGATAAATGAATAAAATTTCCATTCTGTGCTGCTATGCTTTTTCCTTGAACATCTGTCTGCTGCTGGCTTCCTTTAATTGATGTTTCCAAGATAGAGATAGATTTGTCAGCTATTTCATGCTACGTCCTGTACAGTATAGTATCTAAATAGTACAGTTTAGTTATTTACCCATGCTTTTCCTCCAACGACAGAGCGCAAAGCAGCTATCCATGGTTTTCTTGTTTTTTAAAGAAAGATACAAATAAAGACCATTAAACGATTCAGTAAAACATGTATCCAAATAAGGCAGTTTAGTTATTTACCAATGCTTGATTTTTTTGCTTTTTCTCCAACAACAGAGCCCAAAGCTGTCATCCAAGCAGTCAAGTACCAACAAAGACGATTAAACGATACAGTAAAACAGAGTATCAGTCCATGTGCGTGTAACATTTTGCCTTGTAGGCTGGAACCTATAAATTAACAACAGAACCAGCGGTAAATCTAGTCACAGAACTCACGTTCAGATTGTGAATGATTCCCTAATGAGGAGCAGGGACAGGGTAGGATAGAAATGCTAACCTTAGCCCAGAATCCATGCCTGTTCCAATGCCGTTGTTCAAACACCTGGCAACATAGCCAAGAAAAGCAAATGAAAGGAAAGCGTAATGCTTCTTGGCTTGGGTTGTAGTCCTTGTTCATCATATCATCTGTTTTTAAAGGGAGCGCGGACCTCATTGAAGCAAACAGGAAAGCTTCCATTCACTGGTGTGACAGCCAGTTCAGGCCCTAACATCTTACCTTGAGCCGTTATTTCAGTAAGTAATCTGATCATATGTAGCTGGTTATTATAATGGAATCAGTGACTTTAACAAGCTCCTGCAAATACTGGATTACTGTGCTCACTCAACCATAGTTCATTAGGGCTTTAGAAGTGGGATCCAGGAGAGGCCATGAAATATGATCCCCTAATCTCTCCTAAGTAGGGAAAGACTGGTTATAAGGCAAGTGCCTTTTTAAAATACCTGTGAAGTGAATAAATCTTGGTCATGCTAAAAAGTAATGAAAAGTCACCTGTTAAGGACATAACTTTGCCAAATCGATACAGAGAGTGTGTGTGTGCATGTGTCTGTACCTCTCACAGTGTAACAAGATTCTTGAATGAGCAGAGTTAAAGCAACCCAGATGGCTTGCTTTTTAAGCATGCCATTAACTGAGAATAGGCTTCTCGGTTTGGAATAGGTGTTTTGTTTTTTCCTCCAGATTTTAGTGAGCAAAGTAACCTAGGAGCAATTCTAGATCAGATCAGACTTGATCAGATTCACCATTACGGGAGTGGCAGATAACGCTCAAAGTAGAGAGTTGTGTACGGGGAAAACAGCTGCAGGTATTTATAAAGTTCTGGGTCAAGGAAACCCAAATTTATTGCAAACTGGCAAACCCTACAACAGCAAAACTGAATTTGGCAAGTGTGGTCATAATAAGCAAATGGGTGTGCTTGCTTTACTAATCATAATCCTTGTCTTTCTACATTTATTTCTTTAAAATATTTATGAGACTCCTTTGAGTTTCAAAACTCTCAGGTTGGCTTCATAAACATAAAAACAATGGTGACAAGGGAGAGGGCCTTTTCAGTTGTGGCTCCCTTTCTTTGGAGTGGTCTCCTCAGCACTTGGTGCCTTCGTTGACATCTTTTCAGTGTCAGATTAAAAAAAATATCTCTAGATTTTTGATAGACAAAAATGATGTTGTCTTGTTGCATGTGTTCTGCCATAGCTTCCCGTGGCTGTTATGGGTGTGTATGGGTGTTTTCTTCTGTTTCTGTGGAATAATGTATTTATATTTATGTTCTAAATGTGTTGTAAGTTAACTGGAGACCTTGGGTAACCAGCAACTAACAAGACTAGATAACAACCACAACCACAGCAGCAGCAGCAGAAAAAATAAAACCATTTCATATAATAAAAAACAGCCACATTCATAAAACTTGTCCATTATGCTAAAACTAGTTAGAATATATTCTAGAAGGCCTGGCCAAATTTCCCCCTGGGCGTGTGCTGCTATTAGATTAACCCATTTATTATTTACGATGAGCTCAGTATTTTATCTAAGCATTTATCTGTTGGTTTGTTTCTGCTTTGTTTTCTATGAGTCGAGCATTTCACTTATTCTATTTTCTCCTTCACTGATGCACCCCAACAGCTAAACTCTGGTTTACATTCCAGTGCTTTACAGAAAGAACTGCAGCTCAGGGGTACAGCATATGCAGGAAGTCCAAGACGACATTTCTGGCACCTCCCTTTAAAAACATCAAGTTAATAGGTGATGTGAAACGTCTTTGCTTGAGACCATGAAAAGCTGCTTTCTGCCAGAGTAGACATTATTGGATTAGATTAAGGGTGAGGAACCTTTATTCAGCCTGAGGGCCACATTCTCTCCTGAGCAACCTTCCAAGGGCCACATGCCAGGGAAGGGGCGGGACCAGAGGCAGAAGTGTGCGGCGCAATGAATGTGACAGGTTATGTTTATATGGTAGGCTAATGTCTACACCTTGACACACCTCTTTCTGTCCTTCTTCCAGACAAGGAAGAAGCATTATCAGAGTTCAAGGGCAAAGTCCAGCCAGGCAAAAACACTTGGAGTGAAAAGCAGGACCAGTTAGCATGTGGCCTGGGGAAAGGATGACGTGTGGCAGTGGAAGAGTGCCAAGGGCCAGAAGAAGATGCCTGGAAAGCCATATTTGGTCCAGGGGCCTGAAGTTCCCACCCCTGGGTTAGACGAATAAATAGACTGAGTTATTATAAGGCAGCTTGCTCTGTCACATTGATTTAAGACTGCAGGCTTGCATGGAATCAGCTCTTTTCCCTCCCTCACTGCATATAAAGATACAAAGACAGCCCTCAAGCTATTGCCCTTAATTCTGCTGCAACTCCTTATCTCAAAATCTGTTGTATGTGCACTGCCACACCCAATGTATTTTTATAAGGATGTCCTTCGTAATGTAAATAGTTATCCCATATTTCCCCTTTCTTTCAACAGGAAGCCAAATCATAGATAAGGAAAGAATACTTAAAACTGAACGGCAGTGGTGATGACTGGTCATAGCAACAGCAGCAGGAAACATTCATACAATGTTCAGCTCAACATACATTATATCAGCCTTGGCCACTCCCAAAATGTGGCCCCTGAGACCTATCTCCTGGAGGAATGCAGTCCTTGGCTGAATACATAACATACATTTAAAGCTAAAGCACATGACTTTCACCAAAGAATCCTGGGAGCAGTAGTTTGTTAATGGCACTGGGGATTGTAGCTCTGTGAGGGGTAAACGGTAAGGATTTTGGGGGGCAAATGATGTGCTTTAATTGTATGGTGTGTACACTTGACATACAAACAAGTTTTCCATGCCTGTCTTACAACGACTGTGTAGAGCAGGCTGTTATTGTTACCATCATCCCCATAATGTGGATTTGGGGTAGAGGCTCAAAGATGGTCATGACCGATGTGACATTTGAACCAGGAACATCTGAGTCAGCTCACACTTTACAATTCTACTCTTCTACAGTTTGCAACACTAATTTACATTACCATCTAATAACTATCATGGCTGAGCCTGGACCTGGTTCTTCTTATCCAGATTTTCTTTTTATGTTGTTGTTTAGTCATGTCTGACTATTCATGACCCCATGGACCAGAGCACGCCAGGCAGTCCTGTCTTCCACTGCCTCCTGCAGTTTGGTCAAACTCATGCTGGTAGCTTCAAGAACACTGTCCAACCATCTCATCCTCTGTCGCCCCCTTCTCCCTGTGCCCTCCATCTTTCCCAACATCAGGGTCTTTTCCAGGGAGTCTTCTCTTCTCATGAGGTGGCCAAAGTATTGGAGCCTCAGCTTCACAATCTGTCCTTCCAGTGAGCACTCAGGGCTGATTTCCTTAAGAATGGATACGTTTGATCTTCTTGCAGTCCATAGGACTCTCAAGAGTCTCCTCCAGCACCATAATTCAAAAGCATCAATTCTTTGGCGATCAGCCTTCTTTATGGTCCAGCTCTCACTTCCATCCATCACTACGGGGAAAACACAGTAGTTCTTTTTATAGTTCTTGCTTTATAAATCAATTAACTCTAGAACCTTTTCCATTCCATTGTAGCTTACAGCCCAATCCAATGCACAGTTGCTTGGGGGAAAAGCGTCACTGGATTAAACAGGGTTTACTCCTAAGTATACATAGGGTCACTGTATTAGAAAGTAGTGTTAAAAATGAACACCTCTTTTGCTGAAGTCACATAGAGTATTACTATTGATCCCAAACTTTTTAAATATCATGCAACATCTTGGAGCGATGTATCATCTTTGTATACACTGGGGTCTAAGGAAGTAACTGTCTTGCAAATCCTGTACACATATATACACATTTACACAGTGCACACCAGCTCATCTTTCCCTGAAGATAGTCATATAGGACAGATGGTCGTCCAATAGAAGAATCGCTTTTGATCCAGACTCCGCTGCAGCATGCAGGCCTTCATACCTCTGGAGAAGCAGGCTAGCGGCCGACTCCAGACTAAGAGAAATGTTTGACAGAGAAGCATACGTATTCCAAACATTGTTTGATTCATGTTTTAAAGTCTCACTTGCAAACATACTTCCGCAGCTCCAACATCAATCACCGGAAATATGTTCTTATAAACAAAGTAATACATGCTGTCTCTTCCAATGATACCATGCACAGGTCACCGGGGAGCACCCCCAGAAAAGGAACTTTCTGGAATTATATATGAATGAAGCCCTAAAAGAAATACTGCTGAACAAAAAAGGTGCAGGGGCTGAAAACAGCCGCTCTGTAGCCTTTCATTCTGAAACTTTATTTTTTGCAGAGAAGCATTTGCTGCACACGTTTGAGAAGTTACCGAAATCCCACCACAAGTATAGTTCTCATGCATGGCTTCATTCAACATGTTGACGAGAATTGTTGTTTTGGCATCTGTCTGTCTAGTGACAATGGAGTGCGCCTCCAGAGTGAAGTCAAGTACCCAAGCTACCTCCCTGAGGTGCAAGCCTGGACAGTGTGCATGGAGGTCCTGGACTGCCCAGGCAACAAGCCCCACCTCTTAGCCTCACTGATGTAGTCCAAAGGGAAGCAGAGCAATATGTTTGGCACCAGCCTTGCTTCAGGAGTTCCCAGAATGAGGCGTACAAGGCACCCTCCAATCATCTTAGGGACTCCACTCTCCTGATGAGAATGCTACATCATGGGGCCCTTCATGCCCCATTTGTGAGCTTCCACAAGCCATTGGCTGTCCACTGTAGATGGGCCCTGGGTCTGATACATCCAGCCTCTTTAAATGCTTCCAAAGTTGTAGCACAGGAGAAAACACAAAGGATTTTTCTATATGTTCATTGTATGCTTTTCCTCACAGGCCAAAGAGCGGTAGGTGGAACAGTTTAAATCAGGAACATGTGACATGGTGGGAGAGTTAAACTCCCCTTCCCCCAACATTGTGGGTCTGATCCAAATCAAGCCACCCACAGTTGCTTCAAACTTTGAAAATGTGTGTGTTCCTCTTCATGGATCTCCCCATCACATCTAATTTGGCTCTTAGGTCCTGATAATCTTTGCAGCTGAACGTGTGAGCTCATTCTGTTGAACAGCATCACATAGCAAGAAGCAAGCTGCAAGTTTTGTTAGTTGTGTTTGATTTGCAGAAGGGACCCTACCATTAGGCAAGCTGAGGTGACCTGGCAGACTTGAAGGCACCACCAAAAGGCAGCAGTCTTGATTTTTAAAAATGGTTATATTTTTTAGTAAGTGAGTGGGGCCAAATTAGGTATTTCCCATAGGCAACCAGAAGATTTGAGCCATCATAACCTGGTAACTAGGGACACGGATGGCGCTGTGGGTTAAACCACAGAGCCTAGGGCTCGCTAATCAGAAGGTCAGCGGTTCGAATCCCCGTGATGGGGTGAGCTCCCGTTGCTCAGTCCCTGCTCCTGCCAACCTAGAAGTTCGAAAGCATGTCAAAGTGCAAGTAGATAAATAGGTACTGCTCTGGCGGAAAGGTAAATGGTATTTCCATGCGCTGCTCTGGTTTGCCAGAAGCAGCTTAGTCATGCTGACCACATGACCTGGAAGCTGTATGCTGGCTCCCTTGGTCAATAAAGCGAGATGAGCGCCGCAACCCCAGAGTCATCCGCGACTGGTCCTAATGGTCAGGGGCCCCTGTACCTTTACCTAACCTGGTAATGTCCTCTCAGGGCAGGCCCACAAACGAGGCAAGGTGAGACGACCACCTTGGGTGGCAGGATCCGCAGGGGCAGCAGATCTGTCCTTCAAACAATGCATCACCCACTGGTATTGCTGCCGCAGTAGCAGCTACGACTGCAGTGCACTCCTTGAAAGCAGGATCTGTCATCCCCTTGGCAGCCCCCCAATGCTGCTTCTATGGCAGCCTCTCAGCAAATAGCCAGGGCTACTCTCTGAGGTCTCCAGGGCTCTGCTCCTGTCTAGCATGGCTCAGAGCAGGCTTCTTTTAACCCCCCGCCCGCCATGGCTTTTGATTCCCACTTCAAACATCAAGTAAGGTTGATTTGATTCCTCCACCTTGTTCCCAATGTAAATCTATATTCACCGCTTTTTCCCTGGCCAGTGGTGGGGGCACCATTTTGTGGTTTACCTCATGTGCCCAAATGTCTTGAACCAGCCCTGACTCCTTTAGCCTACAAACAGTTGGTAACAACATTTCCCAAGTTTAGAACAGATGAAGCTAAAAAAAGGCAAAATGTCTTGGCAAGGCTGAGTCTTTGTTTTCATTGAAATGTTCTTTGATGACTCACCAGGGCAGGAGCATCCTGTAAGTCAGCATTCTTCATTCTGGTGGACTCTCCTTCCTTGGAGGTTTTTAAGCAGAGGTTGGATGGCCATCTGCCATGCACAATCTAGTTGAGAGTCCTGCATTGCAGGGGGTTGGACTAGATGGCCCTTGGGGTCCCTTCCAACTCTACAATTCTATGATTCTATGCTGTGAATCTTTCTTTGTCCCAAACATCAGAGCCTCAGGAACAAAAAATGTAGGTACTGCCTATGGTTGGATTCAGGACTTCCAACTATGTTCAAACTAATTTACAAGACTGCCGTGTATATGTCTGGCTGGAATAAAAATATTTTCCAGCCTGGCTTTCCAGAATTGAGGTTTGTGTCTTAGAATTACAAACTTAGAAAGGTGGTGTTTGTTTGTTTTGCATTTGGTACCCTTGGAAATATTTTCTTGGAAATATTCTTTCATCAAAACAAAAAGGAAAGTTGCTTCACAGACTGAGGTGCACCATGTATTGAAAGGTGGGACACCTATACAGTGGTACCTTGGGTTAAGTACTTAATTTGTTCCGGAGGTCCGTTCTTAACCTGAAGCACCACTTTAGCTAATGGGGCCTCCTGCTGCCACCACGCGGCAGGAGCACGATTTCTGTTCTCATCCTGAAGCAAAGCTCTTAACCCGAGGTACTATTTCTGGGTTAGTGGAGTCTGTAACCTGAAGTGTATGTAACTTGAAGTGTATGTAACCTGAGGTACCACTGTAGTGCATTAAATAGGAAATGATGGGGTTGCTTTGCACTCAGGCCCAGTTCTCATGTACATACCCTGGGAACTAGGGCTAGCCTTCAGGGGTACTTGCACCTGGCACCATGCAAATGATGTGTTTTGCTAGCTTGAACAAAACTGCATGCAATTTGCCTGCAATCCATTCCCAGGGGAAGGATCACACAAATTGGATGAATGGTGCCTGCAGTGAAATTTGATGTCCCAGGTGACAACAGAATGCTTGCACATTTCATTACATTTGGATGAAAAACACCTATGTTACAGGCAACAGAAGACTGGCTAGGTCTCTCATTTAAAACAATAAGAACCATGTGATCCTCTAAAATGGGGACCCTTTGTCCAATCTCTCTAAACATTGGCAGGTCAGATGTATTGGAGTGAGATAGTAGAACACCCGTGAATTTCATGCCATGGTTGGGGAAAGATGCAAGGAGAAACTTTTGAAATCAACTAAAAAATGTTAATGAATGAAAAACGCAAATGAAAAATGAAATCAGTTAAGACTAATGGGAAACAAAACAAATGAAACTTTTTAAATGGAAATGAATACGGAAATGAAATGCTGCCTGCCCCCCACACAAAGATTGCACCTGATTGACACAAGACATCATTCACATGTCCCACCAGTGAGTGTAACTCACTGGATGGTGATACAAGATGGGGCCTTCTCTATATTGGTTCACTGTGTGAAATTTCACTCCTTGAAAGGCGTATTTGGCCCCAACACTCAGCTTCCATGCCTAGTTAAGTCATATCTATTCACCCAGGCCTTAGGCGGAAACTGATTACTTTCTTTAAGGGGTACTGTTACTGTTTATGATGAACAGTTGGACCTTGTAAAAACCATGTCTTAATCTATGTTTATGCTATGTTTTGTGATACATATCATTCTGATGGGATTCTGTTTTGCTTATTTACTGCTTCTTAAATGGCTCTGGGATCTATTTTGATGAAGTCAAAGGAACGAATGGATGTGCTGCTGAGGTCTGGCCTCCTACTCTTACTCCGCAAAGGACATAACCACAAGTCTGAATGTCTGAACTAGGTCTCAGACAGACTTTTGGTTCCATAAAGATACACTGGGAGATGTCAGGAAACGTCTGATCTCTCCCCCGACAACAGCCCACACCACCCTGGAGAGTTCCACCTCACACTTTGAGAACACTTGCTTTAAGACTTTGGATAAATAAAACAAAATTCGACATGTTCCCCCTCTCCTTGGGAAAAGCTAAATGGAAGGAATTCCATTCGGGAAGGATATCCCTTGCTGCTATAGATGGATCAGCTTTCAAGACTATAGAAAAATTGTTTGATGTGATTGAACCCAGGAGGTTGTCCTGAAACGCTCTGACTCATATAAGTAAATAACTCCTTTCAAGCGCTGTGACACTCTCCAGCCCTGGATTCATGACACTGGCCAACATAATCACACATTAAGTTTTAATGGGGACGTGGCACTGACTAGGGCTGAGTGCAGGATTTTTTTATATTCATATTCAAATTTTATTATGGATGTTTGAGACTCTGCCAGTTTGGCAGGAAAAGAAAACGGCTTCTTTGAAAACTTCAGGTAACCCCATTACCTTTTTTAACAAGTAATGGCTCCAGTCACAAAGTCCCTAAAATGAGGCACAACCACTGAATCAGTGCCATGCATATGACATGGCATCAAATCCGAGGCTGGCTCTATCCTTAGGCAGAGTGAGGCAGCTGCCTTAGGCAAGTGATTTTGAGTGTCCTGAAAAAGCAGCAAATAGCTAGTTAACTAACTTTTATTGTATTTTTACTTCTAAGGAGAAGCACTTGTGAGATTTTCTGTCTCAGGTGCCAGAATAACTTAGACAGCCTTGGGTACTGTGCCCTTTGACCTGGGATGTGATGGGGTGCGTGAGGCAGTCAAATGTCTTGGGCCAGACCTGGTGGTGTTTCTCACTGCAGCTGTTACAGACAACCAACTATACATGCAACATCTTCTGGACTGTACCTTTTCCCTGAGGTGCTATTTTTCTATGTGCAGGGTTTCTTTCTGGTTGGAGAAGCATTTTAACTTAAACCTGCAATCTATCATGGCACAACCCAGGAAAAATGTTGCCACAAATCTGCAGCATCTGTAGATTGGCACTAAGTGCTGGATGTTGTTTGGTCAATAGGAACACAGCCACAATCCTGCATACAGTGGTACCTCGGGTTAAGAACTTAATTCATTCTGGAGGTCTGTTCTTAACCTGAAACTGTTCTTAACCTGAGGTACCACTTTAGCTAATGGGGCCTCCTGCTGCTGCCACTGCACAATTTCTGTTCTCATCCTGAAGCAAAGAGCTTATCCCAAGGTATTTTCTGGGTTAGCGGAGTCTGTAACCTGAAGCGTCTGTAAACTGAAGCGTCTGTAACCCGAGGTACCACTGTATAGTTATGCTGCTTAAATCCTCTTCAAGTCAGTAGGATGCAGGCAGCCTAACTGCATGCTGGATTGCAGCAATGCGAACATATGTGAAGCTCACCCTGAGAAAGAGCTTTGCACTCCTTTGACGACCTCTCCAGGGACTATTTGGCTCGGCTCTGATAAGAATAATAATAGACTACCTGGTTGCCTCAATTATGCCTTAAGGTATTTGCCTTTGTTTTGGTAACCAGAAAGGCATCTTACAACTGTGGACTATAATAAACTGTATGTACTAACACAATCCATTACATTTGTGCCTAGAGGAGACAAGGTACTCAGCTCAGACTCCCTGCTTTGGGGAACCTAACATAACTTACCAGTGGGTGACGTTATGTAAATTGTTCCTTGCTCCTGAGTATAGGAAAATGCCACTTGTGAATAAGGGCTGCGTACACAACTGTACCTTTAAAGCACATTCTCACCCCTCAAAGAATTCTGGGCACTGTAGTTTGCGAAAGGTTGATGGGAATTGTAACTCTGCAAGGGGTAAACTACAGTGCCCAGAATTCTTTGAGGGAAATAATATGAAGAACCCTGCTGGATCAGGCGAAAGACTCATCTAGTCCAGCATCCTGTTCTCACAGGGGCCAACCAGATGCCTGTGGGAAGCCCATGAGCTGAACCTGAGTGCAGCTACATTCTCTCCATTTGTGAATCCCAGCGACTGAGGCCCAGTGTACCTGAAGGAGCATCTCCACCCCCATCGTTCAGCCCAGACACTGTAGTCCAGCTCCGAGGGCCTTCTGGCTGTTCCCTCACTGCGAGAAGCAAAGCTACAGAGAACCAAGCAGAGGGCCTTCTCGGTAGTGGCTCCCACCCTGTGGAATGCTCTCCCATCAGATGTCAAGGAAATAAACAACTACCTGACTTTTAGAAGGCATCTGAAGGCAGTCCTGTTTAGGGAAGTTTTTAGTGTTTGATGTTTCATCGTGTTTTTAATATTCTATTGGGAGCTGCCCAGAGTTAAATTATTATTATTATTATTATTATTGTTATTATTATTATTGCTGCCTCTACAGAGTGGAGCGTGCTTTGAACATGCTTTAAAGTTATAGTGTCTATGCAGTCAAGAGCTAGCAAATAAAGAGATGTCTCCATCACAAGGTGGGAGTGCTGTTCTGCTGCCTTCTGGAGTTCTTTTGGGAGGCACAATGTCTTATGGAACCTTGTCCACACACATTGGACTGGTTTTGCCTTCATGACCCATTCAGTTTTTTGCCTTTCTGAGGAGCAGCATAAAGGGGGAAATGGTACACATCGATAACTGAGAACCAATGTGGTGTAGTAATTAAAGTGTTGCACTAGGACCAGGGAGACCCAAGTTATCAAATCTCACTAGGCCATTAAGCTCCTTGGGTGCCCTTGGGCCAGTCGCTGTCTCTTGCCCTAATCTACAACACAGAGTTAGAAAGATAAGGTTTGGGGTGGGGTGGGGGGGAAGAACTATGTGTGCCATTCTGAGCTCCTTGGAGAACAGGCAGGATAAAAATGTAATAATTGAGGTCCTTTGCTCCATGGTATGACAAGCTTGTTTTGGAGTCGTGCTGAACGTGCAGCTAGAAGCCTGTTGGTGAAAGGCTATAGTTTTTAAGAGGGTTGAAGGTTCTTGTGGTGCATACACTCAAGTCGCTTCTTGTAAACAGGTTTCTTCTTCAAGTTTTTGACTTGAAGTGAAGCACCTCTCAAATTCCCTTGAACACTTGTCTGTTTTCAGATGTTATTCATTAGTGATTTGCTTAGATCAGTAACCAGCAAGTTCTATGCAGTGTTTTGAACAGTGTCTTCTCATGGTAATGATATTGCATACTGGGGGGGGGGGGGGAGCATGAGCTGGAAAAACAAGAATAGCTTGAGCTCAGTTTAAGCTAAAAGCCATAGTAAGATTGTCCTTCACCTAAGTCTCCGAACTAAGTATCTAGATAGAGTTGTGGAATGTATTTATTCCATCTCTCTTACATTTCTCTCCCCCCCCTCTCCATTCTTTCTTATCACTACTCCATTCTTATGCAAAAAAAACCCCCAAAACAAAACCCCAAGCCCTTAGCAGCCATTTCTGAATCATTCTAAAATGGGAAACCTTTGGACGGCTTTCATTCCATTAACTAGCTGGAGGGCAGGAAGACCATGCCTAGACAGGAGACAGATCCTATCTGCTTGCAGATACCACTGAAATCTGGAATGCCTGTTAATGGGAAACAACATGTGTGGGGCAAATCCATGAAGACTCCAAACAACTTTGTGATGTCCCTGATGCTCAAGTCTTGAAGGACGCAGCAAAGACACACGGGGAAAATGAAAAAGTTTGTTTTAAGGTATTTTATGTAGTGGCCTCAGGAAGAAGCCCACCAAATGGTGGAACTATGGCCATAAAAGTAAGTTCGACCCTTGCAGCCAGCTAACTTTGCCTCTTCTTTCTTTCCCTGTCCCCTGCTTCCTCTCTCTCCAGTTTCTTGGGGCCATCACTTCTTTCTGCTGCAAGGTCCCTCCTTCCCATCTTTCAGTCCTAAGCATCTTTTTCCGCCACTGGAAGTATCCACTCTTCAGAGAAAGTGCTTCCCCTAAACCACTTGCTTATCTTCCCAGCTGACACCCATATACCCACCCTCATTCTTAACCTTTAGTTTCTAGGGCTATGAGTACAGCAGTCTTTGCCCCCTCTCCTTAGAATGAGGTGTGCTGGTTATTGTTGTTGTTTAGTCATTTAGTCGTGTCCGATTCTTCATGACCCCATGGACCAGAGCACGCCAGGCACTCCTGTCTTCCACTGCCTCCCGCAGTTTGGTCAAACTCATGTTTGTAGCTTCGAGAACACTGTCCAACCATCTCGTCCTCTGTCGTCCCCTTCTGCTTGTGCCCTCCATCTTTCCCAACATCAGGGTCTTTTCCAGGGAGTCTTCTTTTCTCATAAGGTGGCCAAAGTATTGGAGCCTCAGCTTCACGATCTGTCCTTCCAGTGAGCACTCAGGGCTGATTTCCTTAAGAATGGATAGGTTTGATCTTCTTGCAGTCCATGGGACTCTCAAGAGTCTCCTCCAGCACTAGGGCTATGAGTACAGCAGTATTTGCCCCCTCTCCTTAGAATGAGGTATGCTGGTTATTAGACATGCAAATATGAAAGTGGAAAGTGGAGGAACCTGCTGATGTCACAAGGTAGTGTGTTCTTGCAGGGAAGGATCATTTGGAGCTCTCTTCCAGGTGGAGGTTTGCAGGCTCCCACAAAGTTTCTTACTACCTACTCTTCTTCAAGTTTCAGACTTTACCTCCCCACAACCCCATCGAAATGGTTCAAGAGGACAACGTGCACAAGCTGGTCATGGAGATCTGGGGACTTCAGTGGGCAGGGGGAAGCGGAGCTGGCATGGCAATGTCATAGATTAGTCTTATGTTCATTTGTTCATACAACACAAAATTGGGAAAGGGATCAAGAATTGCAGCTTCACTAGAAAGTATGTGCCCCCTATTGATAAGGAAGTCATTTCATCTTCTTGTGCCTGTTTTATGTGGGTCCCATTTAGATTTGTAAATACTACCACCATATAAACAATGATAGCAGAGTGTCTTTTCCTCCTGCTTCTTATTGTTCATGTTTTTATTAAGTGTTTAAGATGCAAAATTCCAATAAGCCACGAATCCAAGCCAAGTGCTGGTGTATTCACAAATTTGCCCTGTCAGCTGATGTTCAAATGAAGAATTTGTGAAGGTAAAGAAAGATGGGAGATTAGAACATATTTAACACTTCAAAGTAAGAGTATCTTTCCAAATTAAGGAATGTGAGGGGGGAGCCCAAGGGTGCCTTTGTTTACATTGGAGAGAAACAGAAACCATGCCGCTATGACAAAATCCTTCTTTGTGACACAGCTAACCAGTTTGCTATGGTGAGTTAGTTTATTAGCCAAAGCAATTTGCCAGATTCTCCCAAACTATCCTTGGCTAGAATTTGAAGTGAGCAACAAACATCAGTTTTAAAGGATAATAAAATCCAGCATATGTAAAAACTGGCTGAACACTCAAGTCCAACAACAACAGAACAGCTAATATGAATTTCATACTGTAGAACAGTGCATTTTTATTATACAAAAGGACAGGCCTAATAACTTTCATCAGGAAGCAGTAAAAAAATCAGACTCACCAAGATGGTTCCTCTTGCAGGAAGTATTGCTTGGTTACAAAAAAGCGAGGTTATTTTTGATTGCCCTTGATGAAGAGAGATTCCCAGACTCTGCTGATGCATTAAACAGGACAAAAAGTATTCCATTTGCACCAGTGCCTCTTGCTAGTTTTCCTTTACATGGATCCCAGTTACTCACAATACTTATTGCTGTAAATAATGTTAGGTGATTTGCTAGTGTATATATGTACCAGTTGTGATGCCTCACCAAAAGTCATGGATTATTGCAGGAAGCTGAAATCTATAAAAGATTTAGCAATAGTTTCTGCAGGCTACAGATGACAACCTTTCAGCACATGACTCGACTACCACAGGTATGGTGCTATTGTCCAGTGTGAAATTCAGGCTGATGCACTGTTTTTGTCTGATTTCAGTTTTCAGCCTAACTAGCAAATGGTTTTAGGACATGATCTCTTCTTCCTGCAAAGCATACTCTTCCTCCTTGTTAGACGTGTGTGTGTGTGTGTGTGTGTGTGTGAGAGAGAGAGAGAGAGAGAGAGAGAGAGGTGGTGATTCAATGGGTGGAGGCTGCCAGGGCTGGGTGGAGGGACATCTCTGCCTAATCCATTCCCCCTCTCCCTACCCAGCACAAATGGGGTTTGGTCTGCAGCCCCCTTTTGTATAAACATGCTTAGGATATTGCCAATGGGGACAGACACTGTAGGATTTTCATAGGGGTTGAAGTATCCTGTGGAATCACTGTTTTAGTTCCATTTCTGACTTCATATAGAAGAGCAATAAAACCTGGGCTGTACTAAAGTGGATAGTCCTAGAGAAGGGGTTTTTTTGGTACTTTTTAAGGGGTTCTGGTACTTTTTTATTTTAAAAAAATGACTTCATTAAATCATAAATACATCTATACATAACATAGCAAAATAGAGGCATGCAATAAATGCATTATAATTATAATTAACATATTACTACATAGAAAAACTATCATATTCATCCATATTTATGTTATATTTATTCTTCATAAATTTAGAAAACAGTTTCCATTTATTTTTACATTTTTCTCTTTCTTGTCTGCTTTCTCTCACTGTAATCAGTTGAGTAAGCTTATGCACCATTGCTGCCATGCAAATTTTATTTTAACCATTCCTTTAATTTTGGTGGTGACCTGTTTTCCCTTTTTGGTGCAACAAGCATGCAAGCAGCTACAATTATATTCCATATTAACCCCAGTGGCAAAGTGAAAGTTATAGTTAATGTTATTATATTTACTATCCTCCCCCAAAGGTTTTAAATTATTGGACAAGTCCACCAAATATGTTCCATATCTGCCCTCAGATGTCCACATCTCCAACACTTTCCACCACAGATAGTATAAATTTTGCTAATTCTGTCTGGGGTCATATACTACTGAAATAGCAATTTGTAATGATTTTCTCTCATGTTAGCAGAAAGAGAGTGTGCTGTTTCCTGAGTAAAAACAAAACAAAATCCAATTCTTGTTCAAAAATTGGTCAACCCACATTTTCCCTTAAGGTTTCTACCCAAATGTGCTTTAAAAGTATTCAGAAAAAAACATATATTTTAGAAATAACCCCCTTCAGATTTTCCTTCTTATAAATTATTTTCTCACAACTTGACAGTATTCTCACCATATTATTTTTGGTTATATTTCTTCTTATTGTTATCCCAACCATTGTTCTGCAATGACCATTATTTACAATTTCTTTATATGTAATTGCATCATTGATCCAGTTAGATAAATTAGGGTTTTTGGTACTTTTTTAAAATGTTGCAAAGCTTGACCAGTCAAGAAAAATCAATTTCTTAAAACAGGATGGGGGGTGGGATTCTAAATGTGACTTTAAAAAACAAAACAAAGGTTTGACATTTATTTTACTGTAATGTAGAAATCTCTCACATGTTCGCAGTTTGGGCAGATTATTAACTCCCATTTTACCTAATGAAGGCCTAGTGATATAGAAACAGATCCACAGTGGCCTTTATCTGCCATAATCAGAGAAACGTCAGCTGGAAAGCGTGAGGGGAATGCGGTTTACACAGGAGACGCCGCCTGTGTAGGGTTTCAGTTCTGGTTAATGACACTGTAAATCAAGCCTGTCATCTTTTCAAATGATTTTTCTTTCAGCGTAGGCTTAAGAAAACAACCACCATCACCTTCCCAACATGAGATTCCACAGGAACCAAACTTCTTCCCCACCTCTCAGCTCTTTTCAATATAAGGAGAGAGACATTGTGACTGGGCTCGAACCATTAGGAACAGGCCAGGTTTTACCATTTTCATTACATGACTTTAACAGCTGGAAATAATAATAATAATAATAATAATAATAATAATAATAATAATAATTATAATAATAATAGAACTGCAGTACAAATACCACTCCTCAACTGTGCATGAAGTCAGTGGAAGACAAGATGGGCTTCTGGCAATGACTTCTCTTCAGAATTGTTCTAAGGGCAACAGATCCATCCTGAATTGAGAGAGGCAATCCCTAGCAATTTATATTTCAACCAGGATTTTCCATACAGGATTAATGGGTAGTTCCACATGGCATTTTACTGTGGACTATGCTGATCATTTGCATAGTACCCATATAATGTCATGTTCATCCAAACACCATCCCATATTATTTTCCTATTTAATCCAAATTTACTGTTTCTACAGAAAATCCAACATAAACTATACATTCAGATTAAATGGTGGTGGTTGGGATATGGGATGGCATTTTGATTAAAACACGTGGATGCTGCAAAAAAAAAAAACTTACACGCCCAGGGAGCACAGAGTCTGCAAAGATTGCCACATGGAAGCACACAGTGAATCGGTGTGCACATTCTAAGCAATCCTTATTTCACAGGAATGCACTTTTTTTCAGACCAAATGCTTATTTCCAAGCACAGCTGGTAGAGCATGAGACTCTTAATCTCACAGTCGTGGGTTTGAGCCCCAAGTTGGGTAAAAGATTCCTTCATTGTAGAGGGACTACATGATTCTCATGGCCCCTTCCAACTCTACAATTCTACGCTTCTATGGTTTAGGTAGTTCCATTAAAGACCACTACCCATCCTTTCATAGCATGTTATTTTAAAATGTTGATCTGTCACCCTAAATTATTATACTTTCTCCACTTCCTGGGGAAATCATTTCCTGGCTGGCTGTTCCTCTCCACTTGCAAAAACTGGATTGAATCTTGCATTTTCGGAGTATTTGAAGAGTGTATGTGATGAGCAAACAACGCTAGTGGGTTTTAAAGAAGCTTTGTGAAAAAATAAGGAATATTACAAAAATGCAAATAAGGTTATAAAAGTATATTTTTTTAAAAAGGTGATACTAAATTTGAGGAATGCGTAGACAAAAATTTAAATACGGATGATTGTCAGAGAAGTTGAGGGAAGTCCAAAACTGAAAATATGTTAATTGGGAAATTGTATGATCGGAGATATTTGTGCAAAACTTAATAAAAAATTATTTTAAAAAACAATAATCTTGCATTTGATGAAGAGCTCATATGAATCAGTGGTCATTAAACTTCCTGGATCTGGGATCCACCTTTAACTCCAGTCTTAACAATGGACCCACTTTTATTTTAATTTAAAAAAAATAATTCTGTTTCTTGCCTCACAACAGTCAGGGTTTCATGAGCAAACAACTAGTGGTACCAATTTTAGATTTTCATCTTTCCACGTCCTCAAACTTACTATGCATAGATTTCTTTTCTTATTTCCACATTAATTTTTTTCTTGCAATCAGTAGCAAAGTGCAAAAAAAGGGAGAGGTTTGTGATGAATGATTCAGATGATATACAGTGGTACCTTGGTTTGCATACGTCTTGGTTTGCATACGTTTTGGATTACAAACACGTCAAACCCGGAAGTGCATGTCCCTTTTTTTTTTATTACAACCAATTTTTTGGGATTACGAAAAAAAAAATTTGGAGGCCCCATTGGCGAAAGCGTGCCTTGGGTTACAACCTGTTTTGGTTTACAAACAGGCCTCCGGAATGGATTATGGTTGTAAACCAAGGTACCACTGTACTTGATATGTGCTACTGCTCAGTGTAATCCAGGCAGTTAAATGCAAACATCTAACAACAGACAGTACAAAATGGTTATATGTTAATTGGCTTTAAGTACTAAAACCCATACATACATAGCCTTCTCAGTGGTGGTGTCTCGGAAATGCTCTCCTTAAAGATGCTCACTTGATGCCCATGATAGGAGTGGGTTATTTTTTTATGCCTCATGAAGACCTTTATCACCTCTTATGCTTTTAAAAGTCATGGATGCTAGTCAATTAAGTTTTACTCAGAGCAGACCTATTAAAATTAATGCACCGAACATAAGCTGCAATCCTAACCAGGTCTACACAGAAGCACTGCACTCTTCAGCACTGGCCGGGTGGGTAGGAACACTTCTGTTCAGGCAAGCCTATTCAGACATGTAGACACCACTATGTGTTTTAATCTATTAAAAAGCTTTTTATATATTCTTATACAGTACATTCTTTGCATCTTAAAAAAATGTTTTAAACTCTGTCTTAAAGTTAATTTTATTTTTTTGTAAACTGCTTAAGAGATTCTATTTATCCCACATGGGAAATAGGGAAAAGATTTGCCTCCCTCCCTTCAGTTGTGTGAAGTCCTCCTGCCCCAGCCGGAGGTCAGCAGGGCTAAGCTATGGTCAGGACCCTTAACTGTTAAGGGACCTTTCCACAAAGAGTCAATACCATGAAAGTAGCCCCTCCTCATGGCATCCAGCCAAACTGGAGTCCACTCACAGTATCTCTGACCTGGCCAGTGCCAAACTAGACCTGGTGTTAAGTGCATTAAAACAATTTACATACATGTATACATATATATGTATGTAAAATTGCATCTGGAAACCCCTAATCAGTGGAATTCAATTCTTTCTCCCCCAGGCACAATCCAGACATCCCCACCCCAGGGGAAAAAAACCTCTCTGGAGCTGTTACGTACGTCTCAAGGGAAACTCCCAGTGGTGAGAACAGGGTCCAGAAGTCTCTTGTAAAAGTGAAGGGGTCTCTGAGCTGTGATCTTTGTTCTAGCCATGGAGAGGTGATGTTTTGTCCCCAACCATGCTAAGCCTTGTGTGAAATATGAGAGTGCCTGTGGTGGTGCTTGGTGCTCTGGTGCATTTGGTTAGTTTGCACACCTCTCATCAACCAAATCTTGGTCCTCCATCTCATGACTGCTACGGAGCCCTACTTGATCAAAACTCCTGAAGGCCCTCAGCAGTGGAGCCGAGTCTGCCTTCTCCGTTTAAAACTCTGAGCTGTCCACCCACTAACATATATTCCATTTTCTTTTCAGATATCTGGGGGCAGGGGGAAGGAACACCCTGGCTTTTGATATTTAATCAAGATGACCTTATTGGCTTTTCTTTTACCAAAGCAACTAGGTTTGGGACACTTGTGCTGCTAGAGTTTGACAGACAAAAAGAAACAGGGGAGAGTGACAGATAACAGTGTCATGTTAACTGCCTTATTGTGATGTCTATTTGTACTGTACTGTCATGACTGTAATGTGTTTCAGATCATGTTTTTCAGAGACACATTCCAGACTAATGTCCAAGATGCTGGATTTGTAGTGGTAACTGGCAAAGGCAAACTTTATTTCTGAGTGACTGGATGAACTCCTTCAGACCACCAGCCATTCTCGATGCATATCTTTTTAATTTCACTTTAAAACAAATGGGGGGGGGACCAGAGGTAGTGTTACAGAAGACTCTTCAAGCTAGGAACTTATCAGGCTTTTAAGAAACAACACAGGTACAGCTACTATTATGCCACTATTGAAATCTGACTGTCCACTCTGATTCAGATCTATAGTTTGTGTGCATTTGTGTGTGTGTTTGTGTGTACATATGCAAGTGTATTCTACACAAACACGCACATAGTCATGCAGTAACATACACACCAGGGTTCTTCAGCTGGAATGGCTTTTGAACAGAAACCTTTTATGCCAATCCAAGATCTAGACAAATCCAGCAGCAGAAGAGCCAACTCTGGATCTTCCCACTTGATCATCCTGTAACAAAATCCACACCTCCTCAGCCCCACCTTGTCTCTTTCAAAGCCGTCAAACAGAACAGGATGCGGTTTATTCACCTACCTCTAAGTTAACCAAAGTTGCTCTTATTTTCTTGCACAAATACCAGTTTGGCATTCAAGCAGTGAGGCCATCTAGAGGGGTGGGGAGCAGACACTCTCCATAGCCCATTTTAGGCCACAAATTACAGTACTAAAAGGCACCTATACCAGTTCTAGAGTCTAGCACCTGAGTGACTTTTATAAAAGCATTTCATCGGGATTGCAGGGTTGAGCTCCATAAGTAACTTCAGAAGCTGAAACTTCCAAGAGCCTTGGCATCCTACCGACCATGCCTGAAACCCTATAGGTTGAGGGTGCCCATGGCTAGCATTGTACTCAGAGGGTAGAGCATGAGACGCTTAACCACGTGGTCGAGGGTTCGAATCCCACACTGAACAAAAAGATCCCTGCATTGCAAGGGTTGGACTGGATGCCCTTCATGGTCCCCCATCCTACTCTACAGTTCTATGACCATGTGTCTTTTCATGCGAAGTGCTAGGTGCAATCTTCCCGTAAGTCAGGGCCTCCTCCTCCCCGAGCTCGCAGCATAATGGAAACCAATTTGACATTATTTATGCCTCCAAAAATATGTAAGACCTTTAAGCCATTCCTCACGCTGAAGGCCCGTGATTTACGGGATGTTGCAGTGAGACGCTAATACAAAAGACAGGGGGAATAGTTTACGGGGCTGCAATGTAAACATCGCCGCCGCACAGCCCGCTTTTTTTTACGGAGCCCCTGCAATGGCGCGCGATCAGACAAGTGCCTGATTTACGGCCCTATTTAGATAACGGTGTCCGGAGAAGGGATTGGCGGTGGCGTCAAGGTCGCAGGGCGTGCCAGAGCGGACGTTCCGCCGGACAGCAGCAGCAACAGCTACGGAGACGCCGTAAACGGCGGCCAAGAATGCCGCCTCCGGCGCAAAAGCACCAACCAGCCCTTCCTTCGGGACACTCCGCTTACGGCTCTCGGCAGAGGCAGCCAACAATGTCCCGCCGCTACCGGCCACGAGAGGCGCTGCTGAGAACGAAAAGGAGAAGGCGATGAAGGGCGGGGAAAGCCCGGTCTCGGCGCTGGAGCCGGCGATTGGTCAAGGCGGGAATGGAGTTTCTCCCTCCAAGGCCAATCAAAAGCGACCTCGAGAAGGTTCGAGGATGTCTATGGACTCCTGTGCTTTTTCCTCGCTTTGGGCGGTCGATGGCGCAATCTGCCCAGGGGCAATTCGAGTTTTCCTGTTGGGCGTGAGATTTAGGTCTCAAACTCTCTAGCCGCTTAAGGGTCACCCCTGGCTCTGCATTCCTTTGTGTGACGGAGTGGCTCTCTTTTGAATATGAATGGGAAATGAAGAGGCAAAAACGGGATATGGGTTGGGGTGTTGGAGCAAAAGAATATTTATATTTTTAGTGTCTGCCTGAGGGTCTTGAACAAAAGTGAAGGCTTCTACTAGGTGTACGACCGTGCAACTTAATCAACAATAAAACCCCCACTTCACTGCTGGGAGCAATCTTTACCATATCCATCAAGGGTGCCAACTTGAATAAAATATGGGGGGGGGGAGAGAAAGGTAAGCCTCACCCCCACATAAGCGATCACGCAGTGCACGCACACCATTCCAGTGGCAGTGTCCATTAACTTTGGGAGGGCCTTGACCCCTAAAATATTTTACTTGTGGGGCCAAAGTTCCCACTGCCCCTGGGAGTTGACTGCTATGCCTGGTAATGGCATGGGCACGTTGGTTGCTCGCTTTAAGCCTCCTACAGCTCCCTAGATATGGATTGTATTCAGAATTGTGGTTTTCCTAGGAATCAGGTAGGCTGAAGTATGAAACTGCAGGTGAGCTCCATACATGGGAGTATAATTACTGTACAAAAAGCCACATATAAAGCAGACTCTGTGTAAATTAATGCTGCTGGTCTATTCCACAAGGATCAAGTAGTAATGTGCAAGTACAAATGAGCCAGCGCAATTCTGTGTCACAGAAAGAATTTGGATATTTGCTGCATAACACTGAAATGCCATGTTTACAGTGGAGGCAGTGCACAAAGTCAGCTCCCAGTCACCATGTGTACAGTCCTCAAGTGCAAAGAAATCAAATGATGTCTATGCATGATTGACCCAGGCCAATGTTGTACTGAGAAGACACATGAAACTCTCCTTAGAAGGAGTTGGACAGAAAGCAGGTGTCTGAAGAGAGAGCCCTCCGAAGAGTTCTCTACCCCGTAAATTTGCTAGGATAGACTTTTCCAAAGGAGCTTGAAAGGTGCTAAGAAAAGCAAGCCTGCTGGCTGAATTTAGAAGGTGTTGAACCAAAAAAAAAAGTCTGTCTTTGTTGCTAAGTGAAAGTTGGGAAACACGGCTTTCCCTCTGTATTTATTCAGGTGATAGCCTCCAAGGTCACTGAATGGGGCCATGGTTAAGTCATAACAGCTTGGAATTCTCTTGCTGGCTGAGACCATAAGATATAAAGATATATGCAATTTTATAAATTAGTAAGATGAATGAGGACTTTTATTAGTAGCAATGACAATATAAGAATGTGGGTATCCCCACCTATTGCCAGTGTGTTCAACTAAAGAACGGAAGAAGAGCCTTTGCTGGATCAGACCAAAAGCCTAACTAATCTAGCCTCCTGTGGGCAACCACATGCCTTTGGGAAGCCGACGAGCAGGACATCAGCACAATGGCCTTCCTCTGCTGTTGCTTCCCAGCAATTAATCTTCAGTGACATGTTGCCTCTGATCCTAGGAAGCAGCATAGAGCCTTGTCTCTGGTAGCCAACATGGCTCTGCTGTGGTAGGAGCAGGAGAATTCACTCCTCTGATCAGTGGAGGCTGATCCATTAGTATGAATGGGGCACGGTCTCCTCTTTGCCGGCCCCCTACTTGCCTCTTACTTACAACCAGTCCAGAGGATAGTACTACTTGTCATCCTCCTCCTCCTCCTTCTCAGCCCATGCTGTGATGGGGACCAAACCAGATTTAGTTGCCTCTGCCTGTCATTGCCTGTGGCTCCACCAGCCATTGACTCTGACTCTACCTCCTATTGGTCTCCCTACCTTTCACCCCACCAATCCCCATAGGGACCAGTCTCCACTGCCTCTGAGTGCTCGCAATACCAGATGTTACAGAATCGAGTCCTTCCACCACCTCTCACCTTTCTAAAGAGGCAGATTTGCATGTCTACTTTATTCCTTACCCAATGAGCATGTTACAATTGCTGGGAACTGTACAGTGTCACCTCTGTCCGCATGCTTCTGAACACTCTCAGAGAAGTCTGAAAAACTGTTGAGGCAGGACTTACCTTTGGAGAAGCCATGCTGATTCCTCTTTAGCAAGACTTGTTTTTCTCTGATATACCATCAATATTAATATACATTATTTGAATATAGAATATATGTTAATTTTATCTTTAATAATGCTTTCCATCAGTTGTCCCAGAACAGATGTGAAACCAAACTAACCTAAGAATGAATCTGCTATGACTGATTCATGCACAAAACAACACTTTGACAAAATGTTTGCAGAGGTGATGCTTGAGCTGATGATGTTCCTTTTATCTATATGATCTAGAAAAAGTAAATAAAACATATACAGATTAACATTTCCAGATATGTGCATTTGTCTATTATATATTTTGAATATGTATGTGCAGTTTGTGCAAATGATCCCAGTGTTAGCATTTATCTGTTGCAGGCATGTGGATAATTGCACTTCCTCCTACGTGCTAAGTTTGGAAATAGACTCCAGAGAACTCCAGGGCATCAAATTTCTGCACACGTACAAAGTAGTAAGCAACAATGAACTCCGTAAGACTCATTCCAAGTACAGCACTCTTCAGAAGTCTCTTAGCTTGTATTCAGTGTAGGGCTCACTGCTGCCTGGAACATGGCAAGTAATACAAAGAAGGTGTTTCTGAGCATGTGCAGAGCAGCTTTCCCGCACCACCAAGCAGAGGCATACCTAGGGATTGGTGAAACTGGCCCTTGCCAAGGGTGAAAGCCCAGGGAGAAGGCACAAAAGTCACCTATGAAACCGTGGAGTGTGTGACACATTTGTGTGTGGCAATGCGATGTCACCAGCACAGCAGGATTGAATGCAGGAGAAGCTTGTCGTCTTTCTCGCACCACATGATTTTTTGGTCCTTCCTCCTTGACTCGTCCTCACTCTGGACAGCACTTTGAGTACTTGGGTCCCTAGTAATTTCTAATGTGGCTATTATGGTAAAGTGATTTTGGGGAGGGGGCTCCTTGCCAAGGGCACAAGGGATCCTAGGTATGCCTCCGTCACCAAGTAAACATAGTCAGCACCTTTGTATGTGGGATTAAGCTTTCACATTAGACATTGTGATGGACAGAAAGGTTTGATGCTGAGCAACTCTTAGAAAATAAGCACCAGAATTTTCACTGTGAGCCCCTAAATCTCCGCCCAGTGACAGACATCTACATAAGATCCCAGGTTCTAGCCATGGCCTCTGCAGGGAAGACTTCTGTCTGAAATTCGGGAGAGTCACTGCCAGTCTGTGTAGACAACACTGAGCTTGATGGAGCAAAGGTCTGGCTCAGAATAAGGCATCTTCCTGTCTTGCTACAGGCCTTTCCACCTTTATTATGGTATTTTCAACCCTGTTATAACTTTATTACTTTGTTTAAGCAATTTATGTACTTTATATCTCACTTATAGTTGATGACTTTATGTCTTCTTTTGTACATAAATCATCATTATACTATTTTTTATTGTAAGGCACCCAGAAAACTTTAGGTGAGGGGAGTAACATATAAATGTTGTTAAATAAACAGATGAATGCTGCTGTTCAATAAAAAGGCTGCTTCATTGGAGGGAACAAGGGCTGGGCATCCATTGGTCAGGAATGCTGTAGTTGCATCCTGCTTTGAGCATGGTATATAAATGCATACATGTATGCAACCACTGCTACAAGAACACTAATAGCCAAAGGTTGGAAGGGAGAGAATATACCAAATAGAATGGCAGGCAAAATTATTGGATTATGTAGAACTGGCAAAAATGACAGGGAGAATTACGAATCAATCTGATCAGAGGTTCAACAGAGGATGGGATAAATACAGATTATATTTAAAAGAACATTGTAATCATATGAAATCTTTGGCATGCTTTGAATGACTCCTGCAAAGTTATCTAAATGATAGATATTTCAGATAAACTTAAGTTAGATAATAAATAATATGCAGTTGATAAAGAAAACTTGGAACCTATGATGGAGAGATTGGAAGTCATAATAGGTGGAAGGAATTTCTTATGTATAGAAATGTTTTCTTTTATGTATGTTATCTGTTTTGTTATACTGTTGACTTGTGATATTAAAATCAATAATTTTTTTTTTTTTAAAAAAGCACGGTATAATTGACCTCTAAGGTGCCTTCCAAATCTATGAGAAATATATTTAGGACAATCAGAACATTTAAAAAAACAAAAAAACATACTGTACAACATCAGTAAAGCAGGACTGGAAAACAGCAGGAAAAGTTAACAGCAATCATCCTCATAAGTTAAACGGTAAGAGTAACTGTATTGAAAGGGGGGGGGGGGATATGAACCACCTGGAAAGAAACGTGGGACACCCCAGACCCTTTGAAGAGTATCTTCTCTCTGACTCAAGAGCTGTGGTGGCTCAGTTTGGAGATTAAAGCGATGACGTATTATATAACCTCCCCCCAGCTCAAAAAAATGCTCCCCCCCCCATCGGGCCTCCCCCTTCCCGGCAACACGCTGTGGTTTCCTTATCAATGAGATTCCTTAGGCACAGACTCACTGTAGCTTTCTTGGTCTGGGGCCAACGATTACGATTAGATAACTGGACCTGATTCGTTCCCTCCAGAGTCAGCGGCTGACCATTTGGGGGGAAACAAACGGAGCGATGCGGAAAACTCCCGGTCGGTTTGCAGGGGGTGGCACCAGGAGGGTGGCATCGCGGTGGGGGGCTCGCCCCCCAAGAAGGAGAGGGGGGAGAAAGGGGCTTTTCGTACACATGGATCCGAAAGCACACCTCTACAGTGCAATACTAGACGCGCCTCCTCGAAAGTAACCCTACTGAGTTCGTAGGGACGGGAAAAGCGACTACAGGGGGGGCGGGGGGCTTGGAAGTCAGAAATCCCAGGGATTTCAAAAGGGCTTTTTCTTCCCTGTTTTCGGAGGGAATGCCTGCTAGGGAATGGAATCCGGATGCAGAGCGGCAAGGCGAAGCGCGTTGACTCGGAAGGAAGACCCGGAGACATCTGCGGAACTTGCTTCCGAGTAAACACTGTGAGCCACAGCAGGCAACTTTTCTCGTAGGATCGGCATCCTTTCCGGGGGGGGGGGGGGGCGACCAGTAACTCACTCCTGTATCCAGGCTGAAATCTTGGAGACAGTGTAGACCATCCCGAGCTATGGTCTGGCGGCTCTTCCTAAAGCCACTTCCTGTGTTCCTAAACTGAATACATTGAGAAATAATAATAATCATCATCATAGAATCGTAGAGCTGGAAGGGAACCCACGGGTCATCTAGTCCAACCTCCTGCAATGCAGAACTCTCAGTTAAAGCATCCATGACAGGTGGCCATCCAACCTCTGCTTAAGAACCTCTGGATGCTGTGTGTTTGTGTGTGTGTGTGTGTGTGTGTGTGTGTCCCGTGTTAACTGGCGCTCTGCAAACGCTCTGGCGCAAGGCTCGCTCGCTTTCGCTCCTTTCTCTGCGAATGGAAAAGGCGGCGGGGGGAACCAGCTGCCTTTCCTCGCTACCTGACTGCCAGATGAGGAAGCAGCCCGCTTGGTGGCAGCGCGCACTGCAGAGCTCTGCCCGGGCGCTCGGCCTCTTCCCTAAGCATTATTTGATGGAAGAAATCCTCATCCTCGTCTCGAGGAGGGGAGCAGCAGCCTGGCGAGGCGGAGGGAGAGCCCTGATCGCCAGACGTGGGTCTCTCTCGCTCCCCTGGGAAACGCTAATGAGAAACGTGCCTCCCCCTTGGAAAAGAAAAAGCCTCCTTCGGATGGCGGCAGGTTAACCGTGACAATCCTTAAATGCAGACCTTAATAAAGAGCATATGCCACCCTGACTAGGAAAACGTTTGGAGGACCTCTCGACATATCCAAAGCGGCGGGGCGGCGCCCAACGTCGAGAGCAGGCTAGAAATTTATTTCCCCGGTCCGCCCCGTCGGATCAATGCCCGGCGCGTCCAGGAGACCGATCAGATATCAATAATCACGCAGGATGATCATGACGCCAGAATCCAGTCAAAGGGAAGCGCGTTCACGTCCCGCTGGTTTCGGTGAGAAGAGTTAAGCCTTGGGTTCCCTTTCACCAGATGAAATCAATGGGGCTTAAAAGTGACCGGATGATAACAGCAAACTAATTTATATTATTTAATGCAGAAGAAAGCGGAATATTCACCCTTCCTCGGTTTAATTCCTCCCCCCCCCCTCCCCAGTTACCAAATGGAAACGGGCAAGTAATGAATAACAAATGTTTCCACCTCGTTGGTTTAAGGGGGTCGTAATGGGGTGCGGTGGGGTGGGGAGGGTTTAGCACGGCGAGAGAACAAAGGCAAAGGGAGTGCGCTTAGAGGGGCGGGGAGGAAAGTTCTATAATACAAACCTGATTCTTGCGCCTCTTTTCTTTAGGCTAGGCAAGAGAGAGAGAGAGAAAGAGAGATGCCAAGCCGTAGCGTCGCACGCTGTTCTTTCCGCAGCTTAATGGCCTTTGCGACAGGGAAAATCCGATTGTTCCCGATCAGCTGTAGAGGGAGGTTTAGAGCCGAGTCTTAGTGGCTTTTAAACGCCTTTGGTAACAAATAAGGAGGCAGCTCCCCCGACCTCTAAGTGGCTACCGAATCCGCTGGAGACTTCTGGCGGAGCTGTGATTGAAATAAGTCACATAAAATTTGTCATCTCCAAAATGTAAATGGACATTAATGGACTGTTAGGTTGGATGATTAATATAAGGCGCCTGAGAAACAACCTTGAAACATTTCCACCCTAAACGGCAAGATTAAGCCTTTGAAAACGATTTAATCGTTAACATACCTCGCTGCTCCAGCGACTTAATAAGGGCGGGTTGGGTGCGTGTTACAGGCAAGCTCGCGGGGTCCCCCCTCCCCTTTGGGGGCTATTTCTGATTCAAAAGTTGAAAAGAAAGAAAGAAACCCAAAGCACTTTTCAAAAAACCAGTGTGCAACACTTTGGAGAGAGAACCGCACTTTTTGGCACGGGTCGCCTTGGTTCTGCAACGCCCACACCCTTTAGCAACCAGCACAACTCTTCTTGCCAGAAATGTAGACACGACACTCGCAGCCATTGTCTCCTGGGTTCACAATTGTCTGTCCTCCGCAAAGAGTGGCGCTTCGGCCCTTTTCGGTGTAAAGGTCTCTTCAGAAATGGGATAGCTGGCATGTAATTCTACATAATTAAAACAGTCGTGAATGTTCATAAGAGCAATATATTTAATAAATGAAAGTACATTTTAAAATTGACATATTAAAAATAAACCTATCTGTCTCTCCTCATTCTCTCTCTCTCTCTCTCTCTCTCTCTCTCTCTCTCTCACACACACACACACACACAGAGAGAGAGAGAGAGAGAGTTCTGGAAATAGATTATTCTAAAACGCCGTTTTTTCTCCGCATTCTCTGTGATTTTGATTTGTTTTTATACGAGATTTTTTAAAAATCCTAGCAGCTATAGGGCGGACATGCATACTAGAGCGGTGTGCAATGTTTACCCGTCATAAACAACATATACAAAACAATACAACTTATATTGTTTTCCAGTACACCGTCCATTATTTGCAAAAAATTTTTTTAATGCAAACGCTTACGAGGAGCTAGTACCCCAGGCCTAGACATGGCAACCTGGAAGTAAGTCCCTATTGCTCGAAATAGGATTTACAACCAGGCAAATTAGCCACAGTAGGCAGCTAATGCAGTGGTACAAACTACAAACGATACCGGCCAAGTTCAACCCAAGTAAGGGCTATACACACGTCCAGTTACTAAACATATACAAAGCTACACAGATACACGGAAGCAGATTTCATTCATTTTACTGACATTTATTTCAACGTGATGTATTTAGGTTGCTTTTATCAGCACACTTAAAGTGGAAATAAATTCAACTGTGTGTCGGTGAGGTCTATATTTCGAATCCGAGTGCTGCGATTCGATCATTTCGATTTAACTGGGTTGTGGATCGGGCTGATCGAGTTAGACATGCCTAATTTTTAAATACACAAAAGTAGGCGGTCAGTCTGCTCGTTTATTCGATTTTACATGAAGGAAACAAATGACGGGCAATCTGCGCCTAGAGCAAACATAATTGCTATAAAATTAAACGGCACTCAGCGCAGGCTGTTTTGCCTCCTGCAAATGCCACAGGAGTTTGGGGAACCAAAAACATCCTGGCAGGAAACGAGGAATTTATTCAATATCTCTTCGCAATTCCTGCGAACCAGAATTCCCTTCTGGATACTAAACTGGAATGCCTTGCAGAGATCTAAGGGAGATCTCTGTCGTCCTGTAGCGCTTCGCCGAAGCTCTTCTAGAAATGTCTTGTACAAAGCAATCAGGTGCATTATTTTTTTGTCGTCGTCGTCGTCATTATTTTACTCAGAAGCAAGTCCCGCTGTGCTCAGTGAGGTTTACTCCCGATCGCAGCCTTCGCTTGCTACCCAATTCTTCTAACGCGCCGCGTCCATTTTTGCAGAAGTCACTCTGAAGGACTGGCTGAGACCATTCGGTCCCCGTCCTCCGAAGCTCCTCGGGACAACCGGAGAGATTGAAACCACCGGCCGATTTCAGTGGGGACGGTAGGAGGAAGGCAACCTAGCAAGGCGAGAATTCCGATCCGGATGCCATCGAAGCCGGCGTGGTCACCAAGTAGGCGCGGAAGCTCCTGGATGGAGAGGCGACGGTACTGTGCTTTTTGCGAGGTGGGAGGTAAACAGGAACACTTACTCTTTGGGTTATATATTATAATAATGCACGAGGAATGCCCGCAGTTGAAAGGTGTTTGAGAGTCCGGCTGCCCCCGCCCCTGGTGAATATTATTCTAGTGGGACTAACTTCCAACCAGTCCCTAACTGTACCGGTCAATCTGACGCGCGCTTAAGAGTTAAGTCCCGCTGTGTTCAATGGAACTTATTTGGGCGCAGGGGAGTGTAACCTAGAGCAAGACAACTTGCCAACTTCACCTGGTTCTGGATCCAGAGATTCGTTTCTGAGCCGTCTTAGAGGTAGGTCCCAGATAGTTCATCATTCAATGGAGCCATCCCGTCATGAAAGTGAATGTCTGCTGGCCACGAGATAGTCGCTCCATTCTCGGAAGCAGAACAATGCCAGTCGCTCACGGACACGCGTGGGGAGAGGGTCGTTGCCACAATGCTCGGGGCTTCCCGGAGCTATCTGGTTGGCCAAATCCAGAACGAGATCAGAGGCTTAGATAGGTCTTTTGGTCTGACCCATCCCAGTAGCGCTTTTCTTAGTTTCTTACGCAGGTAATAATAACAACTTGTGTCTTAATTCAGGTGAAACTGGCGAGGAAAACGACAGGTGCAGTGTGTCTTTCTACATTAAAAAAAAAATTGCTGTGTTTCTACGTTCAAAGCCTGTTCATTTTTCAGCTGAAATGGGTCAGTAAAGAATGAACCCTATCCTGCTGAAGTTGAACGCGTTTAAATCTCACTAATTTAAGTGGGAGAGTTGAAACCCAAGTCTTTTTCTTACTGAAATCAGTCTCCTTAACTTTGGTTGGATACCGTTTAGATACATAAACGCTTCCAGCAAGTCCATCCTAATTACGTCTCGTCGCGGGAGACAGATCCAGTTCAAGTGTACATTTGAAATCGGAAATGCATTAATAGGTAATTTAACCAAACCGGTTAAATAAATATGCTGGGATACTATTATACTGGGGAAGGGTGTTTGCCATAGACCTACGCCCGTCACACCTAAAGTCCCCTGTTTGTGGGCAAACATGGTCACGCTGCAATCCTGAACTAATCAAAGAGCAGCGCGATCCTAAGAGCATTGACTCTGCTGTAGATTCTAGGGGGTACCATAGGACCAACTTCCGAGTAGCTAAGGCATTGGATGGCAGCCTACTTTGTCTAGACGCTTTCCCAAAAGATCAAGATGATCTACAAGTCATTGTATGAAGGACCACCCATTTTGAAATTAGTCCAAGATTCTTATTAGGATGTAGATCCCAGCGAAGGCGCTTCGGGATCGAGGTGTCCAGCTGCGTTCTGGAGCAGGCCCGTAACTGGGAGGAAATGAGCTCCGTTCAGTTTACAGGACACACTTCCGAGTAAACATCATTAACATTGGGGATGTCACAATGTTTAAATGTTGGTGTTATTAACGCTTGAAGGCTTGTTCTAAGCCAGACACAGCGCTTGGTTTTGCAGAACGGAGAGGAGCGACAATACTTTGCATTTTACTTGGGGACGCAGAGTGCTCGAAGCGCTTCTTATTCACTGTCCCGATTGTCTTTAAAAGCCATGCCGTCAGGAAGATCAGAAGCCTGGTGTGATCAGGCTATGGCTACTGAGGTGAGAGTCACCTGGCTCATAGCTCAGTGTGTCTAAACATTTGCAGCGGATCCTAGGCGTGTCTACTCCAAAGTAAGCCCCCCCCGACCCCCAATTCAATAGGACTTCTTTCCCAAATCAATGTGCGCAGGGTTACAGCCTTTCAGATGGAAACTGATTTAGAATATAACCACGGCTGGGTGCGCTGATATGGGAGATCTTCTGCTCCAGGATCGGTTTTCTGTTTCCAGCTACCCAGCGGCTGTATTAATTAATTTTAGATTCAGGGCTAAAGAGAGCGGGCCCCTCTTTAAATCACAACGTGCGCCTATTACTTTGCTTGCTTCTCGTGGTCTTGTGGGAGAGGGCTCTTCAGAGAGGAAATGTTTGTACCGTCATCCTTACTGCAAAGGCCATAAACCAGCCCGGCCTCTGTCTTCCTTTTCATTCAGCTAAACTGGGCCCGGGCATTTGCGCCCAAGTTCTGCTCTTGTGGCACCACTTCCGTGCGTATACTTCCACTGACTTCCGTGCGAATCTGCAGCACCCAGAGCTGTGTCAGCGCCTCGCCATCTCAGTGGGAAGCGACCTAGAGGTGGAGGTGAGGGCCCTCTCTCTGGGGGCTCCTTCTCAACCCCAGCGACCCTTTCAGCCACGCGTCCCCGGGCTACGCGTGGCTTTCCCTGGTGGACCCTGGTCCCAGGCTCTCGCAGCTCTTTTCTCTTTGGCTGCAGGTCCCGCAAATCCTCCGCCCCGTCCAGTACCAAATGCTGCTTTATTTGTACTTCCTGGCTCGACTGATAGAGGGGCTGGAGGGATTCAAGGCAGTTCTTTGGCCTCGACCGGGCTTCAGGGTTTTCGTGTACAAAAGAGCTGGCGAAGCCCATTGCGCTCTGAAGGTGTGGAGGGAATGGCGGCTTCTGGAAAGAGCTCCTGAAATACTGGGCCGTCTTCATGGGGAAAACCTTCCTTCTCAAATGTGCTCCGATCCGGGTCTGCCTCCTGAAAAATCTGAGCACCATTGGCTGGCTTCTCAGCATACTGCCCATGTTCAAAGGCACTCTTACCTTTCTTCGTCATCACACCAAACGAAGGTTCTGAGGCTGGATCCCGTGTGTGTGGTGAAGAATATCTTATTCTTCATTGCCGTCAACGTTGCTATCATCCAACTTGTGAAATTCACTATTCACTGCCGCAAGATGTAACAAGGACATAAAAAGAGTCCTTCCCACCAGATGCCTCTGGGAAGACTAGGAACAGGAGATGAGCAGCCCAGCACTCTCCCTCTTGGGATACCCTGCAGCTGGTATTCAGAGGCCTCCTTCCTTTAATACTGGAGGTAGTCGAGCCAACACCACTAAAAGCCATTGGGCATGGCCATTGGTTTAGGATGCAATCCTATGTACACTTAATGAGAAGTAGGTTTAATTAAACTCAGTGGGGCTTGCCTCTAAGTAGACAGACACAGGATTGCAGTTAGATGGCTTTAAAAGAGAGACTATAGGTTAGGCCTATCAAGGATTATTTGGCACAAGAAGAGTGTGCTTTGACTCATTCCAGATGCTGAATTGGGCCACAGGGGAGGACTGTGGGCTTCACAGAGGCATGTGTCTGGCTAAAAGGGACCAGGCTGATAGGGAATAAGGAGGGTTCACCCATATAAACCAGCACATACACTTCTTATTGGATCTCCCCTGTTGCCACTCCCACCCCCAAATTCCGGCAGAAGGTGCCCAGAATCTATTGAGGGTGGGAGAGGGATGGTGGATCTGTGTCATCACAGATGCGGTCACCTCAGGAGCCACACAGCCCATCGTGCTGCCCACTCCTCACCATGCCCACTCCCTCCTTTGGCCATGCTGGCTGGTGCTGAGGAGAGCTAGACTCCAACAACACTGAGAGGGACAACAACATCAAAGTCTCACATCAAATATAACTGATCGGTAGAAAGGAGTTTAGGATCTGAAAATAGGGACGATGGATGTGCTTTTGTAACTCAAGAAAAACTTTAATTAAAACAAAACCATTGAGTGGGCCACAGTTTAGCCATCCTTGGATCACACCAATGGATGGTGGTTGAGTGATGGACTGTATTGTATAGAAGCAGGTTATATGTGGAAAACCCTATGCTTCTGGAGACAAGTGACTTTTGTGAGCCTCAGACAGCACTGCCAGTCGCTGTGTCCAACAACACTCCTGGTCTAGAAGCTAGAATTGTCTGACTGGCCCCTGTTGGAGACAGAATGACCTGTTCTGGTCCCTAAAGGCAATTCCTCAGTTCTTCAGTGTCTTGGTCATCTAGAAACAATGGATTTAACGGGAAGTCACGGCAGCAACAACCTCCCAGACACCTTACTGTGATATTATTAAAAAGGCTTCTCATCATATTACCTCAGAAAGTTCAGAAGGCTCCTCTGAGGTGCCTTTAGTGCTGAACCAGACAAACAAAGATCCCCAGTTTCTTCGGTATTCCCTTTTTTAAAACACGGGAGACAAGGAGAAGAAATAAAACAGCACGTGCAAAAGTTTTCGGCCTCTGTGGTTGAACTGATAAGGTCCCATTTTGTGGTTTCCTCCAGTCATTCCATTGACTTCATTCTCTCGAATATGGAGAGAAAAGAATTAAAAACGCAGAGAAGGGGCACACCCACCCATACGCACGGAATTTAGCTTACACACAAGAGAAATTCAGACAAGTTATTCGTTTATTTCTTCCGTTCCAGACTGCTCAGAATGAAAATAAAATAAAAACGAAGGGAAGCGCCCTGACAGCCCCAGGCCCGCTCCTCACAGCTGCCCCGCCCGCAAACCTAAAAGATGTTATTTGCTTCTTCCTCAAACCACACTGAGCTTTCAATGTCATTCTTACTTAGGGGGCTATGGGTATGTTAACAGAAGCGGTATATTACGCAAAGCAATCCTAAGCAATGCAGTATATTCACGAGGTTTAAGATCGCAGCCTTACATTACATAGGTCGACTCAGGTGTAAGCAGGTTTGACTCAGTCTCGTTGGAATTGACTTAGGCTGGAGTGTGCCCACGCCCCATCTGGGCTCCCTCCGAGCCTTTGGGATGGCGCCAGCTAGTCAGGTGAAGACCTGGCCGAAGTAGTCTTCGCTGTCCTCCCTACCTCCGGATCACGGGAGGGTCGAGGTTGCCCCCGAGAAAAAGCATGAAGCCCTGTGGGTTACTTACATAGAAAAACATGAAATGCGCATGTTCCAAAACTCATATAGATGCGTGAATATATGTACACAAAATTTCATACTCCCTAGTGGGGAAACGGATCGCTCATACAATATTAACCAAAAGGAGGACTGTGATCCAGAGGGTCCAGAGATCTCCCACTCTCACCTTTACCTCCATCCTAAACGTGGTTTTTACTTCCATTGCTGGCTGTAATCCGACACCTGTGTAAGCAAACTCCGTTGAACCCTGCACAAGTGCCAATTTCCTGGGCCCTGGGTGCCCGAGTACCCATAAAATTGAAGGGGCCCGGACACCTACAAATTTCGGTGCCAGTGCCATGCACGCTGCATGGCAATCTGGCACCTACGGTCGCGGGGCCACGTTGGCACTCCTGGAACCCTGCGGGTTTTGCTCGAGGAACCTTACAGAGGACCCGGCTGTCTATGTTTTCGAATTATCCAGGGGGGATGTTCTCCTGCGCAAGCTCCAAAAGTAACCGCGGAAGCTGTTGGAAGAGATCTTTCTTTCAGATCCTGACCTAAATCCTTCCTTGCTTGGCCGGTAAATATCAGAGCAAGCGGTTTATAAATAACGCTTGAACTTCGGGCGACAGAAGTCAGTGGGGACTGCGGATTCCCAACTAAGGTGCTTGCGAAACACGAAGATCTGCGGGCCTCTACCATGCGCATCGCTGCTGATAGGAAGTGATGGAATTCTACCTATACACTTAGTACACGCATACATTCGTGGACACTTGGGGTGGCTTACAGCAACACAACATACCGATATGCTGGTCTATTTCTCAGGGACGCATGTGAGCTTGACATAGCCTTAACGCTGACATTTTAGGAAGCCTCCTTAGAAGGAGGCGAGTCCCACTGAGCTCTGTGGGGCTTACTCCTGAGGAAGGCCACAACCACTTAGAGTAGCTTCTGGGTAGACTAGGGCTGCACTGCAGATACGCTTTGAATCGGACCACATGTCAAAGATCCTTATTCATCCATCGGTCCTCAAAATCTAGCCTTCTTTCCAAAGCAAAATGCTTGGTGGTGGGTGCCGCTGATCTGCCAGGGCTCCGACTCCGAGGGTGGTCCTAGAGCACCCTGGTTCTATCTATATCTTGTCGTCGTTCTCAGCCGATCCGGATCAAAGCGATCTTGAATGCAGTTCCTCGGAAGCAATATCCAGGGAAACCAGCCGGGACTGCACTTCCAAGGAAACTCTTGCAGGGTTTATAAGGAGCGGAAAGTTTTCTTTCCCAAGCTCCTCCAACAGTAAATAGAGCTTCAGGGAGCAGGAACCTGCCTTAGAACCGGTGTCTGTTGCCAGCCCCGATCCCATGCCTGTTTTCTCAGAAGGAAGTCGCGCTACCTTCCGCGGTAGATAAGTGGGCAACCTCAGGCGCGCTTTCATAATAACTTCCGCGGGATTGCCTTCCAAGTAAATACGCGAGGGCTGGGAGGGCGAAGGTGGTTGTGCTCACAAACCCTGGCTCCGTGTGTTTGATGGTGGCACTCGGAAGAAACAATAACACTCGTTTGGGTGAGGAGAGTGCTGGGGTAGGTTGACCACTGAGAAAGCTGGACTGGATCCAGCAAGTCTCTTCTTAGGTGTGCCACTGAACTGAAGGGGGCAGACCATAGGGCCTGGGAGACTAGGGTTCAAATGCCCACTGGGCCATGAAGCTCACCGGGTGACCTTGGGGACACGGTGGTTGTGGGAACCACGCAGACCAGCTTGTAAGCTCCTTGGAGGGAAAAGTGGGCTGGGAATGCCATAAATAACCCAAAACTGCAATACTGTTTCTATGCACCACGAATGTGGTCGAGGTCGACGCCTCTTGGGTCTTGGGGGGGGGGGGGACTGACTGAGCCAGCCTCCTTGCTCAGGGGCAAAACCACTCCATCCCGGGTTCGCTTCCCTCCTTGCTTGTGTGCTTGTGCGTGCGTCTCTCTCTCTCTCTCTCTCCTCCCCTTCACCGCAGCGTGACATCAAAGAGCCCACCGCTGCATAAAGGCCGGCCGAGTTGCTGGCTGCAGAGCAGGAGCGCTGAGGCGAGCGCCGCAGAGAGGGAGCGCGCCGCTGGACCACGCAACTTGGACTGCGAGCCCGCAGCGTGGGCGCCCCTCGGGGCCGAGCCCCCCATGGCTTCTTCGTAGCGCCAGAGACCCGGGGGCGCCGCCGTCGCCATGAACGTGGTGGGGGGCTACCAGGGCCACCCCCATCCCCACCACCACCCGCACCACGGCGCGCTGCTCCACCCCCACCACCCGCACCACGAGCCGTTCCTCTTCGGGCCGCCCGCGCCGCCGCCTCCGCCGGCCCCCGGCCGATGTTTCCCGCCGGCCGAGCGGCCCTTCGCGCAGGGCTGGCTGCTCAGCGCAGCCTCCGACCTCTCCCCGCCGCCGCCGCCTCCTCCTGAGTTGGTGTGCGCGGCAGCTGCGGCAGCGGCTGCAGCGGCCGCCGGTCTGGGCTCGTCGGCTTCGCCCGCCTCGTCGTACGGCGGCAGCCCGTCGGAGCTGGGCGGCCGGCTGAGCGCGGCGCGCCGTCGGGGTGCGTCTTCGTCGTCGGCGCCCGGAGCGCCTCGCAAGGAGCGCCGCCGCACCGAGAGCCTGAACAGCGCCTTCGCCGAGCTGCGCGAGTGCATCCCCAACGTGCCCGCCGACACGAAGCTGTCCAAGATCAAGACGCTGCGCCTGGCCACCAGCTACATCGCCTACCTCATGGAGGTGCTGGCTAAGGACGGGCCGGCCGCCGAGGGCTTCAAGGCCGAGCTCAAGAAGGCCGAGCCCCGCGCCGACGCCAAGAGGAAGCGAGAGCAGCCGGTAAGGGCCAGCGCGAAGGCGCTCTGCGCGGGCTCAGAGGCGCCCTCCCCTCGAACGGGAGGAGCGGGGCAGAAAAGCGAGTCTCCTGGTTCCAGACGTAGCGGGATGAGTGGCGGCTCCCTATATAAGGGGTGGAAACAATACCTTTGTTTCTGCACAGGCTTTAGGGCAGCTGCACGGAGCGTAGCCATGGCCGAAACTTAGAGGCGCGGGGGCTAGGGGTGGGGAAGAGACTCTCCTCAGTTCCAGGGAATTGCAACCCCTGCCCCTTCACCCTGGAGCTCAGCCGTCCCATAGCAGAGGGGAGGAAAAGGCACATTGGAGATTGTCTTCACGGCCAGGTCTGACCTCCTGAGCGAGCCTGCTCCTGCTCCCACGGGCTTCCGCTTCCGGAGAGTGGACCTCTCTGCCCCAGAACACGCGCCCCTTCCCCAATTCCAGGTCTTCGTCTCCGGGCCTGTCCCACATTAAACTTCAGGTAAGAGGCTCATGTGAGGTAATGGTGCTCCACTTAAAGAATAGCTATCCCAAACAAGGATCTGTTTTTCTCTGAGGCTGATTTCCTCGGTGGGGGTAACTAGAGCAGAGGCCTGGATATCGCAAAAGGGTATGGAAGGAGCCCCACCCCTCCTGTGGGTAGAATTAGGCTGGCAGGCTATAGAGCTCCTCGGAATCATTGGCAAATCTCTGCTTGGTTTTTCAAAATGAATCCCGCCTGGAGCAAGAGAGAAGCGAGCTTGCTTTTTCTATGTGTGGTTTTAAGATGGTCCAGTATTTTGTTGGATATCAAGCCCACTGACGCCTACGGAAGTCCAAGTGAATAGGGTAAGGAAGGAAAGGTTCCTCCTTTAAGTAGAGTGGAGTGGATATTAGGGTGGCAAGTTGGGGAAAGCTGCATTTGCTGTGCGGTGGGTTTGGGAGATGGAAAGATTAGAGATGAGATTTGGTGACCTGAGTACTTAAACCTCAATTATTAAATCAGAAAGAAGAGCCCTGCTGGATCAGACCCAAGGCCTCTCTTGTCCAGCATCCCTGTTTCTCACTAGATGCCCCTGGAAAGCTTCCTCAAGCCGAGCAGGAGAGCAAAACAGCTCCTTCTTGCTCTGGCTCCCCAGCGACTGGGATCTAGAGGCGTGCCAAGGATAGCCTAGGCCTCTGGCCTTTGGATCTAAACGAGCCCTTCTGCACTGGTGTGGGAGGTGGGGGTTTCTTCTAGACTAAGCAACCAGCCTTCAAAGGAGGGCTGTAGCAATCTGAGGCTTTGATACCCACCCAATCTGAAGCCCTTTGTCCCACAAAACAAAGCTTCCCATACCCACCGCATCCCTTGGTGGGCTCATCCTGCCGGTCGTGTCTGAATCAGGGCCATAAGGACTGTGTGGGCTAAAGCGTTCGGCAGTCCAAGTTGGAGACCTGGGTCGGTGGATCTGCGCCCCCCCCCCAACTGATGCTTTGCGCGCGAACTCTGTTGCATTGCATGACATTTTAGCAAGGAATGAACGCGGAATGGGACACTGCGGCAGGCAATATTTCAGGAGAAGTAATGGGGGACTCTGGAGCCTCTCTCCGACCCCCTTCCTAATGTGCCAACTGCCGTGGAGATCTCAATCTCTTGGGGAAAGAAGGTCGATTATTTCCCTGCACTGCATGCCTTCCAATCTTCATCCGTTAACAGATCAGCACTCTAGGCAGGGGAAGGGGAATCGCTCGCTCCCCTGTTTCAAGACCACGGGGGAATTGCTCCTAGGGATCCCTTTGCTATGGTCATGTCTAATAAGTAACCGTCTGTAATAAATGTTCCCTGCGTCCGCCCTCCATGCGCCCTTTTTAAACTTGACTCTGGCCTAGGCCAAGCCTTTCGGCTTTGCTAACGATCTGCCCTCGGCCCCCTGTCGCGCAATCCCCGACATCGCGTGATTTAGGATGGCAGCCTTAGGCCTTTATCCATCCTTCACGCGTCTTTGGAAGCGTGCACACTTGTACATACTTCTGAGTAGACAAGCGTGGGCTCGCGCTGCACGTGAGTCATTCGTTCTCTTGGTTTGATTTCCCTTTAGCGTGGATGTGAGACGGTGGAGGACAGAGCCAGGCTGCGCTGAGTGAGGGCGGTCATTCCTTGCAAGTGTTGTCCCCAGTTCTGCATTCTGCAAAACGCGCCCTTCCTTGACGAGAACTGCTCCCTTGCACGGAACGTTCTTTGCCGGAGGGAGAATCGGAAACCGACCTTGGATGAACGAGCCATCCAAATGTCGTGTTGCGCCGCCTTTCTTTACACCCCGAAATAATATATATTAATTACTATGGTTAAAGGAAGCAGACCTAGAAGGAAAAGATTGGCGAAGCCCGTTGCTTGAGCTTCTGACCGCGAGTTAAAGCGGTGAGATCGCCCGCAGCCATCTTCCTTCTTTTAGGTCAGATTAACCCCGGGTGCAGGTTTATTTATAAACATGCCTCGCTGCGAGAAAAGTGTTTGGAACTGCGCTTTCTGGAAAGTTAGAAGTGACTCGTCTATTGTGCTGTCCGAGGAATGTTCTTCTAGAATAGCAATTTTGTTCTTCCAGCGTGAACGCATCTGAAACAAAGCCAAAGAGTTACATAGTTGCGCAGGCAACAGCTAACAAGCACTGACACACTAGTGTTGCCTCTCACAAGAGTATAATAATGGTGACAGTGGTTGCGCAATGTGTATCCTGCAAGTGCAAATGACTCATTGGAACTGGATTTTCTGCAAGATTCAACACAAGGCTTCTGCTAGCAGTCTGCTTTCTGCGCTGGCAGCATTACGCCATAGGAAGGTTTTCAGAAGTAGTAACATTTTCAAGGGGCAAATAGGGAGGGAAAGCCCTCAGCAGACTGTTGAGGCAGAAGCGGGAGGGAAATGGCATGCCCTGTGAACGGGCATGGCTGGCTGGCTGGCAGGCAGGCAGGCATTTTGGACAGGCCCCGCTTGTTCTGATCCACAAGTTATCCTTTTGATTTCTATTCGCTGCCCTAGTGTTAAGCAGCTGCGTAAAGACACCGAGGCAACCCAACGTTATTTGCGGGCTGGTTGTGGGGTCGCAGGAGCTTCTTCCTGAATGCAAAAGCGGCGCTCTCCTCTTAAGACGTTACCCAGGGTTGCCGGCGACTAACGTTTACTCAGAGCAGACTCACTGAAATTGATGGTCATAACTAACTGAAGCCAATTAGTTTCAATGGGTGTACTCTGAGTAAAAGTGCGTTCAGTAGTCAGCGGCTCAAAGCGCCTTCTCTTCACCCCGCAAGTTGGCCGTCGAAAACAGCTGCAAATTCTATGCAAGCTTCCTTGGAAGTCCAATTGAACTCAGCGGCGCTTGCTTCTGAGTAGACACGCGTAGGATCTGGCGGTAGAAAAGTCCCAATACTTTTGGAAAGGGCGGCCGAAATGAAATGGCCAACTTTTCTTTTATTTCTCCCAGGTCAGGAACCGCATCCTTTTTGGAAGATCGGACTGCAACAAATAGTTTTTTTTTAAAAACCCGGTGGGGGAATATTGAATGTGCCCCACACCCCTGAAAGGATAGGGAAGATGCAGGGAAGCCTGTCAAATATTGCGCCGCTACTTAAACACCCCACATCCCTTTTAAAATGGCATGTAGCTATCTTGGCCCAGTCCTCTCTAGGGACGTTCCATTGATACTGATCCTTTTCTTGGCGTCTCTTTCGCTAGTTTGCATAGGTTCTTTTGTTTTGGGGCTCAAGAAGGCGGCACAACGCAAGAGATTATTTCAAAATCCTCCAGGAGCGATGAAAAGCGCAAGGCAACTCTCGACTTCATTTCCTCATCTCCTGTTCCCCTTTCTGGCGGGATTTAAAAATGCGCCACCGAATTGCCAGAGCTGTTTAGAACTGTTAAGGTCATTTGGATGTGGGTTTTGGGGTGGGGTAGGGCGAGCAGAGAGAACTGTACACAAGGCGGCGGGGGGGGGGGGCGGAATAATAATCCCGTATCTTCGCGGCTTTTGGCTGCAGTTGCTTCCTGCAAAAAACAAAACAAAACAAAAAAACTTCTCCGCGCAAAACCAAGGCGCAAGGAATAAATGCGCACACGAGGTGAATTGGGACCGCTCCAAAATACGCCCTGGAAGAGTTTCCTCAACAGTACTGTAGTGGTCTTCCCCCCTTTTTCTTTTAATGGAAGCTTCTCACCAATAAAATAGGGCTGGGGAGGGGGCTGTTCTGTAGACCACAGGTTCCTGCTGCCAGCAGAATACAATCTCCCCAAATCTCGACACCCCCCCCCCAAAAAAAAGAAACCCTCTGAAATTGAACTGCAGCGAAGCTGGTTCGGCTGCCCTGAGGCTTCCATTTACGTATTTTGTATGCTAATAGATTTCTCTCTTGCTCTTCAATATAAATGCATTCAGGCCATTTCAACCCACCCTTTTCTGGAAGTGTAAAAATGGAGGAGGGGGGGCATTGACGGTGAGACGTACTGCTCCTGCTTTTAAAGAGGCTCTGCGCTTCTTCTCCCTCTCTCAATGACGGCGTTTGGCCGATTAGTTTTCGATACTGTTTCAATACAGAAAAGTATCAGGCCATAGAAACATTAATCGAATTCGATCTCAGCTGCCATTATCATCATCATAATCATCATTATTCAAAATTTGTATTGCAATATAGTTCTCAGTCTCAATTTCCTCCATTTCCCGTCCCGGTGTGGATTTCTCTCTCCACAGTTAAAAGAAGGCGCTTAATCAATGAATTTAAAATAAAAAATAAAAAAAAGGAAAAGGAAAAAGGAATTCATCCATCCATCTTTATTCCTGTGCGTTCGCTCTCGTTGAGGGGAGATAAGGAGGAGCCGAATTTGAAAATAAATAATAACTAAATGACCGAGTTGCAAATACTTCCCAAGGGTAAATAAATTAGCATCTGCAAAGTTTATACTATCCAAGAGCCTGTATAAACCCCGCGATTTATTTATTCGGTCCCGTTGCCCGGAGTTTTTTTTTCGCGGAGCGGCCTCGGCAATTAAAAGACTCATAACCGGCGTAATTTAGTAGAGGGCTCCGACGTATTTACCAAAACGCAGCCTCCTATATTTATAAAAGGGCTGCAAATAGAGACTGAAATTTATGGCCTTCCGCCTGATTATCTAATACTCATAAACAGATGAACAACTCCGGGGTCTTCTTTACAGCCTTCCGGGCGAAATTTACAAACAGTGGCCTCGTGGACGGCAGAAGGGCTCGCCATGCAAACACCTACCTTCCTTCCTTGCTTCCTTCCCTTGCCGGGCTCTCTCCTCTGCCTTAGGCACGACCCCACCAAGACCAAGCGCTTTGCAAGCCCCTCCGTCGATTTTCGTTGCAGAGGCAGGAGCTGGCGCCACTTGCTTCGCCTGCGAGGACTGTTAAGCGCGCTTCGCAAGGGCTGCGTTGGGCCTTTTAGGACAATCGATATGATTAGTACTAGGATCCACTTATTAGGGACAGAGCCGCCCTTGAGCACAGGAGGACCCAGGGGAGGCAGTCCAGGCGCCCTCCTAAAGCGTACTTTCTCAAGAGTAACACGCTTAGGATGGCTCCCCTCTACATTTCCCTGTTTTCTTTTCTTCTGGTGATGATGATGATTAATGCGTAATGGAGATTCATTCCCTCCTGGTTTTTGTTTCTTCCTCTTTCCTCCCCTCCCCTCTCCCCCTTGCAGCAGACCGAGGGCTATTCTCACGCTTTAGGCCACGGAGAAAAACGGCTTAAGGGCAGGACTGGCTGGCCTCAGCAGGTCTGGGCGCTGGAACTGAATCAATGAATGAAGCCAGGAACCGTTTCCAGAGAACCGGCTCCACCGAGGTGGCTGGGAGGAGGACTGCGCGCGCGCCCAGGATGGGGGACCCTGTTCTCCCTGGTTGGTCTCTGCCCCATCCCTCGCGCACCCCAAATCCCCAACACTCAGAAGGAGAGAGAGAGAGAGAGAGAGAAATCGTCCGCGACCCGCTTTTTTGTTTGTTTCCGTCTGCTGATCCGCCCTCCCCTTCGCAGCCTTGGAGCGGGGAGCCGGCGGCCGCCTCGGTGAGGACGAGGATCATGTGCAATGTGGAGGCTGCAGAAGGGGGAACAGAGAGAGAGGGGCCCCCGACACGCCTGAGAACGGAAAACTCCCCCTTCCCTGAAGCCAGTAACTCGCTGGCTTGAAAGCCCGGACGTCAAACGATGGACCGTCTGCGCCTTCGGAAGTCAGGCAGGAAGAAGCCTTGCCGGAAACCCGCGCGGGATATCGCGTCGTCTAATGTCGCTTTTGAATGTCTCATGGAACCAGGGTGCCACAGATGTAGATATATATATATATATAGCTATATCACGCGGGATTGTGTGCGGACCTGAAAGGGATCTTGTGTTGCACAAAAGAAGGTGGAAGGCCCGCCAGCCGATCCTGACTTGAGAGTGATTTCCATTTGCTGTCAAGCCATTGCTGAAGGGGGGGGGGGGAGTGGGAGGGGGGAGGAGGAGAAGAGAGGTTGATAATCCGATTTCGTCACAATTTAGGCTGCAGCCCGAAACATCCTGGTCATCGTGAGGATCCTATCGAACACGAGGAGAGCTACTTCGAAGTACACCCACTCTATTAACGCCAGGCCACTCTTGAGGCAACAACTTTCTTTCTGCATGTCAGTGTGCGGATCGGAGCCTTTGCTTCCTTTTCAAAATCTATAGGATCCCCCGCCCTAGCAGGGCTGTAGCCGGAAACCTGAGCACATAAACGGATTTGCTCAGGAGTAAATCCCACAGCTAGGAATGGGATTACTTCCTGGCAAGGATGGAAGGATGCAGATAAGAGCTGGAGGAGTTGAATCCCACCTTTGGACACGATCCAGCGCACATTAAGAACCCCCCAAATTGGATTTCCAAACTCTTGGCTTGGGCTGGACCCATCCATTGGATTTCAGTGGGGCCAGCTATGCGGTCCTCAAGGGGCTTATTCCAAAACCGCCACCCCCCTCCCCATCGGAGTCCATGAAGCTCCTGTGGGTGTAGCAGGGGGGCAGGGAGGGGTAGCTGCCCCTCCATCAATAAAAATCAATAAAAATACATAGCAAACTGAGGTTCTTCCCCTCCCTAACAAAAGTCCTGCCCCCCAACAAAAATCCATGCTATGCCCATGAAACCACCTGAGTCAATAAGCCAAATTGAAGATCACAGCCTGCAATTCTAGGCAGAGCCAAAACTTTCAGGTCCAGGTTGCAGAAATGGAAGGAGGCTCGCTTTGGCTGTAACCCGGCTGCTTTCTTCCGTCTCTGTGCCCTAGGTTTACATTTCCTCTGCTTTCATCCCCTCTCCTCCCCAGTTAAAAGAGAATCTAGTTCAGAAAGAAAGGTGCAAAGTGAAAGAACAGGACTCCCAATCTGCTCCTCCTGTTGTAAATGCACTGTCGCCTGCCTGGCCTGGGACCCGGTATTGCCCGTGGTCGATGGGGGGATTGGCCATGCACTCTAGAGACACTCCCCCCTACAGACGTGCATGAGCTTTCCATACCTTCCTCCCACCACCACTTCACTCATTTCCTGCACCCCCCAAGTTTGGGGGATTGGTTCCTCCTGCACTTGCGGGGGAGGGGAATACTGGGCATGATCCAGCTACAATTAAGCACCATTTAAAAGGTTGCCTGGTTTCTGCCGGAGAAAGTTCAGCACATGGTGATCCCCTGCGTTGAAACCAGTGATTGGCAAGGATGCTTCCCTGTGGCAGGCTTGCCTGTTGTGCCTAGTGTCGTTATTCGTTTTGATGTAAATAAACACAAGGTCTCCCCCTCCGACCATGTCTCTCCTCTCCCAACATCGTTGATTCCATTTCATATTTTTGTTTGGATGTATTTAAACTACCTAAATGGATGCATTTTATACATTTCCTGTACCGGGTTTTCTACCTCAAATCTGTATGACCACTTGCGAAGAGAACAGGTTTGCCTTGCCAAATATTTATGCGGATTTAAAGAATAATAATAATATTAATAATAAAGAAAAGCTTTATGAAGATTTTGCTTTCCTTAAGGCCATCACTCCCTAAAGTCAGACGGATTCCTCGTCTAATCAAGCTGAAACGGAGTGCAAAATCCTCTCTGTTTGAGTTTGGAAACTTATTTTCCTGTTTGTGCTAATGGGAAAACAGCAGTGAGGGAGGAAGTATGAAATTTGCAAGAACAGAACTTGATTAGCAACAGGGAGATAAATAGTGGGGAGATGATCCAGCATTAAGCCCTACTGGTTTATATTTATATTTTTTATAAAGACTGAAAATTTCTGTCTAGAATCTTGTTTGCATCCATGAATTCCCTAGGAGACTGACTACTGTCAACCACCCTGTGCCTAGGAGAGATATAGCACAGGGCGGGCGTTCAAATAAATAGGGTGTCAATCATCTTTATACATGAACAGAAATAACATGAAATTATTTTAAATATACATCATATTTTGAGAAAGCTCTATATTTATTGATATTGCTAGTTGCTGGTGCTGTGTCATAAACATATATGATTTAATACTACAGAGAAAAAATGTTTATAGTTGTGGTAGTTGCTTGAGAGCTTGCAGACCCAACAGAGATTTAAAAAATAAATAAATAAAAGTCTTAGCACTAGGCAGACAGACACAGACCATGATTCACAGCCCCATTAAATGTTAGTACATGGATTCTAGACAGTTGTGCCTTGATGCTAAGCACCTTGATTTGGAAGAATTTATCTGAAATCACCAGAACTTGCATTCAAGTAAACATGGGACATGATTCAACCGAAGTGAGAAGGTTTTGGCTTCTTACCAAATTCAGTAGGAGAGTTAAGCACGCATTTGAATGTTTCCAGCTGAAATCAAGGGGATGTCGGAAGAGAGTTTAGTTGGAGATTTAAGTGTGTGCTTCACATTCCTGGTGGAATTAATTGCTGTTAAAAATGTTTAGAAGCTTTTCAGTTTTACAAGTAACGGGATAGCAACATTTACATCGTCCTCCCCCTATTCTCAGCTGTCACTCCCCTACAGTGTCAGAAATGGTGAAAGTTAGTTTATTGAAAATTGTTGCTGATGCCAAGTTTAAGCAATGTTAAGTCCTCTTTAAAAAATAAAAAAGAGGAAGAGTTTAAGCATGTATCTGCCATTGAAATAAATGGGATTTAAAAGTTGCCCCCTCTTAGATATATATGTATAGTGTGTTTAGTATACACATTGAGACACCTCAGTGTGCTGACTTGGTATATATGAGCAGCATGCACATTACGGGCACTTTAATATGTTTCTCCATAGCATTTGTGGAGCGTACACATTATTTAACAGTGTTTGTGTTTTAATTGAAATGCAGATGCCTAATATGGATGCAGAGGCACTGCATGTGGAAGAAGGGCCCAAAGAGTTAATCTGTCCCACTTCATTCGACACATCCCCCTCTTCTTGGTGAGGACTCCATTAGTGCTAATGTGGCAAATCAAAAGGAAATATTCATTGTTAATTTCAAAAGAAGGACAACACAGCATAGTTGCTTGTCTCTTCTCCCCCTGCTCTTCAAGGCTTAGGAGAAAGAGCAAAAAGAGACAGATCCTAATGAGAGAGAATTCCACCCCCCGCCTCTAAGAACTGTTGCATCAGGACTATTGTGCACTCACAGATTTTGACAAACATTCAGAACTAGCATCAGAGAAGAGGTCTACTATTTTAGAGCCCAAGTCTACCAAATTGGGTAGACTTGGTCTGATAAACTTGTTTCTCAATGGGTAGACCTGCTGTCCCAGTGATTTCTTCTCCCTGTAGTTGAAACCTTTCAATTCTCACTCCTACCCCCCTCCAATTAATTGCTCAGCTACTTCACATTTCCCTTAATTAAAAAACAAAAACACGACAAAACTGGACAACAGCACTTGATTACACTGCGGTTATTGCCCCCCTTTCCTCAGAAGAAAGGGTATTAAACTTTGCTATTTTGCAGGTCTAGCATAACCTCTAGCCCTGTCCAACAGGGATAAGCTAATGATGGACTTTATCTGCATTGGCACAGGCAGGACATTGAAAACCAATGTTGTTTAAATGTAAACATTGTAAAAACAATGTTTACAAACTCAGGGGAAGAAAAGAACATGTGGGAAAGGGTATGAAATTAGACCTGAATTAGATAATGGACAACGGTCTTTGCGGCTGCCTGCAGTGGGGCAGATCCACACTCAGGACACCAGTGTTGCTGCTGCTTACCTAGTTGGGGCAGGGATGAGGCTGGGTGGGGATGAGGTTGGGGCTTTGAGAGCACCAGATAGACTCTTTTGGTGGTTCCAGGTGCCTCCACCCAGGCAGCCCCATCGAGGTAAGCAGCAGAAACAGTGGCATCAAAAGGCGAGCTCCATTCTACCATGTGCGCTGCTACTGCTATTCTAAAAGCCAGGATTTCTGAGTAGTTTTTCATGGAGCGGCAATTACTTCTCCACCAAGGAAGGAAGCTTCAGTATGAATCAGGAAGTTCATTCACTGGGTGTGTCACTTGGGAATGCCTTTGACTAATTACCTAGCCCTGCTTTCCCAAATGTCCCTCATTTGCACTGAAAGATAGAAACAGGCAGTCTCAAAAACACACTGGCCCAAGAGCTCATGCAGATTTAGCCTCTTCTTTCTGATTCTACAAGGGCTGGAGACTTGCTTTAAAAAATAAAAAGAGCCTGGGGGCTATAGTTTTAACCCCTCCACACACAAGCATCCACGTTTCAGCAAGATCTCCAGTGCTATGCCATTCCTACTAGACCTCCTGGGAAAGCTTTGACAGCAATAAACATGTTAGAGCACACAGTGTAGGATGCTGGACGCATTCATTGTACTCCTTGGACTGCAAATTGGTGGGCATAAACCTTGATACTTAGAGAGAAGCTCCTCCCCTTTCCTCCTCATACCAAGTCTTGCCTTGACTTTTCTGGTAAGCTAGGAATCTTACCAGAACATATTGCAATATACTGCAAATGTTGCAATAACTAAACCTAATTCAAACATGGGAACAGAATCTTGACCCATATATGAGACTGAGTGTGCTACTCCTTTTCTGCCAAGTGCTGCCATTAAAGTAAGCCTTTGGGGAAGATGTCCAAAGCCCCCACTTAGCAGATTGAGCAGGAGGATTGCCAAGGAAAGCAGAGCCGTTACACCACATTTCAAAGTCACTGTACTATTATATATTGCCCAGTGCAGGGTCTACAGATTTTGCCATAGGGGCAAAAATGAGCACAGCTGCACCTCTCTATTTCTCTCTCTCTCTCTCTCCCACTCTCTGTACACATGTGCATGCACACGCACACTCACAAATATACATGCATAATTCTGCCAAAAATATTTTTCTTGATTTGCACAACTAACACAGCATTCTTCATTAAGTATTCTCCCAAGAAGAGGATTTTGTGTCACGGAGGCCTCAGTCCTACTTGTGTCCATTTTGTAAGCACCATGATTGAATTTAATAGGACTTCATTCTATGTAGACAGGGAGAGGTCTGCATTGCACTTTGAGAAAGAGAGATGGAAAAGGTCAAACTGCTCTTGACTTTCTGTCTCTTATTATTGAGTCTCTCACACATGGACATTTCCGGAGAATGGAAGGCAGAACAAAAGAGGGAGGGAACTAAAATTTTCATTAAAGCCCAGGTGTGGAAACAAATGGCAATCATTATACAGTGGTCCCTCGGGTTACAGACTCTTCAGGTTACAGGCGCTTCAGGTTACAGACTCCGCTAACCCAGAAACAGTACCTCAGGTTAAGAACTCTGCTTCAGGATGAGAATAGAAATCGTGCGGTGGCAGCAGCGGGAGGCCCCATTAGCTAAAGTGGTGCTTCAGGTTAAGAACAGTTTCAGGTTAAGAACAGACCTCTGGAACGAATTAAGTTCTTAACCTGAGGTACCACTGTAAATGACAATCATTGGCCCCTAGCGTCAAAGAAAAATTAGCTGCCAAATGAACGGGAGCTGAAAATGCATCACTATTGGTTCCAGGTGAGCTTCACTGAGAAGAGCATTCCTTGAATGGGCAGCGGCCAGCCAAAAGGCTTGTCCTCCTGTTGTCACCCTCTGGGCTACTCCTGTTGGGCACAGACAGAAGGGCCTCTGATGATGATCAAATCAAGCAAGTTCTCTATCAATACAAGGAGAGAGACTAGAGGCACCCAGCGATGGACTGATAAGTGCACACAGTATCAAGGTCCTTAAGTGATTAGATGATTTCGTCTCCAAGTGTTGAATTCTTTCAGCTTCAGGCCTTCGGGGTGCTCCATGGAGTATGGGATGTTTATTTCAACCACCTAGGTTCCTTTATCCAGGCAGGATTACCAGTAAAACCAATAGAGGCCTTGCTTAGAGGAAAGGGGATTTGCAAGCTACATAATAAGCCACATATTCATAACATACCATGTTAATCATAATGGAATGCAACCCAAACTGCTTTCTCTTGCTGTGTTGATCACGTAGATGACAGAGGATGCTGTTAACATATTGGCTCTATTGGTGGAAATACTTCTGGTAACAGGATTCATGAAAACGACCCCCATTCTTTCCCACACTCGCTGGCTTCATTCCTGTAACATGGATTACTGAGGCTTTAATTTCATGACAGCAACAGCAGGGAAGGAAAACCCTCCAACGTAAAGAGGGGCCTAGCTGAGGTGTGAGCCCGGGAGATTGAGAAGGTAGCATAAATCGATGCAGTCAATAAACCTGGTGACAATCCCATGGAGATTCTGCCACAACCAACATATAACCATTCTGTATGCTGCTCGAAGGTCATCTACACGCAACCTGAACATCAGGTGGAAACTGCAAACTATCCTGAGTATCCAGGAATCATTTAAGAACATAAGAGCAGCCCACTTGGACCAGTCCAATGGCCTCTTTAGTCCAGCATCCTGTTTTCACAGTGGCCAACCAGATGCCTATGGGAAGCTCACAAGCAAGGTCTGAGTGCAACAGTGCTCTCCCCACATGTGATTCTTAGCAGGTGGTATTCAGAGAGATACTGTCTCCAACAGTGTAGATAGAATATAGTCATCATGCCTAGTAGCCACTGATAGCCTTATCATTCCTGAATTTCTCTCCTCCTCTTTTGAAACCACCTAGTGTAGTGTCCACAACTATATTAGGGCTCTCTATATCAGTACACAATTTACATTAGGGATGGGGAACCTGCGGCCCTCCAGGTGCTCTCGGACTACAATTCCCACAATCCCTATCACAGGGCATGGCTGCTGGGCCTGATGGGATCAAAACATTTCTAGCCTTAGGATTTAAGGTATCAACCTAAGAAGAGAGAAACAGGTAGAGGAAATAATCATGGGAAATACTTGAAAGGAGAAATGTGTGTTTGTGTGTGTTAGTTCTGTACTCTAAACCCAGTTGCTGTGTGTATGCCAGCATTCCACTGGAATTTCCCCCAGTGTGGATGGCACTCCTAGACCACACCTTTATGGATCTATGTGCATATAAATAATGAATAGTCACAACTGAACCAGAGAAGAAGAAAGAAAGAAAGAAAGAGTTGCACAGTTTGCATAAACATTACACTCAGTTTATTTACACTGGGGAAGACACCTTGGGCTGCTTTCTGGTACTGTACAAAATACTGTGCTGTGCCAGAAGCCCACCCTATGGCTAGGAAGAGGTGCTATTTCCTGACATTTCCCAGCTGTTTTTTCTCTGTGGTGGCAAGAGCTGGGGCGGCGTAAGTGACTGAGCTACAAAACAAAAAAGACCCCCGTGTCCTTAGTTAGCCCCAGCCCCCGCTCTGTAATACTGGGAAAAATAATACCGACATTCTGGGGCAGGGGAAGGTTGTAAAGATCCCCCAAAGATAATAACAGATTTGAAGTGCTTTGAACACTAGAAAGTGCTCTGCAAATGTTATGGATGATGATGAGAATGCATTGTCGGCAAATCTCTCTCCAGTCATGGTTTCAAAAAGTATCCAAACAGGAGCCAATGCTTCTTTCCAAACATGGTAAACATACATAAGCAGCATAAGCTACAGATGCATCCTATAAGCCGAGTTCTTGCGAATGATTTCTGTTCCTTTGCTATTTGTCATTCAAAATGTCCCTGAATAGAAAGCATAAGCACTGTGTGATCTGATAGAATATAAATGGCAACCCAGAACCACTGCTGGATTGGGAACACCCCTGAACTTTCTGCTTTAATTGAATACAATGGTGAATGTTGCATTGGAGGTTTCAGATGCGCTGTTTAAAGTCCCAGTTAAAGTTTCTGCTGGACAGGAAAGAAAAATGACCTCCCTGTCTCCATTACGCAAGCCAGGAAAGGGGCATAGGAGTATTAGGTGTGCCTCTTTGATCCTAGAGGCTAACCCTTGCCTTATATCATGTCTACACTTATCCCTGTACAGCATTAGCTCTTGTCAAGGCATTTTTCAAAATCTTAGCTACCCTCTCCACCCCCTTGTTGCTTAATTATCCGTTGAGAAATCTGAGAGGGCTCCCCCTCCCCCCTCCATCCACCCAATCTCCTCTCTCTGTGGACTTGGCTCCCCCCCCCCCCCATTTCTTGGTTTAGGTATTCCTTGCCAATTCAAAGATGGCAGGAGGGCAAAACGAATGAGCAAACAAAAGCAACGAAAAACATTGTCACACTACACCGTATTCTGGATTTTTGTATCTCCCTGGACCGCATGCCATAGCCTCCCCTTTCACTCTGCATGCACAGAGGCACAAAGAGAGCTTGAATAGTGTGATCACTAAAGGAAACCTGCTGGCCAGAAATCTTCCCCTTGGATAGAGGGCACTGATGCACATGCACATGCAAGCAGCGTTTTATTATTCTACAACATGTTCCTGACCTAACAACAGTGTCTTGGTGGAAACATTTATCCACAATGTGAGTGTTGCTGCTATCCTGCGATACATATGATTTATATTTATGAGCTTCCCCATAAAATAAATTGTCTAGGTGGCAGTAGCAAAATAAAAATAAATAAAAGCACAAGAATAAAACATTACACCCCACCCCTTTTTTCTGGGGGGACACAGGGGTATGCGTACCCCTAACATTTTGTGAATCTTCGTACTTTTGTCCATTTACTGTATTTATTTTTCCCAATTTGAACAATAAAATGGTATTTTCTTGAGTCAAAATGACAGTACCCATTTTTAAAGAAAAAAGCTCTCTCTCTCTCTCTCTCTCTCTCTCTCTCTCTCTCTCCATCCCACAATAAGACAAAGCGTCATAAAAACTAAAGCAGCACACCATACACAGCACAAAACCAGAACAGCCACCAAATTTATACACTAAAACCACCCACCATAGTGCAGCAACTTAAAAATAAAAATGTTAAAAGGAGAATAAAAAGCTCTTGACCTGATGCCAAAAATGCAGCAATGTGGGTGCCAGGCAAGTGTCCCAAGGAAAGCACACCATGGCTTGACCACATGTAGGACCAATAGCTTTGTGCTCATTGATTCTTTTTCATTGCTGCTACCTTGTGTTTACCTTTACCTTTACCTTGTGTTTATATAGTCAGCCCCATAATGCCCGAAATACTAAACATACTTTGGCAGCAGTTCTGACCACCTTGCAAGGTAGGCCAGGACAATTACCCTCCTATTATATATGGGTGAGCTGAACCCCAACATCTTCCTTAAGACCAGGCGGCTGAACTAAAATTTGACTTAGGAACTTCCAGTGCATCGACCCTGTGATGAAGGAACATCATCTTATTCCCTAAGATGGTGCACAATACCTGCCTCGGATGCGGGTGGCGCTGTGGTCTAAACCACTGAGCCACTTGGGCTTGCCGATCAGAAGGTCGGTGGTTTGAATCCCCATGACGGGGTGAGCTCCCGTTGCTCTGTCCCAGCTCCTGCCAACCTAGCAGTTTGAAAGCATGCCAGTGCAAGTAGATAAATAGGTACCACTGTGGTGGGAAGGTAAATGGGGTTTTCGAGCGCTCTGGCTTCAGTCATGGTGTTTCGTTGCACCAGAAGCGGTTTTGTCATGCTAGCCACATGACTCAGAAAGCTGTCTGTGGACAGACGCCGGTTTCTCAGTCTGAAGTGAGATGAGCGCAGCACCCCATAGTCATCTTTGACTGGACTTAACTGTCCAGGGGTCCTTTACCTTTTTTTACCACTACAGCCACCTATTGTCAAGCTTTTCTTTCCAACCCTGAAGGCTAGAAACTTCATCATTATTTTTGAACAGAAGCTGGGAATCTCCCATCTAGTGTGCCCAAAGCATGGCTAATCACTCACGGGTGCCGTACTGACAGCATGTACGGTGACAAGGTAAGCAGCTAGCCCTGCAGGGAATCGCCCACTCAATGACTCATCTCCCCACTTACGTGTTCGGCCTTTTGGCAAATTATCTCGTCTCTTCCCCCCTCCCCGCCCCCCCCATCCCAAGCACACACAGTTTCCTTCAGAAAGCTGCAGTGTTGTTTCTTTCTTGGTATTTATGAGACTGTTTATCTGATTTCAAAGGAGCCAATTCTTATCTCGGAAGCGGCAAGGAAGGGGTTAAACGGGACAGCCCCGTAGACAGCATGGAGCCAAATAAAATACCAATCTGACAAAAGGGGGGTCGGGCGGGCTGGGAAACTAGAAAGAAAAACAGGAGTGGGAAAGGCACATGGAAGCAAAACTGAAATGGAATGGGGAATGGCTTTTTGGGTGCCTGAGAAAGCGTATGCCCCTCTGTTGGGTGGCAAGGCCCTGGCTGAAGATGGTCGACTCTACACAGAGAGCCAGCCTTTGCTTCTTGCTGCTATTTCTTCCCTGGCTTGGTTTGGAAGGATAGAGCGGCCATTGTCTCACCCAGACCAGAGGAAGAAAAATAAAACACGGCGCTGGGAGATTCAGCGCCGCCTGGCCTAGTCCAAGGGCTTTCCGCACAGAGGAGTCCACAACACAAGAGGCCTTCAGGAGACGTGTGAGGGCACCATTAACACTGAGACCCCTCACTTGCGTCCTGCGGATCGCAGGCCCCGTTAAAGTTAATGAGAGGTACCTACAAACATTTCCACAAGCCAAGAAGAGGGAGTTCAGTGAAAGTCCAGGGGAAGTGCTTCAAAGGCAGCAAAGTATTATTGCTTCATTTCCCCCCTGGGTAAGTTTGTATGCATAGCTGTACAAAAATTGGAGGGGGGGGGGAGAAGAGGGAGGAGAAGAAAAGTTATAGCTGCTACTGTGCCTAACTTAGCTATATGGCCAGAAAGCGGGTAACAAGGTCATGCCCACTGCAGTGCCATGGGGGGAAAGTTGCAGCCACCTATCTCTTGCATGAAGCTTTTGGGTGTTGATGGGAATCCACAGATCAGAACCAAAGGCTGACAGGTGGGTCTCCTGTGAAAGGTGGAAAGTGTGTGGAACTGTGGGGAGACCATCTGGGCTGTGAGTCCTGGAAGACCTGCTCCCTGCCTTGCAGGCCTTTTCCACCTGGCCTGGGAGGGCAGGACTGACTCCAGCTACAAAAGGCTGTTGAGGTGGCCAGAGACCATCTTGACTGTCTCTTAATGCAGATCCAGGTCATGGAGCCTGAGCTTCCACAACCATCATCCACCATGATGCAACAACAACAGATACGTTCTATGCTTATATTTTCTTACTACTTGTGCTCTTTTAAATGTGCATTTTATATTTGACTTCCATTATTAATGTTTTCTTTTGAAATGTTTAAGACACTTTTTCATTAATTTTACTGCATTAAATGTGCATTCTGTAGTTGACCTTCTCTGTATTGTTTTATTTTTAAATCTTTTAAGGTAATCTTTTAGTTTCTGGTTCATTACACTCCTTTGAATATATACTTAATATTTGACTTCCTTCTGTAATGGCTTAGTCTGAATTGTTTTATTTGATGCTTTAATGTCGGTTGCCTTGTGATTTCTTTCTTTAAAATATGAAGCGGTACAGATATGAAATGGGAAAAACCTCCTGCATATTTATTTTTTTTAATGAAAAAAACTCTTTAAAAAAGACTCCAAGGAGATAGTAAAAGAGAGGAAAATTATCAGAAAACCACCCTTTTAACCAGATAAGGAGCTCTATTGGCCTTGTTAAAAAAATACAGGAGAACCAGAGCAGGTGGTGGGGAACCTGAGGCTCTTCAGATGTTGGGCTCCCAATTCCCATCAGTCCCAGCCAACATGGCAAATGGACACGGGCGATGGCAGTTGGAGTCCAGGAAAATCTGGAGAGCCAAAGGTCCCCCTTGCCCTGGCCTGGAGAATTGCACATCCAATCTCTAGCATGAATCTGAAAGTTGTGATCAGTAAACAATATAGTGGTACCTCGGGTTAAGTACTTAATTTGTTCCAGAGGTCCGTTCTTAACCTGAAACTGTTCTTAACCTGAAGCACCACTTTAGCTAATGGGGCCTCCTGCTGCTGCTGTGCTGCCGGAGCACGATTTCTGTTCTCATCCTGAAGCAAAGTTTTTAACCTGAAGCACTATTTCTGGGTTAGTGGAGTCTGTAACCTGAAGTGTATGTAACCTGAAGCGTATGTAGCCTGAGGTACCACTGTATTCCTTGATCTTGAAAATGAAAGTTACTCATTTTAACTGGGAAAAGGATACACAGGAGAACATAACGTAAGATTTCATCTTGGGTAACTAAAAATGTTGCAAGGATTGCTGCCCTGGACTCCTATGGAAGGAAGTGGGGAATAGATGATAATAACAACAGCAACTGTCCCCCTCAAGAAAAGCTTTTATTTAAGGTTCACTTTTATTGGTGTGTGACTTCCAACCGTCAGAAACAAAATTATAATCTCAGGGATGGCAAATGCTGAGAAGTCAGGCTCTAGGAACATGTATACATTTTTTAAAAACAACAACACACACACGCTGGAAATATTTTTTAAAAACACATGTTATTCTCTTAGCTCCATGAGCACAACATACAGGTAATAACAGCTTGGAGGGAGATCTTTAGATCGGAGAAACAGTGTATGTAACAAGATGGTAGTGCTGATTCTCAGGTCTAGGAAACTGACCTTTCCATTCTTCAAAGAGCAGGTCCCATTCTGGGGATACTCCTTGATCCAGCTCTGTCACTGGAGCTATAGCCATAGCCAACAATTGCTATGTTCTACCTCTGTAGCCAGAGGCATCATGCCTCCGAATACCAATGACTGGGAATCACAGTTGTTGTTGTACTTACATTCAATTCGCAGGCACCTGGTTGGCTACTGTGGGAACAGGATGTTGGACTAGATGGGCCATTGGCCTGACCCAGCAGCTGCTTCTTATGTTCTTTAGGAGGCTGAAGTGGCCTCAGTGGCATGGAATACCTTTTGCCAGTTTTAGGCTCGTCCATCATCTGAATAAGGATAGCTTAGCAACATTGATCCATTCTCCAGTAACATTCCAGCTGGAGTACTATCATGCATTAGACATAGGTTTGCCTTTGAGGATCAAGACTTTGAGTTGAGGCCCTTTCCCTAGTATCATCAGTTCCTGAAGTATGTTATGCTCACACAAAGCTGAGGGCCTTTTCTGAGGTGGCACATCTTGACTTTGGAACATTCTCCTTATGCAGAAGATTGACCAGTGTCAACATCACAGGACTTCTCCACATCATCGTTTAGTGTGGATTAGAATCCGACTGTGCCTCCATTTATGTGGTGTTGTCCACACAACACTTTCTCAACTGCAATCTCACTGTCCCCTCTCTCACACACACCCTGCCAAGACACTACCGATGTCTCCTAACCTTGTGCACACTGCAGTATCACGTGCATTAGAATCTGCCCATATCCCCCTTTGTGTAGCTTTGTGTATACTTCCTGAAATGGAGCAGCTGTGGATATGTGTGTTTACTGTTAAACACTCAGATTTGTACATAAGCACACATTTGAGGCAAAACAGCAACACATATTCAATAAATTATCCTGGTAGGTTTTTTTTTGTTTTTTTTAAGGGTGTGTGTGTGCCTGTACCAGATTAAATTAAGTCACTACTCCACTGCTTATTGAAACCTTAATTGATTTTGCTATCAACTTGTAAAAAATGCATTTGTTTTATTTGTTCCATTCACATTCATTCATTCACACACATTGTTATTTGCCCTTTTTTGGTCTCTCTTTTAAATTCTTGTGTTTCTTTGCCACTGCCGTTGGTGGCTGTGAACCTGTGATCCTCCAGCTGTTGGACTCAAACTCCCATTAGCCCCGGTCAAATATGATGGTCCAGGAATATTTGGAAGCTGGCCATCTGTGGCCTGCATTCCACATGCCTAACACACACTTTTATCAGATACAAAATAAAGTTTAACATGAAGCATCACTATTATGACTTAACCATAAAGCAACCTTTCAGAATGCTGTTCTCAGGACACACTGCACTGCTCACTTTACTGTTTATATATCTAAGAATAGGCTTTTGAACTTTTGCTAGAAATATGCCTCCCAATAATCTTTCCACTCCCCTTCACAATGACATCCCTGCCTATAGATATTTATTTGCACATTCATTTCTGTATATATATAAAACTCAGAAATGTGTGGATTACAACCAGTGGCAGACCTTGGTGTCTCAGATTTCAGTGGCGCCCTGTGCCATGCCAAAACCCATCACGGTCCCCTGCCTCTCACCTTCTGTTAGATGTCAGAGTTGCAGTGCCTGCTGTGGTTCTCAAGAAGTTCTGTGCCTTGTGTGATTGAACCAGTCACACTCCCCTGGATAAGTCTTTGCTTACGACATACTACGGTCTTCATAACTGCTAGCACATAAACTGCTAGCACTGACACTTAATTAGAGGAAGGATATTTCAGAGTAACAAAATCCTCCTTTATTCCTCTGCTGCAGGGGATGGAAAATAAGACAGGAGGACATAGTAGTAATTACTCCCAAAGTCTCTATGAACATATTCCCAGAGACTAAGGGACTTCATGTTCAGTATCATGACATGGGAATAAGGCTTTGAGCTGGTTTATACATGTGTTCATCACTTGCTTACTATAGCATCAAGAGAAATTAGCCACCACGTGTTTATCATCACAGAAGAGAATTTTTCGCTCACACAGCATTTTTTTTTTAAAGTGATGTTCTTTCACACATAGGAAGCTTACACCGAGCTCAACTATAGCTCAGCATTGTCAGCTTCTCCTCCCTACAACAAAAGGCAGCTCTCCTTGGTCTGGGACAGAAGCCTTTTACATCACCTGCTACCTGAGCCTTTTAAATGAAAATGCCAGGGATCAGGAATTTTTGCATGCAAGGCATGTGCTCTGTCACCAAGGTCCTGTACAAACCCTCATTGAAACCAATGAAGTGCATGCAAGGGGAAAGCAGCCTTTAGGGTGACCACTTTGGGAAGGGTCCCCAGGCTCATTTTCTTTAGTCCACGGGGGATTGGCAGACAATGGGTTTCTCTATCAAGAAAGGGAAAGGTTTCAACCAATCATCATGCTTGAACTTCTAGGAAGAGCAGTGGAATGAAGGGACTGGCCTTCTGGATTAGACATTAAGCCTGTGAGGCAGACAGCTTGCCAAAAGGGAGATTTTGTACATGTAGATGGGCAATTGTGTGCGAAGGTGGTTTGAAGCTGTGTCATATTTTCCTCCCTGTAACTTTGCTTACATTTTCTAAAGGAAGCGCCTGACAGTTCTTGTCATTGAAGGTCCCCCCCCCCAAGCCCTTTAGATGGCTCCTTCAGGGAGGGTAATTGGGCCATAATTTGTTTTTTATGTCAAGATGGCGTCAAAGATAAGGTGGATGTTTCAGAGTTTGGGGACTAAAGAGACAGGAGAAATCCTGACCTGGGCCCGACCTCGAAATAATGGCCAAAAGCCCCAGTAAGTAACAGTTGCAGGTGAAAGATTTACAGCCAGCAAGGCCTTTGATCCTCACCCATCCTTCCAGTCTCTCAGGACCTTGGCCAGCTTTCAAATAAAAGAACTGCAATGTCTTCTTTGCATTGCCTGCCCCTAGCCTTTCCCACATATGGGTCTACTGGAATCTCCAACCTAGACAGCCCATTCAGATCGAGTCTTCTGTGCTAGAGAGTCTTGTAACTCCTCTCTCGGCAGCCAAAAATGCTGTGAATTGATGAACTGATGGGAGAACACCCAGTAGGGCAAATCCTTCCTAGATAAAACACAAGTGAGACACCACATTGTTCTTTATAAAGTCAAACCGAAGTACTTTCCAAGGCAGCACAGATTGGTTGATTGCAAACGGTTTAGAAAATGGTTTAGGGTCTACCAGTGCTGTTTGCTGGGTTTTGATGCTACTGATGAAAGGAATTAATTGATGGATTTCCTACGCACACTCCTAAGGCTCTTCATGCAAGTCAAGTGATCCCGATGGAGCCCATGCTGGCCAGTGCACCAATACATTTTTAGTTTCTCTAAGGTCCATCTAACTCTGCTTAATGCTAACACAAACATGTCCCACAATACTGTAGGTAACCACAGAAAATTGACACTGAGCTTGGCTGAGCTCACAAATGGCAACAAGGAGCACAGAAAGCCATATCACAAGTGGTCCATTCAAAATGTGTCATCACTGTGGAACCTGGTTATTCTTCACAAAGTAATCAGTATTTGACAAAGCAGATATATCAGAAATGATGGAAATCATTTAATGTTATCATTAAAACAGTAGCAGAAGGAATAGTTTGGGTTTAAACAGTGCTGCTTCTGTACAATATATAGGAGGCATCCAGCTCAAATCTATGGCTCTATGGTTTTTGAAAGATTAAGGTTAAAAACTATTTGGCCTTTGAAATAAGCTTCTGTCTTTCTGCCTCATTTGCAAGGCATTTTATAATTTCTTTATCCTTTTAGTGAGCACATGGCTGAGATCACCATATCCTTGCAGTAGGATGTTTCTTTTTCCATTAAAAAGATGTCTGCAGTGCTCTGTGGCCGTCCGTGCTGTTGCCCTGGTTTTTGACTAAGCTGCAGGCAACTGGGGATGCTGGCTACACAGCGCCCGAGATTGATGCCTTGCTGATTTTCTTGTTAATGGAAACTTAACCTTAGAGAAATCACACACAGACCCTTTTCTGCACTAACCTCACTTCTTTAAAAAATCAACTAATAAACAGCTGTTGGGAGTAGGGTAGACAGCCTTCCTATCTTCCTGTGCTTATAGGAAAGCCTAGCTGGGGACATCTGTCTTGAGAGATAATGGCATGTGCCTCTTCTCTGGGGTGCACCTATATGGGTGATAATATTCCTCAAAGTTTAATCTATTTTCTATGTTCATTCCTCTTGTTCCTTTTAGTGCACCCTCATTTGTGCTGCTATAGAAACCAAAGCTGTAGGAACATAATTAAAATACATGCTAGAAAGCAGCTTCAAAAACAAGTTTAAGAAAAGCTGGAAGGGGGCAGGGTGGTGGAAGACTTTCTAATAGCCTGGGAAGAGCTAAACCTGTCTCCAAAAGCAATGGAGACGTAAACTCAACTCCAGGTCTTGAATTAGTAGCCTTAGAAAAACTAATTAGTCATCCCTTCTTATGTACACTGGGTAAATATAAAATATAAGCCTCAGCTATTACTATAGACTCAAGCCTGTTTGATAACAGATTGCCTATAAAATAAACCCTCAACCATTAAATCTCCATTCATGTTCTCCACTATCCTCCAATCTGCCCTTTATAACAGGGATGCTGAGAAAAATCAAAGCCTGGCTTTTATCAAACATTATGGAAAGGGTGGAGAAACAACTTCTTCAGGGATCCAATCCAATGTGCACAGTGCATTTCATTCTCAACCAGGCCATTTTTAAAAAGCCAGATTTTTTATGATATTCATATCCCTTAATACTGCATAATCCTACTTCCGGTATCTGACAAGCACTTCTATGGAAAGAGTCCTGTTTGTGACAGGAAAATGGCTGCAGTCCCTGTTAACAGCTGTGGAAAATGTTCCTTACCCAATCAGCAAAACACAGACCTGCGGCTGAGAGGGAAGGGGAGGGGCACAAACACTGCCAAGGTTAGAAGGCTGCAAAACCAGCTGTGCTTGCTTAGATGATACTGCCCTCATATGGTGAAAAAGCATACAGGATCACAGAATGATCACAGTCCAGTACTCAGATTATAATGTGCTAGTCTAGAACACTGATGCAGAAGTCACTCAGTTCAGAGATCGGTGGCTTGAAAGCTACATGCCTTTGCCCCAAGAACAAGCTATGAGCATTATAATGGAAACCTCTCAGAAAACAATCCATTTATATAGTGGAAGCACAACAGGACACACTTGAACTATCCTTGGTGTGCTTTGTCCTTGGCGCCCCTTCTGCCAGCTTTAAGTGGATTCTCGAAGGCTCTTCTTGGTAACAATTTCTCAAAGGGTAGTTAAAATGGCTGATTACTAACATAACAACAGCAATAGCCCAAAGAGAATAGAAGTGGTTTGGAACACTGAGTATAAATTTAAAAATGTGACAAGTTTACAAGGAAAGACATTTCACTATACTTTATTTATATATTTATTTTAAAAACAGAGCTCTGTGTTCTCTATAATGTTCAATGAATTCCTGCAACTGAAATGTGACCTATTCTGACTATATAGTTGTGACAAGATTTTCAAGCAGTGCTTCCTGTTCAAACTTGTCAACATAAACGAATTGCTATTTTGCCTGTCATAAGACTAAACTCAAATTTCAACACAGATTTCAGATGATGCAGTGAAAATCTATAATATGTACTAAGACAGCTTTATCCTGGAATATATTGTCTATGCACAAACACAATTATGCTATTTAATTTATGTTGGCATGCATCCTGCACTCCCTAAAAGCTGCTCAGGGCAGCACAAATAGGCAGCTCTTGTTCTACGCCATACCTTTACCCATAGAACCATATAGGCTGAACCATATAGCGACTTATCCATATTCACAAAGTGAGCTTCTTGGCTGGCTGGGCCTTTAACACTGATCTCCTCAGCCTTAGTCACAACACTCTATCCACTACACCATTTACTATTTGTCATTGAGGGAAGCCACCTTTTTTCCTTTGCACCACCAGACAACTGCTCTTCATCCTGTCCATGGTATTTGCTTGCACTTGAAATTGTAAGTCAGTTGGCAGACATCATGAGGTACATAATATAGAATAGAATAGAATAGAATAGAAATTTATTGTCATTGTCCGTATATACACAGTATACACAACAACGAAAATCAAACACCCACCCAAAGACCGGCTTCACATACACATTTGCACGTACCTCCAACACTCTCATCCCATTCAGACATAATCTATAAAACATACATAATCCAGAATATAACATGACCTATTAAAAGCATAACATGACCTAAACCCTATCTCATTCCTTCCTACTCCCTGCTTGCTATTTCTTACAACTGGCCCTGAGATCATTATTTAGTGCAATCAGAGCTCTTGGATAGAAACTATTCAGAAGGCGTGTGGTTCGTGTTTTCATTGTCCTATATCTTCTGCCCGAAGGCAACAGTTCAAAGAAGTTGTGAGCAGGATGGGTGGGATCTCTCAGGATATTGTGTGACTTCTTCAAAGTGCGAGACGTGAAGATCTCATCCAGGGTTGGTAGCTGGAGCCCTATAACATTCTGGGCGATTTTTGTTATTCTCAGTAAAGCTTTTTTATCCGTTTCAGAGCTGCTTCCGTACCACGATAATATACTATAGGTTAAGACACTCTCAATGGTACTGTGATAATAGGACAGGAGTAGGTGCTGAGATAGATTCAGTCCCCTGAGCATTCTCAGGAAATACAACCTCCCCTGCACCTTCCTCACAACCATGTTAATATTTGCAGTCCATGAGAGGTCCTCAGAGATATAAATGCCCAGGTATTTAAAACTACCAACCCTCTCCACCTCCTCGCCATTTATGTGCAATGGTAAAAATACACTTTTCTTTCTCCTAAAATCAACTATGAGTTCTTTGGGTTTTTTGGTGTTAAGCATAAGATTGTTTTCTTTACACCATTGAATTAACCCCTGTACTTCTTTCCTATAAGCAGTCTCATCGTTCTCACTAATGAGCCCCACCACTGTTGTATCATCCGCAAATTTGATGATTGTGTTGGACTTATACAGTGGGGTACAATCAGATGTGTACAGGGAATAGAGAAAGGGACTTAGCACACATCCCTGAGGAGCTCCTGTGCCTAATACTAGAGTAGAAGAATAGTAAGGTCCCATTCTCACTGTCTGCGGCCTGTCAGTCAGGAAATTCCTTACCCACAGACAGATCTTCTGATGTATACCCAAATTGATCATTTTAAGAAATAACCTGTCTGGCAAAATTGTATTGAAGGCAGAACTGTAGTCCACAAACAACAGCCTTGCATAGGTTCCCTGTCGTTCTAAATGACTCAGTACAGTGTGGACAACGGTGGAAATAGCATCATCAGTAGATCTATTTCTTCTGTATGCAAACTGGAACGGGTCTAGAGTGGATGGAAGACCAGCCTTAATGTGATCTAGCACCAATCTCTCGAAACATTTCATAACGACAGATGTTAGGGCTATTGGTCTATAGTCATTGAGAGATACCACCACTGACTGCTTCCAAGCTTTCAGTTTCCAAAATATGGAATACTGGTAAGCAACTGGGTATGACCAGGTCAAGTACAAAATGTCTGAAGTTGAGAAAAGGTTTTGTGCTTTTTCTTCCCGCATGGGTGATGCAAGTGTCTTCCTATGCCCATCATTTGAGGATTTCAGCAAACATAGTATTAACACCTATAAATGAGTACATTTACAAGGAAAACTGCAACCAGCAAAACTGATCATTTATTAAAAATGCACCTCAGGCATTGACATCTTTGTCCAACAGCACAGAGTTTTAACTTACAGTGGAAGGAAGGATACACTATACATCTTAGAGAAAAGAACTCTACAGTTTCACTGTAAGTCACAAGGTTGCTTTAAGAGTACACAGTTATTATTTCACAATGAAAGCTTGCCTAAAACATTTGGCATAAAGATCAGAACAAGACATTGAAGGCCCACCAGAATGAATGAAGGGGAAGGGATGTTGTTTTCCTCCAGTAAGCCTGTTATATGTCAAAGGGGTGTAAAACACAGATTAGCAGGTAAGTTGTCATGTTTTTCTAGTGTGTATCAGGACAAGAAGGGAGGGATGAAGGCAACGTAATAAAAGGCAAACTCCATAAGCTCATGTTTGAAAATTGTAAAAAAACCCAAAACTACACCTCAAAAACAACCAGCAGGAAAAAACTATTGCTAAGCATTTCATTGAAATTCTGAGTTTAAGGCATGAGCCCCTTCCCCTCCAGAAACATTTGAAATTCAACATCTAAGGTATTAATAAATGAGAATAGGTAAATTCTACAGAAGAGCAAGAATTATCCTGCACCACTATCACACTTTTAAGAAACAAACAAATCCAAGCACACCCTTAGATTCACAACTGAGCATGTGGGATATTACAAGTGAGGGAACACTGATGTTCTGCTTCATTATAGCAGGGCCCTTTAATCAATTGTTCCAGTACTGAGATATTTCTTTTAGGATAGCTGTCCTGAAGATTCATCAGTCCCTCATCTCAACACACAGGGCGAAGTGACACTAGTGCACTGAATACAACAGTCTGCCTTTTAAGTCTTAACAACTTTATCAAAATGCTTTTTTCTAATATGCCAAGGGGTTCCATCTTATTTACATTAGAATTTATCAACATGAGGTAAAGTGCAAGGCTCCCAAACCCACCCACCCCCACAAAAATTGCATTTGGCTAATATATAGTTATCACAAAATTTAAAATACTGTTTTAGTAAGTTCTCTCTCAAGACAAGTCACCAATTGCTGCATTTCTGGGATATATCTTGCTCATGGCTTTTCAAATCTGCTTTCGAAAATCTGAAAAAATATCCTAGCCATGAGCTACTTTGGCTTTGCTGACGTTTACACAGATACGTTTACTGATAAAATATTTCAGGTGGCAGGGGAAAAAAGGTTTGATTGAATTAGTCTATGAATCTAAGACTTAGGAGTTCTGCAAGAACAACTGCAGGACTTAACTTTTGAATCATATTTCATGATATGCCTTGCAAGACAAAATCTGAAATTTAGTGCAGGAGTTTGATATGCAACATTTATATTGCAGAAACACACTTGGACTTGCTTGATTTAGTTTCTGACTATTTAATCAACTGCACAATGTATTCATAAAAGTGTCATTCCAGTGCTATAATTGTCATTGCACATTCCCCATCACTTTGCTCTTTCCTTCATTCAATTCAAGGGATGAACAAAAATCCTTGCACTACTACAACTACAACAACTAATGCACCGAGGACCACCATATTTGATGGTTAACTTCGTTATAGAAGATGTGCCACATTAAGTTCTTTGGCTCTGATGCAAAGCCCATTAAAACAAAGATGGCCCTTCTGCTAGCTTTAAGTGGGTTCTTGAATGTTTGAAGGTTTCAAACAGATCTTCTTGCTTGGAGTTAAGTTTCATTCAGTATAGCTGTGGTCAGCAATATAATCTCCCATACCTAATCTTAAACGTGTGAACTGTCACACCCAAGCCACAGTTTGTAGCTGACTAGCTTAAACCCCATGTAAACCATATAGTTGACAAGAATCAAGATAAAATGCAACCCACCAGTTTGTATGAACGAACATGTCAATGTGACTAAGTTCTCACATATTCTATTAATTTTAGAATATCCTTCACATCCTTTGAAGCTCAAAAATGCTGATGAAGGTTTTATTAAAACCACAAGGAATTGGATAATTTCCTTAAATGGCACGCAGCATAATCTGCCATTACATTAAACAACTGCATTATGGCGGTTTTGGTGATTCTACAATAGATGTTCAAGAATCACAGGCTTCTCCCTGAATATAGATATTGCTGTGAGCTGGATTCCTTTCTAGCATGACAAACCATGAAAATGGCTTATTTTGTCTGCCATGACATTTGTTCAACCCTTGTTGGTCTAGCTGAAAATAAGGCATATAGAGATGTCTCTAAACTACAACAGGACTCAACAATTATGATATCAGCAATTGCTGATCTGCTTGTATAATGAATAACAATTACATTTTACACCAATTAATTTATTTGGGGAAATGATTTCCTTGATTTGATGTCCAAAGCCATGCCTAAAGGGGTAGCACCTGCATTTTTCCATAGTCATTTTGAAGCTGGCTGCTGAAACCCTGCAGTTATTTATTTACAAAAATTGAGACCTAACACTAAAAAATGTACATTTTTGGTCTAGAAGTGAGGCATACAGTGTGTGTCTCTTTGATGACCATGGCAAAATTCCTCTAACTGCAAACATGAATATTCTGAAGATAAACCAAAAACTATGTCCTCAAGCTTCTGCTTATAAAGATTAATTGTGTTCTGGTGGTCAGTTCAACTCACTTTTCCCAGTGAAAAGAGAAGTGGCACTTTGTGTATCTGTTGGAAGTACATGTTAAATTGACATACCCTTTGCTGAAGCTGCCTGAAAATAACCACATTTAATGGTGGTATCCAATTAATTGAGAGAATATGTATTCATAACGCATATCCATTGTTTCTTGAGCATCTATTTGCAACAGAAACAAACCATTGCAAATGAGTGTTGCATCTTTGAGACCAATTTTAGTTTTTTCATGCGCTTTGTCAGATTGAAAAGTATTTAAAAAGATAAGGCTGCATTGAACAACAAATAAATGTAAGGCTGAATTAAGCAGTATCTTTCCACACAGTTAATCACCATAGCATAACGTGAGTTTGGGGTAGGGGAGAGATCTACTATTAGGATGCCAAAATACTCTTGAATGCTTGCCTATCACCTTATCATCTGAGAAATTATCTTTGGAATAGATTTTCGGCATCTTGCACCGTACACTCACCTCTTACTTCAATACAAGACTGATGGATTTCAGAGGTGCTTAAATCTGTGCTTTTATAAAACAAATTCAAGGACTAGAGCAGCACAGGGCTGATATGATGCTCATAGTCTCCAAGTTGAACGTGGAAAAAAATTCGAAAACTACAAGAAACAGAGTGTTACAACTCTGACCTTCGGTAAAGTCTTACTTTAGACCAGGCAAGATGTAACTTACTAAGCAAAACACAGTTCACCATTCATGTTAAGCAGTCCATCAAGAGGTCAATAATCTGTATATGTTGTTGGCCAGGACATAAGACGTTAGGTACCTGCAAGCCAAAGGTAGCAGGCCACAAGTTGTTGACTTGTTTTAGACCATAGTGTTGCCTCCTCCACTGAAGAAAATGAGGAAGCTGTACACATGTGCAGTGCATAAGGAATTCTGGATTGGATAAAAGGTGAAGAGCAACATGAAATTTAAACAATGGTAACTTTGTCACTGCACATTTCAGGTGGCTGCATGTAGGAGAGAGAAGTGGATTGGCACTAATTCTCATTTCCAAAAATTAGAGTGAGCAGACATCATAACTGCTGACATCATAACTGATGTTTTGCATTGTGTGCATTCAAATGTCAAAGCATCAGATAGGCTAATGGATATCTGCCTAACCAAGATCAGATTAGGTCTATAACTGAATATTTGGTTACAGACCTGGGCTGCACTCCTACACTCATTTTTCTGGAAGTAGACCAGTGGAACTCTATGGGGCTTACTTCTGAGTAGATATATATAAAATTGTGCTGTTAATCTGGTGCTTTAAATATTGATCAATGGCCCACAGTAACTTAAATAAAGCCATTTTTAGTATGGTGAAAAAACAGAATTAAATTTGTGCACTGAACTTTGCAAGTGCATTGGATAGCATGTCTAAATTCTAATAGCTCTCAATTAAATGATGCTTTTTAAAAAAACAACAACACCTGAACATTTAATATTTTAACTTTTGTGAATTCACAAAATAGAAGTTCCAGTAGCAAATAAGCAGAGTTGGACAGTTTTAGTATTCTATCAAGACCATATACATACAAAAAGGCGAGGTTTAAAAACTTCTAGCACCCATACATATTTTGTCTCAAAGCAAGTAATCCTGTATTAAATACAAGTGGTGACCACACTTAAAAACAGGAACCCCAGACCAAGATTTTTGAATCAAAATTACAGTGTCATGCCTGACCTGGACCAAGTAAGTCCTAGAGCCCTATATGGATATGGTATGATCCAGTTAAAGAATGATGAACTCATATCACATGTTGATAATCAAGAGATTAATTTTAATCCTGTGGACAGGCATTATATTTGTCTTCTTGATTTTTCCTGTGATCTCCATCCCTTCAGTCAAGTATTAGGCTTTGAAAATTCTGGAATCATCACATATATTCATGTATTCTAATATTCTGGACCAAATGTTTTCTGTATAATTTTTAGTTTGCACTTTAATTTACAAAAATGTTAACTCTTTTGTATTCATAATGCACCCGATGCTTCTTCAAATTCACATATGATTGTGTCCAAAACCTGCCTGATCTTCATTCAAGTTTGCTACTTTCTGACTTCTGATCCAACCTACTCTTGTTACTCTTTACCATGTATATGAAGTATGCAAGTGTCTCTTTCTCATTCACTGGGATGTTCCTGAAGTGACGGCTGACAGTCTGAAAGGACAAGAAAATTAGAAAGATTTGTAATATGGAGCTAGCACATGGCCTGTAGCAGGGATGGAGAACATGCAATCATCTAGAAGTTGTTCAACTCCCATAAGCCAGGACAATAGTCAGGGATCATGGGGTTATAGTCCAACATCTGGACTTCATCTGGACCAGATGCTCCCTATCCCTTGGCTGTGGTTTAGTCACAGATGGCTCTCCAAGGTCTATTGCATGTTGAATGTGCTTGAAATTTCTTTTCATCTCAATATTTCATGGAACGCTAAGGAGAAACAACAGTTGATATTTCCTATGACATGCAAAGCAGAAAATGAACCTATAGTACACATAACAACACCTTGCAGAAGCTGCTGAGAAACAAAATGACCTACAGTATAAAACAGAGATTGCCCACTTGAACAATTATAGATGTCAGTTGATAAATCATACAAAACTTCAAGCCTGGTTGATAGCCTGGTGTTTGTGAAAAGAGGGTATTGGTTTGTACTTTGTATTTTGGGTTCTCATTTTGTATTTTGACGTTGTGAACTGCCCTGTGATCTTCAGATGAAGGGCGGTGTACAATTTTATTAATAATGAGAATGATAATAATGTTTGGTGTTGGTAAAAAAAGCATGGCCTGGAAGAAAAGCCTAACTTCCTTAAACGAACATGTGCTTTTGCCCACAGTTCCCTCAAGTTTCTTTTTAATGGACCTGTAATTTAGATACTGATCAACACTTTCAAGAACTGAATCAAATCCTCCATTTGTTAACTGTCAATGCTCCTGTGCCAGGCAAAAGACACAGACACAGGCAAAAGTAAATTAAGAACAAACCTCAACTTACCATCATTTTGTTAGTAAAACAAACCATAAACACTGGTTCATATATAACGGCAGACCAGCCTCTAGACTGTTCCCTTTGTTCAGGAAAGCAAGGAGCAGTGGGGGGGCATCACAGGGACTTGAACAATGTGCTGTGCACAGGCATGCTACTCTTTCATATTAAACCATAGTTTAATATGAAACATATGTAAACAAGAGAATGTTATTTGGTGGTGGTTTTCCCCCCTCAAAAAACTTGAACAATAAGAGAAGAAAATCAGCTTACTTTATTAGCTGAAGCATTCCAGGTCCTTTCACATTTTACCCTTTGAGAAGCATTAAGTATACAGTTGAAGGCAGTAGTGCCATACTGACAATGTGTAGCTACAATAAGTAGCTACAATTACAAGTCAGCATTACTATAATAAAAATAAATAGGTTTGGTTGTGGTGGGTAAGCACGGTTCATATAATGAAAGCACAGAAGCTTGCTAGCCAACTTACTTCTGCCAGCTGAGCTTTATTCAGGCCAGGTCTGGTTTGCAACTTGTAATGCCTTTTATAACGACGCAGTGTGTTTACCTGAAGTTGAAACAAGTCGACCTGCAAAAAAGATGGCATGACTGACAATTAAAAGGCATAGTCTTTTTAAAAATATGCATCTACTCTAAGAAGAAATCTGTAAGAAACACCACCTGTTTTAAGGCAAGGAATTCCTGTTCAAGATACACAAAACAGGTGTATCTAACTAACATATAAATAGTGGGACACCAACAGCTACATATAAATAGTGGGACACCAACAGCTCTGCAAGTACCTTACTTCCCTGTAGTTTCAACAGAATGGTCTCTCTGTTTTGTATGCGCTCTCTGAATTGTAGCCACCATATTGGTGAAGTGATGAGAATACACTATCCCAGTCATTTCTTTGGTGATACAGCAGGCTCACATTAGACTATTCTTATTTGCCCTCTTAAAAGATTAAGGCTTGGATCCAGAGTTCCTGTGAGATGGCAAGCCAGAGGTCAGTGGTAGAGCACATGCTTTGCACACAGACAATCATGCATTTCATCTCCAGTATCACCAGATTGTTCTGGGAGTGATTTCTGTCTGAACAGTGGCGTAGCGTGGGGGGTGCAGGGGGTCTATTCCACAAATGGAAGAAGCCCTTCAACTCACTGAGGGGAACTCTGGATGCAACCCTATATCCTTACTTAACTTTCATTCAAAGTTAATACAATGTGATGTTCAAACAATCCCTAGAACTTCTTTTATTGATATGCTGCTATGTAATGCCTTCTGTGCCAACTTTTAAATGCTTGTTGGAAACTTTTCTATTCCGTCAGGTTTATGCAGGCAATTAAGAGTGCACCCCCCAATATGGGCCACTGATTTTTTAAAATTCCTTTTGCTTTTAACTTGTTTTAAACTTTTTATTATTTATTGTTTGTTTTATGTTTTTTATATTGCTGTAAAATGCTGTGGTATATTTTTTTGATACAGTATAGAAATGTTTTTATAACTAACTAACTAAATAAAATATAGCCCATTGAAGAAGTTGCATTTTTAATTACTTGTGTTTCAATCATAATTTGAGAAGTACAAAAAGCATCATAACTTATGAAAGTCTATGTCACAAAGAGCAGGCTTTTCAAGCACTAAGTAAGAATCAGAAAGCATCTCTCTTATCCAGAGCTTTCCCTTCTGTAAACAAGTTTGTCACTTGCTTATTTATTATTTATTTAAGCCTTTTATACCCTACCTTATATCCTGCCCAAAAGGCTCTAAGAGTGACCTAAAAAAATCAGTACCAATATGGTCCTTACCCTTAGGCTCATAGTCTAAAAATGCATGACACACAAGGGAAAGGGAAAAGCAAGCTCAAGCACAAGTTATAGTCCTTACAATGCAGTTGCTGTTCTGTCTATGCTGATTAGCGCTGTCTAAAAGAGTAGCCACTTTTGACCCATGTCAGTTCTGGCTGTCTTGCCCTACCCCTCAGTTCCATTCTAGGAGCAGACCTGGTGACATTATCCAGTCCAGAACAACTCCTGACACACAGGTCTTTCCTGAGACAGCTGATCAGATGAGTTAGAATTACCACAGTAGGGGATATGATAGTAAAATGTGATGGACAGTTTCTTTATAGAGTAGTACAAAAGTACACTAAATTTTGCAGGAAAGCAGATTAGTTGTGTGTAGCCTACAAGAGCTCTGTTTTCTCCAAAAGCAACCTGTTTTTACAAATTAAATTTCCAAAAATTAATTTACCTAAATGATAAGAGGCTGTTGGAGGTGAAGACACAGACATTATAACCTTACTTATTTACTGTGTAACCTTCAGGCTGTAAATCAGAAGTGAGGACCCTCACATCTGGTGGTCAACTGAGGCCCTTCATGTATTTTGGGATTATTTCCAGACCACAACCCTTCCCACTCCATACTCTATCCCCAGGCTACATTGTGGCTCTGTCCCCTCATCAAATGCTTTTAACTGACTGGAATGTGTCCTTGAAGTGTGCCTTTTGCTTGCCTGGATGGAAGTTAGAGAGGTGTGGCTGCTGAAACCTTGGAATTACACTTGTTGCACCATCCCCTACTGCCTTGGCCCCACCCACCACTGGTATGTGACCTGCAGAAGGTTGTTCATGAGAAACTGCAACCCTCAGGCTGAAAACGGTCCCTCACGAGGTTGACCAAGATGAATGAAAATACAATCAGGGTCAAACAGAAATTGCAACAATCTCCAATTTAATTATGTTTCGTACCTCTGGAACATCAATCTCATGCTCTGGAGAGTCTCCCCCATCATCACTGGTCTTCCTCTTTCTTTTGTTTCGAACACTCTGAATGAAGTTCTTGTGGAAATCACATATATACAGGTGTCCTACCTAACAATTAAAAAATATATATATAATGCAGTGAAATAGTACAGTGGTCACAATATAGCAGAATGGAAGAAATTACATTTAATTAAGCTGCAAAATATCACTAGCACAGACTTGGACTTTTTTGGGGAGGGGGGGGGGATTTGTTTATCTATTAACCTGCAGGCTGCTGAGAGGCAGAATACCAGCAACCCACTTAAATATCATGGGGCCTACTCCACCCTTTCTCCGTCCCTGATATATTGAGGGGCAAAGGTAGTTCATTTAAAAATAAGTATTTGTGGTTTATGGTAGGCTGCTGCAGTAATGGACTGCTAACAGCAGTGGACTGCTAACAGCAGTCCACACCAAGGAAACAGTTCTCCACATTCCCACCCACATGCCTTCCCATTGCCAGAAAGGGAAGCAGTTCCTCCAATAAGGACTTGCAGAGGTAAATAGGCTGAAGTCTGGGAAACTGAAGTTGTGGCTTAGAACTTGGAGCTGCACATGGAGCAGAAGAATTCATTCCTCCAACAGAAATTTCTCCCTTCTATAGTTTCAGAATGGGACTTGGCATTCCAGAACCCCAAAAGATGAGCTGAGAAATTATTTGAAAGTATTTATTGAGCATTAGTTCCTAGCTTGGGACACTGCATAATTGTCTACAAATCAGCTTGCAAAAGAAAAAGATCCAAGTGTGTTGGAAGTTGGTAAGTTACATAACAGTATAGTGAGGGTTTATTATGATTTGAAATATAAAGGTAAATTTATACCAGACTTACTTCTGTATAACTTACTTATTTTTTAGTCTGACAGCACATCAGTTACCTATTTGGCCTATAGCTGCTCCATGCATGTACAGAGCAGGGACAAAGAGGCAGTAATTTCATTAACCACAGTTTGAGATTTGAGAACTATTTCATTGTCTCCAGAGCATTACAGCTATCATTCTAGTGAGTAGGCATCTGATAACATCCATGAAAGCTTACACTACAGTTCCACAGGACTCTTGTGTGTTTGCTGTACCATATTAAAGTTTTTTGTTACTTCAGGGTTGGAGATTTAACAGGTTTTTAAAACCAGCCCTTTCAAGGTAACAGCCTGAAATCTGTAGAGGCCAGAGAAACCAGTCAATTACAAATACTGTACATACAACAGCTCCCAGCAGTAATGCCACACAGTGTCAATAACAAACAGTAATGCTGTATAGCCTTTGACAAAGAAGTGGATGTTTTATTGGTTCTTCAAACTGCCACTGATAAATGTCCTCTATATACCAGTGCTATATATTTACATAGCATTATAGACACCTCCACCCTTGCTCTTAAAAGCTCAGAACTGGTTATAGCTTCTTACCTCGACCAGACATGATGCTGTCTTCCCTAATCTGCAATGTGTTGTGAACTTTGTGTAATTAATATCACTCTATCATGAGATTAAAGTGTATTTCCACTCTGAATTAAGTCGGTTAATTGTTGTTCCCATTTCTATTATTATATTTGTATGCATGATCTCGCTCTCTCTCTTTTACTCAGCATAACTTTATAAAGCTAGACTGGACAAAAATATAGTATGCAGTTAGAGACCACATAAGCTGTTGTAGACTCTCTTCCTATAACAAAAAAGAAGGAAAATCTCAATCTACATGGGTTTCCACGCTTGAAACATAAGACATAAGTACTGTAGGGGCAACATGCTCTCATTTCAACTATTTTTAAAAAACCAGTTATAGTTATTGTAAGTTACAGTGAATGCAGTTTGTGTACTGCTAAAGCACTGCTCATCTCCAACAATGGGCGGCCTGAAAACTGCAACCAAAAGCCTCCACAAACCTTTCGAAGCTTTTGCTGCAGCAGCTAGCTATTAGATCAACACCAACAACATCTGAGATTATTCTCAGGAAAGGGCAAACACAGAGAAATGCAGCACATCGAGGCAATCCCACCCCTCACCCCAGCACAACTCACACTTTTGTCAGTATCCAGCTTCAGCTTTTTCTGGGAGATGCTCTTCTGGATCCTCTTGCTGAAGGAGGCATTGCCAGCCGGGCGGACGCAGCGGTCCCCGTCGTCGATAAGGCAGCAACTCTGTCCGTAGAAAGGGGTGGTGGGAGGCCCATCCCGACTGTCTTCCTCAGTGCTGAAACCATTCATCGCAGCCTCCCCCCAGCCCCGCGGAGAGAAAGCGAAGGCAGGCGGGCAGCGACCCTCCCCGCCTCTGGGCTACTTCGCCCGGGTTTTGCGAAGCCCCCCCCCCCCCCGCCTCCTCCTGGCCTATCCGACCCTGGGCTTATCCACCTGCCTTAAAGGGACATTGCAAAGCAGGCTGTCAGCAGGACACTTCCTCCCCGCGCCCCTTTTACAGCCTTTCTCAGCTCCCCACAAGGAAACCTCCACCTCTTCCTCTCCCCCCCCCCCCCACGTCGAGTGTGTCACACCGCGAGGGACCCACAGAAACCGTCTGCGGGGCAGCCGCCCCTCTCCCCGCTCTTTTACGAAACTCACTCTCTTTCCATCCTCGGACCACAAACGCCCTTTCCGACCACACCGCACCCCCCCCAAACCCCCTTCGTTCTCCCCGGGACTCTGCCCCGCCGCCCCTGAGGGGGACACTCGCCTCCGCCCTGCCGCCCCCCCCCTCCACCGGCCTCTTCCTCACGGCCTCTCAGAGAGCAACTCCTGACAGGCGACCCCCTCCCTCCCTTGGCAACAACAGAAGCGGGCGCCGCTCAAGCTCCCTTCACTCGGAGACCCCCCCCCCCCGCTATCGGCAGCCTCGTGAGGTGGAGGTGGCCGTTGCTGCCTGCCCTCCGCCGCCCGAGCAGGGAGAGCCGGACCTCCCCCGCCTTCCCGAGGGAGCCAGCGACTGACGGCTCTCTGCTCTCTTCGCCTTCTCTTTACTCTCTCTCTCACACACAAAAACCTGCCCGCTCCGCCTCCTCCACCTTAGCCGGAAGTCCCGTCTCCGAGCAGCCGTTGGTTGCTCGAGTGCGGAAGGCCGGGAACTGTGCCGCCGCACGCACGGCCTATTGGCCGGAGCGGCTGTCCGTCTGCGGCGATAGGCTGTTTCCTGAGATGGGGGCGGTTGCTAGGAGAGTGTTTGAAGTCCGCACATAGAATGAAAGCGGAGGGGAGGGGAGAGAGGGAGGCTGGCAGGGCGGAGGGAGGAAGTTTCGGATGCAGCTCCGAAGCCTGTTTTACATGCAGAGCGGGGGGGGGGGGAAACAACTTACATCAGAGTAAACACGCTTAAGGTTGCGCTGCTTAAGAAACCCGAAAAAGGAGCGCCTTGCAACAATTTAAAAAGCGGGTGGATTGCATTGGGTGGATTTAATATTGTACATAAATACACTTGGTTGAATGGGACCCTGAGAGCCATCTAGTCCAGGCATAGGCAAACTCCGGCCCTCCAGATGTTTGGGACTACAATTCCCATCACCCGTGACAACTGGCCCTGCTAGCTAGGGATGATGGGAATTGTAGTCCCAAACATCTGGAGGGCCGGAGATTGCCTATGTTTGATCAAGTCCAACCCTGGGCAGCGCAGGAGTCTGCGTTAAACCTGTCTCTGTCTTTCACAGGCACCACAGCAATCTTTGTCAATACTAAAACAAGCCACGGACTATTCCTATCCCCTCTTCTGGGTGCTCGGATCTGCCGCAGCTGGCGAGAAAGGCAAGTGGGAAAAGGAACAGAGTTGAGGCGGCGCGAGTGGGGTGGATCCGAGAGACCCTGGTAAAGAAAGGAAGACGACTAGGGTAGGTAGGTGGATGGGAAGGGCGAAATTGGGAAAAGGGGAAGGTCATGGGCGTAGCCAGGGTGGTGGCAGCTGCCCTCCTAAATCAAGTTAAATAAATAAAAATACTTAGCTCACTGTAACTGACCAATTGCGGCGCAGATAAGTCGGTTCTGCTCCCCACAATAAATCCTGGCTACGTCCATGGCGAGGGTGTTAAAAGAACTGGCGGGGGCAAAAATTCTGGAGAATTTGGAGGAGACAAAACTCCGAGCCCCATGGGGGCCCCAGGACAGGAAGAAGCAGGTTAGGGTCCGGGAAAGCAGGGAGCCCGAGGTCGCAGGCACGCTTGGAGCTGGAATCAGGAACAAGCAAACGAGACAAATCCGCCCAAAAAGTCTTAATTAAGAGCTGGTAGTTCTCCAAGAATGGCTTTATTCTTGGATTAGGATTGGCTAAATGAAACAGAGAGCGGATTGGCCACATAACAGGATACTGATACAAATGTTTGCAGAGCTCCTCTGAGTTTAAATAGAAGTATATAATGGGTATGTATGGGACCAGAACAAGTGTTTGTGCTTTGAGATTTCGAAGGGGATTTTTTTTTAAAAAAAATTGCTCAGCATTCTCAATGGACTGCATTTAACCTGCATAATCCAGCAGAGGGAGTCATCATTCCATATATAAGGAATATAATCTAGTATTATTATTAAACAGAAATCAACAGGTAAGAAAAATGTGTGTTTTCAGCCCTATGATCTTTGTACTATGATGTACTATGGAATTATCTTGTTGCCAATGATGTTCAACATCTGTATGAATCCACTGGGATCTGTCATTAGGGGTTTGGGGGCAAAATGCCATTAGTACACCAATGAAACACAGTTCTATTTATAACATCTGAGTCAGGAGAGTCTCACATGATCTGGACCATTGTATGGGTGAGTGGTGGACTGAATGAGGGCCAAAAAACTTGAGTTTTGGCTATACATTGGTACCTCGGGTTACATACGCTTCAGGTTACAGACTCCGCTAACCCAGAAATATTACTTCGGGTTAAGAACTTTGCTTCAGGATGAGAACATAAATCGTGCTCCGGCGGCACAGTGGCCGCAGGAGGCCTCATTAGCTAAAGTGGTGCTTTAGGTTAAGAACAGTTTCAGGTTAAGAACGGACCTCCGGAACGAATTAAGTACGTAACCAGAGGTACCATTGTAAGTTGGTGGGGCAAGAAGAGCTTTCACTCCCTTCCCCAACTGCTAGTCTGGGTAGACTAGACATGCCAGAGGTTCTTAGCAGCTGCCACCACTCTCCCTTAGGTTACCTCTAATCCCAGACAGGAGGACTTTCCCGGGATCCAAGGGGGAGCAGAGATACCTTTCTCTCACCCTAGACCAAAGTAGCCAGTTTTTTTCAGTCAAACCCCACTCACACATGTAGCATGAACCAAATGTCTATGCACATGAGGGGCTGGAAACTTCATAAGTCTCCTAATATCTTGGGCCCAGGATACTTTGATCGCAATGCATTATATCCTTGCCTGATCACTGAGGTTGAGGAGAGTTGCTGTCAGCAGACCACCATGGTTCAGATGCTCTCATCTACCAGAGCTGCACATTCAGTATTGTGGAGCCAATGCTGTGGACTCCTCTTCCGCTTGAGTTCAGACAGGCCCTCCCCTATTGAACTTCAGGTACCTGGTAAATTTGTTCTTTTTTTGGAGTAGGGGTTTTAAAAACAAGCCTTTCTGATTTTATGGCGAATTTAAATGATTTTATCCATTGTATCTCTAACTTCATTGTTTAATGTTAGACACTGGTTTTAAGCGGAATAAAAGTGGAATAAATAATAATGTATTGCATTTGTTAGTTGCTAGATACAAAACAAGAGAAGTCTCAAAGCAACTTAAAACACATATAAAATCAATTAAAAGCCAAATTTTAAATGACATAGAACATTCGTAAAATGCTCATCCAATAAGACAAGAAGATAAAGTCCTGCCCCACTAAAAGGTGAGTACCAGAATAAAAGCTAATTTAACAATCAAAGCCTGGATAAATAAAAATGTCTAGACCTGGAGCGTAAAAACCAACAATGATGGCACCAGACATGTTTCGCTGGGGAGAACATTCCACAGATGGGGAGCCACTATTGAAAAAGCTTGTTCTTATGTAGTCACCCTTCCACCCTTCCCTTGGAGAAGGCCTTTGTTGAAGACCACAAGGTCTCAGATGGTTCATGTGGGGAGAGGCGGTTCTTGCAACTCACTACACCCCAACTTTCTAAGTCTCATGTTTAAGTATAACAAATTTCAGAAAAAATACTTGGTGTTTTTAAAAAAGTGATAAAAACCAAGAGGTCAATGTCTGCAGTAGTCTGGGAATTGAAGCTACTGGAGAGTACATTTTGGAAAGCAATATGATCTCAGGACACTTTTCAATCCAGAAGATATCCACATAAAATGCTTTGGTTAATGCAAAACAGAACACTTCCAAAGATGTTCAGAAAAAGACACAATACAAATTTATTTTAAATATATTATAAAAGAAAGTCCATTCATCTCTTAGAAACACTATACCTTACACCCAAATGATTTCCAATTTATCAAAGATTCTAAATTAAAGTGCTAGACATCCTTTACCTCCCCCCCCCACACAATAGGACAGTGTCCTGAGATGCACAAAATAAATACACTGGTTTATGCTGCAACATCCAATTTCAAACAATCTGTTAAGCATGCATTACAATGTTGAAACAAAGAGTCCCTGTATAACATCATCTCAAAACATAGTTGGCCACTTGATACTATTGTTGGAAGAGAGATGGTGTTTTCCAACATAATCCTTACCATTTCTTTTCAGAAGTAAGGCTTACTGAAGTCAATGGGCTTACTCCCAGGTAAGTGGTCTCACAATTGCAACCTTAGCCAGTTAGCTTGATTATACAATGCAATGTCATTAACTTAGTTAATATAATTTTATTTAGGATAAAAAGCTCCTACCTATTTGCAACAATGGAATGTGCTTGCATGGTGCTAATCAAATTGAAACTGGAAATCTCTGGGTGACTACAGAAGCACTATTAGGATAGTCCTGAACAGAATGCAGGTCAAAAAGCCTTTTATGAATTTTTATCTAAATTGTCATCTTGTTTACATGTGACATCTTAGAAATCATATAGAGTTTATAACACTGAGACCCTAGAAAAATCTAAAGCCAAACTACATGTGAGCATTTGCAGCTACACTTCTCTACCTCCCATCACAAATAAAGCAATTTGTATCAGATATAATTTAAAAGGTTTATTTGGGAAGACGTGCTAAACCCTAACCACTCACCCTGTCTTCAGAACATATTCTTGGGGGCTGTCCCCCCATGTCACTTTTCGCTCATCTAGGCTCTGATATAGGAAATAAGCCTGGCTGGGAAACAAAGAACTGGTGCGGAGGGGGCCACAGGAAGGTGAGTGGCAGGTGTGGGGAAGGTTCAGCGCTTTCTCTTTCTCTCTGCACACAAACTCTTTCCACAGGCTCTCACAGGTACACTCTTTTTGTTTTAAGACTCCCTTCCCTATTTGTTTGCTGCCATCACATCTAATTTTGGACATGTTTACCCACAAAACAGAAGCAAATTCACAAAGTTGAGAAGACACCTCTATGCTATTAGTATCTTCCAAACACTTTCCAATGAAATAAAATTGGTGGAAAATGTCTCACTGTTTACAGCAAGTTAAGGAACCTTCTAGAACTCTTCTTCATATTTGATAGGGTGCCTAGAAGGACTCTGCAGCAAGGCCTTTGAGCATTTCTGTACATGCTAAGCAGCAAGTCCTGTTGAAATTAGTAGGAATTCAGCTAGTTTTGCTATTACAGTATATTAAGAAGCTAATCATACCGCTTACACTAGTTTAGACTGTCTTAAACCAAGGGTGGTTATATCCATGTTAGTACTGTGAGTAGTTCTATGAAACATAAAGCAAACTACTGTAAGTCTTCTTCTCTTTTCAGATGTGGTTGTTTTTTTTTACATCACAGCTTCATAGCAAAAATCTAATCAAATTGCGGTATTGTTTTGATGATATTATTATTATTATTATTATTATTATGGTTTCCCCTGCCACTCTGGGCGGCTTCCAACCGAATAGTAAAAACAATACAGCATCAAACATTAAAAACTTCCCTAAACAAGGCTGCCTTCGGTTGTCTCTTAAAAGTAAAATAGTTGTTTATTGCCTTGACATCTGCTGGGAGGGCGTTCCTCGGGGCAGGCACCACTACCAAGAAGGCCCTCTGCCTGGTTCCCTGTAACCTCACTTCTCGCAGCGAGGGAACCGCCAGCAGACCCTCGGCGCTGGACCTGTGTCTGGGCTGGACAATGGGGTGGAGATGCTCCTTCAGGTATACAGTACCGAGGCCGTTTGATGGTGAAAATATGTCTTTTTATATAGCCCACAAATCCTTGTAATGATTAAGCCACTTGCGTCACACCACTATGGCCTACAGGAACACTGTACTCACGCATTGTCCTGATAACTAATCTTTCAGCTGCTTGGGATATGCTGTATAGAGGCTTTTGGGTCAAACTCTTCTAGGTGTTTGCTCCATTGAGTGAAAGAGATACCATTGTGAAAAGGGTATTCAAGCATGTATGAGGGTGGAAACAAGTTGCTTTACTGCTTCTGTTATGATGCCGACTAGATCAGGCTTCATCAATCTCGGCCCTCCAGATGTTTTTGGCCTACAACTCCCATGATCCCTAGCTAGCAAGACCAGTGGTCAGGGATGATGGGAATTATAGTCTCAAAACATCTGTAGGACCGAGGTTGAGGAAGCCTGGACTAGATATTGACAAATATTTCTAATGAATGACCCATACATTTTATGGAAGCTACCCTGTTGATTTATTTTGATATGTGTTGCAGACTATTGGTGGAAGACACTGCATGGTGAACCTTGTATGCCAACATTTGGAATCAGGAGCCACTTACGATACTGTCAGAATCAGCCTTCAGGGGTATATAGGGATGCTCATTCATGTCCTTTACACCATTTTTGTTTTGAGTAATGAAACTTAGCAACTGGTTTTCTAAACCAAGACCATAAACTTTCCATTCTACAACATGAACTTGAAATTGGATATTTAAACACAAAAATCTTCCTAAAACATCACTAATTGCACATTGTACTGTACTCTTGTACATCCAACATCCCACTCCAGTCCAAGGCACTAGGAAATTGTTCAAGTTTAGGTACTTGCTGAACATTTGCATTTAAAAAGGCACTTCTTTATTTTAATGATGCTGTTAAATTTGATTTTGATAACATTACTTAAGACCACAAAAGGTGTATGTTTGAGTGCAAGAATTTTCTAAACCAGATGGGATTATTTCCTGCAGCCAAGATATTCAGATGGCTTCGAAGGATTGAGATAATATCACTGCTAGCAACAGACACATTTCAGTCCACACATTTCAACCAAACCATTGAAAGCATTTAGATTTTTGAATTGAGATGCCATGCTGAAATTACTACAACCACGTAGGGAGCTATTTCACACAAACTGCTTGCTCAACCTACCGCCCCCCCCGCCCTCTCCTTGATCCATCCTGTGGAGCTGCTTCTCAAGCAGCAATTATGCAGAAATCAAAAGTATGAATTAGTCCTGACTGGAACAAAACACGGACAGCCAATGTGCATGTTAATACTGTGCACACTGCTTTCCTCCAAAAGCCTCACTGTCAGCACAACTGAACAGTTTTTTTGCTTAGCACAAGGAAGTTGAGGTCAAGTAACTGAAGTGTGACCAAGAATCTTAGCTACACATCCTAAAATATTCAAGAGCAAAGAGTTTTGTTATCTGACACCCTTATCGTGCATGCAAATCTGGTTTTATAGACTCATGCTTTAGTTATTATGAATATAAATAAAGCAGAAGATTAATTACAGATAAAAGTAGTAAAATGCATTTTCATTTCTCAACCAGCAGGTGGCCTGCTAACAATGCTTTCAAACCATTGCCTGGGGCTTCCAGGATTGAATGCATTACTTATGTGCAGAGATCGCCACTCAGCCACAGTTAAATATGTTTAAGATATTTTGTAACTTGACAAATATTTATATTGCTGTAGAGAGGAAGCTCTTAAGAATATTTCAACATCTGGCTTTTGGTGTTTGGTTTCAGCAGGTTAGTAACAATCACAGAAACTTTCCTAGAGCAACATAGTAAAGTGTCTGAGATTGCAAGATAAAAACTCCCTAAATTAAAGTCTCACCTCAGTCATGAACTTGTTAGACACCCTTGCACTAATACTGGTCTACTTTGCAGGACTGTTGTAAAGATTACTACTGCATGAACACTAAAACATTACAGTACTTCAAACTCAACCTATGTATTGATTCAGCTTAATAACATTTTTACCCTGCCTAGACAATGGCCTTCAGTTTTATTGCAGAGAAAACATTGCAGGGAACAAAAAGATGATGGGAAGTAAGTAGAAGGGTATGTGATTCTGCAGCTAAACGGGGAATATGAAATATGAATTAATGGCCTTATAATTTTTAAATTCCAGTTACTTTGCTATCTGGTTAGTAGCCCACTGCAAACAGCATTAGTTCTTAGATGTATCATTAACTGAAGGTATACTAGCTTGCTAAATCCTTCAACACATATTACTTTTGATGGAAAAACGTAAGGATGATTGGAACAAACATGGGATGACTGGAACAAGCATGGGGTCAGAATTGAGGGGAAAGAAATTAGTGTTGGAAGAAATAAAGGAAAGAGGTCATGATCAGCAGTCTATATATGCACAAGGAAGCCTTCACACCCAGAACAGCTCTTTCCTTTCATATTGGTGTCCTTAACAGGAAATCCCTGCATGTGGATTATTTCCCTTAACTGAACAAAATAAATAAACCTAAGTATGAATTGATCTTATGAGCGTACCAGAGACATTGTTTTGATAACCAGTAACAGACTAGTGAGGTAGAACTGGAAGAGGCAAATTAGCACCTGTTAACACATGGGAAGGCATTAAAAACAATCCTCTAAAAATCCCCACAGGAAATCATCTATCACTAGTGAAATTTTAAAACAGATCTCAGCCTGAGTTGAACAGAAAGGCAGGTTTAACTACGTCAAGAAAAACTAATGATATCAAGGTCTAACTGAAGCCAACAGAATTGTGCTGCAAAATATTTTGCCAAATTCACTAACCTAAAAATATTGGACAATGGGGAATGCTGAGTAAAGCTGCAGCTAACACAGAACTGGGGAGTTTGTAAAGTCCAGTTCATGAATATGAAAAACTGACAGGAATCACACTCGTTATTTTCAATGAAGATTTTAAAGATGATCATTTAAGTCATTTGGAATGAGATGCAGGGAGGCCTAAGCTGTGAAAGATGCTGCACTGTATGAATCCTTTACTTTTGTAGAGCACTGCAGTTGTCATTTTATTGTAGGATATTATTGTGCATGCAGTCCCAGGTGTGCCTGGATGTTATAAGTTGGTTTAACAGGTAAGTTAACAGGTAAAGTTAAACACTAAGAATTTCACTGCAATCTTAAAACATACTTATTTGGAAGTCGGTCTCACCCATGTTACTGGGGAATTAAATTTCATGCAGCGATCATAGAATTTTAGCCCTAGTTCTGTTTGTATAACTGGGTCTTTTGAGTTCAAGTCATGTCTGTGAACAGGTATATTATCCATGACTCAGTTGATTTGCCTAACTCAGGGGTCCGGCAGAGGATCTGTCTGGTGGGTGGAATCCTGTGTTCCCCTCCCCTCCCAGATAGACTACTTTGACAGGTGGGTAGGGCCACCCACCTGCCAATAAGCTGACATCACCATGTCAGGCAGCCCAGCTTCAAATGAAAGAATTGGGAGTGTACTCTAAGAGCCTTTCTGACTCTCTTCTTCCTACGTTTGAACTCAAGCTGGGCTGCAAAGGAAGATGATTGTTGAAAGGGGTTTGCATTCAGCTTTTGACAGGGATTGGCTGCAGTCGGAATTCCTCATGCAGCTAATCCCTATGGGGTTTGTAGTCCACCAACTGCAAACCTCTCTCTTGGTAGGGAACGGCTCTATTCAAGAGCTCTAGTGCAATGAATAACTTCATGCCACCAAAACTAAGGGTCAGTGTAAAAAGCCAGTGCCACAACACTGCTCTTAAACCATCTGGACTGGAGATATGCATTATCATAACACTAATCCTTGGCTGCTGTATGGATCTATGGGTCTGGCTTTAAGACAATGTGGTGCTAAATTCATGACAGTTGCACATTACCCTTAGATGTGACCTTAATAGCTGAAAAACTAGAAGATTATGAAAGGATACGGTCCTGCATTAGAGAACTAGGTTTCAATCTGTGGTGTAATTATAGCAATACAGATTTCTAGACATCATGTTAATGGGATGCAGCATCATCAAAGTAAAGACTGGCCTGATAGTCACACCCTCTCCTGAGATTTTCCCTTTTATTGTTTTTAAAAAATTATTCTTTTAAAAAATTTGTCATCTCCCCTGTAAAAATTATAGCTGTAATATATACATATAGATAGTCTTTAAAGATCAAGATTCTTGTTAAAGTTTTCCAAGACTGTTGAATTTGTGTGTTCAAATATCCACTGCTGCGTTGGAGAGGAAGGATTGCACGTGCTCATGAAGATTTTTCGGTCACTCTCACTACAGTCCATGCAGCTGCCACTTACTGGGTGGTAAAGAGTCTTGTCCTAAGGATGAAAATTAGAAATCAGTTTGCTGGACTTGAATATATGCCACAGACTTCAGAAAGCAGCTTAAAAGAAAAATGTATCTGTCATTTTATTACTTATCATCTAACAGCAGCTCTTCTTTAGAAGTAGCATTTCTCCACGTTTATTGTACATTGCTTTAGCTAAGCAATTTCAAACAAATTAAATAAATATATCTATCTTCACAACTGAAATAAAAAATGAGTACTGATAAAGAAAATCACTCTTCCCTTATTCAAATCCAACAGGTTATCCACTAGACCTCACTTGGAATAGTGTTTTGCGCAAGCATATTGTTAACTTATTGTCCTTGTCTTCAACTCTTGCTTGTATCCAAATCTTTCTGAAGCAGGCACTGGAATGTCTGGGCTACACCTCACTGAACTTCAACACTTCTTCATGTGGCTTAAGAATGCTAGAATTGGGTTCACTGATATTATGAAGCAGGGGTCAATGATGGGATCTGAAGCCTGAGATTCCTTGGGAAGATGTCTTGCCCTCATGGCAACAGTTTACCCAAGCCTGCCTTACGATTCCTCATTTTATATCGTGGAAATTTTTACTTTATAGATACTGCAATTATCATTGCTTTTGAGTATTTCTGCCATCCATGAATATAATCACAGGTCTTTGTTCCTTTTTTAAAAAAGGATAAACTTTTCAAAGCCTATGGCCCATCAGTTGTTGTTGTTGGACTCCAATTCCCATCAGCCCCAGCTAGTTTGGCTAAGGGGAGTTTAAGTCCAATATCTGAAGCCCCCCTGTTCCCAAGTAGAAGAGCAGTATACGAGTGGCATGATAGGAAAAGTTCCTATCATGGAACAATTGAATACCACTTTATATGGTACACTTACAACAAGCAGGTTTATTTGCTATCTCTGGTAGAGATGTTACTATGCCCTATTCTTTTAATAAAAAGGGGATTCCACATAACATGTCCCAAAAATAGGGACAAAATATTACAATAGGAATATTTTTCAATATATTACAGGTAACCATAATGCAGAAGTAATTGTTTCCACATTCTGAGTAATAACACACTCACTTTCCTGTATTTCCATAGCTGATTCCCCTTCATTCCATGACAGTCATAGAGAGTCACTGGGCTGTTGTGGGAAACAGCATCAAAACAGAATTTCTTTGTGTGCTGGGGGTCTCCTGGACGAATGTCCTCTCGCCAGCTAAATGTGAACACCTGCTAGGACAAACATCAAACCCTCAGAATAAACGATGAGGACAAAAATCCAGACTTCTTTGTTATATGCATCCCTGCCCTTCAGTACTACTCAATGTGAAGAACAACCACCCACTCCTTAGGACAGGGCAAGAAACACAGAAATAGAATTGTGTCATTGTTAAGAAACGCAAACACTGAAAAGGAGCTCTACAAATGGCAGTTGTGTTTGAACTGGAAGCCTGCAGATGACGCTCCCCCCCCCCCCCGAGCCATCGAATACCAGTTGCCCTGTGGTAAAGAACGTCAGTTGCTCAAATGGAGCAGATAGATTTTGGTTTGTTTTAAGTGAGTGGCTCTTGAAGTATCCATTGTATGTTTATAAATATTGTGAGCCACTTTGAAGATTGTAGTTAAAAAACAGGATATAAATATACTAAATAAATAAATAGATATAAGGGAAGAAAAGAAATGGAACTAATATAGGGTGCTTTTTAAATTTTATTCAGACCAAGTGAATAAAACGAACCTAACTTAATCAAGCTTATTAATTTCAATGAGTCTACTCTGGAGCAAAACCTAGCTGACCATCACCAACAATCTGTCACAGTAATTTCCCTTAGTTGAAACTGACTAGCACTGAAAGATTTAACAACAGGAAGAAAAACGAGAGACAACAAGATTCAGTACAGCAAGAACAGTTCTACAAAATGTGTGGTTATTGGAGCTCTATAGGCTTGTATTCTTTTGGAGGACAGCAGGAATATCTCTGGAGTTGAAGTACCACCACACCAGTTCAGTAATGAGAAGACATGGAAGCAACTGCTTCATGCTGCTACTGTTAGTACTAACAAAAAAACCAAAGGAAATCTCTTTGCAGGCCTTGTGGATTTACCGTATTTTTCTGTGTATAACACGTTCCTGTGTATAACACGACTCCTATTTTTTGGGACTACAAATAAAGAAATCCCCCATATGCACTATCAGTGTATAGATGACCCCCCCCCCCCCAATTTTAAACTTGAAAAAATAGGGGGAAAATATAGTCTTATACACTGAAAAATATGGTAGTTTCAAAGTCAGTTGGTTTAATTTTCCATTTCCAGGCAACTGAAATGGTAGTCAGCAACTTCTCATTTTACATATTATGTTAGAATAAAGCTGTCACTTCTAGCATCTTATACATTAAGAAATGAAAATATTCGGTGAAAATATTCCCTAACCAGTTTAATCTCTCATTAGCATCCACTGGAGTGTTAATTATACCTCCTGCGACACTAAGTGGTCACTGGATATAGTAGCAGATTCATTAATATGGTGTTTCAGAAGATACTTAGAAATGATAATGTCAGTGCATAGTACAGTTGCATGACTAGTGTCTTATTAACCTTTTCCTATCTGCCTCCTCTCTATTCACCTTAGGATTTGGCTCCAGATAATAATGGTTTTCTGCCACAGCACTCATGCACATAATTTAAAGTACTCATCTCCTGCACCCCAGGTATGTTTACATACCAAGGCCTTCAGCTTGATAATTAGCATCTGTGTACTATCTAGAACAGCAGATGACATTCTATCCCCTAGCAAACACCCTCTTAGTCTTACATTAGTGAAGCTATTGTGATATTTCAGTAATGCATATTTTGCCTAAAGTAGTTCTTTCTAAAACTGCCCGTGGAAACACTTAAGAATGAGATAATTATAAAAAAGAATGCAAATACCTGCACACTGTTCCAGGCAGCTTCTCCTCTGCCTTTCACACAGGCTTCAACCCGTAGTGGGGAACCAAGGGCTCCATGTTTGGTATCTGCACAGAGGCCGGTTCCTACATTACGGACCTGAAAGATTAAGTTGCTGATTAGCTTTGCATCTAACTTCTTGACATACTGGCAGTCAAGGAAACTGAAGTACAGGTAAAAGGTAAAGGTAAAGGACCCCTGGACGGTTAAGTCCAGTCAAAGGCAACTATGAGATGTGGCGCTCATCTCGCTTCAGGCTGAATGAGCCAATGTTTGTCCACAGACAGCTTTTCGAGTCGTGGTCAGCATGACTAAACCACTTCTGGTGCAATGGAATACTGTGATGGAAGCCAGAGCACACGGAAATGCCGTTTACTTTCCCGCTGCAACGGTACCTATTTATCTACTTGCACTGATGTGCTTTTGAACTGCTGGGTTGGTCCCCTGCTTACACAGGGGCTACATTCTGAGGCACCGCGCATGTCATTGAAATTGCATATAATAGGAATGCACTGAAAAAGCCTGCAAACACCCCATTCTGCCCTTTTAGTGACATTTCAGTGATGTCTTTATGGTGTTTCCAGGTCACTTCTGGGTTTGGTGTGATGTGCATATACATCGTCGCACACATATTAAATGTGCGTAAACAGGGGGCTGAAATACAGGCAGCCCCCATGTTATCCCATAGCAAACGCTGGCATAAATGCAAAGACACAAGACAATATGATTTCTATATATGTATGTGTGTGGATGTGACAAGAATTCTCAAGAACTGAGAAGCCAAGAAAAGGGATCTAGAACAATCTGCTCTGTGTCTCAAAGGAAAAGAAGCAGCATGTTGAATACACATCTGAGCTTGAGAGCCATTTAACAAGTGACTTCAGTGGAGAATTGTGAAGGCAGTGATATTAAAGAAATAATCAAAGCCTTGGATTTACTACCCATTCTTAGGTCAGGGTTAAACCTGATAATGGGCTGTCAGAGTAAATCTTAAGGAGCAAACATACCCCAGAAGTTCAGTGTGTACTGTTTTCAATAGTTTTAGTAAAGTTAGTCTTTCTGCTAATGGATTCTGAAGTGTATTGAAAACAACTTTTTCTACCCATATTCATATACATTCACTAAATTCCTGCATGACAGGGATATGAAACCTGGTGTTGTTAGATCACACCTCCCATCATATATGACCATTGGCTCTGTTGGCTGACACTTATGGGAGTTGGAATTCCAGCAACTTTGGGAAGGCCTCAGGTTTCCCATCCCTTCTGTAAAGTTCTGCACCATCAAGTATGTACAGAAACAAACATGCACAACAATCTCACTTAAAGATGGACTCAGCGGGTACTGGAAATCCTGTGGTTTGATCCGCAACCATACACCATGGCATGGCTGGGACTTCTTGATACAGCTGAATTTCTTGAATAAACTAACCTCTCCCCAGGCAGCTGCTGGAGGCTCCACTGGTGGATAGAACTTTTGCAAGTCCCAAGCAACTTCATTCATGAACCACTTGAAACTTTTGCAGTTGAGATTACTGCGAAGTTCCTTCTGAGCAGTCACATCTCCTGCAGACAGATGCCGATATTCAGGTCTCCTCTGGTAAATGTACTCTGCATATTCATCCATCCACACCTCAGCAACACGCTTCAGATTCTACATAGGTGACAATATATTTGAAATGAAGAATTGAAAAAAAGCATATCCATAAATTTGAATTATACAGGATGCACATATGAGAGATTAATTAGCTTCCTTACATGGAGGCACCCATAAAGGGCTTTATGGACTTCAAAATACTACATTAATAAGTCCAAACCCAAGCAGATGGTACAGTAAGACGACTGCTCTTCCAAGGAGTCAGACAGCCAGAACATTCTATAAAGGGTGAATTAAACTGGGCCCTGAGCATCTACTGTATTTCATCAAAAAGAACTTTAAAAATAATTGTGTTCTTTAGGTAGTTAGTTGTGACTGAGGGAGAGAGAAGTCTTTTCAGTCATGTTTCTTCTTCTTCTGTTGCTGTCTTTTCCCACCAGAGGGAGTATCTACCCTTCTTTAAAATACATACCTCTGAATACCAAATAAAAGCACTCGTCTTTGCATATGAAAATTCACCAACGTGAGAGGACAAATTCACTCATGTGAGAGGACAAACTTTTAATTTCTGGGTAGTAACACTGAGGATCCTCATGTGTACATATTTTGAATTATCCTGAAGAATGTATTAATGTGAATCAACCTGATTTCAGATGTTCTGCCAGTTTAAAGGAATCATCCTATTATTGACACATTTGCCCTTCACTGGGGGGATGATGTTTGTCATGCTAATGGGTTTTTAATACAAAGAAAACTAAAGATAAAGGATAATATCAAAATGTGGCAGCCAGCTCAACCAACAGCCATTGTTACACGTAGCCTTGTTCAGTTCTTAATCTAGTGCAGCAACCTAATCCAATGAGTATCTCACAACAGGAACAAAGGAAACTACCTTATACTGACTCAAAGTACTGATCTATCTAGCTCAGTATTGTCTACAATGACTGGCAACTGGTTACTAGGGTTTCAGACAGGGAGTTTTTCCCAGCTCTAGCTGGAGGTGCCAGGGACCTTCTGTATGAAAAGCAGATGCTCTACCAGAGAGCTGTGGCCCTTCCCCCAGAATATTTACCTATTTCTGTCTGGTTTTGAAATGGGACCTTCAGTGTACAGTGGTACCTCGGGTTACATACGCTTCAGGTTACAGACTCCGCTAACCCAGAAATAGTGCTTCAGGTTAAGAACTTTGCTTCAGGTTGAGAACAGAAATTGTGCTCCGGCGGCAGCAGGAGGCCCCATTAGCTAAAGTGGTGCTTCAGGTTAAGAACAGTTTCAGGTTAAGTACGGACCTCTGGAAGTACTTAAGTACTTAACCCGAGGTACCACTGTATTAGGCAAATGTGACAACCTCTACACTACAGAAACCATTTGTTAAAAATGTAGTGCAACCCTTAGAGAGTTTGTGAGAGTTCAGCTTGTGTGCTATCATTTGCTTGCAAAACAATGTCAACTCCCAAACTTCTTGCACTAATGCTAAAAAATGCATCTCACCCGCTATCTTTTTAGAAGATTGCATCCTGAGTGAATACAAGGAACAAAGGAAATTTAGCAAGACAGGCTCTTACTCTTGCCAAGCTGACTCCTGAAGGAACTTTGTAAGGAACATATTTTCTGTAGATATGACCAACACGGGAACAAGGAATATCTTCCATACGACCCCCACACATCCATACCTGTCAGATGCCAGAGAGAGTAAGCACAGATCAGAATTTTCTGAATATGATGGAAATCAAAGCTTTTTCAAAGTCATATCGAGTAGTAAGTTTGTTACCTTAGTAAACTATTTTTAAAACATCATAAATGCATTCAGACCTCATGTTATTCAAGCTTTTAAAGTTGTGCATCTTTGAAACTATGTCACCACTGTGACATAAAAATACGACCAGATCCAACACCGAGAAATGAACCTAGCATGAATCAAAAGCAGTATGTAGCTTAGGTAGTTCAAAGAATTCTGAAAGTTAATGCACATGTAAACACATGACTACTAAAGTTGAATACTTTCGTAGATTCTTATGTAGTGTTATTATGAAACAATCTCAGAGTTATCTGGAGAAAGGTAAAGATTTAGGTCACACATCAACACCTTACTTGCTATTTTGTAACTCTACTACAGTGCCAACATGCCCTTCCACTGCTGCTTTTGCAGAAATACATATGCTGATGTATTCCTGAAATTAGCAAAAGTGCATAACTATTTTTTAAAAAAATGGAGCATCAATTAACTAAATGCTACTTGCAGAATTATGGCTCTATTTATGTCTAAGTAAGGTCACGAAGAGTCGGACACGACTAATCGACTAAACAACAACAACAAGGGTCAACAAAATTATTTTCTCTTCAGGAAGCATTGAATCTGTGCCAACATTCTCTAGGAACTTTCCTTGATACCTAGATTAAACATGGATATAAGTTTTGCCAGTCTAGGTAATTGAAACAGATGTAGTGTTGAGTGCATGCATTCCAGTAGGCTTATTAAATTTAAGTTCTTTGACTAATAATGTACATAATCTGTATTAAAGTACCATGCCCATTTATTAACAGACTGGCTCTGAAATGTCTTAAAAAGGATTGTCTGGCTAGATTTGCTAAGGTAAACATTTTAATGATCCAACAAAGGTTTCATTAAAACATTTTCCAGCTTTTATTCTGTAGAGGAAACTAAATATTAAGCAGTCTTTGACTTGCCTGTCAAATATGAATTCAACAGTGGTGAGAATGTACTGCTCACCATTGGTTTTGATAAGTGACAACCCTGAATCAATTTTTGAATTCAAAAAGAGCAGTTTCCAGATGGGCAGTTTCATTAATGGATACAAGGAATGGGGAAGAAATTGGTATTGTTAGCATTGTAATGTGAACCTACCTCATTCACATTTACTGAGCAAATATGCAAATTGAAATGCAGCTATCCTTCATTTTTTTTAAATTTTAGGATGCAGTTCCCAAACTTAAAGTTATGTATAAAAATATGTGTATTAGGGGGAGGTGTACACATTAATGGAAATAAAGTTTAAAATGCATTATATTAGACAATTACTTATGTTAGACAAAATTGTATTAAAATGTTTATATTAGGAGAAATGCAAGTGAAAATGCTTGCCTATTTCCATGTAGGATTCTCCAGAATGTTTATGAAATAATGTGAAAATGGGACAAAAGAAGCATTAAAATAAGAAATATGAAGAACTGAGAGGAACTGAAACCGACTACCGTATTTTTCGTCCTATAAGACGCACTTTTTCCCCTCCAAAAATGAAGGGGAAATGTGTGTGCGTCCTATGGGGCGAATGCAGGCTTTCGCTGAAGCCTGGAGAGCGAGAGGGATCGGTGCGCACCGACCCCTCTCGCTCTCCAGGCTTCAGGAAGCTATCCGCAAGTCTTGCAAACCTGGCGGGAGGTCCCGCGGGCTGCCAAGGCTTGCGGGCAGCAGCCTGCAGCCCAAAAGCTCGGGGGACAGCGGGGTGGCGCAGCGCCGCCACCCCGCTATTCCCCGACCTGGTCTGGAGGCTGGCGGGGGGGGGGAGAAGCAGGCTTGCTTCTCCCTCCTGCCAGCCCCACAACCTCGGAGGATAGCGGGGAGGCGGAGCACCGCCACCCCGCTATTCTCCGACATGATCTGGAGGCTGGCAGGGGGAGAAGCAGGCTTGCTTTTCCCCCCTGCCAGCCCCACAACCTCGGAGGATAGCGGGGAGGCGCAGCGCCGCCACCCCGCTATTCCCCGACCTGGTCTGGAGGCTGGCGGGGGGAGAAGCAGGCTTGCTTTTCCCCCCTGCCAGCCCCACAACCTCGGAGGATAGCGGGGAGGCGCAGCGCCACCACCCCGCTATTCCCCGACATGGTCTGGAGGCTGGCGGGGGGGAGAAGCAGGCTTGCTTTTCCACCCTGACAGCCCCACAACCTCGGGGGATAGCAGGGAGGCGGAGCGCCGCCACCCCGCTATTCCCCCACCTGATCTGGAGGCTGGCGGGGGGGGGGGGGGAGAAGCAGGCTTGCTTTCCCCCCCCTGCCAGCCCCACAACCTCGGGGGACAGCGGGGAGGCGCAGCGCCGCCACCCCGCTATTCCCCCACCTGATCTGGAGGCTGGCGGGGGGGGGGAGAAGCAGGCTTGCTTCTCCCTCCTGCCAGCCCCACAACCTCGGAGGATAGCGGGGAGGCGGAGCACCGCCACCCCGCTATTCTCCGACGTGATCTGGAGGCTGGCAGGGGGAGAAGCAGGCTTGCTATTCCCCCCTGCCAGCCCCACAACCTCGGAGGATAGCGGGGAGGCGCAGCGCCGCCACCCCGCTATTCCCCGAACTGGTCTGGAGGCTGGCGGGGGGAGAAGCAGGCTTGCTTCTCCCCCCTGCCAGCCCCACAACCTCGGAGGAAAGAGGGGAGGCGGAGCACCGCCACCCCGCTATTCTCCGACGTGATCTGGAGGCTGGCAGGGGGAGAAGCAGGCTTGCTTCTCCCTCCTGCCAGCCCCACAACCTCGGAGGATAGCGGGGAGGCGGAGCACCGCCACCCCGCTATTCTCCGACGTGATCTGGAAGCTGGCAGGGGGAGAAGCAGGCTTGCTTTTCCCCCCTGCCAGCCCCACAACCTCGGAGGATAGCGGGGAGGCGCAGCGCCGCCACCCCGCTATTCCCCGACCTGGTCTGGAGGCTGGCGGGGGGAGAAGCAGGCTTGCTTCTCCCCCCTGCCAGCCCCACAACCTCGGAGGAAAGAGGGGAGGCGGAGCACCGCCACCCCGCTATTCTCCGACGTGATCTGGAGGCTGGCAGGGGGAGAAGCAGGCTTGCTTCTCCCTCCTGCCAGCCCCACAACCTCGGAGGATAGCGGGGAGGCGGAGCACCGCCACCCCGCTATTCTCCGACGTGATCTGGAGGCTGGCAGGGGGAGAAGCAGGCTTGCTTCTCCCTCCTGCCAGCCCCACAACCTCGGAGGATAGCGGGGAGGCGGAGCACCGCCACCCCGCTATTCTCCGACGTGATCTGGAGGCTGGCAGGGGGAGAAGCAGGCTTGCTTCTCCCCCCTGCCAGCCCCACAACCTCGGAGGAAAGCGGGGAGGCGGAGCACCGCCACCCCGCTATTCTCCGACGTGATCTGGAGGCTGGCAGGGGGAGAAGCAGGCTTGCTTCTCCCTCCTGCCAGCCCCACAACCTCGGAGGATAGCGGGGAGGCGGAGCACCGCCACCCCGCTATTCTCCGACATGATCTGGAGGCTGGTGGGGGGGAGAAGCAGGCTTGCTTTTCCCCCCTGCCAGCCCCACAACCTGGGGGATAGCGGGGAGGCGGAGAACCGCCACCCCGCTATTCCCCGACCTGATTTGGAGGCTGGGGGGGGGAGAGAAGCAGGCTTGCTTCCCCCCCCTGCCAGCCCCACAACCTCGGAGGATAGCGGGGAGGCGGAGCACCGCCACCCCACTATTCTCCGACATGATCTGGAGGCTGGTGGGGGGGAAAAGCAGGCTTGCTTTTCCCCCCTGCCAGCCCCACAACCTCGGGGGATAGCGGGGAGGCGGAGAACCGCCACCCCGCTATTCCCCGACCTGATCTGGAGGCTGGGGGGGGGAGAAGCAGGCTTGCTTTTCCCCACTGACAGCCCCACAACCTCGGAGGATAGCGGGGAGGCGGAGCACCGCCACCCCGCTATTCCCCGACCTGATCTGGAGGCTGGCAGGGGGAAAAGCAGGCTTGCTTTTCCCCACTGACAGCCCCACAACCTCGGGGGATAGCGGGGAGGCGCAGCGCCGCCACCCCGCTATTCCCCGACCTGGTCTGGAGGCTGGCGGGGGGAGAAGCAGGCTTGCTTCTCCCCCCTGCCAGCCCCACAACCTCGGAGGATAGCGGGGAGGTGGAGCACCGCCACCCCGCTATTCCCCCACCTGATCTGGAGGCTGGGGGGGGGGAGAGAGAAGCAAGCTTGCTTCTCCCCCCCCCCACCAGCCCCACAACCTCGGGGGACAGCGGGGCAAGCCGCTGCCCCACGGAGGCTAGAGAGGCTGTCCCTGAAGGCAGAAGAGGGAGATGGTGCGCTCCGTCTCCCTCTTCTAGCTTGGGTATGGCTGCGCAAACCTGGGGGGGGGGAAATAAAAATTTTTTTCTTGATTTCCCCCCCAAAAAACTAGGTGCGTCCTATGGGCCGGTGCGTCCTATAGGGCGAAAAATACGGTAATTAGTCCATTCTTAATGGATACACTGGGTGGTAATCAATTAAATTTTACTCAGGATAAATCTATTGAAAATAATGAACATGAATAAGTTGCTCTATTAATTTAAATCGGTCTACTCAGAGTAAAAATTAGTTGAATATTATTATTTTAATTTATTACCACCCCTTCACCCTAAGGTTCCAGCGGGGATTGCAACAGTTACAACCATGTTTAGGGGCATGATTTTGGGTAGCTGAGGGCAACGTGAATATATTAGCTCCACCCAGGGAGGAGTGTGTTTAGCTATGTTAGCTGAGAACATAATCAGAGATTGATGCTTTTCATCTGGGCCTAAGCCTCCTTCTCGCAAGAAATGCTTGGATGGCAAAGGATCTTCAAAAGCAACTGGGGGAAAGCATTTCCCACATGAACTTCACAGTGTGGCCATAATTGTCTCACAGCTACAAGAACACTTCCAAACAAAGAAATTAGATCAACAGCGGACAGGCTAAAATTAAAATACAACAGGTGATATACATCTAAGTTATACTCAGAATAGGCACACTGAAATAAATAGACAGTAACTTTAAATGGGCCTATTCTGATCCTGACTAAAACTGGATAGCACCCAATATGTACAAGCCCAAAACATTTAAGATGGAACCAGTGTTGTCTGACTTACATAGCATTTCAGAAAACTATCTTCATTATGGATTAACACATTCCATTAATATTAAAAATTACAACTTCTGATTACACAATCTACTTGTCTACTGGCTTATGATTTCTTGTCAATGTGCTGCAGATATCCTTCCCTCACACTTACCCAGCTCAACTGCTTTTAAAAACACTCATGTTTTCAACTGATAATGTGCTACTCGAATACAAATCTAATTTCAAAAGCAGACATCCTATTCATTTTCATTGCTGCTTTGATTCATTTTATTAGCAATCCCTTTGTGTGATGACAGAATTCATTACAACCTGCATAAAGAAAACTATCATTCTCATCTGTAAAAAGAGAGATTGGTAGAAAGAGAGCCTTATACACTAGAAGGAAAAAGAAGGTAAGCATTAAAAAGGTAGCACTGAAATTAAAAATAGCAAGTGTCTATCAAGCAGCTGTTCTTGGTAGAAAACAGTAGCTATTAGCAGACAGATAAGATACTCCTGATTTTATGTATGTTAGGCAGCACACAGTTCATTGTTGCCTCTTAAACAATGCCAATATTTGTCCATCTGCATTCAATAACAGGATTGCACTGTTTATGCCTTGCAATCACCCGGTCGTTTGTCTTATTTTACAAGAAAGGAGATCAGACTGGCCATACCAAGACTATCTGCTATTATGAGGAAAGTCAATGTTGTGTAGTGGTTAGGGTGTAGGGTATAATAAAAAATTATAAACCAAAGCATATATATTATTGTGCCATAGATTACATACTTCTTAAACTTCCACCCTCCCAAACTAGTTAAAAGCTACCTAAATTCCTATCTGTGTAGCTACTGATCCCAAGCAGAGGCCTATATAAACAAAATCTATTCAACACTGTTCATAGTACAAAGCACAAAAAAGCTAGCTTTATATAAAAATCACAGCTCTGACAGGGGAGAAATAAAATATCATGAGAAGTAATAACTAGCATTAATCAGTGATATACAATAACTCTGTAGAAAACGCAGCACTAAAAATGTAATCCAGTGCAAACATATTATAAGCAGCAAGAGAGAAATCTGAAAAGCAAGGTTCTTCTGTTTCTAAGTCTTCCAGAGAACAGAAACTCTGTTTCTAAGTCTTCCAGAGAGCATAAACATGTAAAAAAGTTACATGTATACATGCATTTTAATCAGCATCATCATAATTTTATTTGTATTCTTCCTTTCCATAGTTTAAAACCATGTCATGTCTAGTTTGTCCCTTGAAGAAAGTGGATAGCTAAGAAGGAAGCAGGTCTGCTGTAGAATCCCCTGACTTCACATCCAAAGCCAAAATAGGAAAACCATCAGAGTAGTTGGATAGAGATTCCATGTCATGTTACAACCAGCAATCTGATCAAGAATAAGCAGAGAATCAGAGATCTGCATCAAATCTCAAAATATAGCTGTCATCCCAAGCTTGATGGGTATCCTCATTGAACTATGAGTCTGTCTATACTTAAATGCCTATTTTACTCAATGTAAACATTTGCTCTGGAGGACAGGCTATATTTACACTACCTAATAGTCCTTAAAAATAATCTTGCAAAGAGAAATTTATTTTGGGTGAAAATTAAACACTTGGAAACATTTTTATAGTAATTCAACTAATTCCCATCAAAAGCAATACAAATTGTACATTTCTAAAATCTACCTGAAGAAAACTGGCCTCACTTGCAACCAGCACAAGGTAAAAGCTCCTTAACCGCTGACTGCATAGGACTACTTCATCCTCATCCAGAGCAGGCTATCAAAAAACTTTCAAGATACAGGAATCTTTTTGGAGAAGCAGGTCCTTCCTATAAGCTACATAAGACAAGAGACAATTAGGTTCCCTAATGTCACGCAAACATGCTCCAGTGAGTATATAAAGGAATTTCCCTACATTAAAAGAAATGAAATGATAAGTGCAGTAATTAACACTATCCTTTGTTATCTCCTAGAATTGCTGGGAACTAATAATTTCCCTTTTCTTACACAGTTCCCCAAGTAATAATTCCCTAGCAATAATCTGGAATAGATTAATGAAGGGAGGGGGGAAAGTTGGTTAAAAATGGGTTGAAAATTTGGTCTTTGAAACATAACATTTCCCATTTATTCTACTTGGAAGAAGTGCTAGGTGGATTCTTTGTGCTCCTTCGGAGGCAGGATCTCAGCATCTTTTTATGTTTAAACAGATGCAGTTTTGAAATTGAATATGAAGTTTCATAGCTGTTAGGCCTCAAAAACCCTGTGTTCTTGTTGCTAATGAACAAATCTTTTATTCTTATTACTTTATCAGAATTTCTATCAGCCACAGATGAAAGCATCAATCTATCATAACTCCTGAAAACACACCATTTCAGTGAAACATCTTTTTCTGTTGAACAATACAAAGAAAGGAGGACTTCTGCTGGGATTTAATTAGAGTGAATTTAACCCACCATAAATTATCATCCTTGGCCTGAAATAAAACTCTGCAATACAGTGTGCAAGTAGGCAGATGAATGAAGTATTCTTATTTCCTGCAGATCAAATAGTGTCTGCTCCAGCATTTCAAAGACAAAGAGCTTGCAGAGTCACTGTCATCACTCTTGGAAACTACTGTTTTTGAAAATGTCCGAATTGGAAGAGATGAATGCTGCTTTTACCATCTCCTGCAGAGAATTACATTATTACACTATTTCTTTACCCACACTAGTAAAAGGGATAAATGGAACCAACTGTAAAGAAATCTCACAGAGGAAATAAGAAACCTTCAATATGTCTTTATCACTTAGCTTTTTGTAGTTAAACAATGAGATGAAAATGTTGTTTGCTGCATGTTAATTGTCAAATTAATGTAGTTTGATGGCTTTTTGCATCACAGTTCAGATTTGAAAAACTACTTGGGGTGAGCAGGAAAAAAAAGTAATTATAATAATCAGGGAAGGGCTGTTGGCAAGGCAAAATTATCCCCTGTGATCTTTGCAAGTTGGTTGGATTCATAGTGAGGCAGTGGGGCTTATTTACTTGGATGCAGGACCTACTAGAATGGCTATGTATTAAAAAAAAAATCAGAAATAATTGCAAACACAAGGCAAAACTAAAGCTAAAACACAAAAGCATTGGAGAATAAAGACATTAAAATATTTGCTAACTACAGTAACCAAGTTGTTAATTAATCTAATGTTTGCCTTTTAATCACCAGAAGTACTGATGAAGACCTCAGTTGTATTTATTCTACTTAACAAATTCTAGTAAGTAAACTCATAGCTCACACAGGTCAATGAACAAGCTGATCCATGAGTAGCTAGCTTCTTAATTTGATGAGGTGGCCACATGAATTTATTCATTTGTTCCAGCTTATGACAATAGAGTGTTCTATGTACAGAAGAGTATAGTAGCAAGCCATTTTGTTTCATGACACTTACAAAAATAATATTCTATTCATTCATTATGCTCCTGCTTCCTTGGCATACTATTGGCTACGTAACCAGCTTAGCAGAAACTGATTGCCTTTCAGTTTGTCTATCAATCACTCAAATATTCACTTCTCATATTACAGATCAGGTATCATTTAGGAGTTAGCATGTAACCTCACAGAGGCTTTCGATTCTTAGCCATATTTTTGGTTTATTACAGTAAAATGTTCTTTTCAAGAAATGTTGCAAAAATCCTTTCAACAGTTTTATTTTATAAACACGCAGAAAAACAAAGACTGCAAACTGGTGCTTCATGTCTATAAACTACTTCATTATTCAGCATTTTTTCAAATAAAAGTTTTCAGGGAACATAACTCACCTTAAATGATATTTCATACTGTTCTCCACCCCATATTTCCAGGCCTGCATCATATCCTCCCAGCTCCCAGAACCACTTTCTGTCGACTGCAAACAGTCCTCCAGCCATTACAGGAGATCTTAAGGGGGGGAAATCCTTCACATTACAAAACCTATCATTATAGTTATGCCACCATTACATCCATATATCAATAAATTACATTCCTGAAATCACATTTCATACTTAAATATTTTTTCTACTGCTCCACCTTAATATTTTTAATCTATGTGATGTTGTTGCACAGTATATCTTTAAACTATGAACCCAGGAGAACTTGGCAGCTTCCTTCAGAATGAATTAACGAGACCTCCAATAGTGGAAGGTGTCAATCTGTGTGGGAATACAGCCCACATTATCTAACAAGGGCCCAATGTTGTACCTTTTAACATTCTTCCTCCCCTTAATTGGTCTAGGCGGCAAAGCAGCCTCGGTCCCGTATACCTGAAGGAGCATTTCCACCCCCATCGTTCAGCCTGGACACTGAGATCCAGCTTCGAGGGCCTTCTAGCGGTTCCCTCATTGTGAGAAGTGAGGTTACAGGGAACCAGACAGAGGGCTTTCTTGGTAGTGGTGCCCGCCCTGTGGAACGCCCTCCCATCAGATGTCAAGGAAATAAGCGGCTATCCTATTTTTAAAAGACGCCTGAAGGCAGCCCTGTTTAAGGAAGTTTTTAATATTTAATGCTGTATTGTTTTTAACACTAGATTGGGAGCTGCCCAGAGTGGCTGGGGAAATAATAATAATAAATAATAATAAATAATAATAATAAATACTCTGAATCAAATCTTTAATTTAACAATGCTGCATTTTTACCCACACATAGCAACAAAGGTTAAGATAAAATAAAGTGTGTTGAGGTTACCAAAGCATGGACCAACCTGGTGAGGCTATTCTACCACTATATTAACTGAATTCATAATTATTAAGAAAATAAAGTTTACATTTTGATTTAATTTGTACCAGCATGCGATATGTTCTATTAAATATCCACCATTCTGACTCATTTCAATTATGCAATTGAAATTATTTTTATACATCTGAAATGGACCTTATTATCTCTTTTCAAAAAGTTGTAGTAGACAGAGATAACACAAAAGAATTTTATCTTTTGAAATGAAACATTACTTGTGATGGCCAAGGATAGTTTCTATCCGTTTGAAAGCACCAGTGTCAAGAGCCTAGCTGGTTAAACACCTATTCACACTTTGTTTCATGAACTTACTCAAAAGGGTCACTTGGGTCAGGTTTCTGTAATTCAGGAGGAATGGGTATCCGCTTGTAATACATCTCCCAGTCAAATGCACCTCGCATTGCATCTCCAGCTTGTGTTTCATAGCCAAAGTGGTCATGGTCAATGACATCAATCATTGGACAAACAATAGTTTTGCGATTTCGAGCGATGCGGTCTGGGGAATAGATAGAAACATGTAACATTATTTTGCTACAGATGAAAGGAGTTGCAAACACAATTGTTTCTACAATACTCCATAAAGAATATATTCAGAAGAACAGTTACATGACTTTGTGATTTTTCTCCTCTTTCCACGAAACACACATGGGTAATCTAATTCAAATGTGAACTATCTACCAATCAGGAAAAAATTATAGTCTTGCTGAATACAGGAGTTTCAGATTCATTGGTGATTTTTCATGCTCTCCCAAAGACTACATAAAATAATAGTGTTGGAAAGGTAACGTTTGGGAGCACATATACACTTGGAGTTGAATTTAGTCTACCTATTCAGATTTACACCTATTAACAAGTTGAGGTAGGGGAATGGCTGATAAGTCAGTTCAGTGCTATCTATACTACACAATGCTTGTGAAGCTGAAGTCTCCAATGCCAGTTGGCAGAACTGGTGATAGTCATTGAGCACTGCAACTGCTTGAGGATCAGAGCTCTCAATGTCTGTGAGATCACCTTCCAAGAGGGAAGTCCATCAGTCTGGCACTATCCAGGTCCTAACGACAGCAGTAGCTGTGTGGGACAGGCAGACTGCTGGGAAGAGGTGCCATGAAACCAGGAAACTATGGTGCAGAAGCAAGGTGACTGAAGGATAGGAACTGAGAGACAGACAAAGGACAGTGAACAGAGGCAATGGGCTAATCAAAGAGGAGTCTCTGAAGAAGTTTCAGCGCTAAGGTTATGAAACACTATGGGTGAACGAAGAAAGTGCAACAGAAGCTTAGTAAAATGGGACAATGGGGGAAGTTGTCTAAAAATTGTGGAGCTGTGGAGACACTGAGGAAAGAAGGGAAAAAGAAGTTTAGAGCAAAACCTCATGCAGTCCTGGGGGTAGCATTGGCTGCACTTTATTGGCATAAGGGAAGTAAAAACCAGGGAAGGCCCAAAAGTTTGTGATGGTTCTTAAAGATTTGAAGCATTGGCTGGGTAACTGTATTTTAACAGCTACATAGATAGGGAATGCACTTACTAGGGCTGTAGCACTGTGACATTGTAGCCTTAAGAGGACAATTAGGGCCAAGCAGCAAGAGAAGGCCATTTTTCACATATTATATGTGAACTAAGCAGGCCAGTTGCAGGCTTCTAATGTTGAATGTTTATACACACACATCTGAAAAGCCTGTTTACCTTGGTATTAGACAAAAATTAACAGATATCCAAATGCCTCACTATTTTGTCATCCAAATGTTATATTCTTTTCTGTTTATCTGTCAACCAAAACGAAACAAAGCAAAAATAATAATTCAAAGTGAGAGACTACTCTGCGTGGAGCAAGCAAACAATTACCAGCCAAGCCTTGTTTTAAACAATGGTCTGTTAATAGCCTATTTTTTCTATAAGTTCAAAACTATTTTCACAAGCCAATATGCCAGTCAGCCATAATGTGTTTAAGTTCTGTGTTAGATTCAGGCAGGAAATAATTCAGGCAAAACATCTTCACAAAACAAATAAAACTACTTTCTAACTTGAATTTACCAACACAGCTGGATTATATATTTCACTGGGTTTCAGTGGTTGCAGCCTGATCCATGGTGAGTCACAACAGGACCATCATCCAAGTATATGGTAAAATGCATGTTTTATATATCTTTGCCTAGACTATTAGACATGAAACATAGCTAAATGTGAATCAACTGCAGCTAAAAAACTGAAATCAGAAGAACACCTGAAATTAGAAACACTTTTTAAAGATCACTTTGCAAGCGTTGAAAGGAAGACATGATCAAGCAACACAGCCAGAGCCATTAAAAAGACAATCCTATTTTGAACCTTCATTTTATCCAAGTACCTTCTCACCCTTTCTCAAAGAGAATCACACTGAGGCATTATCTGAGTAACTCATGTCAGCAGTCTTTATATAAGCCAGATACTGACTTTTTGTAGAAAAAAGTTCTGAGAAGTCCCAGAACAATAAAATTAAATTATGGATGAAATTTTAGTTTTAGGTCAGAGTGTAAGCCTCTGTATTTCATATAGCTAGAAAGTATAGCTAGAAATGCCATATCAGGACATGTGATTATCAGACTGAAATACATGTTGATATTGGGAATTTATTACGAAATTGTAGTGTTACTTGTTATGCACTGGCTTGAGTGATGTGAATGCATTAGAAAGGTGGGATAAAAATCATATAAATAAACAATGAATGAGATAGTCTGCTTACCTAAAAGGGGTGGCAACCAGTTCACATTGGCCTCACAGTGAGAGTCCAAAAAAGTAATAACATCTCCTATAGCAACAGAAGCTCCCAGCATACGAGTTCTTATCAACCCTTCTCTCTTCTTAGTTCGGAGAATCCTCACTTTGGGAAACTGGGCCATATAGTCCTCCAAGCGCTTTTTTAAGTGTTCTGCATGGAAAATTAAATGATTTCTCATCCAGTCCTTTACTCTTTATTTCTCCCCAACTTTAAAACTCAATTTCCAGAATCTGGAACACCTTTAAGGTTTAATAGTTTTGTGTTTTCATAATTTTGCTATTTTATCATTTTTATATACCGGTATCTTATATCTAGACTATTAGACATGAAACATATCTAAATGTGAAACAGCTGTAAATGAAGCAGCTAGAAAACTGAAATAAGAAAAACACCAGAAATTAGGAAAAAACTTTTTTTAAAAAATCACTTTGCAAGCTTTGAAAGGAAGACGTGATCAAACAGCACAGCTTGAACCATTAAAAATACAATCCCATTTTAGACCTTTCATGTTGGTCAGGTTAGATATCCTGAGAAAAGCAAAGTTTCATAATAGATCACTGTCATTGCTTTATTCTAGCTACAAACTTTAAGATAATAAAGTATTGGTAGTTGCACAGAACCTTCACCAGGCAATTAAAGTATTGCATATAATTCAATAACATACATCAGGCCAATAAAACACAAACACGTGGACAGTAATGGTTTAATTTTGATAGGCATACAACAGGCAAGTAGTTAATCCATAAGCATACTATAATAGTACAAACAATTTTCTTAACCACTAATCAAATAATTTGCTTGACACTAGAGTAAGAATGTATATTACCAACATTGTCAGATCTAAATTTCAAGAATGGGGTATCATGTGAAGGGGTTGGAGTTTTTGGGTTGTTTTTTTACATCGCTAACTACAGTGTGGCTTAAGTCTACAGTTGTAGGAGCCCATACCACTTTGCCAAATCCCAATAACCACCCTGGGATCTTTGGAAGAAGGGAAGTATACAAATGGAATAGAAGATACAAGCTCTCTCTCTCTCAAAACCAAAACTCTTACTAAAAATTGCAATATGTGTGAGCTATATGGTGTGAGAATATATTTGCAAGCGACTTCAAAACTGAATAAATGTTCATTTAACTGTCACATAGCTCTTTTTTTAACTGGAGAAAATAGCTATCAGGAGTAGTGATGAACCACTGTGGGACAGCTTTGCATAATTTCACATCATTAGAAATGCATTATCTTAGCCAAAAGCCAAGAATAGGACCTGAAAAACTCATTCACTATTTAATATAAAAACTCACTCTCTATTAAATATTTCTAAAAATCTAATGATAATACAAACACATGTTCTCCATTTCAACAACTATAAATGATTTCCATGCTTGATAAAGCATTAGCTATTTGAGCCACTCTGAACACAATAATATAATTAGCATTCTGAAAGTCAGTATATGAAATAATTTAATTTAAATAAGATAAAGGAATAGTGGTTGAAATTAAAACACAAATCCACAAAAAGCTCCTATGACTTAACGTAAGAGATTCTGGAGTCAGTTTGCAATAAAGGAATTTTGATGGCAGTTCCTGTTCTGACAACCTTTGTGTATGTTTTAGTTAGCTATGGGTATTTCCAGAATGGCAGTTCTTAGTGTTGGTTATCCACATTGTGTTGTTATCCACATAGTGTTGGTTATAACATTGGTTATCCACCGTTAAGCTGAATACAGAATTGCAAACAATCTTCCACACCTTGGAGAGGAGCATTTTGTGTATGAATATATCCCATTATATGCAACAACATTTGGAATACTGGGCAGGGTTCACTTAATGAATTTTGTCAGCAGAATATCTGCACAAGTAATCTGCTATATACCTTTTTTTTTTGTTCAGTCATATGTCTGCATAAATAAATATTATAATGAAAGTACCTCTGTCACTGAAATCATCCACCAGTACAATTTCAGCTATGAGTTCAGGAGGAGAGCGATTGAGAACACTGTGCACTGTTCTGAGAAGTGATGACCACCCTTCGTTGTGGAATGGGATTATTACACTGGTGTTGGGGAGGTTTTCCAGGTATAGCTTGCTATTGCAGCTACAAGACAGATGAACACAGTAACTAGCTTGACCAGCATACAAAGAATGGTTACTACTATTATTTGAGGTTTTTTTTCTTATTGTAGCTAAATATTAAACATACAGTTGAATAATAGCCTGTATTAGGACAGATTCAGGAAGAACAAGATTCTAACTGGGTCCATAGGCCAGAGGTTCCCCACTGGTGCTATAGAAGATCGAAGACTTAAAAAATGATACCTCTTAGTGGGATGGAGGAGATATTTTAAAAACTTTTTGGATGGAATGTCAAAGAGATGAGAGATCATATCAAACACCAAAAGAAGGATGACTGTCAGGCAGCACTTTCTGAATGTAATTTGTTTACAAAATACGTATCATACAAGCTGTGAGTGATTGCTGAAGAGAATTTTAAGGGCATTTCATAGCCCTGGGTACATCCAAATCTCAAAGTGAGGATACATCCAAAGTAAACAGATGTTCCGTGACCCACAGGGTTCTTTTCTATTCCTCATTCATTCAGATAGTTTCAATGTTTTAATTGTGTGTTTATATGGTGTAACCTGCCATGGGATCTTCTGGTGAAGGATGGGCAAGAAAATAACAACAGCAACAACACTGACAATAAAACATACCCTCTCTATAGCAAACCTATTAAAATAAATCACCAATAACATAAAATACAGAGGAGAGTTTATTTGCAACTGTTGGAATCTCTGTACATAAATATTTATGCTTTATTTCTTGGCTCTGATGACAGAGTTAAGAGTTGCTGAACTATCAGGTTTCTTGTTTAATACATTAGATAATTCAACCTATCAAGATACTGCAGACGTATGTAACAAGCAAGGGCAATACAAATTGGAATGACACTCAAGTTAGGATACAGAGAAGCCAATTTTAGAAATAGAAACCTTCATACTTTCAGTAACAAGAAAAGTTTGTACTTACTTTGGGTGTCGTATATCTGGTAGGGATCGATTGAGAGAAACTTTGTCACTCACAAAAATATTAAAGCCATTTTCTCTGTATGCCTGGTCCACTTGCTCGGCATCTGTCATAGGATACGGTTTCCCCTGTTCTCCATTTCCTACAGCAAAAGAAATGGAGCCATTAATACTTATAAAACTCCAGTGGCTGAAAGCGGAATTCTGTCAATCTGGTCCCTCTAGATGTTATGGACTACAACTCCCACTAGTCTCAGCTAGCACGGCTGGCTAGGCAATACTCATTATGCCACATTCTATCAAGGACACAGTATGATGTCCAAACACCACACTTTACATCTGTTATAACTATCGAGCAGTTGAGAAGTGGATGATAAAACTGAAAGAACTATAGGAACACTTAACGGTGTTTATAACAAATACCTTGTTAACTGTTATTTTGAAAAAAAGGTCAGATTTAGGACTAATTAGATTTATCTCAATTTATAGGATGCAAAATATACACAACCTAGGAAGGCCAATCAGTTTCTTAAAAATATGTGGGGAACTTTCCTGTCCTTGTTCTCTGTTGGCCCCACTATTTGGTTTTGGAGGACACAAACCAGGTCAATTTCTATCTAGATCAATCTGATTAACTCTTATAACTCCCTCCTATTGCATAAAGTCTAGCAGGATGCTGTTGTCAGCACAACCTTCCCTCTCTCCACCAATGGGTACTACTGTACCACACAGAAGGCTGCCAAAATCAGGGATAAAAGCCCAAACAACCCCTAACTCTGTTCTAGGGCTGGTATGACAAATCTTCACCAATTTCAGGCTTACATTTTTTGCCACTTTAACTGGAAAAGGGAGATTTTGCATGGCCTCCACACTCACATACCAATTTACATCATTCTCCTTCAAAATAGCAAGTTACGGCAGTCTCTAGTTTGCTTAACATCAGTCATCATTTTTCTCCCTTCCATTTATGTCCCACTGATGCTTTTAAGGCCTTTGCAATGGAAACTTGGGCATTTAAGCCTTCCAGTGAAGATTTAAATGGGGTGGTGTGCCACATGCAGTTCTTCCTTCTTTCCTTCTTGTCCTGCCCTTTGTGATACATCAAATTGTACTCTCAAGTGGCTAGCTTAAAAGACCTTGAAAGACCTTGAAAGACATCATGCTTGTAGAATGGTTGGGAGCAAGCAGCATACAAACATAGCTGCTGTTCCTTTCTAGTTTGAAGTCTGAGGTCCTGTTGCATTTTTCAGTTTCCTCTCTTGGAACAAACGAACACCCATATGATAATATAGCAAATTATCAGAACTGAAAAGAAAAACAGAAGTAGTAGACTTCTTTGCTCAACCACTGCCTGAAGCACCTTCCAGACACTTGCTAGCAAAGGCCTGCTGATTTTCTTGTAAACTCTGCTAACAGTAATCCATACTGCGTTACATAAAGTATACCCTCCCCCAGTACTTTGTGCTCAGTTCCATCTACTGAATATGTAATTCAATATTACATGCCTTAAGGCTGAATGAGTTATCATACACACCTGTACGTTGCAAGTCTTTCTTTATAGCATCCCTGTCATGCCAGTCCTTTTTCCTTTGTCTGTTTTCAAGATAAGCTTCTTTCTTCTGCCTTGTATGGAAGCCCTTTTAAATAAACATTATCAATAAGTTTGGGAAAGCATTGAAGGCTAAACTGAATTAAAGATAAGCCATATTTTCAAAACATAGACTCATAGAACTGTAGAGTTGGATGGGACCCCAACACTCATCTATCCAACTCCCTTCAATGCACGACTCTCAACTAGAACATACATGACAGATGGCCATCCAACCTCTGCTTAAAAACCTCCAAGGAAGGGGAATCCACCAGAATAGTGAATGCTGACCTACAGAATGACCCTGCCCTGGTGCGTCATCAAAGAACATTTCAAAAGCTGTGGGGTTTAACTTATGTGGCATTTTAAGAAAGGTCAAAGGAGTATTGCATCAATACCTTTGACAGTGATATTTGGTTTGCCATGTTTTGGATTTGCTTTCTGCTAACAATCCATTGCATAGGGCTTTACTTAGCTGTTTTCTGTACCAAGTCAATGCATCTAAGTGAGGTACGTTTCCCTCTAAGATGAAGAATTACAGACTTGAAGCTAATCTTTCCTTCATTGTTTTCATCCCTTGCTTTAATGAAAGTGAGGTCAGAGTAGAAAGAAATATTAAATAATACTCTAAAAATGGATTTAGACTAATAGTTGTAAACAGCCCTTTCTGTTGCCTAAAAATCACCAAAGAAATCTAGTAACGTTCAATAGCTAAACATACACAAAAATGTAATTTTAATCTTTTGTTTAGTTGCTATTTGGTGTGCCTGGTTCCAGCTATGAATGGTTATTTAAGCCATGTAAATGCTATATAAAAATATAATAAAATCACCAATTAAGTGGCAGCATTATATAATGTTAGACAGAAATAGTAAAAAGCATTATTTTATTTCTAGTCAGATCAAATAACAAAACGTTTTTTATAATATATAAAGTGGCAAACAAAACAACAGATTCAGGTTTAGACCTTTTGTTTAAAAATTCTCATTAGTTATAAGAAATCCAACTCACTCTTAAATTACAGTATTTATAAGCTTTTTTGCAAAGTGCACCAATGTGGTGAACAAATGACATACATAAAAATACAGAAATATAATAAAACTTTAAAATAAAAAAATATATAGAATGATTCTTAGCATATTTTCTTATACATTTTGTGGCATATCTCATATAATTGGATTGCTAGAATTATGCCCAATACAGTACAAGATGAAATGCCTTTGTGTCAAGATGTTCTTTGTTTGATATTTTGGGTGGGGGGTGGTAATCTGGAACTTCTCAAGATTACAACTTTACACCTTGCACAAAAATCAAGATCATAAACTTAAACAGAGCCTAGCATGCAGCCTTAAGAAAAATCCTTGTTTAAGATGGGCCTGCATTTGTGGGTACAGTTCCTCCTGCGTCAGAGATTGCACAAAAATTGCAATAAACATGGTGCTCTTGTGCTATGTAATAGGAGGATGTTCCAAAGGTTAGTGCTGCAACACTAAATGCCCAATGGTAATACAGTACCTCCAGGAACAGAGGCAGTATGCCTCTGAATACAAGTTGATAGGGAACCAAAGTAGGAGAAGGATATTGCCATTGTGACTTGCTTTTGGTTGTGACGGTGGGAAACACAATGCTGGGCTAGATAGATCACTGATCTGATCCAACAGGACTCTTATGTTTTTATGGAGCAATATACTTCAACTATTGCAATAACAGACCATTTTTTGTGTTCTTTTGGAACAATATATTTTCACCATGGCAATACAGGCACTATTACCTTGAAGTAAGGTTACCAGATTTTTTTCAATGAATCCGGGGACACTTTCCAACTTCAGTAGGAATGATAGGATTTTGTCAGGGGACTGATTTGTAAATCCGGGGACTGTCCTTGGGAAACGGGGACATCTGGTAACCTTACCTTAAAGTAGGTGTCAGTCTCCTTTTGACAATTAAAACACACACACACATTTTATTTCTTTTTAAAAAAAATACAAAACACCACACAGACACCCTTCAAAAACCATATCCTTTGGCTGGACTGACATTTGCAAGGGGCTACAAGTTTAATCCAAAATTTGATCCATCATGGGTATGGAATGTAAACTCATTTTCCTTTTAAGAACAAATATTTGTCTGTGGCAAGACCATCCTGAGAGATTGCTCCATTCTATTTCCTACTGGTGAAACGATTTGCTCTGGTGCTATTTCCTCCTTGGAATACTGTTGTATTCTGAATTGGAAATTATGTATTAAAACCAGCATAATACAAACGCGCAAAATAGAGGTATGCAGCAGCCAGAAGGTAAATTAGCAACCCAAATGTTAAGGCTGAAGAGCATGCATGTATTTGTGGGAGAGAACCAGTTATGGTGCCAAGCTCCTTTTTTAGACAAAGCAGTAGCTGGCCTCTAACTGCCATAACAAGGACAAAAAAGCAAAGCTGTGGCTGCTGGCACTGTTTTTACTCACATGTGCGTAAACTTTCTTTTAATTCTAACACAACCCCCCTTTTTTCAAATGGAGAAAGAGGAATTCAGAAGGCTGATTATTAGTAAGATTATTATTATGAATCCATCAGCACACTGAACTAGTGTAGCACAGTGGATAAGTTGTGAACCTAGAAATTTCTACTTCAAAGCTCACTACAGCTATTATCTAGTTAGACGGCTTTAGGCAAACTCTTATCAGTCTCAGTAGCCTCATCGGCAATAAAGGGAAAGCAATGCTGACCTACTTTAATGGGTGGTTGTGGCAATTGCAATAAAATCATGTATGTGAAGTTCTTAGAATGTTCTAAATGTGCTATATAAATTCCAAATATTATAACTTCAAGGGAAAATGCAGTCCTTTTTGGAGATATTGTTTGAAACAGCCATCTTTAATGAAGTAAAAATAACATGATATAAAGCTCCTTTATATCAACATTTTGGAGATAATGTTTAAACATATTGGTGATAGATCATAACAAAGCACTCTTTGGTACATTGTGTGTCTCAGTGCTGTTGACTCTGATCCAGAGGGACAAACATGTCCCTTCAAAGTGCTCTGCAAGTTCCAAATTTACAAAAAGAGAGAGCACAATTTAGCAGAAAGAATTTTTAATGGGGGAAAATGAGGAAAGGTGTCTATGCATTCACAGTATGATTTTCTCTTTTAAATCATTCTTGTGCCATGTTTGCCGAACCCACTTTTTTAACTCAAAGGTTTAAAGGTCTGGGAATTCTGTGTGGGGATAGCTTTTGAGGACTCAAAATATGAATACACATGGATGGCTCTTTTTTGACTCATGAAAACAGAACTCTCACACTTCACTGAATAAATTAGTGCAGAACTATTTTGATGAAGTAATTTGTATGCAAAGAGTGATTACTGTTTGTTTACATCTTGTCCCCCCTCCCCCAGTTTTAGCATTTTGATAAACATTGAACATTCACCAACAGTGATAGCAGTTGACTGAATGCAGGAGAAGGCCCGGAAATGATCCGGTTAACCTCCACAAGAGCCAAAAACTACACCTTAAGAGAATATGTTTTTCTTCAAACAGAAAATAATGGAATAAAACAAAATATGTCTGATCATGTGGTAGTGATGCAACAATTGGACCTCCTTTCATGTAAGACATGTGTATTTACGGCTGAGTACAGTATGGCCTGAAAAGCAAAGACTTAAGAATCTCTAACCTTTTAGATAGCTATAAGTACAGTGGTACCTCGGGTTACATACGCTTCAGGTTACAGACTCCGCTAACCCAGAAGTATTACCTTGGGTTAAGAACTTTGCTTGAGGATAAGAACAGAAATTGTGCTCCGGCGGCGCGGCAGCAGCAGGAGGCCCCATTAGCTAAAGTGGTGCTTCAGGTTAAAAACAGTTTCAGGTTAAGAACGGACCTCCGGAATGAATTAAGTATGTAACCAGAGGTACCACTGTATATATATAGCATAACTTAGGCTGTGAAATGTCAGGGACTCAACACAAATTATGAGCACATCTTTAAACTGTATAAGGAAGTGCAGCAGTTTATCTTCCCTGTCAAAAAACTAGGACAGCATCAAGTCCTAAATAATTAATATGACTTTTCTGGATAATATATAAATATTTTCCATCACCTATTTTACAAGAAAAGAGAGTACTGAAAGCTTAACTCTCAAGAGTTTAGACTCCATGAAACCTGATTCACAGGGACTTATTTCTATCTCACATTCACAATATATTTATAGCCCACTCAAAATTTGCCAAACAGCTGGCTTTTAGAAGACACTGTCAAAGCCCATTAAGAAATGATGTCCAAAACATCTGTAGATGGTTATAATACAACAGGAAAATAGAACTGTCTTTTGTACCAGTTCTTGAAAAGGCAAATCAAAATCATGTGTTTTGATCTGGGCTTATTCTGAAATTATTCATATTTTATGTATGTCAATACAAAGATGTGGATTTAATTAATTGTACCTCAGACTTTTTCTGGGATGAGCTAAAGGATCCCACACCAACCATATATTGTTACTTCACAAGAGCAGAAGAGAAATACAGCCTCTCCTACTTTTATGAATAGAGGCAGAAGTTTGGAAAGGTTACTTTGCAAAATGAATATACACATAGTGGTAATAGAAATAAATCAGGATTTTATATTGGATAGGAACTGCTGATTGCAAAATGATAAATGTAAATTCAGCGGGAAGCTTTAGATTATTGTATTGCACTAATCACAGGCAATTGATGGGAGGATGTGTATGAAGTGTGCTGCGTGGAAGAGATATTGATTATATGGTTATAGTCACCCTAGCTGGTAGTTCATATAGACAGATAGATAGATATGAATAATGTAGCAAAAGGTGAATAAAACTTTTTAATCCCTCTATTAAGGATTGACCACTTAAGTTTATGTGCAGCATGTTCGAAACAGGGAAAATAAAGTATTGCTAACAACAATTAATCATTAACTTATGAAATTCACTACTGCAAGATGTTGAGAAGGGCTATTACTCACTGAGCATCCATATACAAAATACTGTGTTTCTGAATTTTGGATGTTAACATAACCTTATGCCTTTTTTGTCATATTCCAGAAGCATCTTGTTGTCTACTGTTTGAAATGCAATACTTCTTAATTCTTATTTTGTCTTTGTGTTCGATCTCTTTTTGGCTTTGTAGCAACATGAGTAATATACTATCATCAATTGTTCCCTGCAGATATATTGATTGAAATGTAGTGTCTTTTACACTGTAGACCAAAATTTGTTTTAAAGACATCTCATATCATAAACATTAATCTTAGCCAGGATAATAAAACAGCTACAACTAAAATACACTTCCTACAAAGTAAAACCAAGCTGTGGTTGAAAACAAAGATAAAACCGCAATTAGCAGCAACAAAAAGATGAAACATATAAGGAAGTTTTTCGCCTGGTACACAAAACTCACCAGGATGTTTGCCAGGTGAAAAGCCCTAAGAAAAACATTCCACATAAAATGCCATTTCCTGCTTGTTGTGTTATGGCACAACACAGAGAAAATGGCATCCTTTGACCTTAAATGGTAGCCAAGTTCATGTGGGAATCAAAACAGACAGAAAACTAAAAAATAAAAAAAATAGTCCAGTAGCACCTTATAGACCAACTAAGTTTGGTCTTCGTGCATGCACACGAAAGCTTATACCAGAACAAACTTAGTTGGTCTATAAGGTACTACTGGACAATTTATTATTTATTATTATTTTTATTTTGACTGCGCCAGACCAACACAGCTACCTACCTGAAGACAGAAAACTGTAATTCTGGAAACAGGCAGGAATCCAATGGAGCTTGTTAATACTGGCAAAATGTATTACCACTGCTTAGTCCTGATCAGCAGTTCAACCACCATGTTTTAGTTTTCAAAAAGGTTACACATTTTGCAGCAAGAGAGGGAGAAATGCCCTGGAAAGTGTGGGATAATACTTGCTTTAATGCAACATCATCTAACCTTCCAGCAAATGACAATGAATGCTCATTAAATAGCCAACACCATCTAATTTCCCTGAATACAAATCAGGATGCATGCTCAATAGATAAGAACATAAGAAGAGCCTGCTGGTTCAGGCAAATGCTCCATGTAGTCCAGCATCCTGTTCTCACAGTGAGCCTGAATCCTGTTAAAATGAGTCTGAATCCTAGCAAAATGAAAGCTCTGTAGGTGAGTGTCCCCAATCTGGGAAATCATTAATTTGCATGTCCTGGGTAAGGTCACACTCTCTCTGAAGGAGCTAGTGCTCTGCCACTAGACACACATGTGCCCTACGTGTCCGGGAGTGCATTTCACCAACTTTGGTTGTTAAGACAGCTATGGCCATTCCTGGATCAGGGTAGCTTGTCCATAGTTGTCTGTGCATTGGTAACCATGCGGCTGAATTACTGCAATGTGCTATATGTGAGGCTATTCTTGGTATGGAGGTGGAGGCTGAAACTGGTGCAGAATGGTTGTTTGTCAGTGAAACCACCGCCAGCATACAACACCTTGCTTGTGGGATTTTCACTGGTTGCCAATTTGCTACTAGGCCAAGTTCAAGGAGGTCAGGACCAGTTTACTTGAAAGCCTGTCTGATCCCTTATATACCCAGTAGATCACTGTGGTCTGCAAGATAATTTCTTCTTTAAGTTCCAAAGATTTCAGAAGCTCATTTTGCAGTAACTCAAAGCAGGGCTTTCAATGCCCCTGTTCTGTGAAATAACATTCCTATTGAGATATGACACTCTTCCTATAAGGCTCAACACTCCTGCAACTGATTTTCCCCTCTGACATAGCCACATGCCACTCAACAGGTTTTGCAGAATATGTATGTTAAGTTGTCTGAGCAGCAAGATAGATGGAAATATGTGAACCTTCCAGAAATGTAGATCAGTTATAGAAAAATCTTGCTTATGGAAGCCATAAACAGAGGTCAGTTTGGCATATAGAAGTGGCCCCACAGCTATGGCACTTCCTCTCCTGGGATATAAGTTTTAAATTGTTTTAAATGATGTAAGCTGTCATGGGAAAATAATGTATTTTTAATGGCAACTAACAAATTACTTTAAATTCATAACTGTGGAACAGATTCCCCTTTCTTGCACTGCCCTGTTGTTCTGCCTTTGCGTATGTTGAGGGAGCCATGGGATACAGAACTCTGTTAAAACTTGTGGAGAATGGGCCAAACTTTGATGTAGTGCTGACACTGGGAATGATATCATCAGTTTAAAATGATTTCTTTCAGTAAGCCTTTGCATCACAAATCCTGTTCTGTTTTATTCTCTGATGTTTTAATTCATGTTTTAAATTTTGTATTTTGTATGCTTTTACTTTTTGAAAGATGCTTTGAGACTCAGATGTTGTGAAAAGCAAGGCATGTCTTTAAAAAAACAAATAGATAAAAATATACTTTCCACCTTACAAAAAACACAGATTACAAAAAAACAAACAAACTCTGGACTTTGGAAAGTTCTGTCACTTAAGTCTGAGTAGGCGATCTTGGTCAGCATCCTGACAGAGAAACAAATCCACAACTTCCCTTTCTATGTCTACAAATAAATACAACCATAAACAATGAAGTGAAAGCATGAGCAAAGGCCTAGGGTTTTACCCTCAAATGTAGTACAGAAACTAGTTAGAATTTTGCTTAGAAATGTAGTTACAAAATGAGGAAGTTTAATTATTGAAATAAGCATTTGCTGGTTCATAGAATTGGAAAGAACCCTCATGGGTCATCATGTCCAACCCCCTGCAACACAGGAATCTCAAATAATTGTGCTGTGTTTGAAAATAGTGGGGGTGGGGAGACATTTGCTTCTAGGGTACGGATTTAGTTCCAGACTTAGCACTTTTTACTCAGTATCACACAACAGGCTACCTTTCCTCACCAGATGTTCTGGTGACTACAGTATTATCAAGAGTTTGTAATATGGACTACAATATATCATTCAAGATGCAACATAGCCAGCACATGACACACTGGTTGGTACTGTTACAATACTTGAATAATTTGCCCTCCATGTCCACAGTACAGTCTTAAGACTGAGGATAAGATGACTGCATGGCAGATGACTTCTTCTGCATGCTTGCCAAATATACAAACAAGAGGATACTGCTTGACTTTACAACAGACAGTCCTCTGAGAGGTGTTAACACATCCAGAAAACTAAAATGCAAAAACTAGCTTGTGGATGTTACTGAGAATGCAGCTTTCATCCTCCATCACCAGGTGTTATTAGGACAATGGTACTAATATTCCCATGCACTGCACAGTTCATAGAGTCTTGTATTACAGTGAACAGCACTGCAAATCTATATTTTTTGTAATTGTAGGGCTAGATTTTTTTAAAATGACATGCTAACTAACAGACTAAGAGGAGGCTTAGAAAATTAATCACAGCTTTGCAGGAGTAATCTAACAAATGTTTTCCTAATGAGGAGAAAGATGAAAATACATTATTAATTATAAGCTTTATGATCCAACTGTACTCAGCTTTGTGAGATCATTTTGTAATAAACGAATGCTGCAACAGAGAGCCACTAAATGTTGTAGTCTTTTTGGTAAACAAATACTTGCAGTTCTACCATTATTGGTTTCCACTCCACTGCTGAGTGAAAGAGCTATGATAGGTACATTAAATTCAGCATGACTTATAAGGACCAGAAACCAGTATTAATTATTTTAAAAGTTTTACAGGTAATTATGAACCATGTTAAATGGCATCTGCAAAGCCACTGATTTCTCACAGCACTAATCTCCCTACGATTTAAATTAAACCAATACATTGAAGGCATTCATTCATTCATTACATGGACAAGCTGTAGCAACCCCCTGGCTCACATACTGACTCCAGCACAGCTGCAAAGACAGTATCTGGCATGTCTCTTTCCATTTTAGATCAACCACAATTTAGTGTTACATCCCAGCACTAAACTGTGGTTAATCTTTACTATGGTAAGTGTAAAGCCAGCTTCATAAACCATTGCTGGAAGCTGGTTTCCTCTCCCCACCCTCACTGATGATAGTTAAGAATACTGGATTTTATCTAGGTTCAGATGTTATGGCATGTTATAATCTAACATAGAAGCAAAAGCTAACTCCTCCTCATGGCCTCAACAGAGGAGGCAGCCACTGTTCCCAACTGCAAGCACAGCAGAAGGCTACACTTCATCAAAGCACACACCTCTTCCCCCAATCCCAGCCTATGGTATAGCAGCTGCGAGATTTGAAATGAGGCTCAACATAATTGAGAGGAAGATAACTTTCCACTTCTCTGCCTGCATCTCTGGTACATTTCCCTTCTTCCATAAACCCAATAATATATCCTGAATGCACCCTGCCCATGACTCTTCTCTCCATGGCCTACCTGGTTCTTCTCACAACTGTGCTTAAACACTTGTTAAAGATTGGTCTGTTCCCTCTGTCAAACGCAAACATAACAAATTTCTTTGATAATATTTTCCACCTCAGACACTCTCCCCTTTCCTAGTGTGCCAAAAAAGGTTGTTAGGGCTGTGGATTAGGTCTGTGAACATAATTTATATATAATACCTAATTAGGCACCCCTAAGAATATTATTTTTTCTTGAAATCTGAATAGCAGCAAGGGCAATAAAGTGTGAAAATAGAAGAACAAACAAAAGTACATGAAATGGCAACAGAAGGGATTCATGTTTAGGGCATTCAAGTGACGACAGAACAAGTTTATAACTGATATACCAGCAGGAACTTTCAAAACTCATTGTACACATTGCTAAGAATTTATGTTCATTATTTTGGGAGACACTGCACATTTGTGTGTCACAGCATTTTGTCTTGAATGAAGCCTTTTTCATTAACACTAAAGAAATAAAGTTACCATAGCTGTACAATACAGAACTAAATGTATCTATATTTAGATAAATGAAAAGAACATTACCTGAGGCACTTTCTCTATAAGACTACAGATAAAATATAAAACTGATCACCTCAATGAGTTGTGTGTGCTTACTCAAAACTAAAACACATATACGTCAATGAATTCCCAAGTTAAAACAACAAGTAGTCTTGCAGCAGTAACAGATTTACTCTGCCATAAGAGTCCACTTCTACTAGCATGACGACACTGCTGCTGGATATGCTGCTAGATATGCACAGGATTGCAACCTTACACCCTTAACTCTGAGGTGACCTAAACAATGAGAGCCTTATAACAAAGAAGATTAGTTTACCAGTGACAGCTCATGCTCTTCACCTTATTTTGCTCCTTAATGACAGGGTGCCAAAACAAGAATAACGCCAGCAAGTTAATTTAAAAGGGAAACCCAGAAACTCTTAATACAAAAGATGCCCAATCAGTTTTTTTTCTTAAGAAAAGAACAACAACCTGGTAATCTAGAGCTCTTCTGCGTGAGCACTTGCAAAATCAACCTATGATTCAGTCTGGTTCAAAACGGGAACTGCCTATTCCCCTCCAAAAAGAAAGAAAGGAGGAAGAAAACTCTGCCTTACTTTCTCCACCTTCACCTGGTTCACTTATTAGTAGAACAGGCAAGATCAGGTAAGCCAACTATGACTTACAAGTCTTGCAAAGGGTATTAGCCCAGGAGAGAAGGGTAATGGCCGAGGAGCGGAGCCTGCCAAAAGCCACAGAGCATTGGGCGGGGGGGGGGGGTCACAAAGCCTCCCTCCACCCCACCCCATCCCAGACAACCGCTTTATCTTCAGCCACCTCTTGGCCTGAAAGGAAGTGCGGCTTCCTTCCTCTGCCCCCCCTCACCCCTTCATACTAATGGGTCAATGCCCTGGATGTGTGTGTGTGTGTGTGTGTGTGTGTGAGAGAGAGAGAGAGAGAGAGAAACATCTGTGTAGCTCAGCCATCCTTTCCCTGTGTGTGTGTGTGTGTGTATACACACATATACACACTGGACATGTGTGTATCTGTGTGAGTGTGTGTGTAAGATAGAGAAACCTCTATGCGGCTCAGTTATCCTTTCCCTCTGGGTGTGTGTACACATACACATACATATGTGTACAGACATATATACACACATATATAATGTAAACGTATAGGCAATGCAGAGGCCCTTCACCCCATAGAGAGCGGCCGCTTCCTCTTCCGTCACCACTCACTATAGAAATGAGGATGAAAGGACGATTTAAAAATAATAATAATAATAATAGTCCCAGTAGTCCCCTGAGGAGGATCCTCGTCTCCCGGCTACATCCGAAGTAGGAACCGCTCTTCCCCACAAGACCCCAGACGTGAGGCGAAGAGACAGAGAGAAAGGGAGGAGAAAAAAATATGCGGCTCCCTCCACTTCTCACCTGCGCTTCTCCTCGGGCTGCTGCCGCCGCTGCCGCCGGTACCGCCCCAGCTGCCGCCGCCCCGCGGGCTCCCCCCGCGCCTCCGCCGCCCGCCGCTTCTCTGCCATCGCCGCCATCCAGCTGCCGCTCCCGGTAAAGCGACCAAAGCCCCACGTTGGGAAGGAAGACGAGGGCGGCCAGCGCCAGCCCCACCGCCTGCAGCAGCCGCTTCTGCTTCCGCCGCATCCGAGAAGCCGCCGGGAAGCCCCCACCCCAACTTTCCCCTCACACAAGGGGCTGAGGCGGCGGTTACGGCGGTTACCGCGGCGGCGGCGGCAGCAGCAGCACTCGAGCAGCGCGCGAGGCGAAGCCGACCCGCCAACTCCGCTCCGTCAGGCACTTCCGCTCCGGAGGGGTGGGCACTACCACTCCCACCGCGAGCGGGTGGGGGGGGAGAGAAGCTTGGCGTTGGAGCGCCGCCCAGAAACCTCGAGGCTAGGCCACGCCCACCGATAGTGCCCGGCACCGAGCGGGGGGTGGGGCAGAAGCGTGGCAGCTCCGGCTCCTCTCCAACCGCCCCCCCCATGTTTTGTAAATGGTACTGGCCGTAGTCTTCCCCTGTGGGCTGGTGGTGCAGCTGACAGGGCCAGAAGCTTAAATAGGAGCGAGTGCGAGGAAGAGGGTAGACCGGGCGGAACATGCCTGCCAGCAAGGCTGCTTTTCCTGCGCTGTGCCATAGGGTTGTAATTAGGCACCGCTTACATTACTGAATGTGAAGGGAAGAAGTTTGCAGCGGAGGAGTCCATATGCTGGGGGGGGGGGGCACGGGCAGGTTAGAAGGCGGGGAATGATAGTGCTAGCAGAGATCAAGCGGGACAGCCTCAAAGCATTTAATTCAGCCTCAAAGCATTTAATTCCTTTACCGCCTTGAGCAATATGTTGGAGGAGACTTGTAGGGTTTGTTTGTTTTTTAATTAATGACTGAAGTAAAGCCTTCTAGGAGCGCCAGGGGAGTGATGGAGCAATGTGGAGGGACTTTCAATGCTTTTAAAATAATGCGATACGCTTGTATTAGGTTTGTCAAACGTCAGAGCCCTGCTGTGAAATTGGATCTTAGGTAAACAAAAGAAGCGAGCCCAGTATACATAGAGAATTTCAAAAATTTCCCCAAGGTGCTGCTGTTCAATATCCTCTAACCACGGAGTGATCTGCAGCCTTTCCACTTTTGCACCTTGTTAAATTGTACATTTAACTATATTCTAATCTTGTAAATACTGCCTTTTGTTTGCCAACTGCAGCGGTTTTTCTTTTCTTTTCAAACTCATTGCGCACTTGCTAGAATTCAATAGCTGAAGGTTTTATTTTGACTTTATATAATTGACAGTAATTATAGTCATAACGGGGAATTAAAAAGGCTTCTTTTCACTGCCACTGCTAGGAGATGTAAATAACTTTGAATATCATAAAATGGTAATGCAAAATAAGCTAGTGTCTTTGAATTTAACTTTAATTTAACTTCCAAACCAGAGACAAAATAGCTTCATAGTACTGACAGCGTATTGGTTAGGATCCCCAAAGCTAAAATAATGTTCATTTTAAGTGTGCACATGCTTGCTTGTAAATCAGAATATTCAATACACATTGTAAAAGTTGATACTTCAGTCCTATATACTTCCAGCTTATGGCTGGTATCTGCTTTGAATCTTACATAGAACTGAGATACACCATCTGCAACTACTTGCTGGTCTGTGAACATGCGTAGCTTCAAATTATGCAGAAGAATCAGGCCTTTTCAGCGGTAAATCTTAAAAGTTGTTTCACAAACGATAACAGGACATCAGCATGCCTTTTCTTCCAGACCCAGGGAGAACTGTGTTCTTTCTTCTCACTTTTGGATCTTGAATGGGTGTAACATGTAACCTACATAGCAAAATATACTGGATGAGATCCAGTTAAATCATACTGTTGATTTAGATCTGTGGGAATGAATGGACTTGTCCATTGATTTCAATGGTTCTTCTCTGAATATGACTAACATTGGATATTGTCCACCGTTCTCCAAAGATTTTATGTTTGCAGGAATATTAATACACAGCACTAGAGATGAAGCCACTTCAGTGTTTCAGATTTCCACTCTGAAATGCCATTGAAGAAAACCTCCGCATATTGCAAGTGAAACCGTTGCTTCCAAAGTTTCAAAGCTATTGTTTCACTTACAACTTTGCAAGAATGAACCATGTGATAAATTGAAGCAGTTATAACCTAGCAGTTTGAAAGTAAAAACAATTTCCCCATAGGATTGGAAGGATGCAGAGAGCATTTCTGAAGTCTCTGGTTTTGCTAATACAGTATTGCTAGATGTATTTAGTGTCAATTTTTGGCACTGATAAATATTATTCCATGACATGATCAAAATGAGTAAATGCGTGTCTTGTGAAGGGAAAGGCAATTTTTTCAAACTTGGCATACAGGAAATATCACACCACACTGTTAGTCTTTCAGGTACCAAGAGGGAAAGTTGTTTAGACTTCCCACGGTTACTTGAGCCATTAATTCTTTGTTTGGCATCTGCAGCCACAGCAGCTGGTATAGCTGACACTGGCAATTGTTCATCAGCCTACTGCTTGAGTGTGTTCCACCATATCATAAACAAATCAAGTCTTGGCCATGACACAGCATTTCAAATAACTGTTCTCTCCCCCCCTAACAATTTCTTAACACTGCAGTCCAGTGCATGTTGACTCACTAGTGTTTAGGATTGTAGCCTAAGTTAAGAACAAACAACCTGTATAATTAGGAAGAGGAATGCTGAGCAAGAGCATTTTAAGTTAAATAGCTGAACTATGGCAAAAGCACATCCTGCTGGGTTTGCGTCTTAAAATAAATTAGTGTCTTGCAAGTGGAATTTCTACATTTACATTTTAATTTTTATTGCATTAAAATGTTCTATTTTAAAATTTAAAGTTGCATTTTCCCTTGCCTCCACACATATTTTCTCTCCCCCCTCCGCCACCTAAGCCTCCTGTGAAGAAATATAAATTTAAACTCAGCACATAATCCGCTAGGTGGCAATCTTCCAGCTAATTCTGAATTCATCAGATGCCAGGCAAATTATCCAACAATTCATTTTAAGTACAAGTTACAGCCCCTACGTTTGTATAACCTGTAAGGCTTTGGAGTTGCTCACTGTTTTCTTTAAAACACACTGCTCCATGGCATATTAATGGCAGAGATCCCCACAGATTCATTTTTTCACCTCACTGTGTTCCTCTTTGTCATCACTGTATTATCATCAGTGGTGCAGTGAATAATACTCTGCCCGTTGGTGAATAATGCATAACCACTTAAATTGTAAACCAGTAAAGAAAGATGTATAATACAAGAAGCTTTCTTTAGAGATTTATACCTTAAATTGCCGTGAGGGCAGTTGTTATATTTACTATTTTATGTTTACCAACCTGAGGTGGCTGCACCAGCATATTAGCCACAGAAAAGTCTCTTTTGTTGCCATTTTAATTCCGTATTTTCTTTGTAATCCGTTTTGGCAACTCCTTTAATCTCTGTGCCCAATAATGGGCATTTTTCTCTAATCCTCTTCTATTAAACCTTCTCCTTTTTTTCCTTTCTGCTGCAAAACTGCTTTTTTCCTTCTCTTTCTGTATCCCTTCTCTTTCTCTTTTCTTCGGCCTATCCTCCCATTTTCCCGTTTCCTAGTTTACAGGCCTCCTTTTCATAGCACCATTTCAACCTGTGCTTTTTGTGTGGCTATTTACTTGTACGGAGTACAGTCACCTCTCCTTTTTTTGCTGCCTGTTGCAGCCATTTTGTGCTGGCACACATGGCACTTTGATCAAGATATGAGTACTTTTCAATATCTTTTGACTCTAAAGCTCTCTCTTGAATTGTAAAATTTCCCACTAATGTTGTAAGCAGCCCATTGCTTACTGTAAGAAAGGGTTACTGATGAGGGTTAATTCAGAGCAAACCATATGAAGCTGTTCCTGGAGTTGAGTGTCTCTCTCTCCTGTTTGTGTGCATTTAGAAATGGCTTGTTGTCTGGGTGGGCTTTTACTTAGGTCAAAAGACTGCCTCTGTATAAGCTCGCCGGTTTGCCCCAATTTATTTCTCAAATTAGCCTTGTTTATGTCCTCTGCCAAGGCCAATTCTATGGCCAAATTTATTGAAGGACTTGTATTCCTAGATTCTTGCATGTCCCCTTTAAGATTTATTGACCAGTCCAAAGCAGGAAGTATCTTGTAACAGCTTGCTCGACTCTTTTTTACTCTCCTGAAGGAAAAACTGTGTGATTTTATTTTGTCTTTTCTGAAGTTCAGGAGAGCTACTTGTAAAGTTTGGCATAATTCCCCGGGCTTTACATGCTTCCTTGTGTACACCATATTGGTCAACCATTCGGGGAGACAAGAGAGCAAAGCCTTAAGCCTTAAGCTTGTGCAGAGTCCCACAAAGAGTTACATCCAACAAAATGGAGAGGGGTTAATTCTTCAATTAAGAATTCATTTCTCTAGTAGTAGTTTCTTCTTCTTCTTTGGCGATCACTCGAAGACGAGTAAGATTGTCTTCCATGAACACGGTTTTAACAGTGAGTCCTAAGTAATTGTGGAGGACAATTCTGAATCCACACATCCTTCCACAGTGGGGACATAGGGTTCCGGGCAGGAGTTGATCATGGTGAGGGTTTGCCAAACCTACCTTCCTCTTAGCATGTTTCTCCCTTTCCTCCTGAGTCTGAGTGTCTTCAAAGTCCATGACACCTTTGGTAAAGGCTGTTCTCCAGTTGGAGCGCTCGCAGGCCAGTGCTTCCCAGTTGTTGGTGTTTATACTACATTTTTTTAGATTTGCTTTGAGAGAGTCTTTAAACCTCTTTTGTTGACCACCAGCATTATGCTGTCCATTTTTAAGTTCAGAATAGAGTAGTTGCTTTGGAAGACAATAATCAGGCATCCACACAACATGACCAGTCCAGTGAAGCTGATGTTGAAGAATCATTGCTGCTCATCTTATTTTTACCAAAACACTGATTACTACTATCTCTTTCCCCTCTGTGCACCTCATAGAATCCAGCATAGGTCTCTCTTTACCTCCATCTCTCAGCTCCCTCCTCAGTCCTTATTGCACAATCTGGAAAGTATAGAAAGCCACTTGCTTTCCAGACCAAGTACATGGATGTACTTGTTCTCACAGTGAAAACTTGTGATTGATTTGAGAAGCTTATAAATCTGCCACTGGATGACAAAATCTGAGGAAGACTGAATTGGAAGAAAAGAATTCTGGCATTTTTAACTAGACAGCCTTGCAACTGAGCACCCCCTGCAGATATTCTACTTCAGAGGACCACAGATGTTTCTTTGTCCAAGAACTTGTTATGCACTCCTGTTATAGGACTACTTAGATTCCAAAGTCACCTGAAACAGAACATAGGAACACACCAACCTTTGTTTACATGTGTTTTAGTCAAAGCCAACACCCAGAAATGGGTGTTGGAACTCCTCCAATTAAAAACTTCATTGAATAGTCCTGATACTAGACTACAAGACTGCTCTGCAATCTCCTCTCTCTTTGATTAATTTAGGCAGAGGCTTAGATGTTCTCACAAAGACATGCAAGAAATTCTCTGAGCCTTTTGGCCTTATATTGTATAAGGCTATTCTAGAAGTATCTAGGTTATAAATTTGCCGTAGCAAAAAGATTATTCCTGATGGAATAATCTCTGCTTTTGTTTATACACCCTTATTATAACATATGTGTCTTGGCTTTGGAACACATTTCAGTAAAAAGACTGATGCCTGCATTAGACACTTTTAGGTGGCAGGTGAAAACATTCCTCTTCAACCAGGCCTTTGGCTTATACCCTTTTTCAATGGGTTTGTGAGAAGGGGACGAATGGGGGGGGGGGGAGTTTACTGATTTGTGCACGGGTTCTTTTTGTTCTTTTCTTTATTATGTATTTTGTATTTTTATATTGTATTTTTAGGTTTGTGAACTGCCCTGAGATCTATGGATGAAGGATCGTATACAAATTTTAAAAATAATACAGTATCCAGAACAGAATTCATCCCTTGTGATTCACATATGATGCTTTTGTATGTGTGAGAGACAAAGAAATGGCAAAATCAGCCATATGCTTCCTTGCACAGAAATTCTGTTAGCATTAAAATCAACATAGTGTACATAAATTGTTCTTGTGTATATAGTTTTATCAGAAATCCTGGTTTTTTCATAGTTATCTGCTTTTTAGATCAGGTAGCTATGAATGAGGTTGGCTTGCTAGTGCTTAAGGAAATTACATATTCATAGGAACATCGCTGAATACCCCAGAGTATAAGAAACATTAAATTAAATTAAGGATGCAACCTATCCAATCAATTTCCCTCTGACAAGGTATGCTCTATATAATAAATGAATTAGTAAATGGGAGAGCAAACCCAATTAGATTTGAGCATAATTTTTGAATGTTGACTGACTCCCAAAATTCATCACACTTAGTTAAATAAGGCACCCAGCACATAGCTAGCTCTCCCAACATAGTCACTTCCCAGAAATGTTAAAATATATTCTAGATAAGATCTACAGATCTAAGGCATGCAGCGGACCGTGGCTTCTCCTGCAAGAAACTTGTAGACAGGTTGTGTTTTAGTTGGAACAATTTTATTCCACATTTACAAGCCTTTCATGTTTCAGAAACAGGAACTCCTAATTCCGGTACTTAATTTTTCAACAATGTTAGCTCTACTCCTGATTTGATGTAAGTTTCACTGTGGTATCCAGTGAAATGTTAACTGGAATAGTTTGCCTCCAGCCTAGTTCAGCACTGCAGACAGCTCCTCAGTGACAATGGGTATGGCACACATACATTTTGGGGATTGCAATAAATCTTGCAAGACTGTGTCACTCTTCAATTCTGTATTAGGATTTGTGATAACAAAGTTGCTCTGAATGAAACCAAAAGCTGAGCTTTTCCTATCCAAAACCAAGTTCTATTGTGGATCAGTAAGTGAAGACTTGCCACCCCAAAATCAGTACCAGAACTTAGAGGTGTCATTACAGGTGGACTCTTCAGACATGAGGATTGTGATCATTGTTTGTTGTTTTTAATTCCTGTTGCCTTCAATATTTTAATATTGTTTTATGACCTGTATTATGTATTATTTCTGTACACCGCTGAAGTATTCTTGAATGTAGAACACTCTATATATTCAGTGATAAAAAAAACGTCCTTCATTATGGTAGTAGCTTCCTAAAGCTACTAATATTCTTCTATTCTAAAAAAGAGAGCTTATTTTTCTCACATCACATTCCATGATTAATTTTATGACTCTATTTAAAAAAAGAACAGTGCCAGATACTTTGCTACAGTAACATGAGGGTTACATCACAGTGAAATTAATGTTTTTCATTCCAGCTTTGCTTGTAATTTGTTTTTCATATAGTGATTTATTTTTGTAATGGTTTCAACCTTCCCCTTCAAAGGGCATGAATTTTTATGCACCGAACTACTGAACGGCATCTTTTTTTAGAATCAATGAATGAGTCAGTCTGTAAATATTGGGTGAAAACATTCTGCTATTTCCCTAGAACATTCAACAACACCCTTCTGTGCGTTCCAAGTCTATTTCAATTGAAATGATTCTGTAATATGAAGGGAATTTAATTATAAATAAATATTATTCTATAGAATAACATTTGGAGCACAGAACACCCTTCTCATTTAATACACATTGTCCTGAACCCCCAGCCTACCTAGTGGCAAGTCCCATACAGTATGTCAAGTCCAAAGTTCAACAAACAGGAAACATGGTGCGGGGTCAATCCATGTAAGCCAAGTTCAAAGTCCGCCAGCCAGGAAACACAGTCCAGAGGTGAACCCAAAGCACAATCCTGTAAAGGTCCTGGAAAATCCAAGCCAAGGTCCATTAACATGAGCAGTTGAGCAGACAGCCCCATGGCTCTCCTCATTTTTCTCTTGAGTCTTGATTGTAGTACCTGGGCTTGGTGAGGCACGTAACCCTCACCTGTCCTGAGCCAAATCCAGCTGAGGAATAATACATCTCCTCCATGAGCCAAGAGCTCCACCTGGCCAGCTAGTGGGCTGGGCTGTATGTCCTGGCCTGCCTCAGCCTCCCAGAGCATATCTCCTGCTGCTCCCTGTGCTTCAGAACCTGCCTTGTTCATGGAGATGGGTGCCTCTCTGGCTCTGATGATGCTCTTCTGGTCCTTGCAGACTGACCCCCACCCTCTCACCATCCTCTGTCATCCTGTGTGTACTTTCTGCAACCCAAGCATCTCCTTTTCCATCACTGGCTTGCCCAGGTAGGCTATATCCCTCACTGGGATCCTCTTCCTCTTCCCCATTCATCACACACACACACACACACACACACACCACTTTAGGATGTGCCTGGGTCTTCATAAGTCAGGCCTAACCCTCCATCAACAGATGGGGGTCAAATTCACCCTGACGACACTGGGGAAAACAACAATTCCATGTTCCAGGTAGCCCTTAACCATGATGAGGTATGAATTTCCATGTGACATTTCGGGGACTCTCCCCCTTAATTTTGTAAATGACCGATGCATTTACTCCTACAGCTTTCCAATTCTACACCTATTGGAATGAATGAGAAAATTAAAAAATGATACAAGTAAGATAAAATGCTGTTCATTATCCATGGCCAGTAATGGCTCTTGACAAGCCCTTTACAAACTACAATTTATTAATCTTACTCTGAAGTAAGAAGCACTGTCATGGTGTTCTAGGGATGGGAGGATGACAAGTGGGTGAAGTCCCATTGAACGAGTGAATGCCTGCTCATGTTCAATTGGATCTTGCTTTATGCCTTGAAAATTCAGGAGGGGATAGAACTTCACAGTGATGGGCAATGGGATCTCATCTCCCTCCTCAGTCGCACGCTCAAATCCTAGGACCTTGGATGCCACATATAATGAAATTGCTTCTGAGAACTTTTAACAGAACTGAAATTGACGAGGCCTATATTGATGGTTTGATATGACTTTCTAAAAATAGAGCATGACAAAACTAGCCCTGACACAGGATGCATATTATTGAAGGATTTTCTTTCTGATCCTACTGGATTAAGATTGTTTACAGTCATAAAACACATCCCAAAAGTCAATGTTAGCAGCTGCCTTAGTTTACTTTTAAAAAGCCCAGGCTTAGCTGGGCAAAAATGAATGCCCTGGTTGCTAAAGCCTCCTTTCCTTTTGTGAAACTACACCCCTAAAGCTATTCAGCAGTATGTTTAAGGGGAGCAAGGAATATCTCTTAGTTCAGAAGGAGATTTGTGCTGTTATAATTTTCATGGTCCGTAGTGGGAAGGCAGAGGAAAGTGAAAAATAGTTCTATAGGCATGCCATGTTTATTTGTGTTATCAAGGATCCTTTGGAAGAGCTTCCTGCTGTGTAACTCTTTAACCCAGTTCTGCCCTTTATATTAGCCATATGTTTTTCATTATCTTTCATGGCAGGAAGAGATTGCAGCTGTGTAGGCTTCAAAACAGCTGTTGAAGAGAGCAGTGATGGTGACTCACTGGGAGGTTAAACAAGGAAAGGTGATTCATTCCACCATGGGCTAGTGCTGAAACCCCAAGTGGCGAGAGTACGGTTGTGCTCACGTCCCGCTTGTGGGCTTCCCATAGACATCAGGCTGACTACTGGCAGAACAGGACGAAGGACTCGATGTGCCATTGTTGTGATCTGGCAGGGCTCTTCTGATGTAAGAAGTAACACAAAGAAGCAATTTGGTCTTCTTCACAAACACGTTTCTCTATTTTCTTTTCCATTGCAGGTTCTTGAATAATCTTACAACCCTGTACCCACTTTCCTCGGAGTAAGCCCCTTTCAACTTGATGGATTTTTTAAAAACTAAATTTGAACAGATAATAATAATAATTTTATTATTTATACCCTGCCCATCTGGCTGGGTTTCCCCAGCCAATTTGGTCGGCTCCCAACAGAACACTAAAAACAGAATGAAACTTCAAACGTTAAAAACTTCCTTAAACATGTGTAAGATTGCCCTTTCAGATTTGTACCATCATCATTGCCTGCTCTGTGAAACAGGAAAAAGAAAAAGGTGTTTTTCATAATGCAGAATGTTCCTTTAAAAAAGAAATGAAAGTGAGGCACATTTGAAAATATTAATGCTGAGGTCCTAAAGAATAAAAGATATAACCAAGTCCCATGGGCTATATTTCCAAACAAAAGTGCTTAGGATTCATCCCATTGCATAAACACTGCAAATTTTAGCATGTAGTTTTGAGAACTGCTCCCATTGGGAGAGGTGCAAAAGACCAGTAGAAGAAAGCTTGTGAGGAATGTGTTTTATTGGCCATCATGAAGATGAGGAATGACACTACGTATAATTTTAAAGAGGGTACATAAGCTCTTATACCCTTCAGCCTAAGCTGCATTGGTTTATGTTAGGATAAAGAGTCTTTGTTAGGGGTAGCTGGGACATTTACAATGGTGGTGGGAAGGAAAAGGTTAAAATCTCCAGATTGAATGTTGGTCTTCAGCTATTTCTGCTGCTCCTTTCTGATCTCCTCCAATTGCTATTTTTTTCTATACATATTTGGGTGCTTTGGTGGTCCAAAAGGTGGAGTATATATTTTTTGGAGACTATTTTCCTTATATAACTTCATAATGTTCCAAATGATACTAATGTTCTAAAGCAGATCTGAGGCAAGAGGTGATTGAAACTCTGTTTTGATTTTTTCTCCGCATAGAAGAACCATTCCAACTTTCCCTTTTTATCTGGGACCTCTGCTTTGGAAGCCAACAACAATTGTTCAAACATCCCCATTGGATTCCATCTCTGTTCACTGTTGGCTAATGTAGCTTTTTAATACTAATAGGCCAAACGAAACTGGATGTGTCAATAGCACCATTCTCTTGATGATGTGTAATAAGGGGGAAGAAGAATCAGAAGCTGCACTGCTAGAGACACTTGTGTGCATAATAAGATCTGTTAGTCACAGTGAGACCATTGTCTGTTAAAACGAGCACAGACACAGATTTTCTTCCTCATGCACACCACTACTGCAGGAAACCAGTAGGGCATCATTAATGTTGTCCTCTGAACATCATTTCTAAACTGGGCAAGAGCAAGAGACATCTCCTTTCACATTCCTTTTGAGTTATTTTTTGCATGCGTCTGTGAACTACATGGGCTCCATTAAAATACATAGGATTCTAGAAAAGGAATGAGAGACAAAACAATTTCTTGACTCAGCACAAAAACACTTAAATATTAAAGCAATGAAGTGGGGGAGGGAAATAGGCTGTGACAAAACTTATAAATGCATAAAAGCTCAGATTTTTGTGTGTGTATATATATATTACTGTAGAACCAGTAATATTTATGATGTGATGTTTATTTAGAACTCAGTTATTTAAAATTTATTGAGTGGTATCTAGTTGCAGCAGCCCACTTGCGCAATTGCCATTCCAGTAGTGTTGGAATAGTGTCATTCCTCTTCTTGTTGTTTAGTCATTTAGTTGTGTCCAACTCTTCGTGACCCCATGGACCAGAGCATGCCAGGCACTCCTGTCTTCCACTGCTTCCCGCAGTTTGGTCAGACTCATGTTGGTACTTTCGAGAACACTGTCCAACCATCTCGTCCTCTGTCGTCCCCTTCTCCTTGTGCCCTCAATCTTTCCCAACATCAGGGTCTTTTACAGGGAGTCTTCTCTTCTCATGAGAGTGTCATTCTTAGTGTGGATCAACAACCAAACCCAGCAGGTTCCTTCTGCTTACAAATCTATTGTGAAACTCCTAGCACAACTGCTATAATTATACTCTGTTAAAAGTTACGCTTGTATGCTACTGATTGTTGAACAGCAGCTCTCAAACTTCCTGTGTTAACACCATGTGCGATCTCATCCATTATAAGTAAAAAGTAAAATAACGAATGGTGAAGTTACCTATTACAGTGGTACCTCAGGTTACATACGCTTCAGGTTACAGACTCCGCTAACCCAGAAATAGTGCTTCAGGTTAAGAACTGTGTTTCAGGATGAGAACAGAAATCGTGCTCTGGTGGCGTGGCAGCAGCAGGAGGCCCCATTAGCTAAAGTGGTGCTTCAGGTTAAGAACAGTTTCAGGTTAAGAACGGACCTCCGGAACGAATTAAATACTTAACCCGAGGTACCGCTGTACATTCAGTACACTCAGAGAAGAGAACAAGGAAAAATTATACGGAGGTTTGTAGGAAATTTCGTTTCCTACAAATGTGCTGTTTTTACTATCTGCATTTTAACAGATTCATTTTTATGTCTTAAATCCATTATAGTTTAATTACTTTTTAACCATTATCTTTTATATGCTTTTAGCTATCTGTATTTTATCCATGCTGTTTTAATTTTCTGAGCCCCAGTCCTGGGAGCATGGTGGGAAATAAATCAATAAGTAATAGTAACACAGCAGCTCTCATTCAGCTTTCCTATTTCCAGCATATAAAAGTGTGAATGGTCTACTAAGCAAATTATTGCAGCAAAAGCCACATGAGTTTGGATGAAACAGAACTTGGTCATGGTCGTAAGCAATGCTATAATATGCTTAACGCTCTTCTGAGTTCCATATTGTTTTAAATTAACATGGTGGAATTATAGTATTTCAGATTCACATACCAGGTTATTCCTCTACAATATAAAATGTATTATTTTTAAATTTGCAAGTCAGCTTTAAAAGAATGAACTAAGCAGATCTTTTGATTACACCTTATGTGCAGACACACACCTATTTCCACCCCTCTCTCAGGATTAGAACTATTTAGAAGTATTTCCTTTTCCAAATATATAATGAAAAGGTTCATACATCCTATGGCAAAGTTGTGTAAGTGATATATCATACCCTTCAACATTTCTCAGATGAAAATAGGGACATTCTACTATACTTCAAAATCACTGCTTGAGCATCCCCTCTTCTTACCCTAAGCATTGTTAGACAGCAATATTCAGTTGCTCACCTGATGTTTACAAACGGGTACATGCAACCCCATGTGTGCTAGCCCCAAGTTCCTGTGTTGGGTGGGGAAGATCTGTAGGGAATTTTATTCACATTCACTTGAACCTAAGCTGAATCCTTCGGAAAACTGGGAATGCTGCTTTATTAGGATACAGGATTGTGTGAAGCACTAAACCCACCTGCTAATATCACCCACAACACAGAACGATTGGGAAGTCACCCCCCCCCCGGCCAAAATAGGATCAGCAATTTACCATGGTCAATTACCAGGGCATATAGCAGAATATATTGGAAGGAGGATTTGAAAGGAAATTAAAATCTTATCTGTGAAAATTTTTTTCTAGACCGAATGATTACCCTTAAAAATAAAATAAAAAATCTCCTAAAGGTAGTTTTCTATTTGTATTACATAGGGTTATAGTTAAGATGTCTGATACTTGAAGGCCCCAGTGGCTTGCCTAATAATTTTATTTGTATCTTTCCCCTCCCTTTCTTCAGTTTGTTCTATAGTTCCCTCAGCTATTCCTCCTCAAGCACACTTCATGTCCATAAAGAAGCCTGCTACATGCTTGCAAAACTCTGAGCCAAAGTGTGATTCTTAGTGTAGCACGATTCCATGGCAACCACCTTCCGTTCCTTTCCCATGTACCTGCCTGCGTTCTTCACTTTGGACAATTGTTTTTTTATCTTAACTGTATATTCTTCAGGGTGACATGAAACATGCCCGTAGGGCATTCATTTCTGTGGGCCTGAGTTGTAATTAATTCATTCCCGCACATTTCAAATGTGCAGACCATAAAATGAATTGGAAACAGATCTCTCGTTGTGAAAATGTTTTATGGCTATAAAACAGCAAAAACAAAAAACAGCAAGCAGAACATCATCATCATCATCATCATCATCATAATTTATTATTTATATCTTGCCCATCTGGCTGGGTTTCCCCAGCCGCTCTGGGCAACTTCCAACAAATTATTAAAAATACATTAAAACATTAGTCATTAAAAACTTCCCTAAACAGGGTTGCCTTCAGACATCTTCTAAAAGTCAGATAGTTGTTTACTTCTTTGACATCTAATGGGAGGGCATTCCACAGGGCAGGCGCCACCACCAGAAGGCCCTCTGCCTGGTTCCCTGTAACTTCACTTCTCACAGTGAGGGAACCACCAGAAGGCCCTCAGTGTTCGGGCAGAACTATGGGGGTGGAGACGCTCCTTCAGGTATACTTGATTCAGGCAAGGGACCACAAAGGTGTACAGACTCCTATACAACTTCTGTCTGAGTTTTATTCCACCAGAGTACTGGATAAAACATAAGGTCCATAGAGTTCCTGGTAAAAATTGGGAAGGGGAAGACTAAGGCCAACAGCAACTATTATTATTTCACAACAGTAAGACCTAAACATAGGCAGGGGTTCTGGGGACCACACCCAAAGCTAAAATCATATATAGCCAAAACACATTGGGTGCAACGGTGGGTGGGACTGCCAGAGTCTTTCTTCCCCAGACAACCACCCCTTCTCTACCCCATTTTAATTTTTTTTTAAATTCTTTTGCCAAGCATGTAAAGCTGAATAACGCATTATGAACGTTAAAAGTAGGATGTCATGTGTCCATCTACATTATGAAAACCATTCCTTAATGCTTCCTTAACATTAAAAACCATGAGTGCAGATCTGCCATTGTCATATCCGAAGTTGCTGCTCTGCTAGTGCAAGCGTTCTGCTTGGGCAAAGGAACTTTCACCTTCCCACTCCGGTCCTCTTGTTGTGGCTCTCAATGGATGAAAGACTCAGACTCGGATCATTCATATATGCTCTTTATTGCTCAGAGTGCTACAAAGTTATAAAGCAGGCAAGAGGCAATCAGGGCCATAGCTAGGGGGTGGCAAGGATGGCCCCCGCCAGGGGTGCAGGCGAGCCCCCCCCTGCAAAATTGGCTAAAAATATGTCCATAAATATGTCTATAAATAAGAGCTAATTTGTCCTTGCCTAGGGGGCACAATCTGGATGGTTCTGCCAGGGGCACAAGATCACGTAGCTATGGCTCTGGTGGCAATGCACAGCAGGTGCCATGCATGTCTAAGTAGGCCAAGTTGTTGATCCAACAAACAGCAGGCCCCCTGCAATCTCATTATAAGGGGCTGAGGCAAGCACAACTTAGGACTGTTTGCTGAGATGGCTGAACTTGACCTGTCTGTTTGCACCTGTGCTGGCATCGCTGTGACCTGGGGGATGGAGGAGGCATTAGGAACACCTCTGGAACAAACTGAGTGGTAGCCTCCTCTTCAGAGGCTAAGCTGGGGATGAGTTCTGCTGGCTCTGGAGGGAGAGTCGATTCAAGACGTGCATTTGGCTCAGAAGCTGGTGTGAAGCAGATACTGTGGAGTAGGGTGGCTGAGGAGGAAGTGGAACGGTGTAAAGCATGGGTAGGCAAACTAAGGTCTGCAGGCTGGATCAGGCCCAATTGCCTTCTGGATCTGGCCCGTGGACAGTCCAGGAATTGCCACATGGATCGCCAGCGGTGATCCCTCCCTCTCCCTCACACATGGCGGTGCTGGCGGTGCCTCCTCCCTCCCTCCCTCCCTCCCTCCCTCCCTCCCTCCCTCCTGGCTTCTTCCTGCCCTGCCTAGAGGAGGAAGGGGGCTGGGCTTTGTTGGTGCCAGCAGCAGCAGCAGTGCTTGAGTGGCCGCCATTTTAAGCAGCCCCTCTCCAGAGCCCTTTCACACGCCACTCATCGTCCCGCCGCCAGCCCCTGCTGCTTGCAAGACACAGGTAAGCAGCCACCAGGGCTTGTGATGCTCTTGCATCATCCCCCCACCCCAAATAAAGTCCAGCCCCCCACGAGGTCTGAGGGACAGTGGACCAGGCCCCTGCTGAAAAAGTTTGTTGACCGCTGGTGTAAAGGGAGGAGAGGATCGTCCTGCCAGAGTGACTCCTCGGCATCCCAGGACCTGATGTGTCCAGTCCCAGCTTGCTGGGCTCTTCCCTGAGATCATCCATGGGCAAATCCTTCTGCCCCTTGTCCTGGTCTGGCCAGCCCTTCCATGACATCTCCTCAGGACCCATGGCATAGCTGCACACAGTCAATCAATCTGCTCCACAGCATTGATAAACACTCTAGAGTGGATTTTTAGGCTGTATGGGGAGCAGAGAGGAAGGGGAAGTTCTGCCGTGCAAGCAAAACCTCAGAACCAATCGATAACAAGCTAAAAGACCCAGAAAATCTTATAGGCAGCCCTGTTTAGGCACACATTTAAGTCCCCCCCCTTTCAAACGTGGTTTGTTTGAATCGTTCAGTCAAGGGAAATTTCCATCTGTGCTGAGGCAGTCCTATGTATTTTATTGAGTTAAGAGAATTAATCAGTTACAAGCAATTAATCAGAAGTTAATGGACTAAAAACCCTTTAATTGAACAAGCTTAGTTGTTTTATTTACCTCTACAAGACTTTCAGTTGTATTTTTTTTCAACCAGCATTTATGTGTACTAACGTATCGCGCACAGCTTCAGCCATAAATAAAAGAAATAGAAACTGAAAGCAGAAAAAGGGTTTTTACACTTTCTGGCTTGCGAAGGATAAGTACAGGAAATGAATGCATTCATCAAGAAAGAAAAGGCAGGGGGAGGGAACACACACAAATCTTTGCTTCGTCTCAGCAGCCACCAGCTGCGCCAATTCTGCTTAGGATAATTCCGAGGCAAACTGTACAGGTAGCTTGGTGAGCTTGTTTGCATGTAAATGCCTGGAAACGTTTTCCTGCTCTTGGTTATTTCCTAACAGAACTAGATCTGAGCTCTGAGCACAAACAAAAAAGGTTGGACACACAAGAGTGCTCCCTCTCTCTCTCTCTCTCTCTCTCACACACACACACACACTTTCAAAATTCATGAAAAATGCTTTGCTGCTAATTTCACAAAAGCCTTTTTAAATTTCACTTTAAAAACTTAAAATATCAGGCAACCACACAGAAGTCTTTAATTCATATTGGCTGTTACATATGAGGAAACAAGAAGGAGAAGCCACACAATAGCATGTGAGTTATTGCAGTAAATAAAAACCAACCTTTCCCATCCAGGTGATGAGTTTTCTCTCTTTACAGTCAGCTTTGTTGCTTACACATACACTTTGTTGCTTTCTTTTCCAACTGAGGCTTGGTTTATGGGCCTTTTATGACTCCCCAAGCAAGATTATAAGTAAAGGTTTCAGAAAATGCAGATGGCGGCTGAAAGTGATTAAAAACTAAATGAAATGAAATAAAATCCCTGCTGTAGTTTTTCTCCTTTCAGGGCACTTCCAGAGCATTGTCATATTTGGGTGATATTTGATCACATCCTGGCAAACTCAGTTGATTTGGAAGTCTTTCACAACAAATCTAGTTCCCAAAATGATTGAACTTTTTACAGTGAGGAAAGATGGGGAAACAAACTGGAAAGTATGGGTGGGGTAGCTCTTGCTTTGATGCAACATCATGTAACCTCCCCACCAACCAATCACAAAGTGGAGGCTCTGAGAATGGGTACCATTCTAGCAATTGCCCTTCTCAGGGGTTGCTGGGGGCAGCCTCCCACCCCCACCAAAGGAATGATAGGGAAACAATAGTGATGCAAAGGTGGGGATGGAAATCAACTTTTGGACTTGATTCCAAATATTCTGGAATTAAAGCCCCTCGAAGGCTGTTTAAATTGGCGAGGCTTTACACTACAGTATTTCTTAAAATTAATAAAAAAATAAAAAAATTGTCCAGTAGCACCTTAGAGACCAACTAAGTTTGTTCTGGGTTTAAGCTTTTATTTTGACTGCGTCAGACCAACACGGCTACCTACCTGAATCTTAAAACTAAGGAAGCTTAGGCAAAAGCAGATTTCACTGAGCAGCATATTCCTTTCTGTCTTAACATAGCCACTCTTGCAGAGATGACTGAGCAGGGCCTCCTCTGAGAGGGCCTTTGCCAGCTTTCCTTCCCCCTAAATGATGCCTTTGATAACACAGCAGAGACACAGAAGGAGAAGCAGCAGCAGTATTGCATAGCTCTGCTCCAGCTGTGGCATCACAGTGACTCTTATGGTGTAATGCTGGCAAGGTAAAAACAACACAGGTGCTTAAGCCCCATCCTGCCTGCGTGCTCTGGAAATGGAGAGCTGGACAAAAGGATCAGGCCGTTAATCCGATTTTAATAAATCGGGTCAGTTTAATAAAACCAACGGCCTTGCACTAGGTAAACTGCAAACGCTTCCATTTCAGTGGCTTGGGAGCAGCAGCCACAGTTGGCCATTGTGTAGCTTTAGTCACTTTTTAATTTGCTTAAGGTGTTTGGAAGCCCCAAATAAAAATGCATTATGCAGGCTGCTTGCACTTGTGAATGAGAGAGAGGGGGAGGGAGAGATGACAAGCAGTTGTGGCAAAGCCCAGCCACCCCTGCATATAGCTTGTTTCTTTGACGTGCTATGTTGTTAGGATAATTGGTGAGTCCGGTGCTGCCCATAAATCTTCCCAGATTGATTTATGGCTACTCTTTGAAGTCCGGCACGCTTCCGTTGCGTGAACTCTTCTTCACTCCTACAGCAGTAAAACAACTTAGCAGAATAAGCGCAGCATACGTGTGATAAAGGCTTAGATTAAACGAAGGCAGATTCTTTCCTTAAAGTCCTTTATTGCTCCGATAACATTGGCAAAAATCCATCAGAGTTCAGCTCCATCTCTGCCAGCTCCTCTCACCGAGCGAGCTGCTGACACACTGACACTTTCGCTTTCACAGCACACAAAGAACATTCCAGTCTGCTCACGTCATTTCCTGGCAGACGTCCCAGGAAATCCCTCCCCTTTAGAGCCGAGGCACAGCAGTCTAACTCACTACTGCTCCCAACACCCCCTCTTGCCTCGGATCGGAGGGTAGAATCGACCCTTGGTCGTTCCAAACCTAAACCTACGCAAAACTCTCCATGTCTCTGGAAGGAGAGTGGCTTCGTTAAGCCATCAGCTAGGTTCTTCGCAGAGGGGCAATACTTCAGTGCTACTAATCCCTCTTGAACGCTTTGACACACATTCCGGACTCTCAGTGCTTCACAAGCTACAAGCGTCCTCTGAGCCTCTGCTCTACACTGTGGTTGCCCAGTTTCTGTGGGTTTCAAACGGTAAACCCACCTGCAACCTACTGTCTGTTTGCCTGGTGGCAGTTCAGTGAGTGAAAACACGCCTAGATCTTTCATGGACTTCAACTCTTTGTCCATTGCCTTGTGCCACTCAGCTGCTTCTTCCTCAGGTAAACTCTGAATGTCCTCAAAGGACTCAGGTTCACATCTAGCTGAACCTACCCAGACACCTGAAGCCTCATACCGATCAGGAGGTCTCCTTGTCCTCGCTGATCTCCTCAGTGTGACTCTTGGTGACACTGCTTCTTCTTCTTCAACCTCAGCATCTTCCCCCTCTGACCTGCTGCGCCTCTTGGGCTTCACAGCTGGCTCAACGGGTGAAGAAGGCTCACTCTTTGGTTCAAGCTTGACTCTTGTCAGAGGAGGTGTTCTAGGTTCCCCCCTCTGAGGGAGTCTAAGTTGTCCCTGTCTTGGACTTTGTTGCTCTGGACCTTGGTCCCTTGCAACCACTTCATCATCCTCCTCTTCAACGTCTGAGTCATAGGACTGTTGCATAACCACCTCTGGGTTTGCGTGCAGACGCTCCCAGCCTGCTTGCTCACAAAACTCTGCACTATTACTCACAACCAGTCTTGACTGATCACCACTGGGGTACGCAAACCTCCAGGCCTTTGAGCCAGGTTCATACCCTACAAAGATCATTTTCTTTGCCCTTGGCTCGCCTTTTCTGCGTAGAGCCTTTGGAATAAGCACCCAGGCTTCACAACCATTGTGGGGCGCTACATTCACACATTGCCCCTTGGCGTCCTCTGCGTCTTCTTCTCCTGTGGACAAAGACAGGTTAACAGTAAACAAATTGTCTTTGGCATGCACTGTATAGACATGGTTGCCATCCTTGTAGAATTCGCACTTGTCACCTGCAAAAGAAACTTGAAAGCCCTCTGTTAGCAAATCATGTACACTTAACAGACAATTGGTCAAACCAGGCACTGCAAAAGCCTTAACTTCATGCTTAAGAAAAGGACAGTAAAACAATCCAGTCTCAGTCAATTTAGTTTTCGAACCATCCGCCACGACACAGAACTTGTCAGTCTCCACCCTCTTGCGATCCCGCAAGAGATTAGGCGACGGTACGAGAGTGTGGGTGGCTCCTGAGTCGATTATTATCTCTAGAGGATTGTTGTGTTCACACTTCTGCGTCGCCATAGCAACAACCCCCCTCTCACTGCCCCCTTGGCTGGGGCCTGCTTCTGCTTCCTTCACTGTAGCCTTTGTTGCAACTCTCTCAGTTGCCATGGAGACTGGACTTCTCTCACGCAAGTCCACCTCTCTTATCTGTACTTTCGCCAGATGTCCGACCTTGAAGGCTTCCACTGTAGACGGCTTCCCACGGGAAGATTTCTGTGCTCCTTCACGTAAACAACTCTTGGTAGTAGCCTTTGGAGAAAGAGGCTTCTCTGCGCTGTTGCTTTCCTCTGCCCCCCCACTCTCAGCAGCCCTGGGGCTCCCAGGTCGATAACCTGCACCCTCTCTGGTGGGTCTGGTGGGTCTGGGGTTCCAGCCTGGGTTTGGCCCCTCTCCAGGCTTCTCAAACAGACTCATCTCAGCATCAAAGCAGCTCTCTGCAGCAACCACAGCAGCTCTACTGCCCCCCTCTCTTGGGAGCTTCTCCCAGCTGCTTTCAGCTGGGCTCTCAGCGCCATCTTGGCTCTCTGCCCCTTCTGGCGTCGCAGCGGCCACGTCTCGGCTTAGGCCTCCCACTCCTGCTTCACAAGCTTCTTGGAGTGCTCGCCACGCTGCACTAGGCCTTCTAGCCTCTTGTACCAGGGGTAACAGGTGCACATCGACGTTTTCTGCTAGAAACGCTAGCACACGCTGCTCTGCTGCTTTCTGCACCTCTGTGCTCTCAGCTGCCTTCTGGGGTTTCTGGACAACACCCCACAAACCTGCCCCCACTAGGGAAAGCTCCACATGAAAGCTCCACGCCAGCCACGTGCTGGGGGTAAGCTTCTGACATGGCAAAGGCTCACAGCCAAAACTGTGCTTCAGAGCCATCTTCTGCCCTTTCTCAGCCCCTTTCTACTCACTCAGTCTCTCAAAGGGGATAGTAAAGTTTTCTGAAGCTGCCTGTGCCATGGCCCTTCCCTTCTGTCGGCTTATACTCACTCAGCCAAAACCGGGAGTCTGTGGGGCTGTTGGCTCCTTGCGTCTTCCCTTTGAAGTTCCGGCAAGCGATCTTGCACTCCACAGCTTCAAAGCCTTTTTCCACACGTGCTGAAGTCCATAACCTTGTTAGGATAATTGGTGAGTCCGGTGCTGCCCATAAATCTTCCCAGATTGATTTATGGCTACTCTTTGAAGTCCGGCACGCTTCCGTTGCGTGAACTCTTCTTCACTCCTACAGCAGTAAAACAACTTAGCAGAATAAGCGCAGCATACGTGTGATAAAGGCTTAGATTAAACGAAGGCAGATTCTTTCCTTAAAGTCCTTTATTGCTCCGATAACATTGGCAAAAATCCATCAGAGTTCAGCTCCATCTCTGCCAGCTCCTCTCACCGAGCGAGCTGCTGACACACTGACACTTTCGCTTTCACAGCACACAAAGAACATTCCAGTCTGCTCACGTCATTTCCTGGCAGACGTCCCAGGAAATCCCTCCCCTTTAGAGCCGAGGCACAGCAGTCTAACTCACTACTGCTCCCAACATATGTCTTGACCTTCCCTGAGAATTTCAGCGGTGAGGCTGGACTGCAGACTCTCTGTAGCTGGCACAGCATACAAACCAATGCAGCTGCAGGAAGAGAGGTTCCCTGGGCATTGCTGTTCCTTTGCCAGTGATTCATTTCTGGCAAACACTGATGCAGAGCATATGCAGTGAGAGTAAGGGGGAGGGGAAGGGGAAGAGCCTAGAGGAGAAACAGCATTTCCAAAGCTGTTGTGAAATTTTCATGCATTTGGAAGTTGGTCAAAGAGAGGACAAATCCAGGCAGACAAACTTCTGCCTGCATGATGAGCCTGACTCTGCCTTGTAAGGTATGAAGGGAACTTGAACTATTCATTAAACTATATTAAAAATGACCACATCTGGATCAATTGATGTTCAGATAAGTGTGACACGCCCCCCCCCCCTGTTTTTAAACCTATTGATTAACAAATAAATCCTCTTGAGGCAAGCCACATTCACACCATACAATTAAGGACTACAATATCACTTTAGACACGCAGGGATTCCCCCAAAGCATTCTGGGAGCACCTCGTGCATTGGGCTGCAGGTTGTTCTAAGGCCAAAATATAGAGGAGCTCTTTTTTGAGCTATCTAGATAGAAATAATTTATATAGACTTTGGGAGAAATACAAAAACCTGCTTGAAAGGAAAACACCTTTTTATGGCTCTCACCCACAGAAGCAATTTCTTTGAAAAGATTGAATATGGACTGACGTTGGACAACATACAGAGACCTATTGGACTCTTCAGAGCAAGAGGTAAAAGGGAAGAAATTAGAAGATGTTAGCAATACAGTAGCAGATTGGCACAGCAATTCTCTGTTCTTTGGAGATTGTTCTCTGATTGTCAGAGATGGGTCTCTGTAGAGCAGAAGCAGCAATTTTCCTCCCATCACAGGGCTGGCTTGGCCAGAGGATATGTCTGCTTGGGTACAATTGCACACGTCTGCCTCTGTACACGAGCATGTCTGTCCATGTGTGTGTATGTGAAAATGAGAAATGTGGGTGTGGGGTGACCATGCCAAGTTTGATGATGCCCATTTTAACTTTGGGCATGCCATCTGCTAGCATATGGCCTTGGAAGGTTGGCCAACAATGAACACAGACTGTGGGCCAAAAGAGGGTACCTACCCCTGCCTGCGATAAACTCCTACTGGGATTTAATGAGCTGAATGACAAAACAAACTGGATGAAGGGATTAGATAAAAATAAACAGATGATTCCAAGGCAATATTTTGTCACCAGTTGCTATCTGCACAAGATGCTTCGTGTCCCAGTTTGCTTGAGGCATGTGAGACAAAGTGAATCAGGATGACGATGCCTAATAAGAAACACAACATGTGCCAGAGAGTTCAAATTGTGAACAGTCATTTGCAATCTTAAAAAGGCTTTATTTGCTCCACTTTCGAGCGCCTCTCTGCTTTTCAGCTGAAAATCTCACCGCTCCCTCTGCATAGCTCAATGGAAATAAGGAAAGCATATAAATATGAATGGGACCAAGTCTTTCAATAAACTTGTTTTTCAGTGGTGTGGCTGAAAGGATGAAGGAGAGAGGTATGCTCATAAATCAAGTAACACGAATAGGCTTTTCTATGCTGCTCTTGATCTGTCAGAAAGTGGAAAGCTGGCAACAATTTATCAAATTCTTTCATTTGGTATTGACCTTTGGCCAATACTCTCCAGGGGCTCAACAATTCATGTTTCAATCCAGGCCACAGCCAGAGAGTTGATTTCCTATCTTTCCCTCCACCACACAAATCTAGTATTTATGAGCCGGAAGGCAGTTTCCCCTCTAGCTGGTGAAAGAAGGTCTGAAGCTAATAACCTTTTCCTTTTCCAGTTTCCTTTTGGGGAACAGGACTCAGTTGTCACATTGCGTTATCATGGCCTCAGTCCAGTTAACAGAGATTAATGCAAAGTCTGCTCCCCACTACTCTGCTTCCATAACGGAGAGAAAAAGGCGAAATAATGAATGGCCAAATGAACACGGCAATGTCATCCATCTGAAATATTGTGAGGGAGCTGACTCAAACCAACGTGGTATGATAACTCAGTCTAATGGTGTACGTAGTAAGAATAATGAATTGCTGTCATAAGCTTATGCAAGCAGCCAAGCTGCCTCTGAATGTATCACTCCTCGATACCTTGAAGACAGAAAACAAATAATTTAACCAGGGTGACAGTAAATCATTCGGTAGTCCCGCCCTGCCAAATGTGGGAATTAAGGCTGCGTGTTAACGGCAAAGTTTGCATGCCCCAGATGCAGCCTGCAAAAACTCCCCCTGGAACCTTAAAAAAAGAAGGTGTAAGTATGGAAAGAAGCAATGTCCCCGCAGGCGCATAATTTGCGCATTCCAAATCTGGCTTCCTTACAGTGCTGAGCTTGCCCTTGGTTGGAAATGCCAGCTTTCTGAGCAAATAAAAGCCAGAGCATTGCTCATTAATAGAAACATGCAAAAATGCTGGAGCAGAGAAAGGAAGATGAACCGGGGAGGGGAGAGAGGGTAATGGGTGAGTTTGTATTCTTTCTCAGAGGCAAAATATGGGAGCTGTATATACTAGTAAATATCAATGGTTCTCCCTGGGGATTCCTCAAGGAATTTAATTGGCTGCTTTCCTCATCACCCCCACTTTAAACCTCAGTTTTGCAATGAGACTAGGCATAGCACGGCAGAATCCATATGGCAGCTAACATGCGATGAACTCCCAGACCACCATGTGCTATGCAGGAAAGACTTTTGCAGCTTGCCCAAAGGGTAGTGGCTACTTTTGCATGCATGAGAACAACTCACTTCAAATGCAGCAACCACTGACTAAAAACCCCATGAGGATATATCATGGCTCGGTGGTAGATCCAATGCTGTGCATACAGAAGATCTCAGGTCCAATCTTGGATTCTCAGATTCAGAGGCTCAGGGGTAGAGAGATGGGGGAATTTGCCCGTTTTGGTCCCTCCCTTTTCCAATGTTAAAAGTTGAGTTCTCCACATTTCCACATCAGTTTGCAATTTATTAAAAAATAAAAAATTAGTCCTTAGGATAATTCATCAGCATTGTAGTGCAAAGTTCTATTATATACATGTTCACATTTTTGTATGTGAACATTTTGCATGTCTAATATACATTTTTGCAAAGTAAATTTCCCCCATACAATGCATTTTGTATGTTATTTTCACCCATAGATGCATTTCGTGTATACTTTACCCATGCATATGCATTTTTGTACACTTTACTTGGCTGGAGAAATGCATTACACAACTGTACCTAGCCATCTTTAAATGCAATGTGAATCAAATTTCTTCCCCTTGTCCCTATGTAGGGAGCAGGCGATGGTAAAGACCTCTGTCTAACAGCCTTGAGAGTCACCGCCACCTAGAGTAGAGTGGACAATACTGGGTTAAATGTTCCCTATAATCCACAGGATCTTTGACCAAAATCCACATATGTGAACACATCCAGGACCTTTGTAATAAGAAGTGTGACGATGCAAGGGGAATCAGGAAGGCTTTATGTGAAAGTTGTGACAATTAGAAGGCAAACAGATTTCACAGAATTTCACCTGCAGGGCATTCCCATCCCTATGCATAACTGCAGGTAATGTACGCAGGTAATGTACTGTATCTATGGCTGAAACACAGGATATCTTACACTTGATACTGCTGTAAGTAGCTGCTGTACAGGTGTGGCAGTGGCACATTGATGGTTCCCTTGTACAAAAGAAGTAAGTGACGTTAGTTAAAGGTGTTTTTAAGCACCGAAACATTAACAACACAACAATAATCATTTTAGTGGAGATTTTAAACACGAGAAGGTTATTTCTCAAAACAAGTCATGCCCGCAAATCTCATTTCTTTTTCTTTTGGTACCCTCTGGTGCATCAGAGGCATTTTGTGGATGTTGCGTCTTATCAGAAAGGGTTGAGATACTTGGGTATGTTTAGCCTGAAGAGGACACTGAGAGGGGATAAGATCGTCATCTTTAAACATCTCAAGGGCTGTCACATAGAGGATGCAGCAAGCTTGTTTTCTTCTGCTCCAGAGGCTAGGACCCAAACCATTGGTTTCAAATTACAAGAAAGCAGATTCAAACTAAATATCAGGAAGAACTCTCTGACAGTAAGAGCTGTTTGACAGTGGAACAGATTCCCTCGGGAGGTTGTGGACTCCCCTTCCTTGGAGGTTTTTAAGCAGAGGTTGGATGGCCATCTGTCATGGATGCTTTAGCTGAGATTCCAGCATTGCAAGGAGCTGGACTAGAGGACCCTGAAAGTCCCTTCCAACTTTACAATTATGTGATTTTCCTTCACTTTTCTTACTTTTTATGTTTCTGACTGTTGTCTACTAATATATACATTTTTGCAATTTTGGGGGGCATTTGTCAATGTTAGGCACCAATTCCATGGAAAAAAGAAAAGTGATTGAGTGAGAATCTGTGAGCTGCCAGCACATGTGAAATTGTTTCATCCTGAAACAATATTGAGCTGCTGGAAAAGAATGATGAAATCCAGCAGATTACCTCTGAAGGGATGCCAAAACATCTGTTCAAAATAAGTGTTTTTCTAACTTAGCTGAAGATGTTTGTACAAGAATGCACAGTAAAAGAGTTCTTAAAACAAAGCAGGGAAAGGAGAACGGCAATAAATCCAGTAGTAATATACAGCAGAGCCAGACAAAGAGTGACACAAAGCTGGCTATTATAGCAGTTGCTGCAAGCTGGTGGTTCCTCAAGGTTTCCAGACCTCCTAAGTGTAAATGATGCTTCATCAGGAACAAGATTCCCCATGTACGTCCTGTAGGGAAGGCAGCCCCATGAATACAAAGAAATATTTGAGAAGAAAAGGAGCAGCTCAAGCCAGGGGGCTCATGCCAGCAGCTCCTGAAGAGACCACCAACAACCTGAGTAAACTCTATCCTCTGCCAACCTAGAGGCTATTTAAATGGCAGTGAGCCCCGAGGGAAAGATAGAACAGGACTGCCAATGGCCTGAGAGAATTCTGCTTCTTTATCATTTGTTATTTGCATTTGTTTTAGTGTTTTAAACAGTTAGCTGCCTTGGTTGCCTTGAAGAAATGTGGTACACTATAAGGTAACCAGATTTTTTTCAATGAATCTGGGGACACTTTTCAACTTCAATGGATTTTGTGTGGGGACTGATTTGTAAATCCGGGGACTGTCCCAGGGAAAGGGGGATGTCTGGTAACCTTGGTATTGTATATACACACATAGCAATCCTAGCCGTGCCTAGGCAATTATTAGGGCACGAGAGCCAGTGATGCATCCACAGTCCTGCTGGGTTCTGCTGTCTGGACAGAAAGGATGGGGGACTGGTTTTGATTGGCTTTCTTTTTCTGTGTCAGATCCAGACCTCACTTGGCAATGGGCCAGCATATGGTCCAGTGGGTCCTTGCCCTACCCAACTCTGCTTCTGCCCCCAAATGCCCCATTTCAGAGTCCTACGCTGGCTACTGCTGGTGGACTCCTGCCTGCTTGAGCTGAATCATTTCTTCACTGGCAGAGGCCAGCATATCATCCCTCTCTAGCCAACAGCATTAGTGCAAGGCTAGGATTGGTCTCATGGATGCACATACTGAGAAACTCCTCTATTGCAACCAATGAGAAGCTCATATATGCAAGATCTCTGTGCATTTGGGGGCAATTATAACTACAGGAATCTGATGCACCTAGAGGCAGATGCAGAGGCCATGCGATGAACTTGTGCTGGATGCTCTTCAGTGCTATTTTCAGACCCTGTGCCTGTTTGCAGACCCAAGCATTAGGACAGCACCAGTGGTTTTGCTGGTCTACCACATGATTTCTCTCTCCAATTCTGCTGGGTTGTGAACTGATACATACCTGATGCACAGCAAACACAACCGTAGGGAGATAACAAGGATCACTTGCGCTCTTGGCAAGGAGCTGTATCGCTGCCCCCTCCCCCCGAGGAAAAAACCACACACTTTACTGCAATAGTTACATTAGAAAGTAGGACATTTTACATGACCCAAGTACTTGAAGTATAATGGAAGTTCTGTTTGTGGCCTTAGATCAGGCATAGGCAAACTCGGCCCTCCAGATGTTTTGGGACTACAACTCCCATCATCCCTAGCTAACAGGACCAGTGGTCAGGGATGATGGGAGTTGTAGTCCCAAAACATCTGGAGGGCCGACTTTGCCAATGCCTGTACTAAACCATGGTGATCTCTGTGGGAATGTGCTGTAGGAATGCACCCAATCTTCCAAATAAGCAACATGCAGATGTGCCCTAAGAGAGGACTGTGACTCAAAAGTGCTTCAGAAACAGCAATGAACACGGCCCAAGCAAGCAAGTCAATACAGGATTATGTGACTGTTTTGGTTTGAGGCGGCAGTAGCAGCCACATATTGAAAGTAATTATTCCATTCTTCTTGGATCAGGTGAAGCCTCAGCGGGAACGCAGAGTCCAATTTTAAACTCCTTTCATTTTAAAGAACAAGGCTGAATGCCTAGAAAGTCTCCAGAGGAACGGAAACATATTAAGAAGGAAGGAACTGTAAAGGAACTTTGAAGGAACAAGGTATCATTCACCAAGATGGCAGAGGAACATTTTTCAGCACCTGAATAATTTAGATTGCGGCAGAAATATGAGAGGTGAAAACAATGTGTATAGTCCAGCAAACAATTAAGTACCAACGCCTCCAGAAATCCACAGTGAGTCTTGGCCTGGTTTCACACGTGATGGATATTGCTTCATTCTACAACCCAGCTGCGAATATCCAATGGAGGGCAAGGCCTTCCAGTAACAATCAGGAGCACAGCTATCCCACTTTCAGCAGGAGGGCTGGCAAATGACTTATGGGAGAGAAATGCAATTTACCTGTCTGCACATTAAATAGTTGCGCCAGGGGTGAAACTGGCTTTCCTTTTTTATATTGCAGAAACTGAGGGTGATGCTCAGCAGTCAAAGCCAGCAAAACCCATGTCATCAAAGGGATATGAGCATTAACCCCTCAGGAAAGGGGAGCAATATCGGGCATGGAAATGAAAAGTGGTTTTTATATTTTGATTGGACACTGGCTTTTCTGAATCCATTTTTTTCTCCCCAGGGATGATCATAAACGTGCAATTTTGGCTGTTTCCATAAGCCCACAGGGCTCTGCAAAATGAAACTCACTCCAAAATATAATAGATCAACCTATTGGGAGATGCTGCAGTTAGTCTTGGTTGGAAGCAGCCTGCGCATTGAATCTTTGTATTTACTGCTGGGAATGCAAAATAAAATGAGAGGGACAAGTCCTAAGATTTTCAACTGAACCAGAGTTAAAATAAAGCACCAATGAGTTTAGTTTCAACCACAGTCATCTCTAGAGGTATGTAGATATATATCTACATATATCATGCCCCCTCCCAAAAGTTGTCAAAGTGCATACAAAAATTGATCAACATTTAAGGCTGCAATCTCATGCACATGTAGATGGGAATACAGTGGTACCTCGGGTTAAGAACGTAATTCGTTATCTGAAAAGCATACGTGATGTACAGACAACGCTTCTTGGTTTTGAAGAGTCTCTGTGAAAAATTAAGAAATATTGTAAAAAAGAAAGTAGGAGAAAGGAAGAGGAATGGTTAAAGGCAATAATAAGTTTAGAAATGCGTTAACAATAGAAATTTTAACGAAAGATTGGCAGAGAAACTGAGGGAAGTCAAAAATTGATGAATGTGTGATGAAATATGAGCTGACTGTATAAAAATATTTGGAAAATGAATAAAAATTATATATATATATATATATATATATATATGAACGTAATTCGTTCTGGAGGTCCGTTCTTAACCTGAAACTGTTCTTAACCTGAGGTACCACTTTACCTAATGGGGACTCCCGCTGCTGCTGTGCCAACGTTGCACGATTTCTGTTCTTATCCTGAAGCAAAGTTTTTAACCTGAGGTACTATTTCTGGGTTAGTGGAGTCTGTAACCTGAAGTGTCTGTAACCTGATGCGTCTGTAACCCGAGGTACCACTGCATGTGGTAGTCATTGGACTTACTTCTGATAAGACTGAGATGGCCTGTAAACACTCCAGATGTTGTTGGGTTACATTTTCCATCATCACTGGCCATTGGTCATGCTGGCCTAGACTGATGGAAGTTGGAAGGAAGCTTTCCTACTCCTTCTGTAAAACATATCAATTACAGATTTCATTCCTTTTCTCTACCTTGAGCAGGATGTATTCTTTCTGCTTTTATAAAATTCATGTAAAGGGCATCATTCTTATTTGTGGCTTTCCACAGTTTCTGATAACTACTCAAAAGTTAACAAAGTTCATACTAACAGAGCTGCAATCCAAGTGGGAATTGGGTGTTGTGGGTTGCATGAATGGAGTTCCACTTGCACAACTGGACTTTCACTTCCTCTCTTCTCCCTGCACAACCCCAGTACCTGTTTTGGAGGAATCACCAACCCTCGGGAGCAGATTTTGTGGTTGCACAGGGTTTTTTAGGGTAGAGCAGCAAGTGGTTGCTTTGCACAAGTGGAAGTCTGTTGCATGGTTGGAACAGCATTGCTGTTTCATCCAGTTTCCTTACCACCAGTGGTCTAGTGTGCTCCATGAGTACAACTACCTGGTTCTCCCATCTGACATTTTCTCAAGGCATGGAGGTCAGGGAAATGGAATTAAAAGGATGGATGCAAAGCTGAGAGCAGGTTCAGTAGTGTAGCCTAAGGCTGGTCCTTCCATGAAGCAGAGTGAGATACCTGCCTCAGGCAGCAAATTCTGAGGGACGGAAAGTAGCTAGAAATGAATGCCCCTCAACTATTTAGCTTGTTGCCCTAGGGTGCAGTGGAGGACTTTGTTCCATCACCAATGCTTAAGTAATAGTCAGCTATCTGTCTAGTCAGATTTTCTGTACATCTTGTCCTTTGCCTCAGGCAGAAAAATGGTCACTCTTGGTGAATCCCCACCAACTTCCTTTTAATCACATGGAACAGGGAAGTGGGTGGCGCTGTGGTTTAAACCACTGAGCCTCTTGGGCTTACTGACTGGAAGATCGGCAGTTTGAATCCTCGCAATGGAGTGAGCTCCCGTTGCTCTGTCCCAGCTCCTGCCAACCTAGCAGTTTGAAAGCATGCTAGTGCAAATAGATAAATAGGTACTGCTGTGGCGGAAAGGTAAACAGTGTTCTGTGCAGTCTGGTTTCCGTCACAGTGTTCCGTTGCGCCAGAAGTGGTTCAGTCACGCTGGTCACATTAATTGGAAAGCTGTCTGTGGACAAACACTGGCTCCCTCGGCCTGAAGTGAGATGAGCGCTGCAGCCCCATTGTCGCCTTTGACTGGACTTAACTGTCCAGGGGTCCTTTACCTTACCTTTTTTACCTTTACCCTTAATCACATGGAACCCCTTCATATACATAATGCACAAAGGGGGGGGGTTATGTATGGGATCCAGAATTTTAACACAATTTCATTGAAGTAATCAGAGAAAGTAAGAACCTTGAGGTGAACCCTAAAAGGCTAATGGTTCACAAAGAGGCCTGTGACCTAGGCACACAGACTACCTGCTGAATATCAGAGACAGAAGCTATTTATTGGAATGCCAGAATTGCGTAACAACTGCAAATCTCAATCCATTTTACATATATGGGTCAGTGATAACTCAATAAATTGTGCTGCAAATCTTAGGCAATCTTATTTAAAGGAAATTTATTTCTACTGATGTCAATGGATTTTACGTGTATACATAGCTCACTATTACTGTCAGCTGGTAGACTAAATCACCAGAGGGCAAGGACAATGACATTTCTGATCAAGAATGCTTCCAAATTTCATTTAAAATCACTAACTTTGTAGTGAATTTAGTAGCACAAGATTAATTATTTTTTTGGGGGGGTGTATAATCCCAGGATACAATGATGCTGAGGCTGGTTGAAATCAGAAGGATGGGAACTTGGGCAATTCTTTATGGAATGTAATTACTTTTGTAAAAAAGAAAAGCATATACTTCATTTCATGGATTCAAAGGATTACTCTGCAGTCAGTGTTGAACTATATAAACGAAGACTTGCTGCTACCCACATCAACATACTGAAGGTATTTCAAAAACCTTTGCATTTTTTTGTTTGCACAATGAATAGAAATGCAATATCCAACATGGGTTTTCAAGCAGATTGGGACAATGCCATAGATAATATTCTGCCTCTGGTTTTAAGAAAATGATTCAATTCCCGATAAACTATCTCTGAGCAGTTTGTGTGTCCTGGCATATTTTGATCCTGCAACTCTTAAACTTTCAGAAAATGTAAATGATGAATGTACAGCCCAATTATATTTAAGCAGCATGTCAAGTTGCACCCATGAGACAGAGAGAGGGAAGAAGAAGAAGAAGAAGAAGAAGAAGAAGAAGAAGAAGAAGAAGAAGAAGAAGAAAGAGAGAGAGAGAGAGAGAGAGAGAGAGAGATGGAGAGAACCTGCTCTAGGAATATTGAACATAACACAGCCTTTCTTGGAGAGTGGCACTCTGCCAGAAATACATGCAGAACTTTCAAACATTTAAAGAGGCAGTGCATCACAGCCTCAGTTTCAACTGGAGAGCCATGATGTTACTAATTACAGCACTAATTTAAAAAATCATGTTCTGTGCACAGAAACTCCTGAATAGGAAAGAAACAATTTATGCACAATCAAATCCATTATCTGATGCACACTATTTGGACTGCTCTGCCTAGTAATTAATTTAATTAGTGGTAACATACTAGGAATAAATTGTGCTGCTTACTTCATGTTCTATCAACTAAACAGTAGACAGCAACTACTCTGGAAGGAGGCAGTAGCATGTAAACCATCATAGACAAGTGACAATAAGCTTAAGTCGAATGCCACATGGAAATGTATTGGGCATTATTTATGATGACGTTCAGTAGTTAACTGGCTGTTGTGTTGATTCAGTTTATATTAGCTGTCTATGCAGCAATGCACCAATAGGCTGTGTAGGACTAAACTGTTCCCTTTATCCTCTTTCAGATTAATGGCACAATTCACTGTCACTTTCAACATAATTTTAAAGCCCTATTAAGGATACATTTCCAAGAGCTGCCCAAAGGGAAATTCAAGCCAGATGGATGAGCTTGTGATTATTTGCACTCGGGAACATAAATATATTTTTAGATGTCTTTTTTATAGTTAAGGTAAAGACCCATACAACCCAGGCCACCATACTGGGGCTTAATGCTATCATAGTCTGATTCACCTGCTCACCCACTTTTATCACATCAAACGGTATTAAGTGGTTTCTGTTGGTCAAATTGTATCGTCACAAGGGGCCCTTCCAGACCTTACTTGTATCTGTAGGTTTACACCTGTGTGCTAGTACTAGAAACACAATATTCTGTCCATCATGGGAAAGGGGAATAGCCTCACTGTGGGATTAAAGCAATATTTCTGTTTATTATTTGTTTTTCAGTAAGGAGAGAAGTGCACTTCCTAGTTGGAGAGGTAAACAGCGTAGCTTTCAAAGTGTTTTTAAAAAGTCTTTTTTGTACCCAGACAGCTTAACCATAGTACATTCCAATGTTGTTCCATATCTGGTAATGCAAGGGTTTTCATAAATTGCCCCCCTCATTAAATGGCTGAAGTCTGGTTTAGACACTGAAACAGACTAAGAAATGTGTGACATGGTATTCCTTCTGTATGTAAACACACATCCTGGTTGAAGCAGCAGTATGATACACGATCATGTCTGTTGATTACTCACAAATTCACGGGATAGCCTTAAGATCTGTTTATCTCATAACCCATGCCTGGAGTCATTTTAGAGCATAAATGGGGAACCTGTAGCTCTCCAGATGTTATGGGACTTCATCTCTCATCAGCCCCAGGCAGCATGGTATGATGGGAGTTGTAGTTCAGCAACATCTAGAGGGTCACAAATTCCCCATCTCTATTTTAGAACACACTCTCTGGCTGTGACAGGATTGAAGGAGCAATATTCCCCCCACCATAGCCTGTAACCATGTATTCCTTCCAATAGCATGTGAAGTGTTTTGAAACAGCAAAAATGCTGTCTCAGGACATGCCCAACATTTCATGCTTTTTGTTCTAATTCACTTTCAGTTACTGTGTTCTGTATTATTATTATTTATTTAATTTATATGCCTCCCTATACTGAGTAATCAGCAATTCTGGGCTGCATCAATAGGAGTATAGCATCTAGATCAAGGGAAGTAATAGTGCCACTGTATTCTGCTCTGGTCAGACCTCACCTGGAGTACTGTGTCCAGTTCTGGGCACCACAGTTCAAGAAGGACACTGACAAACTGGAACGTGTCCAGAGGAGGGCAACCAAAATGGTCAAAGGCCTGGAAACGATGCCTTATGAGGAACGGCTAAGGGAGCTGGGCATGTTTAGCCTGGAGAAGAGGAGGTTAAGGGGTGATATGATAGCCATTTTCAAATATATAAAAGGATGTCATATAGAGGAGGGAGAAAGGTTGTTTTCTGCTGCTCCAGAGAAGCGGACACGGAGCAATGGATCCAAACTACAAGAAAGAAGATTCCACCTAAACATTAGGAAGAACTTCCTGACAGAAAGAGCTGTTCGACAGTGGAATTTGCTGTCAAGGAGTGTGGTGGAGTCTCCTCCTTTGGAGGTCTTTAAGCAGAGGCTTGACAACCATATGTCAGGAGTGCTCTGATGGTGTTTCCTGCTTGGCAGGGGGTTGGACTTGATGGCCCTTGTGGTCTCTTCCAACTCTATGATTCTATGACCCATACATAATGCCATGCAAAAAATGTCTGACTTGCCAACTCCCCACGTCTGAAGAATTTTGCTTCTTGGGTTGTACCTAAGATCCTTGGCTGGGACTGAGATTCTAATTTCCACAGCCGCTGTGAAGATTTATAAAGATTTATTTATGAAGATTTATTTATCTGTGGGATCCAGCTGAATTGGCTTGGAATCCGTTGCTTCCTCCCACAGAGAGGAAGATCAGACAGGCAGCAGAGATCATCTTTAATTTATCAATGGGCAGAAGCAAAGGAGCTTGCCCTGTCTAAAGAGCTGGATAAATAAGAAAGCCCTCCTCCTGGCACTGCTCCTGTGGGTTCTTAATGAAGTTGAGCTGCTCAAATATTCACAGACCCAGATTTTATTTTATTACTTAAAAAATAAAGGCAAGGAGGAACAAAGAGCTCTGGTACAACATCCTTCTGTGCCTGATGTTTGGAGTGCTTGTTCTTGCTGGTTCATGCATATCAAAGAAACTGACCACCAATGGGGAGCAGATAGGGTTCCCCCCTCCCTACAAAGGTCTATTCAATAATATATCTTCCTTTCCATATTCATTACAGAGAGACAGAGACTTTGCCCATGGGCTCATCAGCCTTTTCTGAACGTTCCCTGAATTAATTCTCGATTTTTGGTGACTAGAAGGCATACTGAACAGGTGGGGAAGCTTTTTCAGGGCTACATTCCCATCAGGCAAACCTTGCGGGTGGGGTGGGAAATGCCAGTGGTGGGAAGAGCCGGGGCAACAAATAGAAATGTTCCCTTTGTAAAGTAGGCTAGATTCCGTACACATACCTCTCTATCCTTCCCTCAGGCAAGCAAGGGGCATCGTGGGAGATCAAGGACATGGTCCAGCCAGGCAAAAGCACCCAAGCAGGGTGTGGAGCAGGGCTGATGAGGGTTGTAGCCTGGGGAGAGTCCTGAGGGCCAGATAGAGAAGCCCAGAAGGCCACATTCAGACCACAGGCTGAATGCTAGGGAAGAATATGGGATAGTTTGAAGTGGGTGCTGTGCATGCAAGATTCAGGTCATTTGTTTGGATTTTGAATCCAACATCCCACTGAGTTCTGGTTGCACTACACCCATTGAGATCAAAGGACCTATGTCCACTGAATTCAATGGGATACAATTCTGTATCCAAATCAGGTTGGGTCGGGACCATGCCTGTAAATTCCTGTTCTGCCTGCTTCACCATCTCTCCTTGCTAGTCGTTAGGCCTGGGTTAACTCTGACATTGGCCACGGAGCGAGGGAAACACTCCTTAATACAGTCATACCTTGGAAGTCGAATAACTTAGTTCCTGAACGTTTTGGCTCCTGAAGGTCGCAAACCCAGAAGTGACTGTTCTGGTTTGCCAACTATTTTTGGAAGCCGAACGTTAAACGGGGCTTCCGCAGCTTCTGATTGGCAGCTAATCAGAAGCCACTCTTTGGTTTCTGAACATTTTAGAAGTTAAACGGACTTCCAGAATGGATTTTTCATTAATGATTTTATTGTATGCCACAATTACGGTATATTTTAATGAGCTGGCAGTTTATAAATGTTCTTATAAATAAATAAATTACTCCCCCTAGTAAAAAAGGTGGGAAGGCATTACTGCATAATCTTTCTTTTATTATAGAATGCCCCCCCCCAAGGGGGAAGGTGCTATCAGGCATTTTAAGAACCTGATAGTAATCAATGATGGGCATACCCTTGAATTTGCCAGCTTTGGCTGAAACAGTGTCCTGCTTCTGTGCCCTCCTCACACCTTGACCCTCAGCTTTTGCCCCAAAGGCCACCAGCACTTCAGTCTGCACAAAATATTCCAATATTGATTGTATCCCTCAGGCTCTCTTTTCTCCTCCTCCTCTTCTTATTCATTTCATTTCTATACCACTTTATATGTTTAAGGGGGGGGGGGAATCTCAAAAGTGCTTCACAACCTACATGAAAACATTAAATAAAACAACTCAGAACAAAACATTACAGAAGAAAGTCAAATACAAAGCTATATAATTCAAGGCTACATAATTAACAGGAAACAAAAATATTATCTTAAAGATTGCAGAAGAAAACATCACAGAAGGAAGTCAAATGCAAAATGCACATTTAAATTAGCTTTTCATTTTTAATAACTTTTTTTTTAAAAAAAATGATGGAATGTTGTATTTTGTTTTGTGTTTCATATAAGGAAGAACAAGAGCCCTGCTTTTCTAAAGCACCCATGAATGTTGCTTGAGGGCCAATTTGCGGAGGTGGAGCTTTATTGGTTTATTCATTTGAGTGCTTGTTTGCTCTTCATCATAAGATCCCTTGGGAAATGCTTATATAAAAAGCAATTATTGTTTTCAAATTAAAACAAAAGTGGTTGCATCCAGCCTTAGAGGAGACTCCCTGAAATGAATGAACATGCCAATTAATTTCAATAGGTCTGCTATCAGCACGACTAGCATTGGAGACAACCTAACGACACAAACCTCGCTGTTCATGAGTACTGTGAGGGCAACAGAAGGCAGCTAGTGGTTCTAGCCTCTTTTTACACCTACTTGGCACCTCCAGCATCACTTTTCAGAAAGAAGCCTATCTGAGTGAGCTGTGCTGTCAATATCCTGCGAGAGAAGAGGATCCTTACCTTAATTTATTACTTCATGAAAATATGAAATATACAGGAAAATGGTATGCATCTTTGTTTGGCCAGGGGCCATGAATGTGGTAGGATTTGAGATGCCCTTCCTACCAGGCCCCATGGAAAGCTTCCCATGATGTTCAGTGATGGTCAAATAAATGTGAAGTTTGCTGAGGGGGAGTGGTTATACTGTGGTGCCCAAGAAAAATGTCACCACTTCATGTTAGAGAGAAATGTTAGACAGCAAGGAAGAGAGGCAAAGAGCTTCAGAGACAGTCATCCTGGGCTGGAGGGAACTGATTACATCCACCGGGTGGGATGGTAGTAAGGGTGACCTTTCAGGGCAAAGGATAATGTCACCGAAGAGAGTTCACTTCATGATTAGCACAGCAGGAGAAACGCAGGCAGCAAACCTTGGCTCTCTCTATTTAATCCATTGATTCTGCCAAGTGGCATTTTGTTCCACCACTCAGGGAGACAGTGATTGCAGCTTGGTGTTATCCAGAAATCAAGAGATTAAAGGACAGCAGCTTCTGCAGCTTCTCCACTGGCAACGAAGGCATGCTCTCTCTCTGACTCCCATCTGTTCTATTATTACCAAGCAAATCTATGTCAGATGTGAACAGTGAAAAGGGAAACACGTGCCTCAATAGTTCCAAGTGAAAGATACCAGCTTACTTTATTGTACAACAGGTCCAGTCCCCCCCCCCCAAAGGGAGGCTATTCATGTGCTTTTTCTTTGTAATACCATCAACAGGAATTGTAGAAGTTCCAGTGCTCAGCCCAGGTTTTATATAACCCCCCCACCCCTGAACATATCATTTACCATGCCTAAATAGCCTTAGTAATGCCAATAATGTCAGCATTACAGTATATATTATACAGTAGTACCTCAGGTTAAGTACTTAATTCGTTCCGGAGGTCCATACTTAACCTGAAACTGTTCTTAACCTGAAGACCACTTCAGCTAATGGGGCCTCCAGCTGCTGCCGTGCTGCCGGAGCACTACTTCTGTTCTCATCCTGAAGCAAAGTTCTTAACCCGAGGTAATAGTTCTGGGTTAGTGGAGTCTGTAACCTGAAGCGTATGTAACCTGAAGCGTATGTAACCTGAAGCGTATGTAACCTGAGGTACCACTGTATGTTAACATTGCACCTCAGGGTGTCCGGATGAAAAGTGGGTCCTCGCAAAGTGTAGCTCAGGGGTTGGCAAGGTTTATCTTGCCTGGGCCGGATCGGTCCTGAGGAGATCCCTCCATGGGCCGGATTGCGCGTGCGTGTGAGCGAGCATCCACGCCCACAATTTTTGGCGTCTGTGTGTGTGCAGATACAATTTCTGGTGCCGCAGAAGCGAGTCCCTGCGCCGTGCTGTGCCGGCTTAGCACAGTACATGAACGGGCAGCTCTTGGGCCGGTCAAACAACCTCCACAGGCCACTTCCAGCCCATGGGCCTTAGGTTGCTGACCCCTGGTGTAGCTCCACAAAATAAAGTTGTGACCATGACACTTTTATACGGAATTGGCCCTCGTTTTCTGTCATGCTGTTTCTGCCCAGACCAAGTTGAAGGACACAAGCTTGCCTCGGAGTGTGCAGAAAATCAATGTGATGTGAGTTCAAATCCATGGTCCGCTTCAGTGATGGTAAACAACTCCAGATCACAGGATTCAGCTAATTTGATTTGCACATTAACACTTGCTCTTTCGGTACTCCCTCCATGCCAATCCAATACCTTTTATGGACAATGTTAATCAGGGCTGGCATGAACACTCACAGCAACCTTGGGCAGCCTACAGCTGCACTGGCCTTGGTGCCACCTGTTCTCCTATCCATGGACTTATCTGGCAACAGTGGCTAGGTCTGGAAAGCTTCCCATGATGTTAAATTTCTCACAGTGCTCCAGTGCTGCCAGATAAACTCATGAAGGAATGGAGTAGGTGGGAGTAAGGAGAAGCAGCAGAGGAGTCCTGACAGGAGAGGAACCTCCACAAACCAGGGGCTCCCTCAGATACCACTTTGCCTTGGGTCTCCCAAACATCACTGTTTCTCTAATGTTCATAAAGAAACAGCACCTTTTATCACCTGCTACCATCCATGAATTCTTCCTCAGACTTGGCCTCCATTTCACCCCTGCTCAGACTGCATGTACCTAAAAAATCTCTAGTCTTTGGATGCCAGAAATGCATTGCTCAAGTTGCCATGACAGCCCGTGATTTAACAGTAGTTAAGGAATCTCTGCATACAATGCATAATTCTAAATACGATATTTGGATGTGAATGAGTTACCAGTGCTATGAAGATCTGTTTATGATTGAATTGCATCAGGGGAACATATTCATGGCACATGTAAAAAGCCAGTTTAGTCTAGTGGCCGATTTAGACTTAGGATCAAATCATAAATATTACGAATGATGAAATGCGCAATTTTGTTCATGGCACTGAAACCATAAAATATATATTTATTTTTTGCAGTAGAAAAACTACCTAATCCACATGGTAGGTTGTCTCACAAGAATGGTTTGTTCTATGAAGATAACCACTACAGAGTTATCTATAATACATTTCTATGCATGTCTGCTCAGAAGTAAGCCTCAATGAGTTCAGTGGGACTTACTCCCTTACAAAGCATATAAGATTACGGCCTTACGGAGTCACATGGCAACAATTTTGTGTTTACCAGCATTTACTTTCAGCTGACACCTTTTAGCACAACTGAATTACAGTGGTACCTCGGGTTAAGAATTTAATTCGTTCTGGAGGTCCGCTCTTAACCTGAAACTGTTCTTAAACTGTTCTTAAGCACCACTTTAGCTAATGGGGCCTCCTGTTGCTGCCGTGCCGCCGGACCACTTCAGCTGATGGGGCCTCCAGCTGCTGCCGTGCTGCCGGAGCACGATTTCTGTTCTCATCCTGAAGCAAAGTTCTTAACCCGAGGTACTATTTCTGGGGTTAGCGGAGTCTGTAACCTGAAGCGTCTGTAACCTGAGGTACCACTGTATTGCAGTTCTTCTGTGAGCTACATGCAGAGCTGCAACTAACTTTCCAATGTTTTGGGGAAGAGAAATCTCTGCCTCTTGCTGTATTACATTCACACAGGCATCAGACCACTGACAATGCACTAATGTTAGAAGTATATTGATTTGTAAATTCACTTTTTAAATTCGAGGTAAAATACTGGCTATAAGCGTGTGCTGAAATGCAGAGGTATAGCAATAGTCAGTGCTTTTTTCTAGAAAATAAGGTACAGGAATTCATTGAGAACAGACCTTTGTACTAGTAGTACCGGTGACTTCCCATTTATGTGGGGGTTCTGTTCCAGAACCACATATAATTGTGTATAATGGAGCACTCTAGTGGCTGAAAGAGAAAGGTAAAAAGGTAAAGGACCCCTGGACGGTTAAGTCCAGTCAAAGGCGTTGTGGGGCTCATCTCGCTTTCAGGCCAAGGGAGCCAACGTTTGTCCACAGCCAGCTTTCTGGGTCATGCGGCCGGCATGACTAAACCGCTTCTGGTGCAACGGGAGATTGTGACAGAAACCAGAGCGCATGGAAATGCCATTTACCTTTCCACCACAGTGGTACCTATTTATCTACTTGCACTGGTGTGCTTTTCAACTGCTAGGTTAGCAGAAGCTGGGACAGAGCAACGGGAGCTCACCCCGTCGCGGGGATTCGAACTGCCGTTCTTCAGATCGGCAAGCCCAAGAGGCTCAGTGGTTTAGACCACAGCGCCACCAAAGAGGTTCCAAAGAGCCCGAAGAAGCCTCCCTGTGTATCAGCTCTGCAAGCTGTCCTGTCCCTACGGCGGGCGCGCACCAGCTAGGCAGGGAGTCTCCTGGACCAGCAGAACTGATATGCAGGGAGGTTTCATCCCACATGTCAGCTATGCTGGTCCCATGAGCCAGAGGCACGGTGGGGCTAGAGGTTCCAGGACTGCATTCTGGAGCGTTCTAGTTAAAAAAAAAAAAAGCCCTGGGCAATAGTCTTTCTCAGGAAGCTGTGCCCACATACTGTACCTGTGGAGACTGTGCTATGAATCTTTTATTTCCTCACAAACCTGATTTTCTGAGCTATGAAAAGAGATGGAAGTACCATTGGGAAGACACAGGAAGCCTGCAATGTGATGGTGATTTGGTAACATAGAGGTCTGTTTGTATCTATATTTTTTATATATCTATAGTGGATGAAGAGCAGCAATTCCAGGATAAACACCTAGAGTGGAAGCACCCTTAGTTTTCCAGCATGAACTAGTTTTGCTTGAGGCAGATGAAGCCCTATATTAAGCCCTGAGCTTGTAATTTCAGAGTAAGATGGGTCAGAATCAAGTCCAGCAGCCTTTCCTTTTCAATAAATTGGTTTCCTGTGCCTCAGAGTGGCTATTCCTCCAGAAGGCACTTCCCTAGAAAGGGAACCACAGAGCCTCCAGATTAGCCTAGTATCTGTGTCAGGCTGACATTGTGTCACATTCTGTCTCTGGGAGTTCTCAAAAATAGCTCTCATTCTTTCAAATGATGTTGCATAACAGCCTCCCTATCTAGCAAATCATCCTTCCTTGTTCCAGTGGTGAATGCCCTGAGTGAGTGCTCTCTATGCATTTGTGTTAGGGAAATGACACTCTCTGAAATCTACCTTCAGACAGAAGCACCTGCTTCCATAACTAGGACCTCAGGGAATCACCGTGTAACGAATTCCAAGATTAGCTGGTGATGTGGTGCTAACTTTCACAAGGCCAATGTGAAGTGAGATACCAAGGCAGGTTCATTTTCTCACATGCCCCTGAAATGAATTGCTTTTCTGATACAGCTCTGAAGAGGAAATTCATATTTAATTATTTGGTTGTTTTACTGTCTTATAACCTACCTACCTATTTCTCTCTTTTTAATAAATTGTGTCAATCCTGAGCACGGTGTTCACAAAATTGATTGGGGAATGGAATTTATTAAAGTTAAGAAAATGTCAAAAAACCTGCCACTTTCCCCATAATTTCTGCTTCATTCTTAACTCGGAAAACAGCTCTTTATGCTGTTCTCATATTGGCCTCTCAAAAGAAGTTCACTTGAATTCTGATGTGCTCAACAATAAGTAGTTTTCTGTCCCAATTCATTTAAAATTTTTCCAGGCTGCATCAACAGAAGTATAGTGTCCAGATCAAGGTAAATAATAATACCACTCTATTCTTTCTTGGACAGAACACATCTCAGATACTGTGTCTAGTTCTAGTTTAAGAAGGATATTGACAAGCTGTAATGTGTTCAGAGGAGGGCAACCAGGATTATCATGGGTCTGGAAACCAAGCCTAATGAGGAATGGTTGAAGGAACTGGCTATGCTTAGTCCGGAGAAGAGAAGACTGAGAGATTTGTTGGCTATCTTCAAATATCTAAAGGGCTGTCACATGGAAGATGGAGCAAGCTTGTTTTCTCCTGCTCTGGAGGCTAGGACTGGAACCAATGGCTTCAAATTACAAGAAAGGAGATTCCCAGTAAACATCAGAAAGAACTTTATGATAAGAGCTGTTTGACAGTGCAACAGACTCCCACGAGAGGTGGTAGACTCTCCTTCACTGGAGGTTTTAAAGCAGAGGATCTGCCTTAGATGCTTTAGTTGAGATTCCTGCATTACAGAGGGTTGGACCCTTGGATGTTCCAACTCTATAATTCTCTGATTCAGTGAAAACAACAATGATGTTTAAACATCCAATACAGTTACAGAATCTAATCTAAACTGGACCTTATCTTATAGATGCAGTTTATGGAACTGTATAGATTTTACATAAGAGGCCTTTGTGTTTTAGACTACAGCCACGCTTGCACCTTGCATTTAAAGCATACTGCTCTAAACAATCAGGACTTATCCCCAAGATTCCTGGGAACTTTAGTTTATTAAGAATATGGAGATTTCTTAGGACAACCCTATTGTCCTCACATAGCTAGAATTCAGAGTTGTTTAATGCTCAGTCTCTCTTCCCAGGAAACTTTGGAAAATGTAGCTCTCTGTGTGGGTGGGATAGGGGGTCTCCAAACAACCCTTAGTACCCTTTACAAATTGCAGTTCCCAGTATTTTTTGGGGGGAAGCTCAAACAACTGATGACATTAAACAAGATTAATGAGCAGTGCTGGTGTGCAGAGGTGGGGAGGGAGGGGAGCTCCACTAAAGCCCATATCTATTGATTGGGCATGCTTGATTCCTCTGCTTTTGCTGACATCGCAGTAATATATTCATGGCCCAGCAGGGGAAAAAATGCATATTCTTAGAAGGAAATTGCTTTCTGTTATTTTCCATTTGTAAACAAGTGAAAGCAAGGGCCTATACTGCTCTAGGTTTATTCACAGCACCAAAAGTCACTCAATGGTGGTTTCTTCATACATGCATCTTTCTCCCACATTTGCTCTGACCTGCAAAATGCAAATTCTAAAACAGTATAAGGTATATACATTGGTAGTTGCGGCCTGACACACCAGCAGGCAGAACTCTTGAGCAGTTGCAGAGGGCGTGCCACTGCTGATGTCGCTCCCCTAGGCTGCCTTTTCCTGGTATTCTGTAGCGTGCTGGGCAGGAGCCATTGGAACTGCTTGCAGTATTGCTTGTGGGCCATTACAGTGGCAGCTGTTTGGCCTGTTTTGACCATGTGTCCTATTTCATTGAACATGAATGACATCTGAGGGTGGCAGTCCTTGGGTGCCTAGGTAAAAGAGAGAATAGGGATCCTGAACCACAAAGAGCTCTGTTGGAAAAGGAATTCTATCTCATCCCTCTTTTTCCCCAATCATACTTAGTCCACCAGCTAGGCAGTATGGTTCAACAGGCTGAAGGAGTTTCAGGACCTAGGAGAGCTCCCAGCAGACTGCTTACCTCAATGAGGTCTGGCACTCAACTGAGCCTGTTGGGCCAGGCTCCCTCCACTTCCTTAAAGGGATAGTTCTCTGACCTGATGCCTGGCACTCCATTGCCTCTCAGTTAGCCCTCAACTTGTGCATTGCCTATGCTGGCAAGCAGGAACTGAAAAGCCTGAGGCTCCTAATTTAAAAGTTCCTCAGAACTCAGTGGTTGATGTTTCATGGGGTCTTGGCCTCAAGGGACTACTACAGTTTAGGCTTGTTTTCTGCCCTAAGTATGCCCTCTCAAAGCTGGAAATGGCTCTTGGGGGCTGGCTCATGGGTATTTATTTTAGCCTACCACTAGATGCACCCCTTCAGTATCAAAGGGGACACCATATTCTTGCCCAGTTCCCTTTTTTCTTTCTACAATAAAGTTGGCACTGACCTTTCCATAGTGAGGAGGCTTGCACATCAATAGCCAATAAAACATTCTAAAATAGCTTTGTAAAATTGTCTTTTTTTTTTTTTTAAAGCACTTTGCCCTTTTATGGCCCGAAATGCAGGATTTATGTGAACTTTTCCTAGCATGCAGACAGAATAGGAGGTAAAATGCCACCTGCTTCAGCTCTGTATATCAGGTTGCTAATAAGCCATGGAAGTGGAATACACACACACACACACACACACACACACACACACACACCTCAGCCAGTAGTGGCCTTTGTGGGACCCACTCTCCTAACACTGATGTCACCTCAGCTTACCTGGTTTGCAATGAAGTACGATAGGAACCAATCGGGTGCTCCCACCAGTGTGCCCAAGCTGCCTCCACCTTGCCAGCCCAACATATCCAGGTAAGCTGCAGCTAAGCCAGTAATCAGTAATCAGAAGGTGGATCCATAGCCCAGCTCCACCACATGGGACATTAATGATGTGAACTTCTCATCTAGTGTCTCCTCCCTGCATCAGGGCTGCATACACATTATCCCAAGCTGAGAGAACTGGGAAATTGTGGAGGCACAGAGATTTTTTGCCGGATCAATGGAGATCAACTGAGTTGCCAAAGAGAGGGTAGAGTTACTGTGTACAGTGGTACCTCGGGTTACATACGCTTCAGGTTACATACGCTTCAGGTTACAGACTCCGCTAACCCAGAAATAGTACCTCGGGAGGCACTTTAGGCATACAGTGGTACCTCGGGTTACATACGCTTCAGGTTACAGATTCCACTAACCCAGAAATAGTACCTCAGGTTAAGAACTTTGCTTCAGGATGAGAACAGAAATCGTGCGCAGCAGGAGGCCCCATTAGCTAAAGTGGTGCTTCAGGTTAAGAACAGTTTCAGGTCAAGAATGGACCTCCAGGATGAATTAAGTACTTAACCCGAGGTACCACTGTACTAAAAAACCGGTTAGGTGGCAACTTTGGGAAGGGACCTAGACTCTTAAGCATTGCATCCTTGCTGCATGGTGGTTGCATTAAGTTGGGGAAACAGGCTGAGAATTTGGCCTAATGATTCACGAGTAGCCAACTCACAAGTTTTCTTTGATGGAAGTGGAGCAAAGATCTCACAGGAGATCATGGCTCCCTGATTACATTGCTCTTGTGAGTTGCCCATTCGCACGAACAGTTTCCTCCCCAAAACCAGCTGCTAGCATGTAGCCAGACCCTATTGTCTGTGATACAGTTCAGCACATGAGAGTTTACATGGATCCCATAAGTGTACACAGGAGGATACGGGAACAGTCTTGGAATTGTGACAATACAGCAGCTCATAGCTTTGCAGCTCTGCAAACCTGGATGCTAAATCAAACTGAGGACAAGGATTTTATCCATCCTGCAGACTGCAGGTTTAGTGCTTGGATGGCTCATTAACTAATAATAATGAGTCAGCGTGCTCAGCTCGTGGGCATTGTAAATGATACAGTGTTGGGAGACACCACGAGGATGCAGAATTTCAATGAGGCTGATCTAAGGAACACCAATAAAATGCCACAGTTTATCCCTGTGCTGCCGAACTAACAATATAGCCTTAATGAGAACACAGCAGCTTCTGTGCCTCTCTGGCTCAGATCACCAAGCAACAGAGCCAAGGCCCTTCCTCAACTTAGCTCTTTCTGGCCAATGTTGCATACGCAAAGAGCTTAATTTGTGGGCATAACGTTGCTCTCAGCTATTACAGTGTGAGGCTTTCTGGCATTTCCCCCTCAGAGACACTGAGCAATCTCTGATTCCCTGCACCATGCCTGCTGCATGATGTGACAATATTTATTTAACAGGTGTTACTTTGTTCCTTACTTTTCATAACTGCAGCCAAAGAGGTCTCACGCACCTGGTATGATAGTGGGAAGGAAGGGATAAATAAGAATTAGAAATCTTACAAGATCTGGAATGTGTTGATCGGTTTTTGAAATGCACATTTTAACCCAAGGACACAGGGGTAGGGCGGGGTGAGCTTTGGCTACCCAGATGCTGTTTGACATCAGCCCCAGTCAATGTGCCCAATGATCATGGGGATGATGGGAGTTGCTATAACCAGAATATAACATCATTGATTTTAGCTCTCTGGGTATCCATTTAAAATGTGGTCATTTATTGTAACCTTCTGTAGGTTTGTCGTTCCTGTCTCTTACAAGGACCTGGAAGAGCAGGGTTTGAATCTCCACTCAGCCATGAAGCTCACTGGCTGACCTTCGGCCAGTCGCCATTGCTTAGCCTAACCTACCTCACAGGCTTGTTGTGAGGATGAATAGGGCAGGAGAACCACGCACACCACCTTCAGATCCTTGGAATATAAAGGTGGTATATAAATGTAATAAACACATAAATAATAATAAAAATGTTCTGTTGAGACTTAATTTAGACCAATTAAGCGCTGATACTCCTGGTTTGTTTTCTTTTGAACATATAGCTTTCTACTCATGTCAGGTTTCTTTCATTTTAAACATCAATTAAAAAACAACAACCGTACTTGAAGTCTGCTTTCAAAGTTCTGACCTACTTCACAAATATTAACTTAGCTTAGGCATGCGGAGTATTGCTTCCCTTGCTCTGGTTTGCTGTCAGAGCAACTTGCCAGCCCTTCTTTGGGCATGGACTCCAGAAGTTCATTTTCATAGCTGTCTGTTCCCCATTAATATGACAATAGTACAATAATGTGTGCTATGCCAGAAATAGCTTGCACTCACTTTAGAAGGGCAGCCTAATCATGCTGCGCTAAGATTTATTCCCGGCATTAAAAACGCATTTTCAAGATGCCAATGGTCCTTTTCAGTGACTGATCTGGAGAACATTGCAGTTGCATTATAATATTTCTCTCTGAGAGTCAGAGGACATGAGTACAATCATTGGATGGGTTGTGCAATAAGGCAAGCCATCGCTTCTATCTGAAAGATACAGGGAATTAGCATCTAATTGAGTAGGATAAACAAAAGGCATAGAAATGAGAAACAGTTCCACACATTAGCAAGCTCCTACACGGGAGGCAAATTGCACCTGAATGAATGTAAAGCCTATGGCAGCAAATGTGACATGTGGCCATAATAGACAAGGGTTTTACTGATGTGTGTATACCAATTTGTACAAAGTTCCTCCTGGAGTCTTAGTGCTCCAAATACCCTTGTACCATGTTGTTGTTGTTGTTGTTTAGTCGTTTAGTCGTGTCCGACTCTTTGTGACCCCATGGACGCCAGGCACTTCTGTCCTCCACTGCCTCCCGCAGTTTGGTCAAACTCATGCTGGTAGCTTCGTAAACACTGTCCAACCATCTCGTCCTCTGTCGCCCCCTTCTCTTTCCCAACATCAGGGTCTTTTCCAGGGAGTCTTCTCTTCTCATGAAGTGGCCAAAGTATTGGAGCCTCAGCTTCACGATCTGTCCTTCCAGTGAGCACTCAGGGCTGATTTCCTTCAGAATGGATAGGTTTGATCTTCTTGCAGTCCATGGGATTCTCAAGAGTCTCATCCAGCACCATAATTCAAAAGCATCAATTCTTCGGTGATCAGCCTTCTTTATGGTCCAGCTCTCACCCTTGTACCATAGCTGGAGCCAAAACCCAGAAGGTGCAAAAGGTCTACTAGGTGGCAGCATGGGGATAGATCCGGCCTCCAAGAGAGCAGGCAGACAAGTCTAGCGTAGTAGACAGTTTGACCCTTCAGCAGTAGAAGCCATCAGGAAAAACTACTGCTGTGATAGGAAACCAGAGGCATGCCAAAATCTTATGGAAATCAATGGGCATTAAGCGGACAGTTAATTTTTAAAACTGCTTTGGCTTCAGCAGGGGTTAACCAATAAAGCATGCTTGTTGTCCCCTGGATTGTGTCCAAAGACAGCAGCCTTGAAATACAGCAGAAACTGGCGTCGCAGCTCAGGAACGAGCGAGAATTGCAGACACCACTAGAAGGTTCCTTGGCACCCACAGGTCAGCAAGTGATATACAAGCAGCGAAGTGTGAAGGCTGCAGACCGAACCTCTTCAGCTGAAAGGAAGAAAGAGGTCTAATTTTGATTTCAAAGGGGCTTAATTAGTTAATTTATTTGATGTGAATAATTGATTGAACGCCCTGCCCATTGGCAAGGAGGCACCTGAGCGTTCTGTCGTGAAAGACTGCTGTTAGTTAATTAATGATCATGGTCAGGGATCAAAGGAACACTTAGTGCTATAAAAATTTAAAGGAAGAAAGCGCACCAAGCTACAATGCCCAGCTTCTGACTGCCCTTCTTCAATTTCGCTTCCACTCACTGATATGTCAGGCCTGTGCTGGATGCAATCCAAGTGGCCAATCAATCTTTGGAAAAATAGCACAGCTGCAGAGAAGGAGTCTCAGGAGAGCATTGTGCCAGCAGTAGCTACATCTAAAGGCACTGAACCGTCATCACTCTCGACAGCTGGAAACATATATAAAAGTATAAATAAGATTCATGAAATAGAGTTCAAGATTTCATCGAACTCCTGTGTTAACATTCTACAGCTGAAGCATCTGATTCCTGCATTGAGCAACATGGTAGCATCTGAAAATGGCTGAAAGTCCAGCTAACTACGGTTTCCCAGCAAGGCTTGTAGCTCGGGGAGAAATTATTATTTTTGTTTATTTGCAGGTTAACAACAATCACAATCTTAATACAATGGCCTGTCTTAACATCCAGTGCTTTAGCCTTTCCCCTATGCTTTGAGAAGGCTAGTACTTGAGGGAAAACCAAGATGCCTGGCATGTTAATCCAATGTTAAGCCAATGTGGTTCCCTCCAGACTACAACTCCCACAGAGTCTTCCGAGGGTAATTCCCCTACCCAGAGTTCCTCCACAAATTCTTTGTCAAGACCCAGAGACTGGACTCCCTAAGACAATGTCTGGGCAGCTTTCAGCACAGCAGCTGAGTTAACAAGAGCCTGTTTGGCCTTCATATATCTGCTGAGTCTGTCCTGGCTGCTCCTCAAGATGAGCTGCTCACAAACTGAGGAGAATCCCTCATTTGAATGTCCAGAGACATGCCAACCTTTGTGCTGAAATCCATGACAAAACATTGAATTAAGACATACCCTCATTCCATAATCCTGACCTGAGCTAACCACACCAACTCAGCAGTTTGAATTCGGGGCTGGCAGGGTCTCAGTGTCTGTGTTTCTCTGAAGTCCTGTATTTCAGCTTTGTCTTTCTTTCTTTCTTTCTTTCTTTCTTTCTTTCTTTCTTTCTTTCTTTCAGTAGATGCGTCCCTGGCACCTAATTAGTGCATGATGATATGCAGAGATTTGTAAAGGCAGAATAGCCGAGATCCTGGCTGAAGGAAACTTTAGGTGACTTCAGGACAGCATTGCCTTGGGCATCAACCAGGATTGAAATGATGAAGTCCTTCTTGTGCATGTTTTGAAATAGATGACAAGCAAAGATCAAAAAGGTTTTCTCACCATCAGGCTAGCTTTAGGGTCCTTAACCTTGCTCATTTACTGAAATGATATTATAAGGAAAAGTAGCAAGCATGGCTATGTCAGGAAAGCCAGCCCATGCAGTGGAAAACAGCCACTCTTTCCATTGTGGCTTGTCCTGTTCCTCAACATCAGCACTGATGCTCTGTAGCTGAGAGGGTACCTGCGAAGACAATTGTGTCCTCCTCATTTTTCCTATGCACTTCAAGGCAATCAGGGGAGAGGCCCCTTCCAACTTGCTCTATTGTGATGGCAGAATGACTGCTGGAAAGAGACCATGGAGACAACCTATACACCTGCGCTCAGAAACATGTACCGTAAACCCATTGCTTTCCTTGGTCATCCTGGGCCTCCTAGTCAGGCATGTGCAGCCTCTACAAGGAAAGAGGACACACAGCAACATGAACCAAGGATCCAACCTGCCATTTATGGTTTACATCAGCCTCCAGCCAACCTGGTGCTCTCCAGAAAGCTTGTACTACAACTTCCATCAGCCACAGCCAACACAGCCATATAATTTGGAGGCTGATGGGAGTTGTGGTCCATAACAGCTAGAGGGCACCAGGTTAGTAGAGGCTGTTTTACCTCCATCACTAACTCTTAAGGTGAGCACACCTATTAACCACCCTAGTTCCACACTTCTTTTTATAAAGAGGGTAGGTTCTTGAGAGAACTCAGTTCAAGTTTAAGTGGTGAATTTGGTCATGGCCAGAGGTCTAGCTTTCTCTCCTACTGCCCCAATCTTTTCTGTGCCCTTTTGTTTTAACTTATTAGAAGCACAATTCTAGCCTTCTAGAAGCATTCCACTTTGAAGTTAAGTGCCTGTCTGAATTCCTCAGCTTGTCTCATGGAAAACCAACAGAGGCATGATGGGATTGGCTTCCATTATGCAATGCTATTGATGGCAGCAGAGGGGCAGAAACTGGAGTGAGCCGGTGGACATGTAAAGCAGGGATGAATTGAGCATGAGAAAAGAGGTAGGCAGATGGTATATGATTATTTATATAGTGAAGTGAATTGTCTGTGAGCTAATACTCTGATTATAATAGCACATCCAAACCCCGCAGGGCAATTTAATACTCTTGTACTGAAGCACAGCAGCTGAATAGCGGATCACAAAACACAAAAGATAACCCAAAATCCCATTCACAAAAATCTGAGAGAAAAAAGGCAGCATAATTTCAAAAACACATGATTATAATCGAAAATTAAACTTCCAGCAAAAATAGTATAAAATCATTATGATAAAGCATTTGGGATATATAACTTTTGAAGAAAACAAGAAACCAGGTTCCATAAATAAACTTACGCTTGAAACCTTGCAGATGTGTGTGGATGCTCATATTTTAAAAACAGACTATAAAAAGCAGGATTTCATTTCTAGATGGTATCTCTAAAGTGGCTTCATTCCTCCACCATGACAATTTCTCCTGCTGAGAGCAGGAAGAAAAACCCCTTTGAGGTTCTGCGGGAGAAGGGAACAAAGCAGGGATTACTGGGGAGAGCAAACTAGTGTTTATCTCCCTCTGTAGAAAGAGGGCTGGTTACATGGCCTGCTTTGCCTTGACTCAGCACAACTCTAACCCATGCTGAGCTCCACAGCTGCCCAGAAGCAGCAGGAGTGTGGAGAAGAATTTCAAACAGGCTGGTGGAGGTGGCTTCCAAGAAAAGACTGTAAGAGTTAGCAAGGAGGAGCTTTAATTGGATATTCCCTGCATGTGGGGACTAACAAGCTGTAGTATAGAGAGTAACGATGTGGGCTTTGAAACTGGCCTTTCTCCAGGCTGGTGGCCTTAGACAAGTCACTGTATCTGTTTCCCATTTGCAATATGGTGATCATGATACCTGCTTTCCTTACAAGGTGGTAGGAAAAGAGTATTGAGGCAATACATGTGAGGATAAGGCTTTCAGTGGCTTAATAACAATGGCTATGTTATTATTCTGTACACCTGTTGCTGGAAATTAGAAAGGGAAGGGGAGAGTGCTCTTGCATACATGTCTGGTTTCTGGGCTTCCCACAGGCATCTGGTTTGCCACTGTGAGTACAGGATACTGGCCTAGATGGGTCATTGGCCTGATCCAGCCTGGCTCTTTGTATGTTCTTAAGATGGAATGTATTTTTGCATGCTGTTAGGGCAAATTGCATGCAAAACAGAGCATACCAGGAAAAGCTGTGCATGGAGATGCTGATGGATTTTTGTGAGGAGACCATTTCTCCTCCTGTTGGGGAAACGTGGTGAGTTGAGCTTAAAACTGGAAAAATGTGGAGTCAAAAGAATACAAACTGACAGATCAAGTCATTCCTAATATCATGTGGACATATATAAAGGGGACCAAATGCCATCAAAGCAATATCCAGGTGCGATGAAGGGTCTGGCAAAATGTGAGAGGAGAAAAATAATACAGATCACCCTTGTGATGACATTAATAAAAGACTTGACTGGATCCCTAGATCCAGAGTGCAGGGCTAAACACACTATCCAGTAAGAGAACCCCAGCAGAGCTTAAAAGTCACAAAAGCAAGCATCAGTATAGTGTGGGTATATAGGCCATTATACCCTTTTGATATCTTGTCTGGTCTGTTTACAGCACTTCCCCATTTCTACCCTTCCTGCAGTGAACAGAGCACACCATTGGTAAGCTTAAAAGCAGCAACTCCGATTGTAAATATATACAGTGGGACACACCCGGGCAAGCTAGAGATGGGGAAGGAGAAGTTGGTGTAGGAAATACTCACGGGGTCACAAATGGGCAATTCAGAGTGTGGAGATACGTCTGATCAAGAGATATGGGAAGTCACCGAAAACTAAGTATAGTAACACATGATGTTTTTATGATGTATTATGTGAAAATCTAATACAGTCATACCTCTAGTTACGTTTGCTTCATGATACATTTTTTCAGGTTGCGTCCTGCGGTGACCCGGAAGTACCAGAAAGGGTTACTTCCGGGTTTTGCCACACGCGCAAAATGATGTCATGCGCATGCGCAGAAGTGGCGAATCGTGACCCGTGCGTGTGCAGACGTGCAGACATGGGTTACGTTCCTTTCAGGTTGTGAACGGGGTTCCGGAATGGATCCCGTTCACAACCAGAGGTACCATTGTAATAAATATTATAAAAAAGGAAGTACTCATGGGGCAACAGAGGATGGCAAGGGGTTGGAGGATCAGTACCTAGGAACCAGAGCGGCAGGACCCATCACCAGAGCCAGAGGGGCCCCTGTCTCCATGAACATGGCGGGTTCTGAGATGTAAGGAGCAGTCAGAAGGATGCTCTAGGACAGGCACCCCCAACCTGCGGCCCTCCAGATGTTTTGTCCTACAACTCCCATGATCCCTAGCTAACAGGACCAGTGGTCAGGGATGATGGGAATTGTTGTCCAAAACATCTGGAGGGCCCATGTTGGGGATGCCTGCTCTCGGAGGCTGAGGCAGGCAAGGGCCACAGGTGGGGCTTGCTAGCTCTGGGAGAAGGTGTGTGATTCCTCAGCTGGAGCAGGCTCAGAACAGGTGAGGGTCACATCAACCCCAGGTGCTGCAATCAGCATGCAAAGCACAAAAGGGAAGCAGAGCTGAGGTGATGTGTCTGCTCAACTGCCCGTGCATGATGGAAAAGGTAGATGGATTATTTTTTGGCAGAAATTCTTTGTACAAATAATCATGCTTTGATTAGCTGGAAATGGCAAAAAAAGAGGACCTGCAACAAAAATGTTCATATTAACTTTAAAATGTTTGAAGAGGAACATTTCAGGCTGCAATAGTAAGGCATGCTTGGACAGACCTTTTAAGAAAAACGGGAAAGTTGTTTTAGAACGTAATTAGAACGCAAGACTGAGTTGCACATTTGTCTCTCCCACCCACCCACACCTTAAAGAGAATCCACTGTGACATTTGGGAGCCCACTGGCTTCTGCTGCCTGCTGCCTTCCTCCAGCAGGTGTTGGTTATGCTGTCACATTTGATTAGCGTGGTGAGGATGAAAAGTCACATCATGCAAGGCAACATTTTGCTGTTGTCAGGGTGAGGAGAAGCAACCTTTACAAGTTTGGGTGTATTTTTTTTTAAATGCAGAACATTTCTCCTTATTCAGATGGTATAGGAAACATGATATATATTTGGATTGAAGGGACACACAGATAAATGGAAGGATTCTGACGCCAAAGGAATAGGGCTCCTGCCCAAATCACCTTCTTTTCATATGGTTCCTCTTCCCTGCATTCTTTCCCACGATTATTTCCCCCTGTAAGAACCTAATAAGAGCCCTGCTGAAGCAGACCAATGATCCATCAGCACGCTGTTCTCAGTTTCCAGCCAAATGTGTAAGGGAAGTCCACAATAAGAGATTTGCTCTCTCCCCATTGGTGCTCCCAAACAACTGATATTCAGAGGCATACCACCTATGATGCTGGAGGCAGTATATAGCCATCATGGGAAGAAGCCTCATCTTCCATGAAATCCATTTTAAAGCTGTGCAAGCTGCCAACCATTGCTGCATGTGGCATGTCTCCTTTCTTTTTGAAATTCATTGACTGCACATTGTTGACCTTTCCGTGGCTACAAATTTCCTTGTATCATGCAGAATTAGGTACTCCAAAATGTCTCGGAATCGATTGGCTTAGGTGAGGCTCACTGTGCATGTGTCAGGATGTAAAATGTCCAGAACCTAGTTTTCTTTAAAAAAGGGATGTGTGTGTCAAAATAAGTCACTGCAGCAACAACATTTAAGCTTAAACAGTGACAGTCTTTGTAAAGTGAATAACAAAGAGGTTGACTATTTCCCAAGAAGTCAAATTTCACAACTGGTTTCCAGATTCTGTGCACTGGGAACAGATCCACGAGGGATTGATGGCCTTAATCATGTCCTGCTTGTGATATTCCCACAGCAGGTCATGTGAGACTCCCTATGGGTAGAGGCAGTTTTAGGGTAGCACAACCAGTTTGGCTGCACTGGCTGCTGCACTGCAGGGGGCACCACAACAATGCTGTAGAATGGAATATGAGAGGCCGGGTGGTGGGTAAATTTTAGTGTCTCAGAGGGTGCTGCTGAAATTGGAGAGCCCAACATCCACAACTGCTATGGGAGACAGAATGCGGGACAAGGTGGCCTGATTCAGCAAAACAGTTCTTATTTTCTTAAATACAGGGTTAAGAACTTAATTCGTTCTGGAGGTCTGTTCTTAACCTGAAACTGTTCTAAGCTGAGGTACCACTTTAGCTAATGGGGCCTCCCACTGCTGCTGTGCTGCCGCAGCGCGATTTCTGTTCTCATCCTGAAGCAAAGTTCTTAACCCGAGGTACTATTTCTGGGTTAGCGGAGTCTGTAACCTGAAGCGTCTGTAACCTGAGGTACCACTGTATGCATGATTGTGCTCTCAGGTGAAGCATCCAATTCTCAGATTAGTAGTCACAGACCCAGTTCGCACATAATACTAAGCCAAATAATGGCTTACTGTAATGTGCAAGCATGCAGGCTCCTGCACAAGCAGGCAGGGTCTTTTGCTCCTCCCCTGCTTCTGCTGCCACAGAGCTTCTATAAGCTTCCTAAAAGGCTTTGCATTTTGTCTCAACCCAGGCTTGTGGTGCATTTCCTCCAGACGAACCATGAACAGAACCTTTGTGGCTCGTCTGGAGTGGCATAAACCATGAGCCCTGGTTGGGATGACACGCTAAGCCAAACCATGTCTAAGCTCACAGTGGCATAGCAGCAGCAGGACTGGAAGAGGAGCAAAGCAGCTATGATCTCCTCTTCAGGAGCTTGAATACCTGTGCATTTGTGCTGGTTTGGCTTATCGTTATGTGCGACACAGGTAATTGTCCCTGGAAGATGCTCAGCAAAATGTACCCCACTTCTGGAATTTGCCCATTAAGATATGTTGACTTCCCCATAAACCTTCTGTGGGTACAAATAAAATTGATAAAACAAGTAACAGCAAAAACACCCAACCACACCCCATGCTGTGTCATTCTGAAAACCATTGCAAAAGAAGCAGCTAGTTTGTGGCAACAATGAGAGAAAACTGACTAGAATTGCAGAATGTTCCTCTCAGCAGTGGCTAAGAACCAAGAGTCAAAGTAGTGGTAACTACTTTGTGGGATGTGGAATGAGGTGGCATGAGGACTTATGGAGACATATTTGTCAAACCCTAAATGTATGGCACTAGAGGAGCTCACTTTTTCAGTGATTGCCTTGTAGGGCACAGTGCTGACTCCTGAGTGGTTCTCACTTTGGAAATGCTTTCAGAATCTGGAAAGGTACTAACTGTGAAGGACCATAAATGGGGTCTAATGGTCTTTTCCATCTCAGGAACAATTCATCTAGAAAATGGTTATTCCACAGGTCCCAGACATTTGTTGAGGTACAAACCCCAAAGTTTCCAAATTATGACATAGATTAAGAGATTTTACTGAATTCAGCTTCTGCTTGCTCACTTGTTTTTCCCCTACCTGCTTCACAGCTTCTTTTCTCTGCAAGCGATATATCCTTTACAAGGTACGTAACTGAAAGATTTTTAAAAAACCCACATCTGCCCCTGCTGGTCACAGAAATGGAAAAACAGCACAGCTATGTGGCTTAAAATATATGGATCCTCCAAAATTTCAGATTGACTTAAAAATAATAATCTTTTAACTATGCTGCTACAAGCAATCAATGTTAATCAGGTCTTTTGGGACTGACTGAAAGACCGGATAGTTAGACTCTTCTGATTACAGTAAGCTCTCCAAAACCCATCAGAGGAGAGAGGGGGATGACATAAATGGAAATGGGACTTAGAACAGGAGGATTAATTGGCTAATAAGCACTCATGAATTGTGTGGGTGGCAAGGTTAAATTGCCAGACTCTTCTAGTGAAGTGAGAGAGAAGAGTTATGTCACTTGCAGAGGCTGCTGAGACTGAAAAAGAGAAGGGCATTTTGTAGGTGATTTTGCTCTTCAGATTTCTAGCAATCAGTCAGCTTTTCATTTTGCAAAATGAGATGGGCATGCAGAGTTCAATTTTAGCTTAAAACGAGTGCCTTTGAAAGGGGGCTAACACCAACAGTGTTTATGTTGGTGGCTGCTCGCAGAATTATTTCTCAAACTTGGAAAACCACTGAACTTTATATACTGAATTATTGGTACAGTGAGCAGTGGCCAGTAGGAATAGCAGAAAAAAATGACTTGCCAACTTAAATCAGCTAAAGGCAAAACTAAAAATATTTGATTTTTATACGTAGTGCAGAATGATTTTATTTCATATACAAATTGAGGACACGTGTGGCAACATTTATCAAAGCCTTCCCTCATGTTATGGAAAAGTACAAATCGTAATGTTATGATGAAGTATGCGGAAAATCTCCCAAGTTCCTAGTGAGTCTTACACATATGACTGCCTACACGGAAAGGGGAAAATGTTAAATGCATTACCGTCTGTAATTGTAGAAGGTAATTACAATAATTTCAGACCTCTGCCTATTTTGTTTCTTTTGGTGTTGATTGTTTTTGTATCTTGGAAATAAAGAGGAAAAAGAAAGAGGTTTGAAAATAGGCTCCTAATATTTATTTATTTCTTAAATGTAGTGTGTCTACCACTTGTTTGTGAGGAAGACCCTTTGAACTTAATGGGCTTTATATCTAAGTAGACAGCTTCTGTTTTCTATGCAAAAGCTGTTGTTTTTCCTTTTATATAAGAGAACAAAGTAGGAGAAACAGTTGGTTAGATTTTTACCACAAGTATGCTTTCTGCCATGCTAGGTATTTCCAGTGCTGCTTTCCAACCGAATAGCCAAAACCTCAGCATTTTTGTGTGGAAGTTACAATGTCTGCATTTTTGTGTGCAAGCAGTGAAGTTTATCTGAAATCACTGCTAAGCACATTTGCAAAGCTAAGCAGGGTCCGGTATGGCTTCAAATTGGATGAGGGACCCTGTGTTGAGATTCCTGCATCAGAGGAAGTTGAACTAGATGGCCCTTGGAGTCCTTTCCAGGACTGTGATTCCCATAGCGTATCTATTTGTCTAATAACTTATCAATTTGGAATCACTTCCTCAGACATTTCAGAGTTGGTTTGCAATATATTTGTTGATAATAATCGGAAGCAGTCCAATGAAAACTAGAGTGAAAACAGCAGCCGTCAAACACAAAACCTTTTAGCACACAAGGTTAAAAGACTGAGGAAATGAAACATTTTTGACCGAAAGTGGAAGGACTTAAGAGTTGGTGCCAAGTGCTAAAGCTTCTGTAAAGAGCTTTAGCAAGCTTGGGTCTGCACCAGCAGATTTCTTTCTGGGACAAGGAGGGACAGACGATCCCTCTTTGTGCCAGAATGTTCCTGTGCTAGGAACATACCACTATGAAACTTACTATATAGAATCCTCGGCTTCTCATAGCAAGCAGCACCCGCATGTTATATGACGTATCAAAGTGGGCACTTGCCAGATCTGCCCACCTTTCTCAGCCTTCAAAATAATAATAATAAAGTTACTAGCCTAGAAACATTCTTATTAGTCTGTCAGTTCATAATATGCCTCCATGGCCAAACATTAAAAACATAGAGCCTTTCAGTTTCCCTGAAAGGCTGAGGCAATTTTTACCTGACAAAGATAACCAGGGTGTTGTTGTTGTTATTCGTTTAGTTGTGTCCGACTCTTCATGACCCCATGGACCAGACCACGCCAGGCACTTCTGTCTTCCACTGCCTCCCGCGGTTTGGTCAAACTCATGCTGGTAGCTTCGAGAACACTATCCAACCATCTTGTCCTCTGTCGTCCCCTTCTCCTTGTGCCCTCCAGAGTAAGGGATAGCAATACAGGTGGTCTCTGAAGCGTTAGAATGGCAGTTGCCAGCCACAGCTGCCTAGGCCTCAGCACTGGGTACAGAAGTGCAGGGAGGACCACCGAGTTTTGGATTGGCTTCCAGCTTAGCAGTGGGCCCCCTAAGGACTCGGCACCATCAGGCACTTACTGACAGGAGCCAATTTAAAGTAGATAATAGTTTCAGATTTAGTTCAGATTTCAGCCACTATATTTTAGCGGGGTTTGTTTGTGTGTGAAGATTTCAAGCAGCAAAGCTGGAGTCAGAATACTGAAACAAAACAGACAGCAGCATCTCCAAAAGAATGTAGCATTATCTAAGGAAAAAACTGCTGTTAGCATGGAGTGAAGACAACCAAAGCTTAAAGTAGAGTGACAGGGATCAAGGAATGGAGAGAAAAGAGCCTGCATAGGAAGGGGAATGAAGGCCAATTATAATATACAATTAAAGGGGGGTGGGAGGGAATTCCTCACCTAAATTAACTGGCATAAAGGTGACACCTAGATTGTCACTTCTTTTCACTGCACTGGGGAGGCTTTTCATGCAAATCCAAGGAAACGATTTCTCCATTCCCTCCGAGAGCCCCAGGGGGCCCCATTTCATTTCAGGAGCAGTAGGGGACAATAATCATCCTGAAGTGGCTTCCATCCTGAGAGACCAAGATAAGGGCTGCACGGTGGACGAACCATACTAATTTGCCGGTGGGTCCCCCCCCCTCCATTTGACAGCTTTTCAGATGACAAAACCAAGCAACATAAAACTCTGTAGTGCCCACCCAACCCCCCTCAGTGTTTATTCCCCCTCCCACGCAATAGAAAACCCTGGGAGCACCAAATCCATAGTCCTCGGTAGTAGTTATAAAGGCATATGGGAGATATTAAAATTAATGGGCTTAGTGTAGCTGAAAGCATGCTTGATTTATAGGGGAAGCTGCCAGAGAATAACATTGTGAGCAGCACAGTGACAATGCTTCAGAGGTGCAGAAGAATCGCCAGAACAGCTTGCTTTTTTTTTAAAGAAAGAAAGATTCCACACAAAGCAAACCTCATTTTAGGGATGGGCTTCAGGGGCCATTCGTTCCCAATTGGGTTGATGCTTTGCTCCGACTTGTACATCTGACTCGCATTCCCACACACTAATTCATTGCCCAGTATGGACATTCAGATCAACAAATGGAACTCGGTTCGTCTTTCCACCAACTGATGATTCTCAGTTTGCGGTGACACAGAAGCAGGCCTTTTCACTGGTAGCACTGGTGTTGTGCAATGCCCTCCCTGCTGAAATACGGGGAAGTCCCATCTGCATGGGCATTCTGCTGGCTCTTGTAGATGTACCACTTTATGCAGGCCATACCTTGATCTCTTGATCCAAGTCTCCTGTTTTATTCCCGGTGCTCTGTTGGGATTATTTTATTGCATGTTTTTTATTAATAAAGTTGTGCCACTTGTTTTTAAATTTTGTAAACTGTTTAGAAGTCTATTGTAGCATTAGCAGTATAAGCTTATTAATGATAAAAATTCCTGGACTTAAAAGAACCTGGCGTTCTGAGGAGCTGTGCCATCAGTGGGCCAGGATTCATTGCCTGGATAATGAAAAGGGAGATACTCATGAACAGAGAGGTGTTTTTTTTTTTTGTTTAAATAGAGCTGACAGTAGGTTACTTCGGCTCTATCCTGAGAGAGGAAGAGTAATCTTCTGACTGGCACTGCCTACCACAATGGAAGGAAACCAGATAAAATGTGTTTGCCCTAGTAAGAGACTAAATATATTGAAGTTGCTGTCAATAAGGGTTTTACTCCATAAATTTCTTCTTTGCATAAGATTGATCAGTGAATGGTTGTGAGGTTTGCCTTACCTTAAAGCAGAGGTGGGCAACCTGAGGACCTCCAGATCTTGTTGGATTTCCACTACCAGAGGCCATGCTTGCTGTGGCGGATGGAAGCTGGAGTCTCGCAACATCGGCCAGGGAGAGCGGGGAGCCAGTTTCCCCACCACTACCCTCAGGACATTGCCAACAACATCTCCAACATCTCCTTGCTGGGAGTCAGGAGATACTGTGCTTTGGATTAAGAGCCCTGCTGGAACAGACCAAAGGTCCGCTTAGTCCAGCATCCTGTTTCACCGTGGCCAACCAGATGCCGCTGGGAAGCCTGCAAGCAGGGCATGGGTACAACAGCACTCACTCTGCTTGTGTTTCCCAGCAACTGTTACTCAGGGGCATACAGTCTCCAAAAGTGGAGGCATAGCTCAGCCATCATGGCCAGTAGCCATTTCTAGCCTTATCCGCTATGAATTCATCTAACCCTCTGTTAAATCATTGGCCATCACTGGATCTTGTGGGACATTAGATAGGCTGATAGATGACATGGAAAGGACTGATAAATGGGTCAGCATAAGAAATTCCATACTGGGTATATGTCTCATTTATTTAGTCCAGCGCTATGTATTCATAGGAGCCAACTAAATAGCCCTAGTACACTTACAATCAGCAAGTCACATTAAACTCAATGGGTCTCACTTCTGAGTAGACATGTATAGGAGGATCACACCATTAAAGCAAGTTAGAAGAAAGAGTGCTGGGTCAAAGCCATCACTGAACTGAATTTAAAACTGGTCTGACTTTTTTTCTTCCAACCAGCAGAATATCTTTTGTAATTTTATTGGGAGAAATGGCAGTTTATTATGTGGTCTAGAAGAATAAAATGGGAAAGAATAGTTATCACACTGGTAGAAAGTTGATATATATTCATGGCAATACAATTTCCCCATAGGCCTTGCAAATCAAACAAAGTTATTTAGAAGAGGGTAGGGCTCCTCTCTATTTTAGCTTCCCAAATTGCTGGTGGCTGCAAGGAATCCGAATTTCTGAAGATTTCTTAGGGTCATGCTTTAAGGCTGAAAGATTTAGTTTTCTTAAGGATTTTACACTTCTTTCACTGTTCTTATCTAAAGCATTCAAGAGAAATTGTCAGGCGTGATTCTGTAGGTGATACTCCTGAATACTGTAATCCCCTCTGACTTGAGGCCTGGAATTAACTGGCCTGGAATAAAAACAAGCTTCTTGTCACTGATCTGGCTGTACCACCAAATTCCTAGAGTGAGGTTTAATCTGCTCTGCAACAACACCCTTAGTTTAATAGTGAAAGACATGAACTGTTTAGGAGGTCACCACTCAACTGTAGCAACTTGGCTGCGATAGCCACAAATTCTTCCTTTTCCTCTTATCACTGGGAAAGCTAAGAGGCCCCAATGCAAATGCAGTCTTCTGGTAAACATTTCACATGCCTAAAGCATTAGAGAGAGACTGCATAGTTATAACGGTTTCAGGTATGGGGGTTAATGCCAGAGTGAATAAAAACAGAGATCTTTGTACAGAGGTGGCCCTGTGATGAGGTAGATATCTTGGGCAGCAGATGCTGAGGTGCAGGGAGTAGCGAGATATGTGAGTGCTCTGTGAGCTGCCCTTCGGTCCCTACGGTAGACTGCAGCCCTCAAGTGAAAGATACTGTCCTTTCACCAGTATTGGAGTTAAGATCCAACTACTGATCCAATTGGCTTCTTAGTGCCTTGGAGGAGGGCGCCATCTTGTCCTTTGCCTTAGGCAGCAAAATGTATTGAGCTGGCCCTATCTTTGCACCACAGTGCCACAGGTATCTTTGCTTGCTATTATAATATATTTTTCTTGAATCTGGACTGCAGGTGTGGAATACTTACTCAGACATCCATGTCCTGATTACAGATGGGTGCATATGTCACTTTTGGTTTTCCTCCGTTTCTCATTTTTCCCCACTCTTATATTTGGTTCTCCACATTTCCACATCAGGCTGAAATAATAATTAAAAAATCCTTGTGAAAATTCACAAGCATTTTGGTGTGAATTTCTCCTAACATACACATGTTTGTATGCAATTTTGTGTAACGTATAAATTTTTGCAAAGCAATTCCCCCCAAAGGCTTTTTGTACGATATTTTCACACACACACACGGATTTATATGCATATTTTACCCTAGTATATGCATTTTTGTACACATTGCATGTTTGAAGAGCTGCACTGCAAAATTCAGATAAGTGCAAATTTTCAAAGGGTGGTCTGTGTGAATTGAGTTAAGTTTGCATTTGAATGACAACAGGATTGAATTTCTCCCCCATCCTTGGTTCCAATTAGTTCTGCTCTCAGGACAGCACCTAGCATAAAGCCTGATAAGCAGGGTTTTTATTAGGTATAAAGGTAATTTTATTAGGTATAGCAACAGGTAAATACAGCTGAACATGACAGCAAAAAGTGGGAGCAGCTAACCATCTTCCATACTACATAGAACGTTGACCTAAAGCTGAGAAACCATACAACTTTGTCTGTCTCTCATGCCCATGATGGAGGAGACAATGAATACCTGATAGGTGAGTGCCTTGGGTAGACAACAGTTTTAATCACCAGAATAGAGCTTTGTCCACTGAAGTGATGGGGGCTGAGACAAGACTAGAGCCAGGGATGCTGGTGGTCATGGCAACCCTTGTATTTAAAAAGCTGATTCCCAACGTTCTGTTAGCTCTAGAATGAAAGAGGCAGAGCTCAGGAGAGGGCTATGGAATTTGGGGAAAGCTGTCTATGACCACGAGAGGGGGAAAGCATGCCTGACTGCCACCTCAGTGATATCAACGAGTGCCTTCTCTGATTTCCCCCCATAAGTGAATGATGGCATTCACCCCAGTGTGGAAATTAGTTTGTCCTTGTTGTAAAAAGGAGAAGACCTATGTCATAATCCATGATACTGGGTTTCCTGGATTTTTTTGAATATTTACCCACCCACTCCCATACCTGGGATCCTTGAAACCGACAAATCCTCTCTTATTGCATGGTTCAACTTCATTATGATTTGCATTTTCCTGGTTGATAAAGAAAAGCAAATAATGACAAACAGCTCCAGGCAATAAGGGGCTTTACCAGATGAATGTGCTTAATTGGCAAAATGAAAGGATTTGCTCCTTTTCTGAAAGCACACTCCTAAGGCCTGAACCTTAGTATGCCATCCTTAGTACGTCACATAGGCAGGGGTTTCATCACAAAGGGATGTGTTGGTGAATACCTCTAGTCAAGACAAGGAGAGTCTTCATTATGAAATAGAAAAGCATATAATCCTGTATGCTGCTGGCATGAAATTTAAAACAAATATCTTAAGCTACGTGCCTTTAAGGAAACCACATTTCAGTACAGTACAGCCCTGAGCAGCTTGTTACTCCCCCACTAGTGATTAGTGCTTGACCAATTTCTTTTCATAGGAGCAGTTCAGCATATGCTCCCATAAATCCTATTAGGGTAGCCTCAAACTGCACAGATAGAAAGACTGCACAGAGTAGCAAGACAGTTTGTGTGTTTCGCACAGTTCCAGTGGCAGTATATGCTACAGGGGTCCCTGTGCACTGTTTTGGAATGGATCTACCCTGACTATGATTCAAAGGCTTCCCCTAGGCAGATCTTTCTCACCAGAGACTCTTGCAAAGTGACAAGAAAAAGAGGATCATGGGTTCTTAAAATTCTTTTCAGAAGAGGTTGTGTTAATCTCCTGTGATGGCAAGCTGGATTCCAAACACAGATAGCATGAACTATGCATGTCTGTAGACCAGAATATATAGCACTGAAAATTATGTTTAAAGGAGAGAGAGCAGAAAGGAGAGGAGTTCTTGTGATTACTGGAGATGACATTTACTCAGCCATTCTACTCACCTCCCTTATCTCCTTTGCAAACCTTGTACCTGCACACAGACACTCTTCACACTCCTACATCCTCTCTGATTAAATTCTTCATCTTGGGTGACTTTTATCTGAGCAGTTTTGCTATCTACGAGAATCCTAATAAATCTTTAATCTACAGCCTTCATTAGAACCAACCATCTACTGCTCTAATGTTGATCCCCCAGCCCCTGCAATCGATAACTCAATTATATATGCTTCTGATAAATCTTCGTAAAACAAATTAGAATACGTAGGATCATGAACATATTTTTTAACTTCTGTCATTGCTGGCACAAACAACCGCATTTCTCAGTATGGCTCAGTGGGCAAAAATGGATGCTCAAGTTTCCATGGTGCCTTGAGGCGATCTTTAGGAAGCAACCCTGCTTGTTAAAGGTCTCAGCGTTAGCTTATTATAAACCTTGGACATGCATCAAGGCTTAGCCTTCTGCACCCTCCCTGACTGCATTCTTCTTCAGTGTCTGCATTCTGGCCCTTCCTTCCCGTTCCACATCAGGGCTATAAACATAAGCTGCAAAGGCCATTGTGCTTCTCCCCTCACCCTCCCTCCACTACCTAGTGAAACCCATGCTGTGCGCTACATGCTTTCTAACAATTACAATGCACAGTTATAATGAATCAAGTGGGTATTAGAAGTTGAGATTAATGGGGTGCTGTTGTGTAATAGGTGTGTAGGAGAACAAGAGATTGTTAGGAAAGGCAGGAAGGTTTGAAGAGTGAAGAAATGACTTTGGCACAGGTCAGTCACTCACCTGCAGCTTTGTAGCCTTCACTAAATAGCAGGGCCTACAGGAGCAGCTTCTGCTGAGACTTAAACTAGTCTAATCCAGCCTTCGCCAGGTACCTAGTGTCCTCCACATGTTGTTGGACTACAACCCCCATCAGCCCAGCCAGCTGTGCTCCCTAGGACTGCCAGGAGTTATCTGCAGGGCACCAGGTTGGCGAAGCCTGGTCTAATTAAAATATTGCATCTGAACCAATGGATGTGTTTCCAAAAGATGGATCCTGGGGTGACCCTTTGTTGCCTTCCTGTTACCTGCTTGCTATCTAGTCTTTACCTTTGCTGCTGCTGAAATTTTGATACCCCTTGGGAGGAATTAAACGTAGCACTGTGGCAACCTGTTCAGATTGCCAGCCACAGCGATTCCCTCGCTCCTTCCCTTGTGTGCTGTTCTGGGGGATTCTACTGATCTGGCTGAATCAGTCTGGTGGGGGGAGCACATAGGGGGAGGGGTGGGTGGGAAAGGCATTTCGTGATAGCAGGCACCCTTGTGCTGGCTTCCATTAGCAGGGCTTGTTAGTTGAATCCAACTCCTTGTATTTAGGCACTGAATTCCAGAAATCCCAAACACATCACATTTTGTGATGTTAGTACAACAGGAACACACATAATTGGGATTGTGGACTTTGTGATCGCTTTCTATAATTTTTTAAATAATTTCCCTGCAAAGGAGAAATGCGTTTTTTCTATGATTTGGGACTGTCAGGATTGACGAGGGCACAGTCTGAAGAGATGTATAGTGTCAATCAGGTGGTTTCAAATGTTTTTTGGTAAACTGATTATTCAGTAGAGAGTGTTTGTTGCTTCCCTGTATGCCTGAAATAAAGTTTTCTTCATAGAATGTTGGATATCCCAGAGCCAACCCAAAGCATATTGCTGTCTGGAGTGGAGTCCAGATGGTGCTTTCCTTTGTCATACTCAGGGTAAAAAAGGTAAAGGTACCCCTGCCCGTACGGGCCAGTCTTGACAGACTCTAGGGTTGTGCGCCCATCTCACTCAAAGAGGCCAAGGGCCAGCGCTGTCCGAAGACACTTCCGGGTCACGTGGCCAGCGTGACATCGCTGCTCTGGCGAGCCAGAGCCGCACACGGAAACGCCGTTTACCTTCCCGCTAGTAAGCGGTCCCTATTTATCTACTTGCCCCCAGGGGTGCTTTCGAACTGCTAGGTTGGCAGGCGCTGGGACCGAACAGCGGGAGCGCACCCCGCCGCAGGGATTCGAACTGTCGACCTTTCGATCGGCAAGCCCTAGGCGCTGAGGCTTTAGCCCACAGCGCCACCCGCATCCCCCCATACTCTGGGTCTATCATACTCAGGGTAGACCCACTGAAATGGGACTCGCATTGGATATCACCCATAGACTTCATAAGGACCTCATTGTTGGATCAATATCCCTTACACTATATTCAGTAGTTGGCTAACCATCTAAGTGAGTGACATGATATTTCTCCTGCACTCTTGAATGATCGCTCCCCCCAGCCCGATAAATAAGGTATTCTATCCAATCGCTACAGCAGGCTGTTATTCCACAGGTAATTCTGCAGTCTCTATTAACAGAGTTGCAAACATGAATTCTAAAACACTTTCTCCCAAATTCACACTGTGGAACGAAACTCCGGCAAACCCAGGAGGAGAGATGTATTTAAGGGGGGGAATCCCCCTTTCCTGCTTTGAAATGTCATGTGCTGATCTGTGTAGATGACACCATGACCTTCCTTGCTTCCCTTGCATCCTGACTTTCTCCCACCCAACCCATCCCACCTCCCCAGCTGCTTTTCAGAAAATAGGTTAGCAGCATTTGCTGCATGATAGATTGCTAACAAGAGTCTGAGTCTTTTGAAGTCTCTGTGCATTACGATGAGAATGACTCTTGTCGTTCACTTTGAACAGATGCATTGCACTTCCTAGTGGCACTTGGATGATTATACCAGGATGAGATGAAGGCAGGAAAGTACCTGAGAGATAGCTGAGGCCAAATTCTCTTTCATTCAATCCACTATGTGACTTCCTTTTAGGATTTAGTTATTCTGGGCCAGGCCTGCTGACTCTGTGATCCACCACATTGAAGGCAGCCCATGTAATATCACTTGTTCTGCTCACCCCAGTTCTCTGAGTGACATTACTTATCCAGGTTTGGTTTGGTTTATTTTGGAAGGAGGTCACAATATAATGAGAGGTGGAGGCACTGTGAACATGCCATGAATTTGGTTTGAATCTTAAAGCCTGTGTTTAGCACAATGGCGACTTGAATGCTGATAAACTAATCTGGCCAGTTTTCCCCAGGGCCCTAAACACTTAAAAGATTTGGGTGCCCCCATATATATCTAATTCAAAATAGAAACAATAATAAACAGTAAAATACAATTTTGTTTTTCGAAATGAAACAAAACCTACTTTTTCCTAATTGCAAAGTCTTTGACCAGATCCTCATTGCTAATCTTACGTAATACATCTGCTTCTATTCTTAGTAAAAATTAGGCATCCAGTCCGCCTTGCTGCATAGTTGTTGTGTTGGGATTTTTATTATACTTCAACTCAGAAAATGAACACAATGAGCAATTTGTGACCATTAATGTTAGAAATCCAACAATGGGGAAATTCTGTGGTGCCCCCTTCCCTTGATGCCCTAAGCATGTGCTTGTTCTGCTTCACACGTAATCCAGCTCTGGTCTTCACTCAGTGGCCGACCCAGTCGTTACCACAAAGGCCACTGCTGTATGTCCAGAGATGGGAAAACATTGCTCCATCTGGAGGAGGAAGAGGAGGCAGCTGCAGTAACAGCTGACCAGCAATTTACTGAGGTGCTAAAGAATGATATTAACATGAAAATTGAGTTCATACCACATCCAAATCACAGCAAGCTCTGTTTCTATTATGTGTGCCTTCAGTGTATGGTGGCTCACCATGGTTCAGTCTCCTAATTTTTTCCTCTGCCTGTCTGCAGTGACAAAAGCAGGAGAGCTGCCAAGCATCCTACAACCATCAAACTGGTGTCAGGGATGGTGCATGGCAAGGCTGGTCCAAAACATTTTGGCACCTGAGCTGAACCACAGAATGGCGCCGCTTCCCACAAGGGAAGCTGGCAGGGGGAAGAGTGAAGAACTTCATTGGGTACAAGGGTAGGAGGAGACCAGCAGCACCTCCCATTCACCCAGAGGCTGCTGTAGAGGCAGCATTTGGAGGAGCTACCAAAGAAGCAGTAGACCTGTTGTTGCTACTGCAGCAGCGGCAGCAGGTCTGTCCTTGGAGGACAGATCTGCTGCCCCTGTGGATCCTGCAGTGGTCGCCTCACCTTGCCTCATGGGTGGGCTGGCCCTGGTGCACGCAGTGGGGTGTGATGAAACTACTGTACAATCACACAGTGTCATTGAAAGGGAATGTGAGTGAGGCATCAGTCCACATCCTTACTGGTAGGCATCACTTAATGGTAGGGGGCATCAGCACAGTGCAGTGCAGTGTACAGCAGGAGCCAACAATATCATCAGTTTGGACACATCCATGCAGGCCTGTCTCTGCTTCTACCAAGTGATGCCTGCAAGCCCTGTCTCCCCACTCCTTACACAAACACCGGGTGGTGAGTAAGCTACACTTAGCTTGGGGTGGTGCTCACAGGTTGTGTAGGAAAGGAAAGTAGGAAGGTACCCACGACTGGGAAAAGGAAGGAAACCTCCAGGTACGCAAGTTATTTATTTTGTAGCCCTGAAGTCCCTTGGATGGAGATCCCCTTTTCAACTATTCCCGTGCTTTATTTACCTTACAGACCCTCCAAGTGTCCCTGTTTTCTAGGGACAGTCCCGGAGCTACAGAAGCCATCCCAGTTTCTGATTTGATCCTAGAATGTCCCACTTTCCTTAGGATGTCCCTATTTTCATTGGAGAAATGTTGGAGGGTAATGAGTTATGTGACCCTCGAGCCAAGGAAATAAGTAACTGTACAACCTTTAGAAAATATTTGAAGGTAGCCCTGTATAGGGAACAGTTTTTAAAAAAATATTTAATGCTTTATTGTGTTTTTTATATATGTTGGAAGCCATCTAGAGTCAGATGGGTGGGGAATCATAATCACCAAATGTTGTTGTTGTTGCTTAGTCGTTTAGTCATGTCCGACTCTTCGTGACCCCATGGACCAGAGCACACCAGGCACTCCTGTCTTCCACTGCCTCCCGCAGTTTGGTCAAACTCATGCTGGTAACTTCGAGAACACTGTCCAACCATCTCGTCCTCTGTCGTCCCCTTCTTCTTGTGCCCTCCATCTTTCCCAACATCAGGATCTTTTCCAGGGAGTCTTCTCTTTTCATGAGGTGGCCAAAGAGAAATGTTGAAGGGTATGTGGGTATTATCAAACTCCACAGACTCTCTCCTCCCACAGCTATACCAGCGAGCCTTTTCCTGCTGGACTGGAGGCTCCCAGACTCAGCCTGTCCCATTTGCCCCCTGTGCCTTTGAGGCAAAGCCTGACCTCCAAGTCCTGAAACAATCACACCTCAGCTCAGGGTCACTGCATTCTTTGACCAAGCTCTCTCCTCCATTGCTACTGAGATGCCTGGCCTAATTGCTTGCTTGGCCTTTGCTTCCCTTCTTAAGTCTCTGGGATTACATTCTTTGTCTCTCTTCCGCTTCTGCTATTTCTGAGCATCAGTAGAAAGTGCATCAAGGCTGGCGCGCCAGGGAAGGGAAATGCTTTGGTAGCAAAGTGTTGGTCCCTTCAAATTGCTTTCCTAGGGGGCCAGCGCTAGTTGCCTAGTCATATGACCTGCTCCTCCCAAGTCAATATTCCCTTAGCACTCTGCTTCTTACTTGCTGTGACGAAGTTGACTTCCCTGAAGCTCACAGCTTTAAAAGACTGTCCTGTGATGGGAATGCAGTCAGTCTTTGGGATCAGTCTGAGAACAGCCAAGCTCTCTCTGACAAACAACCCCATTCACAATCTCTGCTCTCTCTCTCTTTTTGCACCACGGTTCTTGGGTGTGATTCATATAACCAGTCCCCATGTGACTGTAAGCATTCCACATCCAAGGAGTCAGAACCTAAGAAGAACTCTGCTGGATGAGGCCCAAAACCCATCTAATTCAGCATCCTGTTCTCGCAGTGGCCAAACAGATGCCTGGGGGAACCTGCAAGCAGGACCTGAGAAAAACAGTGCTCTCACAGTTTGGGATTCTCAGCAGCTGGTAGCCAGAGGCCCTGACGATGGAAACAGAACATTGTCATCATGGCTAGAAGGAAGAATGCTGAGTTGGGTGGCAAAAGGGCTTGGCATATTGCTCTATGGAGTGGGGGAAAACAATGAGAATGTAAGAATTGCCTTACTGGCTCAAACTTCACTGAGTCTATCTAATACTCTGTTTCAAGCAGCAATCACCAAGATGTTGGTCCTGATGGCCATTGATAGGCCTATGCCTACTGCCCTCTAAAATTCTCTAATCTTATTAAGTCAACCATAAATAGAATCCACATATCTGAAACGGTTTCCTCATACTTGGGCAAAAAAACAGAGATTGAGTTTGAGCTGTTAAAAGAACGTTTGTGTGTCTGTGTATGACACAGCCTCACCTTTCCTTGCTGTTTTCCCCTCAGTTTTAATTTTAAGTGACATATTTGTACCATGTGATAAGAATTTTAAGGTCTTAGATATGTAATAAATGCTCATAAATGTACCAAGCAAACACGAACATAAATATATAAACCACATGTCTGAAAACCCTACAGAAAAAAAGTCCTGAACAAACTGACCTCAATTATTTCTCTGCAAGGTCAAAGTGGGAAACCTCCCCATTGTCTTTTCCTTCACAAATCGGGTTTTAAGGGCACATTTAAGATATGAATAGGGTGTGAGCCTGTGACCTGGCTCAGGAACTAAGTATTTATCATTACAAAAGACTGGCCAGGCTCCCCAGGCAATCTAATCAAATGACCATTAAACAGGTAACCTGTCATACGAGATAAACAAGCCACTCAGATTTCTGTTTTAGACCACCTTTTCTGTTATGTAGGTATGTGGGGGGTGGTCTTAGGCGATACCCCTTCTGTGATGTATGTATGATGTATGGAGGGGTGGTCTTGAGCTCCAAGGCAGGGAATTTAAAATGGCTATATAAGGCCTTGCGCGCCATTGTTCTGGGTTCCTCCTCCCTTCTGCGTGTGATGAGTAAAGATCAGGCTTACTAGCTGCTTTGCTTCTCAGTGTTCTCTGGTTGGCCTCTGTTATTTTCTCCTTGGCTCTTGGATACCCCATAAGGAAAAGGGCAGATTCTGTTTACAACCACCACCAGCAACTAGCCTTGCTTTTCTTCTGCCCCGTTTCTTCAGCCTGCCTTTCAAAAATATTACTTTTGCCTGCCTCTCTTTCTCTCCTTTAGTTCCTGCTTCTTTCTTTCTTTTGCTTTCAGGCTCACTTTTGCCTCACAGGCCTCCTCAGAAGAAGCCCCCGCCCACCACACTGTGGAAACTGTACTTGCGGAGGTAACCCGAACCCTTTTCCCCAGAAGAAGACCCAGCTGGCTGCTCTGATTCCCAGTCCTTTCCCAAGCATGTTGTGACAATGTCCTACAATTCCCCGCCTTAGTGCCAAGCTCCCCATATTCCGCCTGCCTCTGCGGTTCCCTCGTTATCGATAACGAAGTCCTGTCTGCCCAGGGGGCACGGCCAGTGGCTTCTCCTTCTTATTAGTTCCTCCTGCCAAGCCTACTGTGCTCCCTAATGCTTGAAATGCCATTTTGCTAACATCATTTCTGCCAGCCTGACAGATTGCGTTTCCGTGTAAGGCTACACTTAGCCGGCCTGGCTGGGTTCCTGCAGCAGATGCGCTGACACATGACTGGGTGAGGTAATGGTCCTGACTGCATTCCCCCAGAAATCCCAGCCGAAGGCAAGCTCTCTTTCCCTGACTTTCCCTGAGATTTCCTAAAAGCAGGAAGGTAACAAAACCAGCTTGTTTCCTCGGTTGTAGCACACAGCAGCGGTGTCCGTTATTAAGCAGAGCAGCAGCCAGTAATAAGGCTATGTTGGTGTGCTTCAATCAGCACCGCTTCAAACTGTGCAAGGGATTAGGCGATAATTGCAAATCTCCCATTATTGTCTTGGAATCCAGGCATTTTCATTATCACACTCTTCTAAGTAATGTGACACTGGCAATAGGGGGAGGTATTCAATGAGATTTTACTCCGAGTAGACCCATCAACATTAATGGACCTAATCCATTAATTTCAGTGGGTCTGCTCTAAGTAAAACTTAGCCAAATGCCACCCAGGCTTTATTTATTTTTGGCCACAGCTATAACACTTTTTGTCTGGAAATAACTGCTCTTATTAAGGGACCACTGTTGTCTGCGAGTAAAGGCCAATTGTGAGTCCAATGTCATGGTGCTGTGGGTCTTATCAAATAATTGTTTTGATCCTGTGCTGGCCAGTCCTATGCCAGGTGTCTTTACCGAGTCCAGTGGTGCTTTCTCCCTAGTAAGAGTGTATAGGATTATAGCTTTAGTTTCTAAGTGGAAATCAATACAAAGCTTCCTCAGTACATGGCTGGAATTTTAAGAGTACTGTATGGAAATAATTGTATTTATAATACTTCTAAGGGCACAAAAAGCCAAGATACCAGAAGGCAGATATAGATATTATTTTGGGTGTGGGTATTATTTGAAATGGCAAACTTTTATATTACTGTCTAGAACACATCAGTGGATTGAACCTAGCACTTTTTTATTAATACTATGCATCCAGTAAATCTGGGATAGATACATTAAATTATTATTGCTGTAAAAATGTATATACACAAGGATGCAAGAATACAACAAAGGATCAAGAAAGGACAGCAGCTTAAAGAGGGAAGAGGGAAGAGAAAAAGAAAAAACCTACAAGAACAAAGAATAAAGTTACAAGTTTTATATTTCAAAACTTTTAACAAATCATATTATTGTTCCAATAATGCTTAATAAATGCATTGTTCTTATAAACACATTGTGTGTCAAGCCAGACACTACCAGCTTAATCGTCTTGATATCTTATTACATTCTCACAGAAGCAGAAAGCCAATCCCTGTCCCTTAAATTACTAATTGTCTTTTAATATAATTCCCTATGGGATCCCAACCAACCAATGCTTCTTTACTCTTCCTGCATTTTCATCGCCATTGTTAATTTTATTAATCCCAACTGCTCCTTTATTTTTTTCCTAATCAATTCTATTTGAATTGTTTTTTAATTATCTTACCAGTGCCTAGCATGCAATATTTGTGCTGTTGCAAGTATCTGTATTGGGGGCAGTGCAAGTTGAGCAGTTAATGTGCATAATAAGCAACATTTGCACACGTTCATCAGCCCTTATGAAGACTGTGCACATAATCTGCCTATGAAGAGGGATTTGTGCTCATTTCTCAGTCAATGGGCTGTCTACTAGTTCAAGCACTCTGGTGCCTGCAATGTTGCCCTACGGACGAAACCAATGCAACAGCTGAACCAGCAGAAACCCATGCAACAGATTGCACACTCTGTTGTGCCAGTAACTTGCTGATGCATTCTCTCATCCAGCACTTTGCCAATGGAAAAGTCAACACGGCGATACCCGAGGGCTCTGATGAATGTGATGAGTGGGAAGAAGAGGGCATGCATCAGAACCCACCCACCCAAGCTTTGCAGCTGGGACTTTCTGTTGAAACTGTGGGAATGTTCAGGGAGGCAGGAGAGGATATATTGTTTAATTATATCCTTCCCAACTTGTGTTAACAAGTTCTACAATTTAGCAGAGTAACATTCCCCTTTTTAAACTTGCACAGTGGATAACGTCTTTGCCAGGCTTGTGTAAGCCTCTAAAATAAGTTTTCTTGGTAATTCCCCTTTATTCCCTCATAAAAAGATAGACAAAACACTGTCTTGTATAAAAGTATATAAAATAGTTTACTCACATTCTGTTCACAAATGGATCCCAGAAGGCAGACTTAAGTTACAAAATATATACACCTGGAATCTATCCCATAAGGAGATAGTTCTTTTGTCCTCTCTTGGCTGTAAGCCAAGAGAGCATCTCAGGCTAAGAAGATGTTGCTTCTTAGAATCATAGAATCATAGAATCATAGAGTTGGAAGAGACCACAAGGGCCATGGAGTCCAACCCCCTGCCAAGCAGGAAACACCATCAGAGCACTCCTGACATATGGTTGTGAAGCCTCTGCTTAAAGACCTCCAAAGAAGGAGACTCCACCACACTCCTTGGCAGCAAATTCCACTGTCGAACAGCTCTTATTGTCAGGAAGTTCTTCCTAATGTTTAGGTGGAATCTTCTTTCTTGTAGTTTGGATCCATTGCTCCGTGTCCGCTTCTCTGGAGCTTCTTCAAGGAATGGAGTCAGAGAGAGAGAGATGGCTGCCTCTGCTGAGGTATTTTGTTACCTGCATAGGTGAGGTCATGCCCACCTCTGGTCACATGTAGAAGAAGTCTGTCCCAGCCCAGGAGGAAACAGGAAGTTCGAGTGGCTGGTCCAGACATCCCCTTTTATGTCCACTCTAGGAATGTTGTATTTGACTGCTCTGTGTTTCACATCCCACAGAAATCTTGGAGGCTCCCTCTTCTTCAACTCAGGATGAGGAGGCAGGCTAGGGGACAGGAGGAAGCCCATAGCACTGTTCGAGATGTCAGGAGAAGAGGACAGCTAGGCATTGTCTCCGAGACAATGGCAATGCATTAAGAGGCAGGAGCAGACCCAGCCCCCAGGAGTAGCAGCCAGGAGCTTTTGATGTGACAGGCATTCTGACAGGCTGGACTTTCTTCCCCTCTGTTTAAAAGTGTAGCGAGTAGGCAGGAGCCATTTTTGGAACAATGTCATGCTCCTGTGCAGTCTCAGATTTCAGCTCCTCATTCTGGAATTGTGATCCCTGGCCTTCTCCCTCAGCCAAACTTATGGGATCTTGAAGTCCCTCTCCTGAATTTGTTTGAGCCGCCTTGTATCCCTGACATCTTAAAGGCATCTGGACCTTTCCTGATTTTCTCCAGCTGCTGAGCTTGCACTATCAGTCTGCTAAATTAGAATCATAGAATCATAGAGTTGGAAGAGACCACAAGGGCCATCGAGTCCAACCCCCTGCCAAGCAGGAAACACCATCAGAGCACTCCTGACATATGGTTGTCAAGCCTCTGGTTAAAGACCTCCAAAGAAGGAGACTCCACCACACTCCTTGGCAGCAAATTCCACTGCCGAACAGCTCTTACTGTCAGGAAGTTCTTCCTAATGTTTAGGTGGAATCTTCTTTCTTGTAGTTTGGATCCATTGCTCCGTGTCCGCTTCTCTGGAGCAGCAGAAAACAACCTTTCTCCCTCCTCTATGTGACATCCTTTTATATATTTGAACATGGCAATCATATCACCCCTTAAATTAAAGCTTGGCTTCTTTACATACAAGACAGTACACCTGTCATTGGTCTTGGATGGGAGCCAGGACACAAGTATACAACTAGGTGACTTTAATTTAGCGCTATGTTGGCTATAACACTCCAACTCTCCAAGAGGCCCCGTGGAATGTGCATATATTGATTGATTTTTGTATGTTCTCTGGTTATTGTGCATAATCTCTAACAGACTTTGGGGAATGTGCATATTTCCACTCCATTCTCTGGCCATTATTCCTAATACCCGACAGGCCTTGAGGAATGTGCATATGTCAACTGAAGTGGGGGAGAAGGTAGATGGCAGCACTGGCGCAGAGCTAGTGCAGTATTCAGGCTGATGTTGCCAACTGATGACAGTGGGGCTTGTCTTAGGATTTGAAAGATCCTAAATGGCTTTGCCCTGCTCCTTCCTATGGATCCCTGCCAGCAGGGATTCCACTAGTAGCACTTCTGCATGTTCACACATGTGATGAATGTAAGCGGGAGACTCCATTGCAGTAGAGTGATTCTGGCATAATTATAAAAGTGGAGCCTGGCAAGGGGCCAACAGAGGCCACCTCTAAGTTTGGGATTGCTCTGCTAGTTTCAACTAGGAGGCTACATTAGCTTCTTTTATTTTCCCCATCTAACTACCATTTACCTTGCTGTTCTGTGAGCTGGATGAACCCCTGTCTGAAATCCTGGAGAGCTGCTGATATGATAGTCAGTGTAGACAATATGGAGTTAGATGGACCAATGGTCTGACTCAGTGTAAAGCAGCTTCCTATGTTGTACCCAGGAAGTTCTGAGAATGAGTGTTGGTCTCTAATACAACCTTGCACTTCAAACCCCTTCCGTATATGGAATTCCAAGCAGGCAAGTGAGAGAACAGAAAAAGGAGAGGCGGAGTGCTCCATTCCTCATCCACTAGCCCACTTTGTTTCTGTCACTTCCTCTGCCACTAGGACAGACATGCCATGGGCTGATAGAAGGCCTTAAAAAAAACACGGCACTAGCCTATTAATAGGCTAGTAGCCGCCACTTCCAATCTGCCTCTAAAAGAGGGAGTGTCCTCTCTCCTGTGGCTAGCCTGGAAATTCAGGCTATTAGCCTGTTAGTAGGATGGTTATTTACTTGTTTATGTATCACTGGCTAGCAGCTTTTGTGGGCTTGTTTACAAAAGCTGCTGTCATAAAAGCAAAATAACCAAGCTGATCAAAACATGTTTTTTTCTGGATATGTTAAATAGCCCTGAAAAAAATGAAGGCTAGGAAGGATAAAGTATTTGCTCAGTATTTGCTCATTCTTTTCTGCCCTGCTTATTTGCATAAATTGGGCTTCTTAGCACAATTTGCATAATCAGGCATGTAGTGTACAGCCTCTAGTCCTCCAGGCTAATTTGTATGCTTAAAGAAGCATTTTTTTAATCAATCTGTTGATTATGCATATGAACCTAGTGAATTGTGACTGTAAAATCCATCTGGACAAAGGGACACAGAAATGAACACTTTCCTTCTGTATAATATTCATTCTCCCAAACCAGCAATTGTCACTGTGAGATATCTTAGGTACTCCTATGTCTATAAAAGTCAATTTTTATATATTGCCCAGACGTTTCATCGTACAGCTGTGTAGCTTTCTTTGTTCTATTGCTTAATTTTATTGGTTCATATCTAATGGGAACTTCTAGTTCTCAAATCTAGCTTGGCATTTATGTTTGTTTTTTTAAATGATTTTCTATTAAAGATATTCTTGGTTTATGTATGTATGTTTGTGCCTGTGTGTCCATATTGTTGTAATGACTCTTTTAAGTGGTGGGTGAAAGAAATTAGTAAATGTCAGTGGCTAATTTGTCCCAGATCAATAAAACTGCCCTGCCCTACTTGCTACATGAAAAGGAGGTGGTAGGTTTTGAGCAAAACTGGGCAGTCAAAAGAAGCCAAAATATGCTGCTAAAATATTCACAGTGCTCTGACAGCATTCTCACTTGTTTGCCTAATTCCCTGTATTAATTTCCTTCAGAGTGTTGGAGAAGAAAATTTAACTTTATGAGAAAGACAGTAAGTATTTTTACACTTGCAACCCCTTTATCCTGGAAGTGGTTCATGGTTTGAAGAGGCATAACAGGCCCTGTTCAAATGGCATTAGACTTATTGGAAGCTGAAATCCAGCAACGATGGCTCACCTTCATGGTCTTGAAGCATATCAACATGAGGAATTTTGACCTTCCCACCGTTTCCTAATGAACATTGTGCCGCTCACAATTCTTTATTTCCCCCTTTATAGGAAACTTACAGGCACACATACATTTTTCCTCAGAAAAATAATCTAAGTTGAGCTCACCATCTTTTTTTTAACAAAACCTTTAAAAAGATGGAAGATCTAATCATGGAACTTCAGCATTGTCTAGTTTGGCCCTCAGGCAAAATTCCCAGCCTATGCTGCTGTGAATGCTTGAGATCGATCCTGGGATCTTCTGGCATGCTAGGCTTGTGTCACAGGCCTGAGATGCTCTCTTATCTCGCTTTCCATACTAAAGTCCACAACTATTGCTAGGGCTAGAATGAGAAATCTCTAGATCTGTGCTTGGGTGACTTGTGGTAAGCCCATGTAGCAGAATTACAAGTGTCTGAGCATCCTAACAAATGGACAAGGTATTCTGTGGAGATGGCATCTCAGGGCCACATGCCAGTAGAGTGAAGAAACATTCAATTCACCTGAATGTAGTTAACTAAAAGTGGGCAATGAAAGCCGTGAGGGGCTAGTCTGTGAGGCAGCTAAACCAAGTTGGTTCAGCGACTTTGTTAAAGAGCTCAGGCCTTGAGTTAAAGTCAAGATTTCTGCTGGTTTCAAGGTCCCAGGAGAGGTTTTGCATTCCTTCGGACACAAATGGAGACAGAAGCCAGATACTTCTCAAGCTGAAGTCCTTCAAAGCTTCTGCCTTAATGGACTTCTTCTGTTGTTAGTAGGTCTCCGTCAGGGGCTGAGAAAACAACATATCAAAGAATTTATGCCACAATCTCATTGATCTAAATCTCCAAGAGAAAAACAATCATAGTAGATTGTTCCTGCCATCTGCCAAGCGAGTTGTCTTAACAACATCCTACAATACACTTCAAGCACTTAAGGAAACCAGCCAACTTTGCAAGATGATACGTACACTTTCCAGTGGAAGCTGTCACACATTTTGCAAATATGTCATGCGTATTTAACCAAATATTTGATAAATACTTGCAAAAGACAGAATGTCTTCTTTCCCCATCAGGGACCAGCAAATCCAGCATTAGAAACTGATGATCATTTCTTGCTATCACTTTTACATTTTATTAATACAGTCGTACCTTGGTTTTCGAACAGCTTAGTTATCGAACGTTTTGGCTCCTGAACTCCGCAAACCCGGAAGTGAGTGTTCCAGTTTGCAAACTATTTTTGGAAGCCCAAATGTCTGACAGGGCTCCTGCGGCCAATCAGAAGCTGCACTTTGGTTTCTGAATGTTATGGAAGTCGAACGGACTTTTGAAACGGATTCCGTTCGACTTCCAAGGTATGACTCTATTATATTGTGCTTAGAATATATACAGATGACTCGTCATGCTTTCAATTTGGGTTTACACTGCACGTAACCACATGTGTCCAGGGAATGCAAAATATGTATTATACACTGCATGCTATATTATGAGAATCCAAAGCCACTTGCAGCTCCTCAAATATTGTTATGAATTTGAATGGTCTTGATTACTTTGAATTGGTCTCATCACTGTTTCGCCTCAAGTATCACCTGATGGGAATCATGTACTTGACAAAAGACAGTAATGGTTTTGAATAGCTGCAGATATGTATTCCTGAATAAGAATGTTACCTGCAGGAGAGGAGTCTGAGAAGGACCATATCTCAGTGGTAGAGCATCTGTTTTGCATGCCTAAGGTCCCAGGATCAATCTCTGGCATCGGCAGGTAGGGCTGGGAATGTCCCCTATCTGAAAGCCTGGAAAGCCACCGTCAGCTATTGTGGGCAGTGCTAGATGGGCCCAGGGTCTGACTAAGCATAAGGCTGCTTCCTATATCCGCCATGCTTTGCATGTGTGTGTGTGAGAGAAACAGCCACATGGGCAGTTTGATTTGAGAGCACAAGAGCTGTAAGTTGAATCTTTGGGAATTGTTGTTCTCCGTAGAGACTCGGTGCAAGATTGGATAGGACTCAGCACTGTTAGGCAATTGTCAACTGTTTGAACTCAATAGTTGATACAAAAGGCCAACTACATACTCACCTGGACATCTAATTCCCAGACACCATCTTCTCATTTTTTTCTCATGAGAGCATGGTGGCCATTTTGGGAGCTGTTACTTTGCGAGATTTTGTGCCGTGATTTCCCCCTGATAAAAAAGCACATTTTTACAGGCCTGGCACCCAAAAAACATGTGTTTTTGTGCACTGAACAAGATTGTGCCTCCCCAAGCACTTTTTGAGGGGCGGGGAGTCACAGCGGGAAATCACATGAGATCACAGTGCCCAAAATTCTCTTGTGAGAAGAAACCTGTGGGGTATGCAGCTACCCAGGCCTGGTGGTTCTCTGTGCTCCTTCGCCCAGAGCTAGAGCCTGGGGGGCTGTGGTTGGCACTCACCACCATAATTTCATTACAACGTATCTGGAGTTCTAATGTAGCATTGAACTGGAGCAACTCTCTGGCAAGGCCCCAGAGGCACTGCGACAGCATTAAGATGGTGAATGCCAGCAGCAGAGCTTATAATAATAATAATTTATTATTTATACCCTGCCCATCTGCCTGAGTTCCCCAGCCACTCTGGGTGGCTCCCAACCAACTATTAAAAACACATTACATGTTGGCTGGACCTGCTTTCTTGCTACATCTGCATCTGGCTGACACTGGCAAGGAAACAGGAGGGAACTAAGGGCCCTTCCGAAATTGGTGCTTGCCTGAGATTAGTGGGTGTGCTCCCTGCTTAGAGGAGTATATGATCTGCCTCTATGTGACTCTGGTGCTCTTGCATTTTCATGTTGTTTCAGAGAAGAGGCCAGCTGAAAACGGGTGTTCTTAGCAATAAACAGTCTAGGAAAGCAACATAGCTTGAACACAGTGCAACTGGCATCTTAGTCCTTGCCTATTTTGCTTACTTTAAGATGAAGGCTGGAATAATCTTTTGAGCTAGTGTTTAAGATACTTTCATTTGAGTTTTTGTGTGTGAAGGCCCCTTTGTTATTGATGTTGTTGCTTCTGTTTGTACAGTTTTATTACAATATTTTATTTTTCACTGCAATTGAAATTATTTGGATGAATGTGTAAACCACATTGGTCTGCTTTGCCAAGAAGGGCAGGATAAACATTTTATTAATTAATATCTATACTTAATGAATTAATGGAATAAATAAGTAACATATTGCTTTGCAAATCTTTCTGGGAGATTAGAACCTGCTAACCAAAATGGCTAAACACATCAAAAGAGGGGGGGAAAGAAAAGTGTTGCTCTTAGAAAGTTCTGGAAATGAATGAATGGATTTAATGTTTTAAAAATATCCAAAGCATTAATGAGCTTTATTTCCTCGAGTGTGGGCTTTTTCCAAGTCTATAATCTTCTGAGAGCTGAGCAGCCACTAGAGGTGCTTGGATTTCAAGCTGAAGATAGCTCTGTGTTATTCTCATTCCATGTTTTCTTGTCCTGGGCACTCTGAATTATTATGTCTCTAAAGTCAAGGTTATAAGCAGTACTTAACTGAGTGGAAAAACGTCCCTGCTTTTCCCATAATGTAATTTTCTTTTTCTCTCTCCCCCACCCAATACCTTTTATTGCTTTTTTGTAACAACAACAAATAAAATAAATACTCTTACATTCAAAAATTTGTATGTCTTCTTAATTTTACCCTGTGCCTTATTGCGCCCGGACTTCCTTCCATCCCTTCATATCTCAAATATTTTCTTACAGTTTCTTATTTACACTCCATCCACATCACAAGATTTACATTAATCCTGCTACAGTTTTTAAATTCTTACAATTACTCTGTATATATTCAACAAATTTACTCCAATCCTTTTCGAACTTTGGTTCTTTTTGGTTCCGAATCTTATAATTTTGCCAATTCTATGTATTCAAACATTTTTATCTACCACTCCATTAAAGTTGGGATTTCTTGGGATTGCCATTTCTGAGCCACTAAGATTTTAGCAGCAGTCGTTGCGTACATGAATAGTTTGTAATCTTCCTTTTTTAATTCATCTCCTGTTATCCCTAGCAAAAATGCTTCTGGTTTCTTTGGGAAAGTGTATTTAAATAGTTTTTTCATTTCGATATGTATCATGTCCCAATATTTTTTCATTTTTTCACACGTCTACCACATATGAAAAAATTCACCGTCTTTTGTTTTACATTTCCAACACATTTTATTACTTACTCTATACATTTTTGCTAGTTTAACCGGGGTGATATACCAACGGTACATCATTTTCATTAAATTTTCTTTTAGAGTGGATAATGTAATTTTCTTCTCTCAATTTGATCAGGAAACAAATGCAGAAACTGCTGAGAAAACTAGCAGTGTTTTCTGATAGGATGTGTGTCATATCTGTTGCTATTGTCAGGGTACGGTGAATACTTTGAGCATCTTTTGGCTTTCCAGCTCACTGTTGCACATGGCTGGCTGAAACCATTTAGATCAGGGGTGTCCAACCGGTTGATCATGGGATGATAGTGATCACAGAATGTAATGTACACGCCCCCCCCCCTGGTTGTATGATCCCTCCTGCGCATTTTTCACTGCCTTAAAGTTTTCATTCGCAGCCTTTTCTTTGGCGTTTGGATCTCAAAAAAGCTCAACAACTCTGATCTCACCCTCCTCACATAGCTCAGCAACTCTGGGCAATTCTCCCCCCTCTTCCCATTAGTCGCCACCTTGGGTAGATCACTGCCATTTTTTTTTATACCGGGTGTAGATCGCAGTCTCTTGGGAGTTGGATGTGCCTGCTCTAGATCAATTATGTAGTGCAGGACCTCTGCCTGGGAGATGCTTCTTGATCTTCCTTCCTGTTTATGATGTCATTCCCTTAGTTAGTGTCCTCCGTCTCATCAAGGTGGCCATCAAACGTTTGTGGTCATAGTGGTCCTGACTATGGCAAACTATTTGATGTAATCTTCTAGCTGTTTTTTAAGGACATGCAGTCACAAGATCATAATAACTCTTCAGGAGTTTTAGATTCCTCAGATCTTTTTACTTCTCAATTTTATCTAATTAATTCTGGGACTGAGGGATAATTATGCACATTATGATAATGCTTTCCCCCAGCTAATATTTTAATTGCTAGCTGTCCCCATGCAGGGCTACAAAAGGGAATAAAAAGTCAAGAAGTCAGAATGAGTCATCTGAAGTAGCAGATGGAAGGAGGACTAATTGCGCCAAGCAAAGGGAACTGTCCCTCCCTATATGCACAAGGAATTGGACTGTCTTGGAATGCAAAGGAGAAGATGATTCCAGAGGACAGATTTTGGATGAATATCTTATTACCTATAAATAAAACAATAGCACACTGAGTGGTCCACGGGTGATTTGAATTATTTCCAGTTTTATTTATTTTATATCATATCAGTGATTTATTTAAAATTGTTTCTTGAGCTCTTCCATTTAAAGAAAATAAAGTCAGCTCTGGAGCAAGTAAGGTCAAGCCTGGTTTTACTAAAATTCTTGATTCAGTCAGTGTATTCCCAATGTACTTCTGAGCCAGAAAACATTAATATTAATTTAGGTCTGTTCTGGAAATCTTTCATCACTTAAGCTTGCTAAGGATTGTTGTTGTTTAGTCGTGTCTGACTCTTCGTGACCCCATGGACCAGAGCACGCCAGGCACTTCTGTCTTCCACTGCCTCCCGCAGTTTGGTCAGACTCATGTTTGTAGCTTCGAGAACACTGTCCAACCATCTCGTCCTCTGTCGTCCCCTTCTCCTTGTGCCCTCAATCTTTCCCAACATCAGGGTCTTTTCCAGGGAGTCTTCTCTTCTCATGAGGTGGCCAAAGTATTGGAGCCTCAGCTTCACGATCTGTCCTTCCAGTGAGCACTCAGGGCCGATTTCCTTAAGAATGGATACATTTGATCTTCTTGCAGTCCATGGGACTCTCAAGAGTCTCCTCCAGCACCATAATTCAAAAGCATCAATTCTTCGGCGATCAGCCTTCTTTATGGTCCAGCTCTCACTTCCACACATCACTACTGGGAAAACCATGGCTTTTACTATACGGACCTTTGTTGGCAAGGTGATGTCTCTGCTTTTTAATTGCTAAGGATATTTAAGTATTAAATTGCTAAGGATATTTAAGTATTAATAACATACACATCACTTATGGAACATAATGTCTCAAATCTGTTTACTTATGAGGCCAGTTCATTCAGGACTTGAGAGGCCTGATCCAGGACTATGCATGGAGCCCATAAACTGGTCTTCAACTATTCAGATGGAGAAGATGGGTCCAAATGGGACCTCTCTGTCTTCAATCCTTTATATGAATACCAAAATTTCCCATCCATGTCCTGATTTTTCTCTGGACTTTAGCCTGAGTATAGTATTTTATTAGAGTAGGTGACATTTGGATGTGCCATTCCTAAGCTGATGGTGGAGTTGTGTCTTATCTTCTAAAGTATCATCCTCTAAAGTTTGATCCATGGTTAAGAAGAATCAAATCAGACCTTGAAGGACAAAAAGCAATGAATTTGACTGAAAGTGCAGATAATCTATCCAGTAGTTCAAGAGCAAATTTTTATGCAAATGCTTAATTGTTAAACATTTCAAGATTCAAATCCAACATTTATATTTTGAAATATACAATTTTGCAGCTTGGATCTGAGACAAACTTTTTGAAAGTACCCAGTTGAAAAGGAAATCATACTAAGTATGGATCATCTAAAATGACAACTTGTATACCATGTCTGTCCTCATGGCTGGTTATGGGGGTGGGGAGACACAGAACATTGAGGAGATGATTTGCACATGCACCATACATTTATAGCACACACCCTGAGAATCCTGGGAACTGTAACTCATTAAGGATGCTGGTTATTGTAGCTCTGTGAGGTGTAAACTACAATCCCCAGGATTCTTGGGATGTGTTTGTGCGCATGCTTTAAATGCATGATGTTTATGCAGTCATTGTATATAAAAAAAACTCCACACTCCACCCATGAGAAATTCGTCCATATTTCCACTTCCCTTTCATAATTTTCCAATGAAATTCTTTTTCTCATTAATTGATGGTGAAAAATGCAGGTGAGATTTTCAACACAGCACTAGTTTTGAATATACCTTCAAGAACATGGCAAGATTTTCATGGGAAATAGAGGGAATAATTCCAGGCATTCTGTTCCCCCCCCCTTGGGCTACTACAATGTCCTTTCCAGGTGGTGCACTAGTAGTACTAATTTAACCAGCTCTTATAGCTCATTTCCAATAGGAGTTAAGCAGATGTCTGAAGAATTTCTCAGGGTTGAGTAGCATTGTCTCCTAGTGGGATAGAGGCCCTTTTCATTATACCACAGGATGTATTAATTTCTTACTTTCAGAGTGCAGCACCTTCACAGAACCATCACTCCTTATCCTGCGCTGTAGAGGAATACATTAGAAAACAAAGTGATTAGAAGGTTATAGTCAAGCACTTTTAGTTCATTTCCTGGTGCCAGCTGAGACTCAGAGCACCAGGATAGAAATTTACAAAAAGTCCCTTTATCATCATTGATGTGAAGCCAAACCCAAAACAAGAAGAGCTCAATATAGTTGGAAATAGGTTTCAGCTGCCAAGATTAAAAGTGATTCCAAATATCTCCCAAATTGCAGAAAAAAAGAAAGCTTGGCTTAACTTTGGCACAGACAGTTGCTATATTCAGACCCAGATTCCAATGCTTTCTCAGTTTGACACACAATTTTAATGTATTTTTGGGGGTCCCTTTGTAAAACTCCATTCACCATTCCTTGGTGTGAGACTGTTGTGTGCAAAGAAAAATGCAGGGTTATTTATTTATTTTAAAAAACCACATTGTTTTCCCCCAAAACAGGCCAAGACTTTATTTAAATTCTATTATCTCCCCACTTCACACAAAGAGCCTCACTTCTGCTCTGCTGCTGCATATAATGTGGTTTGATATGCTTTCAAAGTCCTAATCTATCCATGCCAAGAGTTTAGACGTCTAGGAGAATGTTTTCAATTACTTCTTGGAGCCCACCAAGGAAAATAAATCAGGAACTGATTTATATTGATTTAATATCCCTCAATACACCTATTCATTATTTTATACCCCTGGAGCTCATTAGAGTCTCCTTCCGCAGGAGAAAGTCTTGGTGGCTTGATCGTTTTATCAGCTGATAGAGCTTCACTTGGTCACACTAGTTCTTCAGAGCGTGTAATAGTCTAAAGGGTTTTTGCTGTTCTACCCTAAAGCTTTTAACAAGCATTCTCCAAGGAGAGATTGGCTGACGCTTAAAATATAACAACCCCCTGTGATGTGGCAAAGATTGTGTTACACTACAGTAGCTGTGTATTATAGTTATTACAATACAGAGCAGGGAGGCTGGAAACCATACACTTTACTGTGTATCTGTACACCCTTTTCTATGCACGTAAGCAATAATCTTCCCAAAATGCATTTCAACCCCACTCAATGATCAATGCAAAAGGAAGGTGATTCTCAATTGCACACAGGTAACACACAGGGGAAAGGATTAGGTTAAAGGACAAGGAATTAAGTACCGACTCTTTCATTCTGTTTGGTTTTCATATCCTTAACCAATCTGTTTCTCAATCCTTCATGTGTGAGCCATGACTTGAATATAATAATAATAATAATAATAATAATAATAATAATAAAAAAAATTCCACAGTTTCTAAATATTTTGTCTTAGCCTGAGTCAGAACATTTGGTCTGCCCAGTGGATTAAAAGCCTAAGGATAAAGCAGATTCATGAGTCTATATCAGGGGTTGGCAACCTGTGGCCAATGGCTAAACAGTGGAAGGGCACCGGCGGCAGAAGACCTCTTTAGGGAAAGCGTGCCTTGGTTTAAGAACGGTTTCAGTTTAAGAATGGACTTTGGGAACGGATTAAGTTTGTAAACAAAGGTACCACTGTATTCCATAATTAATGTATTAGTATTTAAGATGCCATAAGAGTCTTCATTGTTTTTTGCTACAGCAGACTGACACTACTAAAAGCTTCAGTTATTTGAAACACACACACACACACACACACACACACACAGTTATACCAGGGGGTGAGAGCTTGTCATTCCCATTCCTATGTTGTTCCAGTGACTTCACTACAGAGACCACAACTTGGTAGTTCTTCTTCCCTAGCTGCCACTAAGTTTGACAGAAACATGCAACCCATAATTTTTCAAATGGAGGTTTTAAACTTCCAATTAGAGGATGATGGAAGGGCAATCGCTTCCTGGCATGACAGGAAAATCAATACCCCCCTTCTCTCTTTGTAAGATCCCTTTCATGAGTGCCAACAGAGCTTCAGTGAAAGGAGGAGAAATAAATAATTAAACAAAGTAAGGAAAAACGTAGGTATTTCAACATGGGTTGGAATAGAGCTTGGCAAGAGGACGAACTAATTCTCTATCTGCTAGCCCAGATGTGCTTTTTCGAGGACATGTTCTAAACAGTGCCAAAAAATCCATTTTGCGTTTCAGATTGCAGCCACGAAAAATGTTTTCTTTTTTGGGGGGAGGGGGGGGTGAGATCACAGTGACCAAAATGGCCACTGTACTCTTGCAGGGGAAAATAGGATGTCCTGTTTTTTCTGGGACACTTGCGGGATATGCAGATGTGTTCATCACTTGAAGGCTACAAAACCGACGGATAACTTCCCAAGTCTGAATGAGGTATTATAGGTGAAACTGAATTTGGCAGAACTTACACATGAGTTTTTTTAAAAGTCAATCCTTCTGTGAACCTTCTCTGAATTCTTTTAGATGAGTCATTAAATGTTTCGTAACAAAGCTATTTGAAATCAAGTGCCACACATGTACACGTAAACAAACTCTTCTGTGATGTGGAGCTTTGCATGGAATCACCAGGTACAGAGGCGTAGCTAGCTGCTCCAGAACCCGGAGCAGCCCGTGGGGGTGGGGCTAGCCACCTGCGGGGGGTGCGCCACCACTGCATGTCCCAGGGGGACGGCGAGCATCTCGGGGGAACTGCCCATGGCGATGTCACCCCCCTCAGGGATGACACCCGGGGCAGACTGCCCCCCCCCCGCCCCTTTCTCCGCCTCTGCCCCATAATTTGAATATTTCAGTTCTAGCCATCCTTGTTGTGAATGTAAATTGTTGGGATTTTCATTGTTTTTTTGTGTCTCATTTTTACTTGTATTTTTAAAAAATGTTTTAACAGGACATGGTGCTCTTAGCATTTTTGCTGCTAATTATTCTGCACTAAATGTGGCTCTTTATTGCATTCGTTGTTCCTTTGTAACATTCTGTTTCAATATGTTGCACAGTTGTATTCACAATGCTTTATGATAAGCTGTAAACCACTTAGCGGTCCCTCAAATGTAAAGCAGTGTAGAAAAGATGTAAACCAATAAATGAATACATAATATTTGACAGAAGGCAAGTGACATCTGGAGGTAGTGTTCCAGATCGAGAATCTGTATTTTTGTATATGATTCAGAATTTCTGGGGGCTCAGATGGATGCAGGAGGCAGAGGAGGAATAGTTCTGATGGTAATGGCTATTTAAACAAACACCCACACCAACACCCACTTCATGTAATGTGTAATTTTGCCTTTAGTTACAAAAATTCTAAAACAGAGACTTGATGCATGAATCTCTGTGATGGAAGTATCTGGCTCTTTGGGCAGCTAGACTGGTGACTGGGAGTGGCTGCCGAGACCATATAACACTGGTCCTGGAAGACCTACATTGGCTCCCAGTACTTTTCCGAGCACAATTCAAAGTGTTGGTGCTCACCTTTAAAGCCCTAAACGGCCTCGGCCCTGGATACCTGAAGGAGCGTCTCCACCCCCATCGTACTGCCCGGACGCTGAGGTCCAGCACCGAGAGCCTGTGAGAAGTGAGGTTACAGGGAACCAGGCAGAGGGCCTTCTCGGTAGTGGTGCCCATCAGATGTCAAGGAAATAAACAACTACCTGACTTTTAGAAGACATCTGAAGGCAGCCCTGTTTTATTGTGTTTTTAATATTCTGTTGGAAGCCATCCAGAGTGGCTGGGGAAACCCACCCAGACGGGCGGGATATAAATAAATTATTATTATTATTATTATTATTATTATTATTATTATTATTATTATTACTACTACTACTACTACTTCTAAATGACCTGTTTACAGAGCATTCATCCTGATTTGTTTGCAGGGAATTTAGACAACACTGGCTATTTAATGGGCGTTCACTCAGACTTGTTTACGGAGAGGCGTCTGCCCAAACATGCCCCCCCCCTGCATTTCCCAGTTATTTTCTTTGTCATAAAAAGTCCAGTCTTTGGGGAAACAGGTTTGTTGTGCAAGAGCTCCAAACCAGCTATAATTGCACAACCTGAATTTGCCAGTAGGCGACTGGATCCCACCCAATAATAGCAACAGTCTGTTGCTACCCTCTTCTCCCACCTCCTCACGTCTACTTTGGCAAATCCAAAATGTTAGCATGTGGAATCTCCGGAGGGGAAATGCTGACAACTTGTGTGTGAAATTTCCCTGAAACTCCCCAATGTTCTCACAGCTGAACAAGCCAGTTACAAGCTGACGCAGTCAGTTTCCACCTTCCAGGCACCGCAGCCGAGGCAGTGAAGAGAAACAGCTCTGGTATACCATATGTTCCAGCAGCAAGCGTGCCGGAGCTTAATCCTTTCCCCTGCTGCACACAGGAGAACACACAGCTGGCAACCCACTGATTTCATCAACCGGCTGACATTCTGCTGCGCGCTGTTGGTGCGCTTCATCTTGCCAGTTCTGCAGGCCACATCTGTCTACCAATCACGAAAGTGGCCATAGTAGGTTCCCATTCCAGGTCACTGGCAGGGCAATTGAGACCTATGAATGAGGCATGCAGACAATGAATTGCTGAGATGTTGCTTTCGTCCCATCCCATTGTGAGGAGTTCACTGAAGGCATTTTGGGATGACGCAATCATCTCCCCACTGGCTTGAGTGACCTGGGCAAGTATGTTCTTGGCAATAGTGCAGTGTCAGATCACTGGGGTCGGGAAAGCTTAGCACAGCTGCTGCTTGGGCTTGGGCATGAATCATTTGCCTCACTTTCCAGCACTCCTGACATCAGTATGTTTCATCAACAAACACATTCTCCCTTCCTCCTCCTTGGTCCCTATTTAAAGGAATATTCAGCAGTGACACAGATTCCATCTTAAAACCTGGACTCCTTTAAAATTTGCTTTTCCTGAAATGTTTGGACTTCAGTGGCTTTAAGCTTCCCACAGCTTTGCTTCCTCCTGCAGGGATATTCTAATTGCTGTAGTAAATTGCTTTACTAGAACACACAAATTGTCTCACAGAAAGAGATCAATGGCCCTTCTATTGCTGCCTCCAAAAGCAGGTCAATGCTGAAGCAATGAATGCTCTTTAAGGCACCTAATTTTGCAGTGCTGTGCCAAAGGGGACGCTCCATTTTGGCACCAGCTGACGATTGCTTTATTATGTCTAGGAGCATGGGGAAGGAAAGCTCTCCTGTCTACTGTCTATCCCATTTAATGCACTGACTGCAGAACTCTTATTAAACACACATACACACAAAGAACAAATGCAAACAAAAAACAGGCGATGGGCTTTTGAATGACAGCCACAATCGGTCATGATGGTAATGAATTTTGTCAAGTCAAGACAAATGAAGCGGAGAACAAATGTCGTTAAAGGAATTATTACATGACATAAATGATTCTGCATTTCATAGAATCATAGAATCATAGAATCATAGAGTTGGAAGAGACCACAAGGGCCATCGAGTCCAACCCCCTGCCAAGCAGGAAACACCATCAGAGCACTCCTGACATATGGTTGTCAAGCCTCTGCTTAAAGACCTCCAAAGAAGGAGACTCCACCACACTCCTTGGCAGCAAATTCCACTGTCGAACAGCTCTTACTGTCAGGAAGTTCTTCCTAATGTTTAGGTGGAATCTTCTTTCTTGTAGTTTGGATCCATTGCTCCGTGTCCGCTTCTCTGGAGCAGCAGAAAACAACCTTTCTCCCTCCTCTATGTGACATCCTTTTATATATTTGAACATGGCTATCATATCACCCCTTAACCTCCTCTTCTCCAGGCTAAACATGCCCAGCTCCCTTAGCCGTTCCTCATAAGGCATCGTTTCCAGGCCTTTGACCATTTTGGTTGCCCTCCTCTGGACACGTTCCAGTTTGTCAGTGTCCTTCTTGAACTGTGGTGCCCAGAACTGTGCCACAGTGCCTAGAATCCTGAACCAGGTATAGAATTTAACAAGGCTTCTTTTATAAATAAATAAATATTTCTAGTTCTCATGTTGAGGGGGAAACACTGATAACATATAGACAGTTGGAGGCAGGATGTTGCTGGAATGAGAGTTGCTGGAAACATGAGGAGAGGAGAGTGTTGTTGTGCTCAGATTCTGTTTGTGGGCTTCCACTAGGCCACTCTGAGAATTGGATGCTGGACTAGATGGGTTACAGGACTGACCAGGTGGGCTTATCTTATGCTGTTATGTACCAAAGGATCAGAAGCCGAAGTCGTTTCAGCCCTTCAGTGATCAAAGAGTGGCTTTTTCATTCTGCACAGCTTAATATCATATTAATATTTCTACTGCGGAACCAAATCAGTTCAAGAAATTATAAACTGTGCTGTGGAACTGGTGTTGTGGCCTGGTTTTTCTATGTTGTTTTTGTACGGACTTTTAATTGTATTGTGGAAATGCTTTTGCAATCATTTTAACATAAAGGTTATTGGCTATGTTTTGAATTGTTTTTTGTAAGCTGCTTTGTGAAGTGTGGAGAAAAAGTTCAGCACCATCAGTTTTGGAGCGGTTTGAATAGATTTGGACTATGGTAATATTAACAAAACTTACACATTTCATTAGATAAAGAAGAGGACAAAGGTTCCTAGAAATGTGATCAATTTTTATTTTGTTTTGGAACAATGAAGTGCATAGTAATATAAAGCCATATGATTTATTTACATTGCTGTGACACTGTAATATGATTTTGATTACATTAATCCATAATTTGTAACTTTATTCAATGCAAAAACCTTTCTCCTAAAATATACACTTGTCCTATCTATTATTTGACCTGGAGAACTGCATCACAAAATTCACAGATGTGTGAGGTTTAAAGGAGAGCTGAGCTTCAGTTTCACATATTATTTCACGAACTGTGCATCAGAACAAAAAATGTCCCTCATCCCTAGGTGACAGTTATTATGTTCTCTTAACAGTCCCTGTGAATGATTTCATTCAAAACTCTGTGAGTGTGTGTGTGCGCGCGCACGGGTGTGTATGCTACAGTATGGATATAAGGCACTATTTCTTCTTTAAAAAGAAGCAGCAGCAAACAATAAATTGCTCTTCTGTGTATATTGTTTACTTCAGCAAGATACTGATGAGCTCATAATTCATGTCTGGGACACACAATAGAGTCCTCAGTAAGTTATAAGAGGGGATCAATAATGATTCAAAAATAAATGCAGTTCTTTTTGTGCAGCCTCAACCTGAGTTCTGGCGAGTTAGCACTGGAGTTGTTAGCAAACTGAAGCAGTACATAACCTGGGATGGGTGTTGAGAAGGAGAAACTGGAATTCCTACCAAGGATCCAAATGTGAAAAGAAATGCTTGGAGAAGAAGAAACTATACCTTCTATTCAAGCAGCTGAGGCAACTCAAACAGCAGGTGTGGAATATGTTTCACAATGATCCATAATTGTCTGCAATCCCCCGTTTTCCTTCAAGTGCAATGCCAGCAGGCAATAACTAGAGAGAGAAAGAGGGAGGCTGTCCAAGAGATGCTGTGAAGCAGAGGATCCTTTTCTTTTACTGTACATCCGATAACAGAGACATTGTTCCATGGGAACAATGGACAGCAAAGCACTCTCACAAGAGTCATGATGAGAACGCCCACCCAAAGAACAATAACTGATTGTTTTTATGAAAAACATGCACACCCTGCATTTCCACTTCAGTTTAGAGGTGCCCAAATAGCTTCCATCAAAATTTAATACATTTAAGTTAAGAACCAATGTTTGTTACAACAGCATCATCGGATGGAAGCCAATGTTGTGTGCACAGAATTCTGACCATGCAACGGGATTTCCCCTTCCTCTCCTCTTCTCCCACACCCTCAAAATTTGCTCTGGGGGGTTGAAGCCGAGGGGAGGGGAAAGTCCCATTGTCCAAATGGAAGTCTGCTGTGCTGGCAGAACAACAGTGCTGGATATGACCCATTATCAGTATGCACACCTTTTTCACAGTACGCCATAACACTACACCTGCTTTAAATTAATAATTACAAATACCCGGTCAACATTTTTTTGGTAAACAAAGGCCGTGCAAATATGTATCTATCACATATTTAAAAGGTGGTGTTCTTAGATACAGGATTGTTCTCCCCAAGTTTATATTCCCGTGACAACACGGTGCAGGATCCCTTCACACAACATAATGCTAAACACATTTATCGACAAGTACCGTAAGTCCCAGTGAGCTCATGAGACTTTCTCCCTGGTTGCTGTGCTAAGGGACTGAAGCCTGATTGCACCACAGTTCCACCTGTCTTGTCTTGCCATAGAAAATCTGTCAGTATGTAATCAAAGGTCAGAAATGAAGTTGAATGCTGTAAGGAACCAAACTGTCCCTAAACTCATGATGCTCTTTCCTAATAAGAGCCGCAATAAGGACGTGTTAACTGCTTCCCACACTCTTCCCCAGAGGGTTGGCAATAAACTACTTTAAATAGTCAGATGGTACTTAGCTCCCATAAAATTAAAGCCTCTTTAAATGTTTGCCATGACCAGAAATAAAAGCATATCTGCTTCAACTTCCATTGTGTTCTTTGCTTTTGTTACCTCTTGTAATTGCCTAATAAATAGCCTCTGATTTGATTTTCTAGTCAACTGGCAAGTCTGCTACAGCTGCTGTTTTCAGCTTGTCTGTACCACAAGGTATAAAGAAAGGCATCCCTTTCCTTCTAGAGCCTTTGCTAAGCATGAGACTGCAAAAGTCTCCCCTTTTCTATCAGCCAGGCTGTAAATATCATTGAGATGCATTACCATCCTTTACCTTGGGCCTTGCTTCATGTAGAAAGGAGAAGAAACATAATTAAGAATGCCTTCTTAAACAGGGAAAATTATACGTTGAGTAGGACTCTTGAGGTGAAGAGACAAGGAAGGTGATGAGAGAGCAATGAGTGGTCTCAAGCTGTATCAGTGCTGTAGCTGTATGAATGAGCCATCCAGAGACACAGGTTGCTCCTTAAAATGAAACTCTGGGGCACAAAGCCAGCAACCCGTCATTGCTCTTCACTGAGGGGAGATGCTGATTCTGTGATCGTGACAGCTATCTACAGAGCAGACTGGGAGGCTCAGCTGTGACGCCCATGTGCAAGGCACTTTAGGCATACAGTGGTACCTCGGGTTACATACGCTTCAGGTTACAGATTCCACTAACCCAGAAATAGTACCTCAGGTTAAGAACTTTGCTTCAGGATGAGAACAGAAATCGTGCTCCGGCAGCGCGGCGGCAGCAGGAGGCCCCATTAGCTAAAGTGGTGCTTCAGGTTAAGAACAGTTTCAGGTTAAGAACAGACCTCCGGAACAAATTAAATACTTAACCTGAGGTACCACTGTACTATCGATCACATGGGTAGGCAAACTAAGGCCCGGGGGCTGGATCCGGCCTAATCGCCTTCTAAATCCGACCCGCGGACAGTCCGGGAATCAGTGTGTTTTTACATGAGTAGAATGTGTCCTTTTATTTAAAATGCATCTCTGGGTTATTTGTGGGGCCTGCCTAGTGTTTTTACATGAGTAGAATGTGTGCATTTATTTAAAATGCATTTCTGGGTTATTTGTGGGGCATAGGAATTCATTCATTCCCCCCCCCCCATATAGTCCGCCCCCCCACAAGGTCTGAGGGACAGTGGACCGCCCCCTGCTGAAAAAGTTTGCTGACCCCTGCTCAGTGATCACGGGATGCTGTATAATAATTTGTCTGGTGCAAATGATGCCAAGAGATTTAGGTCAGGTATGGAGCACAGTGCAACTTGTAAGCCAGCCCTTCTCAACCTGTGGGTCCCCAGATGTTGTTGAACTACAACTCCCATCACCCCTAGCTAGCAAGGCCAGAGCTCAGGGATGATGGGAGTTGTAGTCCAACAACATCTGGGGACCCACAGGTTGAGAACAGCTGCGTAAGCAATCGTAAGTGCATATCCATGTACTTATTGCTCTAGGAGATTCAGCCTCACTTTGCACACTCGGCTGCTGACAGGCTTTATGTCTGCTGTGGTTTCTTACCTGGAAAGAGTCCTCCTCTCTAATGGGCCCGAGTTAAATGAGCCGTGGAATGCATGTGATGCAGGTGGGAAGCAAAGATAGGGAGTTGATTAGGATATTACCCGTCTACCAGCAGGGCACCGAGAAAGTCTGCCAGGAACAGCTCTGCTGTGAAGTGGGCTAAAGGGCACAGCTTCAGGCGGCAGACTGCAGGAAGCAGCAGGTATGTCATTTTAAATTTATGTAATTGTTCTTGAAAATGCTTTTAGTGCATGTAAGTGTACGCATGCATGGGGAGGACTCTAGCTCCAGCAACTGCGCAGGCTCAAGCAATTTGACCTGCCAGCCTGACAGTCTCCTTCCACTTTGTATTTGCCACCTTTGTCTCAGTTGCCTTTGTTACAGGTAGGACTGGTGGAGGCCCAGAACAGAGGCTGACTTGGGAGACTGCTGATGAGATGAGGGACCTGCTGCATAATCTGTTACAATAGCATTAAGAGTAGAGTCTTCGGGTTCCCCCAGACCATCCTTCACTGCTGTTCCTGGCTCACCAGCACCCACTTGAATTTGTTCTCATGCTAAGCAAGCCTGGTGGCTTACTGAGTAGGACTGAGCCCACCAGCAGGCTCAGCAACTGCCAGCCACCTTCCCCACTCACACCTCTGCCAACCTTGTCTAGTATGTAGGGAATGGTGACAATGGAAACACAGTACAGTGCAAGAGTAAAAAAACCCCCAGAAGAACCTGTAGCATCAGGCCAAAGCTCCATCTAGTCCAGCATTCTGTTCTCTCACCCTGATGCCTAGGAAATCTTGCAAACAGAGATTAACGCAAACAGTGTTAACACAACACTGTGAAGAAGGCACAGCAGAGACTGTACTTTTTGAGAATACTAAGGAAAAACCATCTTCCGCAGAAACTGCTGCTTGCCTTCTATCACTGTGCCATTGAGAGCGTGCTTACTTATGGCTTATGTGTGTGGTACGGAAGCTGTACTACCCAGGACAGGATGGGGTTGTGCAGGGTTGTTAAGGCAGCAGAGAGCATTGTTGGCTGCCCACTCTCCACCTTAGAGCAGATTTATGCCACAAGGTGTCATAGGAAGGCACTGGACATAGTAAAAGATCCATCGCATCCTGGTCACTGTCTCTTCGAGCTCTTGCCGTCGGGACGGAGATACAGGACGATGAAGACAAGAACGAGCCGTCTTAAGAACAGCTTCTTCTCCAGAGCGATCTCGGCCCTGAATGGGAATCACGGACTTTGAAAGTCATCTATTCTCCCTTGCTGTATTATACTGTATTGTTTAATTAGTGTTTTTATGGAGCAGTCAAGTAATTTCGTTGTCCCCGAAGGGGGCAATGACAATAAAGATATTATTATTATTATTATTATTATTATTATTATTATTAATCATTCAGCTGAGCGTATGCATAGGGCTCTCTGATATATATATATTTTAAGTGCCCAATTTTGCAGAGTATACTTTCTTGCTCTGACTTTGATTTTGCCTCCCCCAAAACAGCACGAACCATGCATTGTGGTAGCTTTTCATTGTTTCTGCTACGGGCTGATAAACTCTAGATCTCTTTTATTTATTTTTGTTCCCGGGAATGAATGGAAACGTAATGAACGGCATGTGCAAGAATAACTCAAGCAGTCATAAAATGGCAAAGAGAAGGAAATGGTAAATCAGACATCCACTTGTCGCAGGCTGGCATTCTTTGAATCACTCTCCTTGGGCAGATTATCAATTTCATTTGCCTTTTCCGTCTTAAACTTTTATTTGGCCTGTCTCATGTGGGAAGATAGAGTGCATGAGCCATATGTTTCGGGGATTTTTGCTATTTATTTTCACTGCCATCTCTCTCCTCTCCCTGCTCTCTCCCCTCCATTTCTCCACTGCTCACATTTTACCATAAAGCTCCCTAGTACCAATTCACCTTTTCAGTGCTAAAAATAAATGTCGCTCCCTTGGCTTATACAATGAAAATGGCTTCCCCAGCACTGTTTCCAATTACTTTGACACATTCAGATTTGTATTTAGTTACCGTGAACAACAATTAGCATACCCGAAGAGGACTTTTTGTTTTTAACCGCAGCAGGAGAGATGCTTGGAGTTTTGAAATGTTTGCCGCTTCCCTATACCTAGGCGGCACTGATCTGCTTATATCAAGCAGCTATTTCACAAGGCCTTTGAGAACCAGAAACCATTTTTGGTGCTTTATAAAATACCTCCCATTTTTATTGCTTTATTGCTTTACTGTCTTTTTGTTTGCACCTTATTTGGGTTTCCTTGCTGTCTATTATGCTGGAAGCCTTTTGTTGGCAGAGAAACTGTTCCATCTGAATCAGTTGAGGTGATAGAGCAGTGCTTGGAGGCAGTGTTGGACTAGATGTGGGGCAACAAACTGAAGTTGAATCCTGAAAAGACAGAGGTGTTACATGTTCCAGGTTCTCACGTCTGGGAGGTAGGGAGATGGCTTGTCCTGGGTGAGTGAAATATACTCGGAGTCGAGAGTGGATTTCATGCTCTTTATTTAGCTCATAGTGGTGAGGAGGAATGGAAGTTCCCCTAGAATGTCTGCTTTATATACATTATTTACACAATGGGCCCCACGTGATTGGCTAATTCCAGGATTCTCCTGTAGGCCAATCAGATTGTGGATTCACTTCCACCTGGAGCTGGATTGGGTTGCTCCTGTGGACCAATCAGACGGCTGCATTCTGGGTCCTATTGTTCTAGGACCAATCAGACTGCTGCATTCTGGGTCCTATTATTCTAGGACCAATCAGACTGCTGCATTCTGAATCCTATTGGATCCTCTTCAACTCAGTACATAACAGTGAGACTTCAACCTGTTGGAAAGAGCAAGTCTGCAGCTTAATGGCGCTTCTGGGTTCAGCACTGTCACTAGAGAACCAGGTGATTTTGGTGGTGAGGAGTGCCATTTCCCACTCTGGCTGCTTTGCCAGCACTGGCCCCTTTTTGAAAAGAAATGATTTGGCTGCTGTACTCCATGCTCTGGTAACTTCCAGACTGGATTGTTGCAATGCACTCTACATGGGGATGCCCTTGAGGATAGCTTAAAACCTTCCGTCAGTTCAAAACACAGCAGCCAGATTCCTGCTGGGGGTTCCCATTTAGATCTTGCATAAGGCCTGCTTTAAAAGAGCTGCTCCAGTTGTCAATTTGTTTCAGGGTGCTCATCTGAGTGTTTAGAGCCCTAAATGACTTGGGCCCCAAATATTTGATAGACCACCTGCTTATCTACAGCCTCTCTTGGGTGTTAAAATTGTTTTCGATGGGCCTGTTTTAATGCCATCATTATATTTGCTTTAAAATATTGCTTCAAAACATTTGCTGCCTATGAAGAAGCAGCTTTGTGCTTGCTCCTATGATCAGCTGAATTATGCAGTGGGTTGAGAAAAGCTACAGATTTGTAGTTGTACACCAAGAGGGCCTCCATGGGATTGTGTCAGCAGCAGCAGCAGAAGGAGGAGGTGAAAGATTCATGTTGATCTGCTGCATCTTCATGCAGATTCCCAAGCTATAATGACAATGAACAAAAGCAAGCAAATTGTGGGGGAACTTTTTCTCTTCTTTTTCTAAATGCCATCAGCTGCAGATTGCTCATCTGAAAAGCAGTTTTGATCCCTGATTCACATTTTGCATGTAGGAAGGTATCACAAGAAAGCAAATGTTCAGCTTTTAATTTTGAGCACCAATATGTCTTGCTGAGCTTGACAAACGGGCATCTGCTTATGCTGCCGTGCTCTCCAAATCAGATCCCAGGAGTAGCTCTAAAATTAGATTCCATCTCTCCTCTCCTTGCAGGACAAGTGCTTAATGTCAGATGAATCACGAAGAAAACTTTTAAAATGAGGTACTGTGGATGCCTACAGCTTTAAAACAACTGGGGAGGTTGACAGTGGTCCCCTGTCGCTTGGAAAGCTTCCCCTTTGATTAGCATATCCTATTGGTTATGCACTTTACTTTAAAAGGAATGCAAATGTTAGAGGGAGAAATGCACATCTGAACTCATTTCTGAACGTGGCCAGACCACTGCAATCCAATATATTTAAGGCAGTGCACAGGCTGAGCAGCTACAAGTTAATGGGGAAGTGCAAAGTCCATATAGACAGGCAGCATGAGAAGCAGGGTCCAGAAACTGTCCAAGGTTTGCACACAGTGGGCCTAGCAACTAGCTAGAGGCCAGGGCAAAGATGCTGTTCCAGCACTCTGGGCCAACGACTGAAGGCTTTTAAACCTGAGCCTTTAGAGTAGGGTTACCAGACGTCCCCGGTTCCTGGGGACAGTCCCCAGATTTGCAAATCTGTCCCTGGAATGTCCCCAGATTTGCAAATCTGTTCCCGGGAAATGTGGCAGCGTCAGCCTCAGCAGTCCAGAGCCAGCCTGGTAGCGCAGTTGGCTCTGGCTAGCTTTAGGAGCTGCTCGCTGCCACCACCACTGCCGAGGGGGAACCAGGGACTTCCGGCGGTACAGATCTCCTGCCCCCTTCTCCCTTTGTTTTGGCAGATCGGGGGAGGTTTGGGAGTCGCGGGTGGGCAGCTGTTGCCCAGGAGGGGCGCCATGCGCGCGGTTTCTCTGCCAGGCAAGGTGCAAAGCCCTTCTTTCGCAACCTGTGAAACATAAATGCTCTGAGTTTTTTAAAAAACTGGGCAACGGCCACCTGCCCACGACTCCTGAGCCTCCCCTGATCAGTCAAAACAAAGGGGGGAGGGGCAGGAGATCGGCTGAGGCTCGGGAGTCACGTGCGGGCGGCGGCATTGCCCAGTTTTTAAAAAAACTTACAAGCATTTATGTTTCACAGGGTGTGAAAGAAGGGCTTTGCACCTTTATACAATCTGCATGTGTGCTTGGGCCCAGCATCTTTTGCCTCATCATCCCCACTACTGACTCCCTGTTGCTAATCAGCTTCAAAAAATAAAATAAAAATATAAGTGCCTCCGGATTCATTGAGAAAAAAATCTAGTAACCATACTTTAGAGTCCCACGCAGAACACAGCTATAAGCCATTGGTGTTGTGTGCAGATTTGGTCTACGCATAAGAAGTGGCTTCCTCACAACAAGCATTCATTTACTCCCGAGGAGACCATGTTCCTCATGAGCCTGCATCTTTTTGTGCCTGCACTCCCTATGGCTCAGTGACTGCCTCTCAGTCTGTGAAGGGGCTACCTGTGTTGTGAGGGGAAGGTTGGATTACTGTCTCCCCTTGAGGGCCCTGGACCCCTCTGGTCTGCCTCCTGGTCCCCTAGCACAGCCTGCTCCTCTGGGAGCTCCAGGCTGTCCTCCCAAGATTATTCTTCTGGCAGGGACATGACAAGAATAGGGGTTCGCGGGTGGCGCTGTGGGTAAAACCTCAGTGTCTAGGACTTGCCGATCACATGGTCGGTGGTTCGAATCCCTGTGGCGGGGTGCGCTCCCGTCGTTCGGTCCCAGCGCCTGCCAACCTAACAGTTCGAAAGCACCTCCGGGTGCAAGTAGATAAATAGGGACCGCTTACGAGCGGGAAGGAAAACCGCGTTCCGTGTGCTGCGCTGGCTCGCCAGATGCAGCTTATCACGCTGGCCACGTGACCTGGAAGTGTCTGCGGACAGCGCTGGCTCCCGGCCTATAGAGTGAGATGAGCACACAGCCCTAGAGTCTGGAAGACTGGCCCGTACGGGCAGGGATACCTTTACCTTTTTATCAATAACAAATGCAATGCAATCCCAAGGGCATTTACTAGGATGGTAGCTTCCCCACTCACATAGATTGACAGGCCCTACATTTTAGTAACTGTGCAATCTTACAGATGTCTGCTCTGAGGCAAGCCCCACTGGGTTCAATACAGCTCGCTCTCAGGAATGTGGATATAAGATTGCTGCCTGAGGCTGCAGTCCTGGACATACATACCTGGGAATAAGGCTGTGTACACATTACTGGCTTAAAATGCAGCTAACTCATTTCTCCCCCGCAAATCAGATGGAAGCTGGTTGGGGGCGACAGGCATCAAAATGCAGTATTTCATAAGAAATAACAGGGTAGATATAGATTGTGGCTAAGTGTGTACACCGCTTCTCAAACCAATGGCAGGAGCCAACTGGATGTGGAGGAAACGAGTGTGTACACTGTCAGTTTGCATTTTTTTGGTGAAGAAAGTTTTGAGCTGAAGTACAGTAATCTTGTCTATTCTAATTGATTCAAGGGGGTTCTGGAAGCTTCTTTGTGTGATAGAAACTTCCAGCTTGCACCAGTTTGTAACTGACACGTAGGTTTTTATTCTGCCTGGAAACTTGCAGAAGGTTCCTGATGTTTGGGTTATTCCTTCAGAGAAGGTGAACAGCTGGTTTAAACTGGTTCTGTTATCTCTTTCACTCAAGGTCATGCCGACTATGATGGGCCAGAAGGAGCCTGAGTTTCACTTTCTATCTTTCTTTTTGTTATGTCCTGAGCTGAATCCTAGAACAATAGGATCCAGAATGCAGCAGTCTGATTGGTCCGCAGGAGCCACCCAATCCAGCTCCAGGTGGAAGTGAATCAGTGACTTGATTAGCCTGCAGGAGCAGCCAATCAGGCTTCTGGAGGAGGTGAATCTGCAACCTGATTGGCCTACAGGAGAAGCCCGGAATTAGCCAATCACGCGGGGCCCATTGTGTAAATAATGTAAATATAGCTAGACATTTTGGGGAAAGTTTCATTCATTGCTATGAGCTAAATAAAGAGCATGAAATTCACACTCGGCACTGAGTATATTTCACTTTTCCTTCTGGTGTGGTGTTCTGTACATAGTATGCTTAAGTGTTAAGGTTTCAGTCTTAGTGTAACTTCTTGTAAGTTTTAAGTAAAGTCTCCTGCAACTGGATTTCTTATGGACAGTGCCAATCCTGAATGTATGAATTTGTGACCATTACGCTCATTAACCTTCAGTAGCAGCAGTAACCTCTGCTGGATGAAATACAGTTGCCTCTGGTCTATTTTTTGGGGGAATCCTGCAACGTGTTTAAGTGTTTACTCTGCTAACTATACGTTGGAGTTTTGCTCTGGATCAATATGAGCAGAATTCATCACATACACAGCCTAAGTCCTCTTGAACTAAAATGTATAGGATTGCAATCTAAGTGTATTTTAGATTGTGGTTATGCTGTGCAACCTTAGCCTTTTCTACTTGGAAGTAAGATCTATGGAGGTGAAAAAATTTACTCCTTGGTAAGCGTGTCTCAGACTGTAGTCTTTGAGCAGCACAGTCTGGTATCTCCTGCGCTAGCTCCACTTCTCATTTCTTCATTACTTTCCTTGGCATGTATTCCTTCATGAAGTGAAAGGCCCACCAGCAGCAGAGCGAGCCGATTGGGAGCCTGGGGCGGTGCGCGTGCCCTGAGCCCGGGAGTGGGGCCAGCCATCTGCTGGGCAGGGCCAGACAGGGCAGGACACTCTGTGGGGCCTCCAAGGAGTCTGCCTGACTCCTCCCACTCAGCCGCCCTACAGCTGAGGGGAGGTGGTGGTCGTACCATTTGTAGCAGCGCAGAGCCTGTGGGCGCCCAAGCCACTACGTCACTCCCAGGCCTTGTGGTGAGTGCTGCCTGGCATTTTGTCACCCTCCTCAGTGGTGGCAGCCGGGAGGCCTTGCCCCCACCACACACCCTTTCCTCCGCCCCTGAGGCCCACCATTCCAACCACAGACTTGGGACTCAGCTACACTGGCAAAGAAAAAGCACTGTATATGCGTTATAACACTATGACACCAGATGGCGCTGTGGAGTCCCGCCTTTCATCAACGTGATTTCCCTTTATGAAGTTTAGAACACATTTCCCTGAAGTGCTTTTTTGATGTGTCTAGATCCAGCCTTGCCTTCTTCACAGTGCTCTTATTCTTGGGGTACCAATCATCCTAACATGGCTTACTTGGTAATTTGCACGTTTCAAATTCAGCATCCCTATTCCCTATTTCAAATTCAGCATCCCTATTCCTCCTTACTGATTGGCAGCATTTCAGCTCCTAAGAAAGGGCACCCTCGCAGTCAAAGCCAGTTACTCCATGTGTTCTTTGTTGGATTGGCACCCTAAAGTCTGAAAGGCAGGAAACATGTATATCATCTTTGTCAGAGAGACATGATGGGCTGCTGCTCTCTCCTGAGTGCATGCTCAGTACCAAATCTGGGTTTCCCTTGGTGTTCTGAGTGAAATGAGACTCTTGATTCCAAGTTCTGCTGCCCACAATTTTGTACACCGAATGACTATTGAAATAGGTGAGTATTAGAGCACATGGCTGGCCACAGAATCACAGCCAAAATGAATATATTAATCATAACTTTTTTTTTGCAGATCCCACTCATTCCATAAAAACAGTTTGGCCAAATACGCACACAGATGAAACTAAAAACTACACTTTCTAGAACCATGAGCCAAGGTTCTAGTAGGAATCAACAGGCCTTTGCAAAACTAATCCCATGAATTATATCATTTTAGCTAACCAAACAACCACATCGGCTGCTGGGGAAATGACACATTACGTAGGAATGCTGAAATGGTGTGGTTGTTCAGTCATTCCATTAGCCTATCATGATATTCCAGATCCAATGACAAATTTATTGTGTTATTTTTGGGTAACAACTTGCAAGGCTGGCTGGTTCAAATCCAAAGTGTTTTTAATGTCACAGCCTCTGTGCTCTGATTCTGTTTTCAGAATTGCTGAAGCTACCACAAACATTTATATTCCATGCCCAGGTTTTTTTCCTGACACCAGCATTTGTTCTTATTGCATATTTGCTCTTTGCTTCTCTCCAGTCTTCAAGTGATTATCTATCTATCTATCTATCTATCTATCTATCTATCTATCTATCTATCTCTATCTATCTCTATCTCAGCCTTATTGGTGTGTCACTGCTGCTTCAAAGGAGGTGGTGCAAAGAGGGATACCACCGCTTCTACCCTCAGCTTCTATGAGATGGAGGTAAAGATGCTTCTTGTCTGTTATATAAGAGCACATTCATCACTGAGCACAATGAACCTGGGTCTTCATTCGGTCCCCTTAAACCTTCCCCTAACATACACATTTTTTTCACTCAGGGTTTGGTTGGAGAACTGCATCACAAAAATTGGAGAAGTGCAAATTCCAGAGGTCAGCTACGTTATGCTTTGCATATTTTTTTCAGATAATGTGGTTACGTTTGCATTAAAATCTGAACTGAATCTCCACACCCTCCTGCCTATCCCTAGCTACTTCTGACTCCATGTAGCATGCCTGCTGTGCATATACATAGTGATAAAAATCAACTGCATACAACAGACTAGCCATGTAAGCCTGTAAGCCTGAGGACTGGGCAGGCATCTTGTGAGTGTCCTAATGCATTTAGAACAAGCACTACAAAAATACTGACTTTGCCAATGGCTCCCCTGAAGAATGATGCTTTGAGAAATGCAAGGCAGTATCTTTACAAGTGTGTACTGGTGTACAGTATGTGTGTGTTCACAGTTAGTGAATTCAAAGGCATGAGCTGAAGATTACAAATGGAAGAGCCAACTAGATCATTTTAGGCAGTTGAATCACATTTCCCATCCGTGCCCTGTGATCAAATTAATGAGAAGCAGTGCACATACAAAGCCTCTCTGTGGCAAGTATCGGGATATTGCACACAACAAAAGCAGCAAGGGGCAGAAAGCAGTGAGCTGTTGAGGCTCCCCAGGGATTCATCGAGCCTTTGAATTGTCAATATAGGAGTTTCGCTCTTGAAGCTGGAACACTGCAAAAAGGAAAACAAACTACTGACTTGTTTTAGTGTGTTATAATTATGGGATAAATCCAGTCTCGTATAACCAGCATGCTTAACTCCAGTTAATGCATGAAGGGGTTAAGATCATAGAGTTGTCCTGCCAGGCTTAGCTAGGTCACAACCACTCACCTTAGGAGAAAGGGTTACCAAACTCTTTGTTCTCTTTCTTCCACCAGGTGAACCCTACATGTAAAGTCAAAGTAGAATGCTCCAAGCTTAGACTGCGTGGCTTTAGCAAGACATATGAGTGTTTCTATACAAATAATTTGGAAGCAACTTATAAGGGGATATTTTAAAGATCTAACAGCCTGTATTTCCATGCTTTACTTTGCTGAATGTTTGTGATTATAAATCTCTGCTGGGGTTCTCTCACCAATAAGTACTTGCCCCAAAATTGGATTGAGACATCCAGGGAATTCTCTTCTCCTTTTACCACATTCTATTTTCCCCTTTGAAACCAAATTACAGAAAACATCAATAATAAGAAGACACCGACTAGGACACATGTGAAGGAGGGAAGGTGTGTTCACCAAATTGGCTTTATAGAACCAATATAGCCAGGGAACATTCTTATACAGGGGATTATCTCGGATGTGGGTTTTCATGATCCAACTCATTGGAAACGTCGTGAGGTACTGAATCCAATTTTGGATGTTAATTGGCCACCTGGGGCTGCCTTCTTTTTTTTGAAACAGTGATGCATCTTTGCTGAGTGTTGTCATAACTGCATAGAGGGAAACATGGCCATGACTCAACTGGGATGTCAATCCAGATGGCAAATTAGATTCAACATTCAGATCCAGCTCCTGAAAATTGAAACATTTACCCCCAAGCTTGTTATTTAAGGGAAATGCCAGGGTGGGAAGAAGGGTGAGTTCTTTTATGACCGATAGATCTAGCTTCTAATCAGAGGAAAATATTTTACTAGGGCTGTCCAACTGCAGTGCTTTGGGGCATTGTGCAGGATTGTACTGCACATGGAATAAACTATATGGGTGGCACTAGTGACTGTACTACGTTGCACAAAGATTGGGGGAAATATGTCAATTAAGTACTGTATGTGAAAAATATTTGTGAGTGGAAGGAATGAAATCATTACTTTATATCAATGTATTTGGACATTATTATAAACTTAACTTATTGGGTGTGGTTTTTTTTTTACACAATGAGTGCTTACGAAAATTGATTCTAATGTTAATGCATCTAGCTGGTGATAATTCATTGCCGTGCCTCCCCTGATGCAATTCATCTCAATTTTAGCTAATACAATTTTGCTCTTCACATTATGAAGGGTTGTGTCCAAGAAAAAGCTAGTTATATCCATTCTTGTATTTGTTTTGCATATGCTGCCCCTAAGATTTGGTTTCTCAAAGACTCTTTGCATCATTTGCAGTGGCTGAGGACACAAGAGGCCTGCAGCAAAAAAACAGACGGCTCTGTTCTTCACCAAACATGTGCTCCATCTGCATGTGTGGCCAAAGTCCTGCCAGGAAAAAAAAGGATAACCCTACTTAAGATGTTCATGGGAACAGGTCTGGTGCCAGCATCTGGCATCTTCAAGGGCCCCAGTGCTATTGCAGGGCTCAATGCACTGATATCTTTACCAACCCCAGCAAGGGAGCCATGGACCATAGTGCCTAGGAGTGATGTTAGGTTTCAGCTAAGGGACTGTGGAATTAGTTGCCTGCTAAACCGGCAGCCAGATTTTTAAAAAGGGCCAAAACACTTTACCATGTCTTCTGCCCAAACCTGGATCCCTTTATGGGATTGATAATTGGGAAGTCTGGAATAGTAATTCAAGGGTTCTATGCCCCTCTACCAACCCCTTATTGATTAATCAATTATAATTTCCTCCTTTTCCTCCAAAGAGTTCTGGCTGGTGTAAATGATCTGTTTTCTCCCTTCCCTCCAGATTAGTCCCACAATAACCCTATGATGTAGTTTAGGTTGAAGGAGAGTGACAATCACCCAGTGAACATCGCATTTAATTTTTTAAGCAGAGCAGCTCTGGGGAAAGAATAGTTTAACTCTGTTTTACAACTGGCTGGATCATGCCCTACTTAATTGTGAGGCTCTCAGCTTTCAGTGAAGTACACTTTTGCCCTCCTGTTTTTACAGAATGGTTTAAAAATATGTCCATAGTTCAGCTACAAATGCACGGATTATAATCCATTACAAATTCAAAATAGGTCAGCAAACCTCAAGCTATGCACAGGACCCAAACCAGAACCTTTTGGACATGTGAGAGCTTTGAATATCAGCACACCCCACCAAGCGAACACTGTGCAAGTCACCAAGCTTTCCGTGTCTCCTTCGTGTTCAAAGCAACAGCTGCCTCTAGTGTTAAATGCCTATAGCTACAGTTTGGAAAAATTGACGTCTCTGGCCTTAGAGAAGCTGAACAGAAGATCAACAGGCATTTTGCTAGCACTTATGATACATAAATCACCCACATGGTTTGATGTAGCATCCAACAGGCAAATTACAAACGAAGTTTAAAAACAGCAGGTACACATGGAGATTATAATGTACAAAGAAGATATTTTCTTAATATGTGAGTGCATTTGCTTCTTCATTGCTCTGAGGTAATATATGCCTACTACAGTTTTTCTTGCCATTTTGTTATCAGGTGTGACTCATGAATCCTTTCCCTGGTTTAAATGCTATTATTACTGTCATTTTCAAACATTTTCTTGTGCCCCTGCTGTGTAAAAGGCTCTACACAAACCAATTACACTCACTGCCCAGGTTTTTAATATACAAGGTCCGTTCTGTGGGCTCAGCTGACATCTGGATCTCATAGTTGGAGATAGTTGGTTTCAACACTAGGTCTCGAAGTCATTATGTGAGCAATTTGACTTCTGCTACTGCAATGGAACTCAACTCATCTGCTCACACACAAATACAGTGGTGCCCCGCAAGACGAAATTAATTCATTCTGCGAGTTTTTTCGTTCTACGAGTTTTTTCGTCTTGCAAAGCACCAATGCATATTGACGGTTTCCCATAGGAATGCATTGACGGTTTAAAAAAAAAAGGCGCAAGACATTTCGTCTTGCGAAGCAAGCCCTTGGGAAATCCGTCTTGCGAAGCAACTCAGAAAATGGAAAACTCTTTCGTCTTGCGAGTTTTTCGTCTTCCGAGGCATTCATCTTGCGGGGCACCACTGTACAGTCAAACCTCGGTTCTCGAACGGCTCTGTTTTCGAACGTTTCGGCTCCCGAATGCCTAAAACCCGGAAGTATAATCTAAAAGATCATCCACTGCATTATGAACACTAACCAAATAAAACACATTCTCCCATTTTCTCCTTAAGGAGTTATTTTTTCCTTGGAGAAATAGGTTTCAGTTGGATTGTGGCAGTTATGGTCTAACCTGTGGCCTACTCACAGGGCAACATTTGAGATTCTGCCAGGCTAAATATCCTGTGCTTATCAAGTTGTAATTGTTCCATCACTTGTAGAATAGATTTGCTGAAGGTTAATTACGCATTTCCCCTTTTAAAAATCCATTGTTCTGAACAGAATTGAATTTTATGAAAACTAAATAAAGAACTTATGTAAGCTCAGCAAAGGAAAAGGGCATTTTGTTGCTAGGGATATTAGTTGTAATACAGTTATTTCACAACAACAGTTCTCCAGACCTGGCATGAATTGTTTTAGATGGTCACAGGACCATCAACACAACATGCCAAATATTTTATTATATGGCCTGACACTCAAATACTCTAGCAAACGTTATTTGATTGTATGATAGGTTTGCTGCAAGGTCTTTGCAATTAGTAAAAGCCAGCTCTCCAAACCCTATATTGGACAGTTCATTTTTCTGTCATTTTCTGGCAGGAAGACATGCAAAAATCAGGGGAAAAAACAGCCCAAACTTTTAATAATGGATTTTATTCTGGGGGGGAAACCCACCACCTTTTATATGAAAGTATGAAATCCTGTGCTGTTACAGAAAATTGACACTGCCCCCGCCAGAATGCAAATTACTACAATATTGTTTTAAATACTATTTCAGTTAAAAGTAGATCGTTATGATTGCCACAAAATTCAGAGGCTAAGGAAACAAGACAAGACAACCTCATGATTGACAAGAGACATTAGTTTAAGTCAAGCATTGGTATAATTTATACACAGTGAGCCAGTGGGCATTCTGCAAGTGACATTTCACCTGCAAGCGACTCTTGCCATTTGTTGGCCATCTGAGTAATCTTACATCAATTTTTAGTTAGCTGCATCAAACAAATGCAAACACAATCAATCTTCTCCATATAAATTAACAATATCACATCAACATTTTGTAAAGCTTATCCACGCTCAACAACAAATTCATCATGCATCCAGTTTTAATACTTTTCTTTTTACTTAGTCTTGAAAATGTACTGTATGTTTCAGTTGCGCCTTTGTTGCACAGGCGGGGTCCTATGCCTGTGCCATAAATGCAAATTATTTACAGAAGAGTCTAGAGAAAATAAACCTCACAGTTTCTATCCTGGAACAGAACAAATATGGACTGTCTACCAGCAATGAGAGTGCGGGTTGGAGATCATGTTCTAGGAACTGCTTTCCCCATTGCCCACCCCCTTACTCCTAGTAGACGATATCAGTTCAAAATATTTCAACGGTATACCTGAATGTACATTATATTTTCATACACAGAAATTGAAAAACAGAAATAAGTATTATTGTCTTGCACAGATCTTATACCCAGGTTCCAGTGTCATATGATTATTTGGAATTTTCCAGCGACTTTTCTATGGAAGCGTCAAACACTGCTATATTGTATCTGCTGGGTTGGAAGCCCTGAATTTGCTAGTTGTGCCTCCGTATTATACGTAGAACATCATGTACTGCAGATTCACAAGGACAATTACGATAATCTGACTTGATTATTAGGCCTACAAATCCATTCAGCAATTACAGTGTTGCCACTGTTGCCATGTAAGCATTGCAGTGCAGTGCTAACTGGGCACAGTGGAATCCATAGCCTGTAGAATTTACTGCTGTAAACTGTAACTGTAGGAATAAATTGGTGGGATTCAAAACATTTAATCGCTTGTTTCCAGAGTTAGAAGAGCCTACGCTTATGGAAAGTATTAAACACCATCTCCCCTCAGTGCAAAACAGTGAACTGTGTGCTTTAACATTCAAGGATGGGGCTGCTGATAAACGCTTACTGTGAAAAATCAGGATTGCGGTATTCAGCAAGAGGCAGGGGTCGCATTCTAATTCCTTCCTGCAGACTTTCTTCATCTAACAGACACACTGAAAATAAATTGACCTGTTCTTATGATCTAGGACAGAGCGGAATCCCAGAGGAATACATTTATCAGCCAAGCCTGCCAAAGTAATTTCACTCATTGCTGCCAGATTAGCTTACGTAAGTGAAGCTATTATGCATCAGTCCACAGTTTCTATCTTTAGGATAGTCAGGTAGTACAGGAAACATTGTGGAAAGCCCAGAGGAGTCAACAGATAAATACTGCAGCCTTATTTACATGTAGGATAGGCATGTCCAACAGGCCGATTGCCTCCCCTCCCAAAAAAGCTCAACAACTTTGGTCAATCCAATGGGTTGATCACTGACAGTTTTTTTAATAGTGGGAGTAGATCGCAGTCTCTTGGGAGTTGGACATGCCTGATGTAGGACACAGCTGTGTTTCCTTGAAGGAGGGTATATGTTTTTAGCCCTGCCCCCCTGTGATGTCACACCTCCATCTTCAAATAACCAAGCTGCCCACTACCGAACAGAAACTCTAACATGTGACCTCCTGCTTGTCTGCAATTGTTTGAGGAAGGAGGCATGATATGGGTGGGCAGGACAAAAAGCACAGCCCTGCTACATGTAAACACAATTACACGCTACATGCAAGTAATGAATGAACAGGGCCTGGGTGGAGGGTAGATGTGCTAGCTCCTGACCCAGAGATCCTACCTGTTATTTGCATTCCCAAGCAGGTGTCCAGCTTATGCTTCACAGCAAGCAGCAGTCAAGTGGAGAAGAATGGGCTACTTGAGCATGAAGCAAGGGCCAGAAGCAAGCAACTTAATTTGAAGAGCACCTTTGGAGGTTAGGAGAAACTTAGATATATCCCACTGCCAAGTTAATGTCTGCACCATCTCTATTTTGCTTTAGGAACTTTTGTCAGAAGAAAGTCAAGCAAAATTCTAACAGGTAAATATCATTTACACGTTTTATGAGTTACATAGCGAGCATTACTGCCAATGACTCTCATTCCCTAGGTAGCATTACTGTTGCTGTTTGCCACCCACTTCTAGTGCTATAGATGTAACACTAAATCCGCCTGAAAATTGTGTTTATTCCCCTTCAGCGACTGCTAGTTCAAATGAGATTCTATGAATAAAACAGAAGAAGAGCTGTAGGAAATTAATGGGAACCCCCATTGCCAATTGTTAAAACGATATGACATTATGTTTTAAGTCGTGAAAAAAATGTAGACAAGCTTTGTATACTTTAAAACAAAACTGAATATAAGATGCAATTAAAGTGACACACTTCTAAAGTATATAAAAAAAACAAGCACCAAATAGCAAAAGCTAGAATCTGCCTTGACTGGAGCTTAATGAGCAGCTAGCAGAGGCACATTCCTATCACAAAACTGGGTCTGCACAGCTATGGTCACATGAAATACAAAAAAGAACATGGGCCAAGTAGGAAGCCAACCAGCTATATTATTCAGAGTACAGAAGGATGCCAAAAGTTAATTTTATCATCCTCCAATTATTCATTCTATTTTCCAGCTTTACATGGTATAACACGGCCCAATTCATGACATGGGGAAATGGCCACTGGAAACATTTATAGTGGCTATTAACAAATCAACCTGTCATGCAGCAATAATTTGCTGGTTAAATATCAGTCTACTTATGCCACACAATGTGGTGGTAGAAAGGACTGCACCACCTTAGATCATGTGAAACATTTGGAAGATTCCTGTATAGCAAACAAAAAACAAAATGGCCAATAAGAAGTGAGGCCACAACCTCTTTTTCTGATTTTTTTAAATGTGTGTGAGAGAATTCAAATGTAGTATCCCCCATCTGAAGTGGTACAGCCCATTGTATCACCTGCTGCACATGCAGAGGTAGCTAAGCATCAGCACAGGAGAGAAATCACTCAATGTGTTAACTGTTTACCCTTTGTTGCATTCATCAGATTTTACTAAAGTGCCAAAGAATGTTATACAGCGTATGTTCATGCAAAAGCCAGCCACAACCTCCTCATCCACCTGCACAGCTCCTCTACCCCAATCATTCTGGACCAATGGCTGCTTTTCATCAAACACAAATGTACATTAGTAGACAAAACGGCTACCTACCTGAATCATTAGGAGAGTGTTAGGCACGTCCATTGGGTAATGACTAGTTCCAAAGACTCTGGCCACACATTTGCCTCTTATAAATATTGTTCAGAAACAACTGCCTGAGAAACCAAAGAGGTTTTATTTCCCTTTTTAATGTGAGAGTTTATTGCAAACTCTTCAACAAGATCATAACTGTTTAAGTTGTCATTGCTTTCCTCCTAGCAATACTGATGGCACTAGAACACATTGGAATTTCAGCAGTGTCAGAGAAGAAAGAATACTTGAAGTGCTGACATCTGGAGCTTTACTAAAAAAAAACACCAAACAGACAGGGCCTTTTTTGAACTGCTTGGCAAGCAGCAGCACATTTAAAACAACCAAATTACCACTTCTTGGCTGCTATGAGAAATTCAGATGCCAAAATTTGCATTTGGTTTCCATTTTCTAGTTCAAGTATTGCATGTGATTGCAATGTACGCGAACATGAACAACATGACAAACTGGCAGCTCTGGTAATTTCACAGCTTACTGACATAAGGCTGGACTCAGGCTAACTTAAGTGTCACTGATTGCAATAGATCTTCTCTAAACATGAGTCAGTCTGGATCCAACTCTTCATTTTAAAAGTGTAATAATCCCATACTATTACTATAAGAAATGCTAAAATGTATGTTTCTTTACAAACTCAAGATAAGCTTGATCAGATATTATAAATTCAGACAAGCAAGACAAGCACTGTTCTAGTGAACTATGCCATCACACACTATGAAATCATCACTGGACATATTCAGGAATTCAACCTCCCTGTAAGAATGGCAAAAACAGTTTATGTCAATGTATCCTTGCTCTTTTGTTGATGTTAGCTGGAGATCCCAAAAACTGGGAGAAAGTATCCCCTCTGTAAAATGCCCCCAGTAGTATTCCTACCAAGGAGAAGGTTTAAAAACATGATTTAAGCTGTTTTCCTAATTGGTTGGTGAACACTGAGATATGTTACAAAAGAAAAATCCAAATCCATACTTTTGCTAAATGTTCAGCACCTTATAGCCACTGGAGTTTTTAAAAAGAGATAAGGTTTTTGTGCATTTGTGACTCCAGCTGCTTTTTTTTCTTTTTTCTTTCTTTTTTGCTTCCCCTTTTTTCTTGAAGTTTCCAGATGAAGCTTTCATACATCTGCCTTTGCTGCTGTACTGGCTTCAGCACCTGCATCATCTTCAGAAGGTATGGAGGGAACACTGTCATGCGAAACAGTGTCAATGCTTTGTGCTTCTGACTGAAGGTGGATGGATACCTCAACAGCTATTTCTTTACCATGGTCATTTACAGAACCATCATCCGAGTCTGCTGTCGGTGAATTACTGCGCTTAATTTCTGGGTTTAAGGGATAGAGTCCGTCTTGGACACCGAGGGCTTGTTTGACTCCATCTCCAACTTCATCAGGGTCATCGACTCTCACTGCTTCAAATATCTCTTCCATAAAGGCCCTACAGTTAAGGATGAGCGGCGGAAGAGGGATACTTCTGGCTAACTCTTCAATGTATCGAGCAAATTCCATAGTCTTAAACTGGGTGACTTTGGCCAGTTCCAGCGTTTTGGCAGAGGTAATGATTGGAATGCGTTTGGCAATTTCAAAGGCCTTCTGTAGTTTCTCAGCCCCTTCAGTCCTGAAGAATTCATTGATGGCCTTCTCTGTCTTGCGGAGATGGCTGCTCATCATGCACAGACGTGTTATATTTAAGATCAAGGTGATAGTAAAGGCAACCAGGCAGACAATCATGTAGTAAATGCCCATGTCCCCAGATGTGGAGACCACCCTGAGGGTGACTGAGTAATAGAAAGAGCCATTTTGGGTAGTGACAACACAACTGTATCGCCCCCGGTCACCAAAGGTTACACTTGTGATATTAAGGGTACTGTTAGAGATCAGCCATCTTCCATCTAAAACACAAATACAAAAAAAGATTTCAACATTAGAGTAACAGATCATACTTGCATCTTTTCTGATATATATATAGGCATGCCCCGTGAACTGTATTATGAAACCAGCAACACTGAATTGGGAATATGGATAACAACATATGTCTGGTCATTTGCCAACCTACTGGTCAAGCAGGGTTGAATATCTTTACCTAGCCAAGAAAATACTCATCTCATGTATTTGATCTAGGTCACTGGTCTTCAACTGGGGTGTTGAGACCACCCACTTCTGGGTCACTGCCTGATCTAAGGTGGGTCACACAGCAGCACTCCCAACATACAAATATATTGTAAAAAGGAAGAAATAGATCTACAAATGCATGTTTGGGTTAGAGCTGGGCCCTGGATCTGATTTGGGCACTTGTTTACATTATAATGTTGCTATCCATTTGCAAAGGCACTCATCCCTACCGGGTGGCCCTTCCCTCCAACCCCAATACTACTTGTGAAAATTATATTGTTAAACTGCAAATGTTTCTATTAATAAATGTAGCAAGATCCACTGGATTGCGGCAGCAGGCAAATGTGTACTTAAAAGCTTGATGGGCTATAAAAGGTGGACACTTGGACAAAATATGTGTACAGTGCTATCTCACTTTTTCATGCAATGTTTTCTGCTTTCCCAATACCCTATTCTGGCAACAACAGCAAAAAGGTAAAAAAAAAAGGTAAATGTATTGCTGGATTGGACAGAGCCTAGTGCCATGATGGGGATGCAAACCACGCCCTTCCCCAGTCACCAGACTGATCATTTGATGACTGCATAACGGACAATAACCCCCTCTCCCCAGCTGATCTGCATGGCTCAGCTGAGGAGAATGTCTGGCCATATGAAATGGTCACATCTTCTGCTGGCATGCAGCCCCTAGAGCAGCGGTTCTCAACCTGTGGGTTCCCAGATGTTATTGGACTACAACTCCCATCATCCCTGAGCTCTGGCCTTGCTAGCTAGGGGTGATGGGAGTTGTAGTTCAACAACATCTGGGGACCCACAGGTTGAGAAAGGCTGCCCTAGAGGGTTGGGTCACCAAAAATTATTGCTGCACTGTTGTCCCCCAATCTAAATGCAAATCTGGGTTTGATGAGGTGAGCATTCTCCCCTGATAAAAACCATGCAATCAGCATATGGATTAAAATATCAAGTAGCTATACTCCTAAAGCAACTAATTCGGAATGAAAACTACTAGCTGCTCGAATATTATGTAAAAGTACCTAGATTGCAAGTTGTGTAAGTTATAGCCCATTTAGCTTCAGCCAAAATCCAGTACTTTAATTTAAAATAGACTTGTATTGTGTTTTAATGTAGGTATGTTTGGGCAGAGAGGCGACGAACCTAGGAAGAGTGGCTTTCCCTTCAACGTCTTCTTAAAAGTGTGACATACAAGAGAACTTCTGTGATCAATACAGCACACCTGGTACATTGTGTAAAGCAAGTCAAACAGTTGTCTCTTACCCTCTCCATCTTGCTTCAGTAGATGCCCTTTTGAGTTGAACCAAAGGATGCTGTTATGCTGACTGATGTTCAGCTTACATTCAATGAAAGCACCGTTACCTTCTCTCACTATGATATCTTGAGGTACTGCCGATTTTGTGAAGGCTTGTAGGGTGGGAAGAAATGATGCATCGAGAGGAAGGAACCTTGACCCAGTAGCAGCTGTCAGGTTGGAGGCCACATTTTCTAGTGCAGAAACACTAGAACTGAGAATCAAAGTCAATAGGCAGCAGCTGAGCTTCATGGAAGCTTGAAGTATAAAGCACACTGCAAAAAGTTAAGCAGTCTGTGTTGCACCAGTCACCATGGAAGATATTGATGGGTTCATCAACTTTGGAAGGGCTTTGGGTTTTTCTTTACAAGTAAAGGAACAATCCAACTGAAATGTAAAAAAACAAAACAAAACCGATGCAAGTCAGGATTCTTAACAACGCAAAGCTTTTTGGCTTTCAAACTCAAATAATTAACAATACAATTCCAGAATGAAATGGCATATAACAGGGAAGGCGAACCCACAGACCAGATTCAGCTTGCCAAGCCACTTACAGTGGCTTCCTTGTCCTCTGTCAAAATCTGCCTCTTCTTACCTTGGAAAAGTGCCTTTCCCCCCTTAAGCAGAAGAAAAAGGCTTCAGAAATAGAAAGGAACACTTACCAGTATTTTCCTTTCCGTATCAGTGCTGGGTAAGAAAGAGGGGAACTACTCCCAGCCCACTGATGTGATGAGAAGGAAACCACCTGATCCTCTGCTGACTGACAAAAGAGTGTGCAGGGGGTGGGCTGTTTGAATATGTCTGCATGTCTGTCTGCCTATCAAAATGTGTGGTAAGTGTGCACATGCAATTGAGTATGCACTGGTGACTTTAGCCATGCCAGCTGCTGGTATGCAGAAAGCTGTCAACCATCAAAGCAGCCCGAGCCACCTTTGGTATAAAATGTTAGTTGTCTAGAGCTGAAAGGAGCTTAAGGTAAATTGGCACAAATAGCAACTTTCCAGGAAAGGAATGGGACCTAAAAACTAACCATTCTTTCCTTTGGTAGGCTCAAATTATAAACAGCAACAAAATTAATAGGTCCACTGCATACAACATTCAAGGTTTTGTTCACCCTTGGGTTGAAACTGAAAAAGGCAGACCAATCAAAGGAGCAGGTGCCAAGAAGCACAGCTTCTTTGCCTGCAGAAGGTTGATCACCAAGTAGGGCTGGGAGAGGCCAGAAACCTTGGAAAGCTATTGCCAGTCAGTATAGACAATACTCTCTAAACTTGAACCCTTAATGCATTTCTACTCTTATCCTAGCTGCTTCCTTCCTAACCACCTCTTTCTGCAATGCTATCTAACTTCCCAGTAATTCAGAGTACAAAACAGGGCAGCTCATGGTACTACTACATGGCAGCGTTTTCATCAATATCTTCAAAGTGCTCTAAAAACCTAGAGTGAACTAATTCCATCCTGAAATACATGTGTTTAAACTACAGCAATATAAATTTAATGAGATTTGGTTCCACTATTCTGCTAGTGCAGAGCTCTCTGTTCTGCACACCAAACAGGTGGGTGGGCAGAAGTGGTATCAGTTCCAAGCAGGGGTGCTACTGAGATGACTTTGGAGCTGTTGGATCTCAAGTACAGATGTATCTTGGAAGCTGAACGGAATCCGTTCTGGGAGTCAGTTCGACTTCCAAGGCATGGCTTCCGATTGGCTGCAGGAGCGTCCTACAGCCAATCAGAAGCCGCGGAAGCTGTGCTAGACTTTTGGCTTCCAAAAATCATTCGGAAACTGGAACAATCACTTCTGGTTTTCGACTGTTCAAGAGCCAAAACTTTCAAGTTTACAGGTGTTTGGATTCTGAGGTTCCACCGTAATACCAACTGCCGTCATATAACAGCATTGACTCAGATTGGGGTGATGGCTGCAGACTCACAGCTTTGCACCTACCTGCTTTATGCCACAGCTAGGGCATGCAGTAGGACTGTGATGGCCCTGCCACTTTGTTATGCCTGACCAGGCACCACCTAGGGCTTGGATAGCATCCTGAGGCTGTTAGTTGCAACTGGGGAAAATCCAGTTACATTGTCCTTCAAAGACCTGAGATAACTATCAGCAGTAATTGCATATGCTTTCTACTACATTGTACATTGTTTGCATAATGCACAGCAGCAGTTGTGATGGGTCATTGGATTCTGCCATTAAATCCTTCAGTGTTTGATTTATTAAACTGTTTATCCCATTTTCTTTTATGCAAACCCATTACTGTTAAGCAAAGATCTTCTGCTGCAGGGTTTTTTTTTTCTTTTGAGGAAAAGAGGTTACATTTTTATGACAGAGCCATCATATTTATATAAAACGGCTTCTGTGGCTGATAAACCACAAGGAAGAAAAGACCATATAATGCCCTAAATTTTTCAAGGAAAGCACAGCCATGCATATCATAAAGTAGCTGTTATGAATGAACATTAACACAGGTTCAACATGCTCCATGTGAGCCGCAGATGCACTATACCTGAAGACAGATTCAGTATATGTACTGAGAAGCAGATGTCTTTCATTTTCATCTGCACACTTAAAAACTAACATATGCTCAATTTTATGCAGTGTACAACCACCAGGACTCTCAAAGAACAGAAGGAAGCATATGCTCATGTTTCTGCAGCACTTTAAAAATATCTACAATATTGCTGCCCAAATAGATAGTGGAAAAGCAAAAAGTTTAGACTATGGCCCCAAGAGAACCGAAAACAAATGTTTCCTACGTTTACTGGATGGCGACATTTTATCGAATTGCAGTTATCCTTCCAAAGCGTCTCACTTTTATCAATTTCAGCAACTCCAGTACTCACAGAACTATTTCAAGAGCAAGAATTTCACTTAAACACTGAGATCACGGCAAAAACTTATTGGTTGCTAATATTCCAATGAATAGCAAAGGATCTTACAGATATTTGAGTTACCATGTTTCAACCCACCCTGCTTTAAGAGCCCTTAAGAATCACTCACCACATTTGCTAGTTTACAACATTTCTTTTTGAAAACGAAAATGTCAAAGCTGATATATCACAGAGAGTTGGGTGCTGCTTCATTTTACTGCAGTGATCCGGAGAGACAATATTTACAAAGGTGAAACTAGGGGAAAGAGCATACCCATACTTTTGGACTTTATACCGTATTTTTCACTCTATAAGATGCACCAGACCACAAGACGCACCTAGTTTTTGGAGGAGGAAAACAAGAAAAAAAATATTCTGAATCTCAGAAGCCAGAACAGCAAGAGGGATCGCTGCGCAGTGAAAGCAGCAATCCCTCTTGCTGTTCTGGCTTCTGTGATAGCTGTGCAGTCTGCATTCGCTCCATAAGATGCACACACATTTCTCCTTACTTTTTTTAGGAGGGAAAAAGTGAGTCTTATAGAGCAAAAATTCACGGTATTTCTTTTTTTAAAGAAGCTCCCACACCAAATTTCCAAGGTGTTTTAAAGCTGAGAGTATTCTTCAGGAGTAGCTCCTGAAACAGCCCGATGTTATGTAGAATTATGCTTACATATGTACAGAATCAGGCTTGAACTCCGAGAAACATGTTAGGTATACAGGTTAAGTACTTAATTCGTTCCGGAAGTCCGTACTTAACCTGAAACTGTTCTTAACCTGAAGCACCACTTTAGCTAATGGGGCCTCCTGCTGCTGCTGTGCCACCGGAGAACGATTTCTGTTCTCATCCTGAAGCAAAGTTCTTAACCCGAGGTAATATTTCTGGGTTAGCGGAGTATTTAACCTGAAGTGTATGTAACCTGAAGCATATGTAACCCGAGGTACCACTGTACATATGAAGGACTGAGAGGGACACAGGTGGCGCTATGATCTAAACTACAGAGCCTAGGGCTTGCAGATCAGAAGGTTGGCGATTGTTGTTCGGTCCCAGCTTCTGCCAACCTAGCAGTTCGAAAGCACGTCAAAGTGCAAGTAGATAAATAGGTACCGCTCCAGTGGGAAGGTAAATGGCGTTTCCGTGCGCTGCTCTGGTTCGCCAGAAGCGGCTTAGTCATGCTGGCCACATGACCCGGAAGCTGTCTGTGGACAAAACGTCGGCTCCCTTGGCCTATAGAGCGAGATGAGCACTCAACCCCAGAGTCGTCCGCAATTGGACCTAATGGTCAGGGGTACCCTTATCTTTATGAAGGACTGACAGTGTTCAGCTTTAGACTTTGCAGCTTTTTGAGTGTTTCCAAGACTCCCAAGTGACAGGGGCAAGCTGTTTATTTAAGTTCCAAGACTAAATTAATGAATTTAAGTGATCACCACACTGATATTCTTTATTAGATAACATATATATTTTCTAGTTCTACATAATATGGAGGATAGTCCCTGCAATTAAAGCAAAAAAGGGAATCTTGCTGGACTACAATTCCCACCATACCAAACTACTGGTCGTGCTATTTGTTACCAATGGGAGTTGGAGTCCAACAACATTTGGAGTGCTTTAAAGGCCTAGACAAAGAGCCCCAAATACTACCCCCCACCACTGTGCAGAAAGCTATCCTAATAAACTCTCTACCTAAAATATGCTGTTGATCCTACATACCTGTATTTTTTTTCAAACATATCAGACATTTTTAAATGCAATGCTTATATCTAAGCACTTCAAATGTGCTTACACATGCCTGACACAGATGCAGATTACATCACAGGAATACGATGCTGAGAAGATGGAATAACACAAAGAAAAACGCTGGAGGTTGATTCCAGATTATTTGTTTGTTGAGCATTCACCCTGGTTTGCACACTTTGCAGGAGTGGAGGGTGTGTGTGTTATACAACACTGGTTGTTTATTGGGCATTCTTTCTGGTTTGTTTGTGGGGAGGTTACACAACATCACATCAAGCAATGGTTACCCCAGATCTTCCTATCAATTTTCTTGATCTTCCTATTAATTTTCTTATCATTTTTGAAAAAGTGGGTTTGTTGAGGAAGAGCACCAAACCCAGGATCAGCTCAAACTGTCTTGTCCTGGTGAGCAACCTGGCTGCTGAAGTTTCCAAACCATCTTCAGAGGCAGCCCTATGTATAACATGTGGCAGTAATCTAACCTAGAGGTTACCAGGGAATAGAAACAGAAGTGAAGCTACCCTTGTCTAGATGTAGTGCAGCTTGGCCACCAGCTGAAGCTGATGGAAGGTACTCCAGGTCAGAAGCCACCTGAGCCAGAAGTACCCCTGAGCTATGTACCTGCTCCTTCAGAGGGAGTGTAATTCCACCAAGAGCAGGCAACCTCCCATGCATATGATCTAGGGAACCACCCTCTAACAATGTCTCACTCTTATCTGGATTGAGCTTCAGTTTGTTGGCTTTCTCCAATCCATTACCAAGGCAAGACAACGGTTCAGCACATCCTGCAAATGGTCATCATGGCAGCAATGAAGTCCTGAGCCATCCCAGAGCCAATCGCCTTGGCCTGGATGTTGAAGTCCGCCAGAACCAGCAGTCTGGGGGTCCTCAACACTGCCTTCAAAACCAGCTCCATCACCTCAGGCAGGCAGAGTGCTGGGTAGGGAGACAGACAGCAAACCAGCAGAATTCCTAATCTGTCCCAATTGCCCAGTGCCAGAAACACACACTCTAGATCCCCACATAACTGGACAGAGAACCTGGAGACAGAGATGGAATCTCTATAGACTGCAACAACTCCCCACCCCCAAGTCTGCCCTGATGCTGCCCGACTACTCAGGTGGGCACAGCTGGGTAAGACCAACTCCACCCTGTTCGCCCACCCAGGTTTCAGTGTTACAGACCAGATCAGCCTCCTCATTTGTAACCAGATCATTTCACGGTTTGCATCTAGCTTTCCTTTTAAAAAGGAAGCCCAATACAACTAGCAATACAAACTCTATTTATGGTAGGCACTTGGATTATCAAACAGTCACCTTTTCACTGGTCCAACCAGTAAAATTGTGTTCAGTGGAAAAACCAACACTGGAGCCTGAAAAACTAGTAATGCTTCATGGACTTCTGTCCACCATAGATGCCACCAGGCTCTGCTCTTGGACCACAAGTTTCCACTAATTCCACCCCCAACTACCAGATCTGAACCTGCTCCCCTCCCCAACTTGTCTAACTCTGTCATAACCCATTAGGGAACCATAAGGGTCTGCCTCAACCTGCCAGGTACTGTTCTGACTTACCCGCCTTCTACTGAGTCCATGTCACCTCCAAGCCTGTGCAGGCTTTATCTGCTAGCCCTGCTAAGGGAGTAAACACATGTGTGCTATTATTAACACGTATAAAGTGCCTGTGTTGTTGTTTTTTCTGAGCAGCAAGGTCTGCAACCTAACAGGCAAGAGGGGAAAGGGGGGAAAGGAATAGGGAGGGACGATGAAAGCAAGCACTGTAGAACCTACATCCTCACTAGCTCATGACTTGGGGCCTTTTTGGTCTCTCTTTTGCCCTGCGAGAGAGGAGGCGCAAGTTCCCAGGAGCTGGTGGCGGCCGTGCACGCTTCCTTTCAACTCTGCATGCATGCATGCATGCATATACATGTACACACACGATTTATATGTATGCACGAATACACCACCCTGTGAGCATTGCACAGCTCCCAGCAGCTCACCCCCGAGGCCATCGCCCGCGACGTCATAAATGCGCCCACTAAAACACCGGCGCGTCGCTCCGGGTCCTACGACATGGCCTTGAACTCCGAGCGGGAGCGGCGCCCGTGTCGAGTTACCTTGGCAACGCCCTGTCATCCCTCGCTCGGCCCGCTCAGTCCGCCTCCAGGTTCCCTCCGCTGACGGGCCCCCGCGCACAGCTCCAACCGGGACTCTGGACCTTCCGCCTTCCCTTCCTCTGAGCTGCCTCTTCTGCTCCTGCGCGAGGTCCACCGAGGGAACGGGAGGAGCGACGCGACTTCCGCCCGTCGGGCGTGTTTTTTCCTGGAATGATTCGCCTCTCCCACCCCCACGCGCCGCCGGTCTTTCCCGCCGCCTCTATGGTTCGGAGGACCGTCCGTCGGTGTTTGTGCTGGGGGAGCGGCGCGTGTGCCTGACTTGCTGAGACGTGGCTGCGGTGGGGGCGGGGAAGGTCTCTGGCGGGTGGAAACCGACGAAGCGGAGGCGGCGGACCGCGAGTTGCCCGGTGGTTTGTTTGTGTTGCTTGTAAGTTGCGCGACTCTCTACGTGTCCCTGCAACGCCGCCCTGGGGAGCAGCAGCAATGCTTAGCCGAAACCTTCCCAGGAGATGATTGGGGGCGGAGGGCGCCTGTCACCGTCCCCCAAACCAAAGGGCGGGGTCAGGCTTCCCCTTCAGGGGTGGGGAAGTCTCTCTGTTGGGGTCCCTCCCTGTGATGGGGCTTTCCCCGTCCCGACCTCTTGAAGCAGCCGTGGGCCTGCCTGTTGAGCATCCGCGGGAGGGAGGAGCGAGAGCCCCGGTGCGAAATCCCTGACCCACTTACGGGTTTCCAGGGGCGCTGCGGGTTTTGGAGGTCCCTCTTCTCTCTCCTCCCCCCCCCCACTGACCCACCCACACCGTTCTCCATTTGAAAGCAGCTCCATAAAGCGGGTGTTTTCTCATAAGTGTGGAAAAAGCAACCTCTCGCTCTGTTTGCCAGCTGTAGCCTCAGGTTGATCTTTTACAGTATCAACAGATGCTGCATTTCCAGTACTTGCTGTCCGCCACTTTTCGGTAACGATTGTACTTTTTTTTTTAATATACTTTTGTTTTGCTTTGTTTTTAATGGTCCTAAGACATAGCTCTTAAAAAGTCCTTTTTGATTCACGTTTAGCTTAGCCTTGCAAATAAGCGCATGAAAGTTAGAGGCCTACCTAGAAAAGGAAGGTTTTTTTAGTAGTCTGCTGGGTGTTGCTCAAGGAGGGGCAGAGATCTCTAGCCCTCCTGCAGCAGCATCTTGTGTTTCTGTGCTAGATACCAGAGGGGAGGAGCTTCCCTGGTTTCTATCCTAGGTGCAGAGTTCCTCCTCCAACAGCTCCCTCACTCACCCATATGGTATTCAATGCACTTGCCTATATGTCGTTTCTTGCCACCTGTATAGCTACCACTAGCTGCCAGGCTATGAGTTTGACCAAACTGCGGGAGGCAGTGGAAGAGAGGAGTGCCTGGCGTGCTCTGGTCCATGGGGTCACGAAGAGTCAGACACGACTAAACGACTAAACAACAACAAAGCTACCAGGCTAGTGTTTAAGCAGAAGGCTATTTTAGCTGCCACCCTGAATAAAGCCAGTTTTTCTCCCTTCATTTTTATTATTGACAACAGTGTTGTATACAACTGAACACACTGATGTCATTCAGTAATGTTAAACTGCAATAGAAGCCTGATAGGTCACTTGGGGGGTAAGTGATATGACCTGAGAAGAGCAAATGTTTGGGAAATGGGCTGTCTGCCCTGTGTCATGCACATGGACAGAGAGAGGAAGAGACATATTTGTGGTTCTGCATATGTGAAGTGTGTGTGTGTGTGAGAGAGGGAGAGGCTATGGTATGGTCATCTTTTATTTTCCTCCACGATATTGGGGAGTGCTCCCTGATGTTAGCACACACACACACACTGATGTTGTTTCTGTCTGTCAGTATTGTCTGATCTTCACAATCAGGACCAGCAGGACATAGCTGACTCTCTATGACAAGCATTGTCATGTTTGATACAGCAGAGGCTTTCGTGAAGAAAAACGGGAGTGAGTGACTTGTGTGTATCAGTCCCTGTCTCCTGAAGACCTCTGCCCCACCAGTCAGCCTTCTGGAACAGGCAGGGGAGAGAGGCACAGGAATCTTCAGAGCGAAAGAGGCAAAAAATTGCCTCCTGCCTTCTGTTTATGGAAGTTTTTGCTGGATCAAAGAGCCATTGGTGAATGGGAGGACACTTCAAGTCTTCAAGTGGTGGTCCCTATTAGAGCAAGTACATTTTTAAAAATGTAGATGTAGGTATGAGTAGGGAAAACATTAATACACTTCTCTCTGCTCTATAGAATACATCTTGGAATGCACGACAATCTTAAGAAAAATGTTTTGAGTAGCTACTGTACTAACTGGGCCATGTAATTTCATTATGTAGAATTTCACAACTGGACATAACCTGGATTTTAGATCCCCTATACGCTGGGACTAGTAGTGAGCAATGGTGGGGAGTTTTCAACTGCTATATTTTTCTATGGAAAACACTTTGTTTTCAAAATGCATTGTCTCATAGAATTAGTATCATAATGAATGGGTACAATGCCAGTCAAATTAGGACACTTAAAAATGTAATTAACTCCCACATTCCCACGACTGTCCTTGTTAGGGAAACACATACTAGGATTATTTTTTGTAAGGAGTGTAGATTGACACCAAAAGTATATATGATCCAAACATGTTAAATCACTCCACAACCTATGTAGGCCACTGGAAAATATTCCAGTTAAGTTTATTCGTGAAAAAAATGCCGTTTATCTTGTTAAACTTCTTGTATGTGTTTTAACAATAATTCTTTATAAATCTAGGGTATGCTGTGGTCATGTCCCAAAAGGATAATGAACCCTTGAATGAAGTTGCTCATGAACTTGAGGAAAATGTTCAGAAGACAGAGGAGGCAGAACCCACTGAGACTAATGGAGGGGAAGCTGAGCTTGTGGCTATGACACGGAAAAGGCCTGAAGCGAAAATCTCTGAGCCCAGTATTGCACAACAGCCACAGGGTCAGAATGTACAGGTATCTGTGCTAAACCTGCTATCAGTAAATTCTCATTTACCACAACAATGTTCACATTTTAATATTATACATTCCCTAGCAGGATTTGGGGGCCAAGAAGATCCATTTGAATGAAATGTGGAACTGTGAGATGTGGATATCTGTGTTCTACATTTGCTCTGTGTGCTAAATAGTCAGGTGCATCATTAATATTCATCTTGTTGGATCTGTTTGAGACAAAAGGAAAACAGGAGTCAGACTTGTGTAACTTATGATGGGCTAAGAAGATGTGCATGGATGTAGCAGCGGACAGCACAGTGGCAAAACCCTGTTGTTGATTTTGCTACCTTACTCGGTCGGAACTGTGACAGTCTGTAAAGGCTGAGACAAACTGAGTGCTTTAAGGAGGATGGAACCTGTCAAAAGGGATACAAGCAATGACCTGCATTCTCCTCTGCTTAATTTTCATTTAATTAATTATTTTTAAAATTATTTAATAAAAAGATGTATGGTGGAATCTAACACTGCTTGAGCGGGTTCCTGCTAGTGCAATGAGACTTCACCTTTCTCTCCTCCCCATATACACCCACAACTGCTCTGGACCCCCTAGAGCTGTGATTGCTAATGTGGGGCACATGCCCTACAGGGGGGCAATTTTATTTTTAAGGGGGACAATTCAAGAATGACTTGTTAGCAGTTAATGGCCTTTTAGGCTTCCTCCATGTGAATAGGAGGTCACTTTTTGAATAATAAGAATGATATGTCATGGGGGGGGGGGGAGACATCAGGATTTTAGAGTTGCTTAGGTGGGCCATGGCCAAAAAAAGGTTGGGAACCACTGCCCTAGAGCATATTTTGAGGGCATGTGCCTTTTACCAGCTTTGTCTGGATTGGGATAACTTGGCCTCTGTAGACCATGCATTGGTCAGTAGCTAGTGCAGAATGCAGCAGCTAGACTGCTGATGGGGGCAGATGGCCAACAGCATGTGACACCTCTTTAGAACATATATACTGGATGCCCATATGGCAAGGTTCAAGACTCTTGTGTTGCTATAAAAATTCCTGGATGACTTGGTTTTCCTGTCTGGAAATGAATTTTGGTTAAACTGGATGTTTAATTTCAATAGTACAGTTGGCAATGTCCTTTCGTTTCTTCCCCAGAGTTCCAGTTCCATGGAAGAGTCGCAGACAGGATGGGGTTACTGGGGGAGCTGGGGAAAATCATTGCTCTCGACTGCTTCTGCTACAGTGGCTACCGTAGGTGAGGCTGCCCGAAACCTAAGCTATGCAATCCGAATCAGATAAATTGGGTCTGCTCAATATTACTTTTCTTTTTCTTTTTTGCCTTTAGAAGTTAAAAGTGACAGTTAAAAGTTCTATATAGAAAACAACAGAAGAAAATTAATTAGTGGCAGATTAAACATGGTAAAAATGTAAGCAGCAGCAAGGAAGTTGAAGGTTGCAATGTGTGCTGTCTGTTCAAGAGGAAAAAGAGGGAAATATTAAGCTACTGGCTTGATTGGGCAATTCATTGTGCTTTTCAAATGCAGCATACTGCCTGCAGCAATTCATCTTGCTGACTTGGCCTCTGCTTGCTTGGTGAAGTAATTCATTTTACCTTTGGACTAAAATAACATCTCTGCTTTCTTTAGGTCACGGAATCTCAAATGTCATTGAAAAAGCAGAGACATCCCTTGGGATCCCCAGCCCTACTGAATTATCTTCTGAGGCTAAAGATGTTGGGGAAGGTTGGTTTCTATTAAAAATATATAAACTATTTGAAGTTTGCCCCTTGTGGTACTATGATGGATGTTGTTGTTTTAATGCTATTACTTCTTGTGCAAGGGAATCTGTTAGATATTTCAATAGAAGCTGCTATTTTGCTGTCACTAGTTTACTTACAGGTTGTGAGGCTCTTCATAAGTATCAGCTTCCCTTGCCTCCTTTTATCCAAGACATACACAAAGGAATGGGAGCTACAGCCCATAGCCTATGTCTTATCTAGCACTGGCACCTCCTGTATGGCTGTGGGAGATGCCTTTGCGCGTGAGGATTCTTTGCTGTATGGTGTAAATGACTACTGGTCCCAATCAAATTAAGTGCATATTTCTCAGCTTATTGCATGTGAAACTACTGGCGTAGATTGGCTGGGATCCAAATAATTGCATTACTATTTCCTGCCAACCCAGCAGTTCGAAAGCACGTCAATGTGCAAGTAGATAAATAGGTACCATTCCGGCGGGAAGGTAAACGGCATTTCCATGCACTGCTCTGGTTTGCCAGAAGCGGCTTAGTCATGCTGGCCACATGATCCGAAACTGTCTGCAGACAAACGCCGGCTCCCTCGGCCAGTAAAGCGAGATGAGCGCCGCAACCCCAGAGTCATCCATGACTGGACTTAACGGTCAGGGGTCCCTTTACCTTTACTTTTATTTCCATGCACTCAAAGGGACTCTGAACTTGTTTGAAAGAGCAGTTCCCCATGGCAAGCTATTGAAAATCAAGGCGACTTTCAAGTTAGCTTGTGATGATGACATATGTGTCAGCTTTTGGTCGGGAAGGGAGTGTCACGCTACACTGGCCTTGCCCAAATATCTCTGCATCAAGCCCTAGATACATTGCAACACTAAGCCAAAGCATGGCTAAGCATTGTTATCTTGGTGTGCAGGTGCCAACAGTAAAAACTGCAACCTGCTTCACTCTTCCTGTGATCTTCATGTTGCTGGAGCTCAGCCATGGTCTGGCTTGCTGGTGTGTCCAAATCCAGGCTTGTGGTTGGTCTCACTCCAGACAAGCTGTAGCCAAGGTTTGTTCTTGCCTTGGCACTTGTGGTTTGTCTGAAAGACACAAACCATGACTATGGATTTGGATGTAACGCTAAGCCAAACCGTGTGGGTGTGGGTATCAAAGCAGACCTTATTTTTACTGTTAGTACTTGCACACTCATGCATTCACAGTAAGCCATGGTTTGGCTTAGCATTATGTGCCACCTGCATCCTTGCCTAGGATGATACTGTTACCATAACACCGGATTCCTTCATTGTAGAATGTCAATTGTAAAAGTAGACATGGAGGCAGAGGGCAGAATCCAATATTTGCATTAGGGGACTTTCACCTCCTCTCATCCCCACTGCAGCTTCCTACGCACACCTCAGTTCTATTCTTGAGGGTCCCCCAACCCTCTGGAACAGATTTGGAGCTCATGGCAAGGACTGTTTGACTCATGAACTCAAGCTTTGGATTCAACCCAAAATAAAAATAGAACTATTTGGCCATATTCGGAAAACGTCATTTGGGAAACAGAAATAAAGCAAAGATCTGCCATTTCGTAAAGACACATGCTTATCCAAATCAGTTTTCAAATTATGACCTCATGGGTCACAAAATGTTGAACTGCCTTTTAACCACAAGTGTTGAACACAAGATTACAGCTCACTTCAGAATTCCTAGATTTCTATCAAGTAGCTGTTTTATCACTGACCCTGAAGTCAACTATGGATTTTGTCACACGAAGATCAGATTTGCAACAGGTTTGTGATATTAAGCACTACATCTGTGATGCTCTACATCCATGTCGGCACTACATCTATGATATTGCATGAGTTTTATGTGGCATTATCACAAATATATTAAAAAAGATGCTTGGGACCTTATTTGCCGCCTCTTTTTCATAGAAGCATCAATTTTATGCAATTTAGAGAGAGAGAGAGATCTTAGATTTGGTATACACCTTTATTTATTTAATGAATCGCTTCCTATAAAGCATCTTGCAGAAATGTCATAATACCATAGAAACAATTGCATATATTAAAATGGGTAAAACAATTGCCCAATTTCTCCCTCCCTTTTTTGTTCTAAACCAGGGTGGAGAACCTTTTTGGCTCTTTGACCAGATCCTTATCAAATTAGACAGGTAGGTGGTGGTAACCACCTGTCAGTCACTTGACAATCACAGTGATGTTAGCTGATTGGGTGCTTTGAAGTAGGGACTTCAAATCACCATGCACAGCCCTAGGCATAAGGAGTGCAAGGGAACTCTTTCACCTGACCTAGCAGCCTTTGGCTCTACTGCTCACCAGCTGATGGGCAGCAGAATCAAAGCCTGTTTTCCTTTGCCAATGGACAATTGGGTGGTCAATGAAGGGGCTTGATTGTGCATTGGCAGCTGCTGCATCTCTGCTTGCCCCACACCTGGCACCGCAAATGAAGTCAGGTGTGGAGAGGTGTGCATGGTTTGGGGGAAATGGCCTAGTAGGTCAAATTTAAATCCCTCACAGGCTAAGTTTGGCCCACACACCACTTAAATCCTATTCCCTTCCCCTTGTTTCAGAAATCCAAAACTCTGAAGAAGGCAATGATGGCAAAGAAGAGACTGAAAATCCCTCACCTATTAGTGGTGCATTTGGAATGTTTTCTACCATCTCTGCTGCTGTTCAGAGCACAGTGAGTGAGACTGCAAGCAATATATCAGTGAAGACCAGCTTATTTTATTATTTTTTTATTGAATTTATTTGTTTATTGGAAGCTTGCCTTTCATTTTGAATTCTGAGTAGTGGAAAACTTGATTCAAGCGGTTGGTTGATGCTGCGCAATGGCTCATTAAATCATCAAATGATTCTGTAGTGTTGTGTAATATGCATTATCATAACTTATTGGTTGGTAATTAGTTGCTTGTGACCTGTCTTGCAGCTGTATTTGTTAAGAAAAAGTTTTTGATTGGCGTCTGAGTAGAAGAGGTCATTCTATCCTTGAGATGTAAAATCTGGAATGTCTTGAGGGCATTCCTTCATAAAGGAGAATTTCCTGCTGCGTGCTTAAGACTTGGGCACCGATCTCAGTGAATTCCTTAGTCTAGAATTGATGTTTAATTGGGGTGGAGTGAAATATCCTGAAAGTATACAAGTACATTAGCAAAAGGTACATCGCATGGTGCTTTGTGGTGGTAAGGACCTTTGGCTAAGCAATAAAGATTTGGATTTGTAGTATTCTGTGGACTTTGCTAGCCATTAGTGATGTTGCTGAACTTTGTAACGCTTTATTTCATTTAGAGACGTGATGTATTCCTAACATGCTAGTATTCTGAAGTAGCCTATATTTCCTCCCCTAATAGTGTTTTCCCACTACAGTCTGAGCCACAAACCACCCTCCTGCTGGCTCTAGTGATGGCAGGAGGAATGTTGCCTTAGCAGCTTCCAAACACAAAGAAGAAAGGGGAAGAGAAACATCCATCCCTGTCATTTCTGCAGCCGGGTAGCTGTTGGGGGGGGGGTGCTTCTCAAGGTTGGCTTGTAATCTAACCTGAGAAAAGACTGTAAGGTGTTAGGTGGCGGCGGCCAGGTTTGAACTAATGCAGCACATAGTAATTTTCTAGTTTAATATCGTCACCTTCCACCTCACTGTACTATATGGAGTTCATGCTGTATGGAGTTCAGTGTAAAAATAGCAGGAGGACCTATACCTGGTCAATGCAACCTAACATGGCTTCTTAATCATCTGAGGGTTTTTTTTTGGAAAGCATTATTTGGTCACATTCACATCATACATTTAAAGCACATTCAATGCACATTTCAAGTGCATGGGTTCCCTCAAAGCATTATGGGAACTGTAGTTTACCACCCACAGAACTGCAATTCCCAGCACCTTTAACAAGTTACAGCTCCCAAGATTCTTTGGGGGAAGCCATGTGCTTCAGATGTGTGATGAATGTGCTTTAATGTATGATGTGGATGGGACTTTTGATTTATTTTCAATCAGTGTGGAATAAGCAGACGAAATGCGTCTCACTGGGTTCGTAAAACAAAATGAGAAATATAGTTTTTGCAAACTTATCCACTTCTTACAGCATATAATAATATCCTTTTGAAAAATTATTTGTCATGTTTATGGTTGTTCCAGCATCAAGATAAAGTGGTGTTAGGCTGTGTTGTTCCTTCTTATCACCACCTATTATAATTCTTCCCAAAGACTTCTAAAAACCCCACCCTGCACTTTGAACACTTGACTCCCAGTGCTCTCATCATGTGATTTATATTTCTGACTTGAGTTTTGATCTCTGTTCCTTCAATTTTTTGAATTTACTGTCATGCTCTGTGTTTTGTATATTTGTATTTCCAATGCTCTGTATTTTGATGTTTTGAATGTGTGCTGTAAGCCTCTTTGGGTGCAGCTCATTGTGGAAATGCAGCACGTAAGTAAACTCCATCCATCAAAGGTTTATTCTCTTTCTCTTGCTTCCCACCTTACCCTGCCCCACTTTTAGGGGAAGACTGTTATTAGTGGAAGTTTGGATGCATTAGAATTCATTGGTAAGAAGACCATGGATGTGATAGCTGAAGGTGACCCTGGTTTTAAGAAAACAAAAGGCCTGATGATCAGAAATTCCACACTTTCTCAGGTATTGGCTTACTTCAAGCTTCCACACAGCAACAAAGAGTAGCCTCTTCCTGGATTCCCTTAATGGCAAATGATCAGTCCCTAGAGCTGTTCACAGCAGAACACCAGATATTTCAGGACGAACCTTTCCTTTGTGTGTGTTTCTATATACATGCACCAGCGTTAACGCTTCAACTTTTCCATTTGTAGATCTTGCGAGAGGCAAAGGAGAGAGAAGAACAGCGGACAGCTACTGAGGTTTCCATGGCTACAGAGAAGAAAGCCCATTATGGGCTACTCTTTGATGAGTTTCAGGGTCTTTCTCATTTGGAAGCTTTAGAGATGCTTTCCAGAGAGAGTGAATCAAAGGTAATGGCCCTGAGCAATTTCCTTTTTTTACAGTTGAGGAGGAATAAAAATGAATATTTCTTTAAACTCTGGCAGATGAGCCCTTTTATGGATTCCACACAAGCATCAGTAAATGAAAGCCAGTAAATGCAGGAAAAACACCTCTCCCTGCCCTCCCCTGCTGTTTCTTTACCCCTTGTGTAGTGTTTTTTATTAAAATAAGAGCTTTCTCGATCTTTGTTGCTCCGAATGGCTGAGCCATTGATAGTAAAAATCGATGGCACTGCGAGGTAGAGCAAGTTTGATATTTTTACACACACACCTTCTCTCTCTGCTGTGAGGGAATATGCCAAACACAGAGCTCCCCTTCTCAAAGAGTGAATTGCTTTCCGTAGTCAGCTTGTCATTAGTGCTGCCACCTTAACTTTTCACACCAAATATCAAGCGTTTCTGGCTGGTGAGTTTACGGTTCTCTTTGTGGCTTTCTTTCCTTTTAAATCAGGTGAAGTCGGTGATAAGCGCCCTCTCCGGAGATGAGCTAGAGACTTTGAAGGCCGAACTGGAACAGCTCAAAGAAGCGTTTTCGTTAGCTGAATTTTATGATGATGAAGAGGAAGAAAAGAAGGGTAATTACAAGAATTCCCACTTGCAAAAGTAACAGTAGACTGACTAGCAAAAGTAAAATGACTGAATGGTGAGTTCAGTCATTCCGTTATGAGTGTGGTGCAATAACACATGAAAGATGGAAAACTAAGCATATGAACCAGTCCATTAAGTCCTATCAATGGTCCATCTTGCCATTATTCTGTTTCTGACAGTGGACAGTTCTCTGGAAGCTTTGCAGGAGATGCAGATAACACAGGCTGTTAATTGACTACTCTGTGCACTTCCAGCTTCTTCAAGTGAATACCTTTGGCAAGATTATCTATGTCATCAGGCTCTTGGTTAATCACTACTGGTATTCTGACTCACTCACTCTTTGAGTCTGTGATCCAAAGCTTAAATGAAGGATATTGCAGTTGATCAGTGGGATCATGAAAACCGCAGCAGAAGTCTTGTGGACTTGCGCAAGAGAAGCACTGCTAAGCTCCACAGGATAATCTCCTTCATCATTCCTGACATAAAGGGGAAGAAGACCATTATAATGCAAATCCTTGAGCAGGAGGCCGTCCCTCTTGGTAGATTTTAAGGAGACTAACATACCGTATTTTTTGCTCTACATGACTCACTTTTTCCCTCCTAAAAAGTAAGCGGAAATGTGTGTGGGTCTTATGGAGCAAATGCAGGCTGCGCAGCTATTCCAGAAGCCAGAACAGCAAGAGGGATTGCTGCTTTCACTCTTGCTGCTCTGGCTTTTTTCTTGTTTTCCTCCTAGGTGTGTCTTGTGGTCTGATGCGTCTTATAGAGCGAAAAATACGGTATTTGTAAAGCAGAGCTATTTATACAAAAGAACAGAAATGAGTACAAATGCAAAATTCAAATGCAATTTAGTAAGTTTTAATGTCGATGATTAGATGTAGCATTCAGCACCTGTCATCTCTTGCTTTCAGAGGAGGAAGACTTCACAAAGGAAGTAGGAGATCTCTTTTCACAATTACGAGTCTCTACAACGCCAGCCAAACTAACCCAAGTGAGTGAGTGTTTTTTTTGTCAACTTTTGGCTGTTAGGCACACCTCACAAACGCTGTTATATTGCGTCTTTGACGAGGAAGTGTGTAGCAGCCACAAAAGGCATCAGGCTTGTTTACACATTTTTGTCTAGTTGAAGAAGCCATGGTCCGATCTGAAAAATACAAATATTTAGGTTACAAAATTGTAAAAATAAAGAAAATCTAGGTTTGCAAAACAATAATTACCATGTGGTTAGGGTAGATCAACGTGTCAGTGTCCACTTATCCCCCGTGTAAATATGACATATCGGCAAGAGTTGGAAATTGAAAGACAACTATAGCATGTACACGGAAATCATTTCAGATTTGAAATCAGCATTGAAAGAACATATAAGCACAGTTGAAAAATTTCATGCAAAAGAAAATGAAAACAAAATTGTTCCCCAGTATACTGTGTATCCCAAGGGAATAAATTTTTTTGCACACCTCCAACTGTACATAGATATACATGTCATTTTCAATGCTATACATGTCACGTTCAATGCTATATAAGTCACTTACATTTATACTCATATTGTACTACTTTGGCTATGTGTTTAATAAAATACTGAATTCTTGCACTGTGAAAAACAAAGATTATGGTGAAAAGTGAAAAACATGAACTGCAAAAAAAACTAGAGCTTACAGAACAAAACCAACTTCAGATATGAAATCAGCACGTCGAAATTAGGTTAGAACAACTGCAGGTGTTAATGCAACAAAAATTATGTTCCCCATTGCGTAGTTTCATTCCAGAGGCAGTTGTACTTCCTCCATGTGCATCTTGATCGGGGTGGTCCTGCCTCTCCTTTTGGTGATGTGCTGGTGTGTTTCTGCTTCCTCTCGGACAGGCAAGGAACTCCGCTCATGAATTGACAAAGAGCCTCAGCGCGCGAACTGCAAAACAAGAAACTCCGAACGAAGGAGACCAGCAAGTGGGCTCCGGGGATGCTGAGCAAGGGGATAAAAAATCAGTAGAGGTAATCATTTTAACCGAAGGAATATTGCACTGCTGTCTAGCTGTCAATGCGCTTATATAATCTAAGCTCATAGCTGACAGCATGCTGCTTCATGCTTGCAGTTACAATCTCTGCATGAAGCCTGCGGGATGGAATTGGGTGGGGAAGTAACATAATAATTTATTTTTTTAAAGACGAGAGACTGACATCTTTTTCTAACTTCTGCAGGAAGTTCACGCATGTGCGATCAGGAGCCTGGCTGAACTGACAGCTTATTCTATCGAAGCGTTCCACAAAACTGCAGCTCTGGTTCTTCACGGGCAGGAGCAAGAGGTGTTAGCCCTAGATCGGGCCAAAGCCCTTTCACAGTAAGGATGATCACTCTTGGCCACTCTGCTGTGTAGAAGATGATAAGTAGAATCCTTCTTGCTGGCTTTGATACAGTGGCGTAGCGTGGGTTGTCAGCACCCGGGGCAAGGCAAGTAATTTGCGCCCCCTAACCCGGGGCAAGGCAAGTAATTTGCGCCCCCCCCCCGGCTTCACTGTCTCTCCCCCAGATAGTCCCTCGCTCTCTCTCTGCACCGCACCACACGCCTGGCATCCTCCCCTCCACAGTGGGTGGCGACCCGGCGGCTCGGATCGGATTCGCACAGCCAGCACTGCAGTGAGAGAGAGTGAGTGAGCCAGGTAGGGGCAGAGAGCTGCGAGTGCGAGCGCCCCCCCCCCCCAGATGTTGCGCCCGGTGCGGCCAGCCCTCCCTGCACCCCCCACGCTACGCCACTGCTTTGCTACGACTGTTCCATTTCTCTTCATTTTGATATTAGAGACCTATTAAGCCAAACTATACTCAAGAGCTGTGTCCAAAGTAGCTCCACACCACTCATTCTGTTGATGCAAAGATTTTTGCTTGTGTAATGGAGCTTCCACCCTTTCCTCCTCCTCCCATGCACTCCTTTAATCTGCCCCAGAGCAGATTTGGGGAGCGGAGGAAAGTTCCCTTGTGCATGCATAAATTTTTATTCCAATGGAATAAGTGCATTGGATACTGCCCCCGGTTATGTGTTGTTTTCCTCTGCATTTTGAAAAATCAAATGCGGCCATGGATGCTGCAGTCTGGAGCACAGAACTAGGGGGTGGGGAAAACAGGGAGGAGGCAGATTGCTTCATACTTCCATCTATTTCATTTGTGAATCGCTTCTCACAAAGCATCTAGAAGCGATAAACAACAAAAACATACACAAGAATAATTTCTAATCCAATCAGTAGCAACCTGCACAATGATGTAGATGGAGCTGTGTTCCTGCTGCAAAGGTGCCAAAGTTCTGACTTGTCTTCCTGCTTGCTTGCGGAGCCAGGAGATCACACCACTCTTTTGGGGCCATGTGCTTGTTTTCACTCCACAGGGGACTTTATACTTATCTCACCACCCAAAGTGGTGGATCGATGAGACAGAATAGTGATGTCCAGATCAGCCCCCCCCCCCCGCCCCAGAGTGTAAGAGTGTGATGCTGACAGATTATTTGAAAAATCCCTGTTCCCTCCACCGTCTGTCTCTTGAATACAGGCTTGAATTAAGCTTGAAGGAGGCTGATTCTTTCATATCTTTTTTCAAAAAGAATGTTAATTCGTCAAATCACTTTTGGTTTTGAAGAGCAGTTATTGAAAAGCATTGCATTCAAGGAGGAAATTTTCTTTCAATTTGTGTTTACTGTGTGCTGTTTGTTCTTTCTTAGAATGACCATTGTGTTGTGCAAAGAACTATCGGCTGTATCTAAAGGCTTCGTGACGTGCTTAACAGCTGCTGGGGTAAGAAGTCAAGTTTAAAGAGTTGTTGGACAATGGTATGATCTTACTTCAGTCATCTGAAAAGCTGGATTTCCCTTTGTTTTGCTTTTTTAAAAGAGGAGGCAGCCTATGGTCTCTTGTGGCTGCAGCGCTCAGTTCTAGACTTTACTTTACTCTCTCTTTATTAAAAGGTTTTTTTAAAAAAGAAAAGAAGGGGGGAAATCCATAGGTGATAATCTAGTTAGTTATACTCATAGAGTAGACCAACTAAAATCATTGGATTCAAGTCCATTAATTTCATAATATGACTTAGTGAGATAACAGTATTTTGCAAACTGTTGTTTAGCAACGTCTGTGGAAAATGTCCATTTTGCACTATGCTTATTTTAGAGATATCTTATTGGTTTCTATGCCCCCCCCCTTCCTTTGGCGGCTGACATTGACTGCATATTATGAACTTCCTATTCATAATTTCTGCTAGCCCACTCAGTACTCTTGGTTCATACTGACCTTTCTCTCTCTCAAGTAGCGTGATGCCCCAGTATTACAGCTGATGTTTTAATTTTTGCAAGCTCATCTGAGAAACTGACTTTACTTTGTATGTAACATGCTTTTGATGTGAAAGACATCAGAGCTGCATTTTCAAATAATGTGAGATGGATTATCAGCTAATCTAATCAGTGTATCTTTAAATCATTTTTTGACTGGAGATCAGATAATATTCAAGAGGTTTTGTGCTGTGTTTGGTAATGCAACCTAAAATATCCAATCTTTCCAGGTGGAAGAGAAGGCAGATGTCCTTAACCCTTTAATCACTGGAGTGTTTTTGGAGGTCAGTTGCAATGTACTTGAAAATTTTAGCTAGTTAAACAATGTATATTTTTACTGGCTATGACTTTGTCTGAAGTGGGCTGGCTGATGACTGGAGTGAAGAAAGAATAAGTTGAGAAATCTTGTGTGTGTGTGAATATTGTCATAAAGTTACGGCATCTGGTTCATATTATGTAACTAGTTTCTGAAATCTCATTACCGAAAGAGCTAAGTGTGGTGTAATCTTTCTGTTGTGCTGATTGGGTGGCAAGTAGAGGATAAAATGTTGAGAAATATTTCTGACTGCTCATTTAGACTGCGGGAGGTTATGCTGTAAAACTTTAATCTGGATTTTTGGAACAAAAATAATCTTTAATACTCCCCAAACTCTTCTGGATTGCAGATGTAGAAAGTATATGAACTATCTGCTCAAATGACAGTGGATGGAGGGTGGGCATAGCTCTTCAGTGAACATGGTTTGTAGGCTATCAGATGGGACATGGCTATATCTCAGTCCTTTGTCCTAGATGCCTTTTGTTGCATAATGTCCCATTATTCCATTGAAGTGGTTGATTTGGGGAGCAGTGGTTGTGAGATGCTGAACAAACGCTAACCTCTAGAATTAGCAGGCACTCTTTATGGAAAGGGCCCCCCAGCGTGATTGCCCTTTTATGTTCTTCTTTGCAGGCTTCAAACAGTGCCTCTTACATCCAAGATGCCTTCCAGCTACTCCTGCCAGTTCTACAGATTTCTCACATCAAGGCTCGTACAGAGTTAACACGGCAATAAATCAAATCTCTGCACCTAGAGCAGTGCCCCAGCCGGCATAAACGGCACCTCCCCGGTTCAGCAAAATAATAGGAGCTTGTAACAAAAGACAAACGTTTTGACTGTGTTTCACTGACCAGTAATAACTTGCTGAATGGCCATCATTTATCTGCCTAGGCTAGTGAGGAGGATAAAGTGCAGACAACGCTGCAAGTTCAAAGTATGGGGCGGCTTTGTCACTGTGTCGGTTAATGTTTTCCCCCCGGAGGTTCCTGGAGAAAGAATCATTAAGGTTGCAATACTGGGCACAGTTACACGGGAATAAGTTCCATAGGACACAGTGTGACTTCCTTCCAAGTGAACAAACATGGGGTTACACTACAAGTATGAGTGTTTTAAAGAGATTTCATTAAACGCCTGGATCAGCCCCTTATCTTCCTAGCCTTGCTTCTTTTATTAATGAAACCTTAGAGACAAATTGGGAATTCTAAAAGAATCGCTCTTCAAGTGGCACTGTTTCTTTGAGCTTACTTGTTTGGATAGAACAGAAACTTAGACCAGATTTGGCCAATATACTTGGAATGTCTACCTTTTCAGTGATCGATGAAAAGTAGCTCAAAGAGAACTAGCTAATAAAAAGCTAATATAGGCTAAATGTACATAGTTGGCGGCTGTATTTTGTTCCTCTTGGCCCTATCTTAAGTGGCTGAATGCTCTTGCGCTATTGTATTCAGCAGTGTGGGATCCCTGCCTAGATGCCTAGGCAAAGGTTTGTTGCTGATTCATATGGAGAAGCCCCAAGAATTTCAGGACAGAATTATTTTTATAGAATTATTACTTTGCATTGTTTATATCTTGCATGGCTATGGGAAGGTTTTTCCCCCCCCTTTGTGCTTGCAGTTTGGGAGGAACACCCTAAATATTTTTGTATTAAACAACCAAGCAACTTGCTATGTTTTGCCCCACTTAGAGAATAAAATGAGGGCTTGACTAGTAAGGGAAAAGGCTTGGGGTTGCATCCAATTAAGTCTTACTCATTGAAATTAATGAACTTAAGTTAACATATCTATTAACTTCAATGGGTCTACTCTGAGTAGGACTAGCATTGGATACAGCCGTTTGAAATGGTATCATGGAGTTGTAGAGTTGGAAGGGTCATCTAGTCCAACCCCCAACTTTTCTCTTATTTTAAGAGTGAATTTTTCACCATCTTTATCAGGATTGGTCTATTGCCAGGGTAGTGAACATGGTGCCCTCTTGATGTTGTTGGGCAACATCCCCAATAGAGATGATAGGAGTTGCAGTCCAACCACATCTGGAGGGCACCATGTTGCTTATCCCTGGTTTGTTGTAATATTTTTAGTATCTTTTTCAGCCTTCAAACTGCTCTGATTTCTAAATCCTCTGACTACTGGCATACCCTGTTACTCAGAAAAGCAGCGTTGCAGCAGCACACTCAAAATGGTGGCTACATCAGAGCAAACGTCTTTCAGCTTTCAATAAATGTTCTATTGTTTGGGACAGATTCTTTTTCTACCAAAGAATCTATATTTTAAATATGTATGTTTGTGAAATCTGCACTATATTATATAAAGAGAATAAATGTTGTTCTGTGATTCAATAAAGAGAAGGTTTTCCATTAAAACCAGGCTATCTATCCATTGTCTGTAGCATGCAGGCATGCTTATTCCAGGATGGGTCAACAAAAGGTGAATCACACTTGTTGGTACCGCTCTAAAGCTTGTTCCCTTACATGTGCTTTATCCTGCAAAGGAGTAGCAGGTAACAGTCTTATGTATCATAGTCTGGCAGTCCTGCATATGGTGTTTTGAAATACAAAGAGAGATGATAGTATATATGCTCGATAAACTGACTCTGGAACCTGTGAACAGAGAGTTTTGCAGAAATTGACAGCTTTCCATAAACTATGACTCACAGCAACTGTGTTTTTCATTGTAAACACAAACAAAGGGGGATGTATTGTTAAATTGCAGGAAAGGGAAAACAATTCCCAAGAGGCATTAATAATTTTAATGGAAAAATCTTCAAGCAACATCCAAGATCTGTAGTGTAATGAGCCTTGCTGGTTCTTCAAGAAATTATAAGGCTTCTCCCAAGGCACCAGGAGGAGGGGGGGGGGGAAGAAACTAGTTGTCACCCCCTCTTCTCTCCTCCATCCCCTGCACATTAGATGTAATTCTGCAGTCACTTAACATGATTTCCCAACACATTTTGCGTGTTTTCCTCTTGCTTTTTTAATAGTGGAAACGTGCAACAGCGGGTCTCTAAAACTCTTACTTCATGATACAGCAAATATGTTTCTAACAGGGGGATCTTCTCAGCCTCTTTGGGATTTCCCAGTCCCAGACTGGGCTACTTTGCTCTTCCAAGTTCAGACAATTTATTAACTAGCGATTCTGTAGCAGTAATACTAATTTATTTCTTTGGTGCACTCTACTGTTTGTTTCCTGCTGTTGTGAAGCATCCAATTATTGCTACCATCTGCTTCCCACATCGTTTTGCATTCCCACCTACTCCTTTTTCATGGTTATCCTTCCGCAGAGAAAAAGTAGAACTGTAAATCGGTGCCAAGAATAGGAGATAGCCATGGCAGTTGTGAATAAACATCAACAAGATCAAATCATTTTTCTTCTCTTCCTGTGTGGAATTGTATTATTCTCTGGCTTAGCAGGCACCATCCCTCCTGCTGCTGTACTCATAAAGAAAAAAAGAGAGAGTATTTATTCAAATGGAATAATGGTGTGTTCTCTCCAGCAGTTTTCCTTGTTAAATCTTGTTCAAATAAAATATAGAGCACTAGAAAATGTTTTGCACCCCCAGGGAAGAGTGGTCAGTATCCTGCTGCCTCCAGGAATTAAAAACAAATCCTTGCTTGGACACAGTAGGAGGGAAATTGCACTGCCAAATGTATTCAGATTAAATGAGCGTGGAGTCAAGTTATATAAGTAGCAGGAAGGAAATATGATAGACTAGCTTCATTCTCAGTTTTGGAAGGGCATGAGCAGGGCTAAGGAAGGATGGTGTTGCAAACGTCTCCTGCTAACTCAGGAGGTGGTCCTAAGGGTATCTTTCCCCTTAAGAAAAATGGTTATAGATTTCCATCCTTCAGCATATTCAGTAAAATATTCAGCTAGTTGCAAAGAAAGTTAAGTTGCACATGTTGCATTGTGTCATCCTGTGCATTTGGAGACAAGTCCCACTGGGTTCAATGAAGTCTGCTCTTGAGTAAGTTTGTATAAGATTGAAGCTTGGAGCTGAATTATGCTAGCTGGTGTTATTGGGTGGTTGGGGCTCTTTTTTGTATAAAGATACTCACAGAAAAGAATTGTAATGGTCTGCCACCATAGGCTAATCCTAGACTGAATATTCTAGCTGTCAAGTCCTACTTCCAAGGAGTCCTATCTTCATCCCAGCTCTAGAAACGTTAAAACAGTAAGGAGCTTTGACTATACTTCCTAATGCCCAGAGGACACAGGACGTAAGAAAGCTTTGTGAAATTCTAGCTTCACAATAAACCTTCTTTAAACCTTCTATTTATATTTTACTTGCTTCAAGAGAGTATTGAGTTTCAGAGTAGAAGAGATTCTAAGAGTGACTTTGATGATTATAGGAAGAAAAGAAATACTGACATGAGACTTCACCTATTTATGGGGATTTGAGAGCAGTAAAAGCTGACCCCTCGATGGAGAGGGACAGCTATTTTGTCCAATTGTGAGAGGTGCTGCATCTCGGATGTCAGTCTCTGTAGCCAATCAGAATTTACTTTAAAGGCTGTTCCCACAATCTTAATGCCTTTACTGGAGGAAAAGTTCAACTCCGTTCAATGCTTAAAGGTGAGCTTACCTGATTTGCGCCAATCCAAATCAATATGTGAACCAAAAAACATCCAGCCTCCAAATTCAAACTTCTCTGCGTTTTGCAACGCCAGTGATGTGTACAAACATATGTATACTAAGATAAATTCACACATTAGTGAAAATAACACACACAAACATTTTTATATAAAAAATACATTGAAAAGATAAGCGGAAGTAAATTGCATCTTAAGACCATAGGTTAAAAAAACAGACAATTCCCCTAAGAGGAAATGATGCGTTATTTGGGGACTTGTTAGTTTAGAGATAAGGTGAGTAAGAGGGTGACATTACATGGGTTGGAGAAAGTGGATAGAGAAATATTTTTGCTCCCTCCTAACACCGGAACTTGTGGACATTGAAGCTGAATGTCAGAAGATTCAGCACTGATAAAACAAAAGGACATATTTATACATTGCATAGTCGAACTATGGAACTCACTCTGCGCAAGAAGCAGTGAGGACCACCAACTTGGATGCCTTTAGAAGAGGATTACCCCAGTTCATGGAGGACAAGGCTATGCATGGCTACTAGCCGCAAGGGCTGTGTTCTACCTCCACTGCCAGATGCAGTGTGCCTCTAAAGACTGGTGGCTGGGAATCGCAGGTGAGCGGAGTTCCATTGTGCCTCATGTCCTGCTTCCCACAGGCATCTGGTCTGCCCCCTGTGAGAACAGGATGCTGGACTGGGTGGGCCATTGGCCTGATTCAGCATGGTCTTGTGTTCATTAAATTAAGGGTAAATGCTTTGAAAATAATATAGATATTCTCAGTTTCCAGTATTGACCAATTGTCTCTGTTTCTAGCCATTCCCTCCATAGCTACAATCTAATAGAGAGTTAAGCATGCTTAAACCTATTGTAATCCATCATCTTAAGCAGGGCCTGGGTCTAGGAAGTGGCCCTAAGCCTCTACATTTAAGTAGTTGAACCTGCTTGTAAAGGTAAGGGGAGCCCTGACCATTAGGTCCAGTCGTGACCGACTCTGGGGTTGCGGCGCTCATCTTGCTTTACAGACCGAGGGAGCCGGCGTACAGCTTCCGGGTCATGTGGCCAGCATGACTAAGCCGCTTCTGGCGAACCAGAGCAGCACACGGAAACACCGTTTACCTTCCCGCTGGAGCTGTACCTATTTATCTACTTGCACTTTGACGTGCTTTCGAACTGCTAGGTTGGCAGGAGCAGGGATCGAGCAATGGGAGCTCACTCTGTCGCGGGGATTCGAACCACCGACCTTCTGATCGGCAAGTCCTAGGCTCTGTGGTTTAACCCACAGCGCCACCCACATCCCCGAACCTGCTTGTACCTGCCTATTAAAAAGTGGATTATGTCATCCCTCGAGACACGGAGACGTGCTTACCTGATACTGTGAGAAAGCATAGGAATATGTTGACTCTGGGTTTTAGGTATGCACCATTTTCAAAAGCAGGCCCTGATCTGAAAGTAAATGCACATACAAATATGTTATAGAAGTAGTAAGGTGGTTCCATAAAACAGGAAACCTGATGCATGTTGAGCAGGGATTGAGCAAACATAGGCTTGTGTATGTCTGCAATACCAGCCATGTAAATTTGAATTTAAGAAGACAGAACGTGCTATTCTAAAGCAGGGATAGGAAACCTGTGGTTGGACTAGAACGCCTATCATCCCTGACCATTAGCCATATTTGCTTGGGTTGATGGGAGTTGGAGTCCAACATCATCTGGAGGGTCAAAGGTTCCCTGCTCCTGGGCAGGAAATATCTCCCCAATGCAAATATAATTGTACCATTTGCAGGCCACATAACATCTCTTTTCTATTATACAGCTAATAAAAGCAATTCCGTAGCACTATTTGCTTGTCGCTTCTGTGCATTCGTACACCCATTCTATCCCTGCTGGAGGTCTGGTACCGCCTGAAACAACAATGGCTTCTGACGTGGCCAGCTGTCCACAATCTTTCCCCAAGCCTTGCTTCCTACCTGTACACACTTAGTCACATCAGAATGGGGAGAGGGAAGCAAGCCCATTCCCTTTTGTTTTAACAACTGCTCCAAAATTAAAGGGGCAGCTTGGTATGTTTACTATGCGACTTACTAAGTACAGCATGTAATACTTAAAGAGAAAAGGACAGGAGTGCTAAGCAGGACCAGATGCATCAGATTTAATAAGCCTGTTAAGTAGATTCCATGGAAATCTATCCACTGTCAACAGCTGAGAAAAAATTGAATTCATGTCATATTACGGAGCTGTCAAAAACGTTAAGTGATTTTTCCTAACCTGAAACAGAAATGAAGTGTTGTGAATGATTGGCCCCTCAAACAATATGGCTACTGGCCACATTTTCTACAATGAATGACATGAATGTCGTCAGTTATGAACATCTGCTGACAGCGTGGGCTTCATCAGCCAGGCAAGCAACTGGCAATACTCAGAGTGCCGAGAACAAATGGTAAGACTAGAAGCACTTTCTAAAAGTGAAATGTAGTGAAAGTGAAACACAAAGGCGGATTTAGGGCAGTACGATGAGTTCTGAACTGGGTGTTGAGCCTAGCGGGTGCTGCAGGATATCAAAAATATGACATAGTGAATTGATCAGGATGGAAGGCAAGACGTGGGAGGGTGCCGAGTTTTGGCCTTGCACAGGGTGCCTTTGAAATTTGAAAGACTAAAGTCTGCCCCTGTGAAACACAGGTGTTACATGTACTTGTGGTTAGGCTTTCTATGATGGCCAAATTAGAAGAGATGATGGAGATTTGCAAGTGGGTCTCCATTCTCCCTAAACGTATTTCCCTCCCCCCAAAAAAGCACCTTCAGATGGAGGAGGAGGGAATTGAGACTGGCAGCCTGGTGCCCAGGAAGGAGGAGAGGGGAGTTTGCCGATGCAAATGTCATCTAAGCAACTGTCTGCCCCACAAAGGGAAATATACAGGCGCTTGTGTTTTCCCTAATCTGACAACAGAAGTCGGTGTATAATAAAAAAATTCCTCCATGCTAGCAGTGGGCAACACATCACCTATTTATCTGCATGGAAAGGCAGATCATCAGATAAATAGTGACCCTGGAGGGAAGGTGGTGGGTGTGATACTGAAAAGGAATGGGTGTGTTGATTACAGTTTGTGGTTTGGAATGAGGTCATTCTAGGAAAAGTAATACTACTGCATACAAATCCACACCCCAAAGATGCCTTTTGTTAATAATAAAATAGTATACTACATTATTCCTAGTTCTCCATCCGAACGTTTCATAATGAAGTGGTATTTCTGGGCAGAAAGCAACATAATGGCTTCTTCCTCTGGCTTCTACTTTATTACTGCTTTGGACCCTAATAGGCAGGTTGCCCTTGCAAAGCAAAGAAGCTGCAAGTGAAACACAAGAGGAACATGCCATCAAGTCACTTGCACAGATGGGATACCTGTCGCTGGAGCAGCAGCCACCTAGAGCAGACAACAAAGTCCACAGTGAAGTTGCCTAGCTCAGAATATTTGTTTGTTTATGGCCTGCAGGGAACAATCCTTTAAAGATGCTGATAGAGTCATACCTTGGATCTTGAACGCATTGGCTCCTGAACAAATCGGCTCCTGAACGATCGAAACCTGGAAGTGAGTGCTCCGGTTTTCAAACGTTCTTTTGGAAGCTGAACATCCAACGGGGCTTCCACAGCTTCCAATTGGCTGAAGGAGCTTCCTGCAGCCAATCAGAAGCTGTGCTTTGGTTTCCGAACGTTTTTGAAGTCAAACGGACTTCCGGAACGGATTCCATTCGACTTCCAAGGTACGACTGTATTACATGCCCCAGAGATGTGTAGATGTTTCTATCCTTAGTTCAGATCTTGGACCAGCCACTCTCATCCTGACCTACCTTGCAGGATTGTTTTGTGGATCAAAGCTGGAGGGGTATATATCTTATATGCTACCCTGAGTTCTTAGAGGAAGGGTGGGATAAGAATGAAATGAGGGAATAAACTCTACGAGCCAGGAGAGAACTCTGGGACATCCCCCCGCAAAGTTGATAAATAAAAAACAAGTTCTTGAATCAAGAGGAGATTTCACCCATCACAGAGTGAGGAAGCCAGTGCTGAGACCTGCAGCTTACACTACACTCCTTCAACCAGCCTGCTGACCTTAGGAGACTGCTATCCCTTAAGGTTAGCAAGATTCAACTATCACTGCAATCAGCTCTTGTACGTGGAATGGGGAGTGGGGAGATGCAAGACGGTCCTTTGACTCAGGTGGCCAATAGTATTGGGCTGCCCTGCAGCTGACCACCATTTGATTCAGTGGCTGTGGGGCAATAAGGGAAAGATATCTCAAATATGACACAGAATTGTTCTAACTGCTTTGAACCAGACCTTTCTGGTAGAAGGTATGCCAGGATTACAGAATGAGGTTTGCCTGAGCAAGGACAGCATCTACGAAAAGGACACTCCCTGATTGTGTGTGGTGCCTGGGGTGGGTGGAACAAGTTTTTCTTCTTGTCCATGTTGCAATATGGGAGGAGAGAGCACAAATGACAAGGCGGTAGGGACGGAAGTTCCATAGGTCAAAAGAACATTGGAGAGGCAAGGCTGCTTTTCTTTCTTCCCTACCAGGTAAGCTTGCTTTCCTTTACCTGCTTTCCTTTTCTCCCATTAAGAAAATTTAACTTGATTCTCATTCTGTGCTTATAGAAGACACTATATTTTGCACGTGCATTTTGAAGGAGTCTATTGATTTTAGGCTGTTTGCATTACATATCACCTACTGAACTAGGGTTTGGGACATTTTTGCCTTGCGGTATAGGTTCTTCACCTTTTAGGGGGAGAAAGATGCTGTCTCAGTTGTGGATTAAGACTTCACCCAGAGACAAATCTACAGGAGAAGTAAAAGTTAGGGCTTGCCAGATTTGCATAGGAAAATAAGCATGTGCAGGATGGTGAAATTTGCATTGACTTTATGTGCCTGAGTTCCTCTGTAGTGGTTTTGCTGGTTTATTCAGCCTTAGCTGGGGAATCGGGAGGAACTAAACTTTTCCTCTTTTGCTACACAAAATTAGTCAATTTGCTTATCCAGTGCTGGCTAATCTGTCCGTGTATGTTACCGGTATATAGTGGTGGAGGTGGGTGAGGCCAAATAAGAACAGGCAAAACCAGATTCTTTTGTATGTGCTAGGATGATATATACTCTCTCAAGGCAAGTCTCCTAAAGACAATTTAAATCAGGGTATTTGGAGCAACCCCATGGCAGAAATATTTTGTCTCCCATGTAAAAATCCCCTTGCCTCCAATAACCTTTTCACAGTCTTTTTCTCCTACCCCTTCCAAATCCTTACCAGTCCCCTTGATATACTGGGAATGTGCATTGTGTGGCCTTAGGAAACAGGTTTAAATACTAATACATCTACATTTCCTCCTGGCCAGAGCTGCATCACGACTGAAGAATGTCTTCCATTTTAAAAGGTGGGTCACTTTTGCTTTGTATCTATACTGAGAATACTTCTGTTAACAAAGAAGTAGTTACCGTACATGAAGCTGGGTGAGGCAGTTGCCTCAGGCGGCATCTCTCAGGCAGCATTACCCTATTCCGTTGCGCAGCTTTGTCGTTGGTCTTCCCAGCCTCTAGGGGCAGAGAGGGACTGGTGGCAAAGCTCTGTGGAATGCCTCCCCTCCTACTGAGTCAGCGAGAAGGGTTCCACCACATGGTAGTGTGGTAGGGCTTTGCACTGGCTTCTCCTGAAAGGATATGCAAAACCCCTTGGCCAGTGGGAGGGAGGGGATCTGGAATGGATTTCCCCCACCACCTAGCAGGGGAGACTCCTTATGAAGCTTGTTCCCACATCGTGTGGGCAGCAGCAGGGCATTTCACCTCAAGCGTTGGAACCCCTTGGGCCTCCCTGAGAAGTTAACATAATAAAAACTCTCTCAAATCACCAGCACCTGTTTCCACTTGTGCAGCATTCTGCAAGCCCAATTGCTATGTTCTACATCAACTGTCAGAGTCTCTGAATACCTGCTGCTGTGAACCACAAGTGGGAAGTGCTTTCAAACTTCCCATGGGCAACTGATTGGCCACTGTGATGAGTCACTGCACTGGATAGGCCTTTAGCCTGATCCAGCAGGGCTTCCTTATGTTCTTAGGGACAATATTTGGCATTCTGAAATACACCTGATCCCTGCATCTCAATAGAGCAGAAAGTGTCATGAACAGCAGTTACGATACTGAAGCCCTCAAATACTCAGTGCCATATCTGAGTTGCCCCTGTAGTTTCTAATCTTCGGAGATGAGTGTGTAATGCCATTCATAAACTAAAACAGGCTATTTTCTTGCAAGACTAATATGCCCAGCTGGTCTGCCCTCTTGGCTTCCTGAAGGCTCAAGGCTGACTTTCCTTTTTCCATATTCCTTCTCACTTTTGTTCCGAGGCCATCAGAGATAGCCATCTACTTGATTATAGATCCTATGTGAAAAATCCAGACAGTAGAATTAGTCTTTTGTACAGCTAATTTCTTGCTTTTTTTCCTACTGGTACACTATCAAGGGTTAGCCAATATGATGCCCACCAGACACTGTGAACTCCAGTTCCCATCAGCACCATTCAGAATGGCCCATGGCCGGTGGTGATGGAAGGTGTAGTTCAGAACATCTGGAGGACACCTTAACTACCCACTGAAGCAAGTATGGAAACTAGTTGCTCTCCAGATATTGTTGGACTACAGCTCCCATCATCTCCCATACCGGCTGAAGGATCCAATAGCATCTGGTGAGCTATAGGTTCCCCATCTTTGCAAAAAAGCATGGATGACCAAGTTGTGGCATACACAACAGTGGTTTGTGGCATTCCTAGACTGAAGGCTGAAGGGCCTTTGGTAAAGTGCCTATAGCAGAGAAGCAGACCTGCAAAGCCTTGGCATGTGGCACACTTGGCAAAAGCAAGGATGGCTACCACTGAAAGTGTTTGGAAGTTTTCTTGGCTGGGGAATGCAGATGAAGGTGATGGATCTTTGACTTCACTTTGTAAACGTCACAGCATCTCTGCTTCCTGTTTCTCTGTTTTCTTTCATCTCATAACCATTAGTGTTTGGGAGAGACGAGAAGGAAAAGGAAAAAGAAAAGGAAAAAAGCCACAAAGAGGGTGAGAAGAAAGATAAGAAAAAGAAAAAGGAGAAAAGGGTAAGAAAAATGATGCTGAATTAGAGGTGGCTTTTCTTACAGTTGGGAGGCATGTCTCCACCCAATGCACATTTACTTGCTTGGTTCCCTTCAAGTGAAGTCCCTCAAGTGAAGCTGTCACCTGCTCATGAGTTGTCACCTGCGAATGTCTCAAATGCACACATCTCAGCTTAACTCTGAAGTCTGATGTAAGGTGGTTTATTCAAACTACAAAATAGATACAGACTGTGGTGATTGTCAGGGTGCACATGGCTTCAAACATCAGTGGTGAGAGAGCACTGGAGTCTGAGTAAATGGTTATGCATACACACCTTCAGTCTCTTTTATTTGGTGAGACAGATGATTCCTCAGTACAATGTCCTGAAAGCCTTTGAGTGGTTTTCAAGTAAGTTTTACTTAGAGTAGACAGTGGCGGAGTTTCATGCTCCAGCACTGGGGGGGGGGGGGAGAGCAGGTGTGGGTGTGGCTGGCGTTCATCCCGGGGGTGTGGCGCACATTCTGGGGGCGTGGCCTGCTGCCTGCGGGGGTGTGGTGCCCAGCATGGGCAGGGGGGTAGCTGCGATGGCACCCCACCAGGATTGTGCTGCCGGGGACGGTGCGTTCCCCCTGCCCCCAGCTTCCTCCGCCAGTGAGAGTAGACCCATTGAAAGTAATGGACCTTAGTCATGTTCATTAATTTCAGTGTATCTAGTGTGAATAAAATTTAGTTTACTAGTACTCTTTAAAACCATTCCAAATGCCCCACAGAATGATGGTCATTGGCTAGCTTTGTATATCCTGATGCATGAATTTGCAAAAATCAATACAGTAAACACAATCCAATTTTATGAAGCAGCATGGAAATCTTTAATAGCTCATTCACTGTCTGTGCCATATGAAATCATCACATCGGAGCTACTGCAAGCTCGTTTCTTCTGCTCAGATGGCAGAACTATTTATCACTCTGAGGCAGCAGCTGCTCCTGTAAAGCTGCGTTGATCCAATTAATTACATGATGTTGCAGTTTGTGAGAATTTGTCCTACAATGGGACTTCAAATTATAGGTGATGTCAGTGGCCGCAAAGGACTGACCACATTCTACCAACATCCTCCACGAGGAATACATTTACGCAGATCAGGAAATTCATTTATTTGTGCAACACTTCAAAAATATATATACAGTAGTTGCTTCACTTTTCTATTCTCTGTGCCAATGTGAGTCTAGGTGGCAAGAAGAAAGATATAGGAATGTGAAGGGTAGTGAAAGTTTGGAATAAAGGCCTATGACTGGAGGCTATGAAAGAAGGCTTAAAACTCAGAATCTTTTACAGACACTGGCTTAGATTGTGCATCTTGGTAAACCACTGTTGAGAAGAATTGTTTATCTAACTGTGAGGCTCCCACACAGTGGGTCTGCAAGACATGACATGCCACAATCACTATTTGGCTATGATTCATCACTTGTTTTCTTAAGACCTTTGAAAGCAATGCAGTTCAGCTGACTGTTTCCTCCCTGCTCTGTATGTGAGTCAACCTGGGCCCAGCTTGGATAACTAAAGGAAAAATTTTAATGGGGGAAAATGCCTACAGAACTCAGCATTTAATAGGGATATAGAAAGACGCTGTTGCGAAACGTAGGGAAAAAACAGCTGGATGGGTGTGTAGCATCTTTCAAAGGGCACATGATGAGTGAGCTTTTAAACTAGAATGAGAGTGCAGTGATTTTTTTTATCCTTTGGAATCCACTTTCATGTTCCCACATCACAGCATAGAAGTCCATGACTGGCACAAAGTGCATCGACATGCATTGAAGTCAAGATGCTAATTCGGCCCCAGGTGCCTTCTTTCAGTTACCTTCTCATCCTGCAAGACGCAGTAGGCTTTGTTCATTTATGTAAGCTTTGGCAAATGTCAAGGATTCAAAATCTCAAAAGATTCCCACCCATTTATCGGCCACATTTTTTAAAAAAACATTCCACAAATTTCCCATGTGTCTTGTGATGGTAGGGATAGATGGATCTGTCAATTTAGGTTCTCTGGTTTCTCTTTCCCCCCATTCTGACTGCATCCACCCAGTCCTGTATAGCTTTCAGCATAGGCTGACAATGCATCTCCTTACCCTGACAGCCAAGGAATGTTGTTTTTATGACCTGCCTGAAAAGTATGGCTGTTTGGGGTTGGTGGTTTTTAAATGGTTGCTTTTGTTTAAATTTATGTTGTTGTTGTGTCCTTATAGGGAAGGGTGGGTAAGAAATTGAAGAAACAAATATACTGACTAGCAGCAGCTCCCCATGAGTCTTTCCCAGGCCTTTCTAGAGATACCAGGATTGAATCTGATACCTTCTATATACAAAGCTGTTTTTGCCATAAGCAAGGGGTATGGTTGTGGCTCAGAGGCAGAGCAGACACTTTGTATGCCAAAGGCTGCAGATCACATCCCTGGCATGTCCAGGGTAGGGCTGGGAGAGACCCCTGTCTCAAACTCCGAAGAGCTGCTGTAAGTCAGGCTAGATGATGCAAGCCAGGTGGAACAATGGTATGTTCCTGTGACTGCCAAGTTCTGTGTTCTGTACCACCACTGGTCTAATCGCTTGGTTTTTGCTCCCTAGCATGATGGGAAAGATGATGACAGCAGCAGCAGCTCAGACAGCGATTCTGAAAAGGTAATGAGATGCTTGGTAGACTGAATGGGAAGGGGTTCAGCTGAGGCTGAGGCTGATTATTATTTGGTCCCATATTTTAGCGGACAACACTTTCCCCTCCACCTTTTATCCAAGTTAAAGAAAGAGCCACTTTCTAGATGTTTGCCTTTCAGTAGATCTGCTGGAAAGCTAATTGGCAGCCCTGCCTGTATTCACTGCCAATGTACTAGCAGCAGACACAGTCTAGTCCTTCACAGAGGTCGTAAACCTTTGTCTGGGCTGTACCACTTCAGACTTCAGTTGGGGACTTTCATGTTGCAAGGCACTCCGTGGTATCAACAACCATCCATCTCCTTGACGTGCCAGTTTATGCTGTGGGGGTTTCATTGTACAGGGGTACCTTGGTTTACGAACTTAATCCATTCCTGAAGTCCATTCTTAAACAAAACCTGTTCTTTAAACCAAGGCGTGCTTTCCCTAATAAGGCCTCCCACTGCCGGTGCCCTTCCACTGTCCGGCTTCCGTTCGCAAACCGAAACACTACTTCCAGTTTTGTGGAATAGTTCGTAAACAGTGCTGTTTGTAAACCGAGGTACCACTGTATGGAGAATCACACAATCACATAACACCCCCATCCACACCCAATGGCAGTCTGAAGTGGTACAAACCAAATGAAGGTTTTAGTACCCCTGTGAGAAGTATTGGCATATTTATATCCCATCTTAAGATTGGATGATCGTTAAGGCGGCTTACAGTAGACTGCAATAATGTATGGACATTTACAAGCCTGAAACCCACACCACACTTTTAAGTCCTGTTGCCAATGGATGGTCAGTCAGCAGATGATTCCTTTGAAGTCCCAGTGCAACTGGCGGCTGAAGCTGAATGTGTTTTTTCTAGCAGGGAAGGGGGGGTAAGCAGTTTCCTATAATTGCTCCTTCTTTGGCTGGTGGATGGGCCAGACTGCCCTCCTTCTTGCTATCATCACCCTGTATTTGCATGCTCTGGGCAGATACAGTGAGAAACTGTGTGGTCTCAGGTGCAAAAGCACTTGTGTCTCTGAAGAAAAGAGAAGCAATGGCAGTGAGGATGAAAACTTTCCCTGATAAAAGATATCCCTGCTTGAACTGACAGAAGCCGCTGCTTTTTGGAATGTGGTTACCATAATGAAAGGCGAAAGAGGGTTGAGGGATTGTGAAATGTTCCTCAGCTCCAAATTACATTCTCTCTTCTTGTATGCCGCAGGCTCGCAGTGGTGACAAGAAGAAAAAGAAGGAAAAGGATTAAATTTGGGGCAGCCAACAACTAGCAGAGGACATGAGCCGAGTTGCCTAAGAATGTCTTCAGGGCATTTGGAAAGGAAGACGTGTCTGGGTTCAATGCATGTAAAACGAAGTGTATTTGTTTTGTTTTCCATTAAAACTTAATACTCTGTTTAATGCTCCCTTCATAAGCAATCTGCTTCTAGCCTTAGTGAAAGGTGATAATAACTAAATACCATTGTGGTAGGATTCACATTGTGGAATACCCTGTTGCAGGAAGGATGGCGTAATCAGCTCTATAAAAGTGAGGTAGCAGTGCCACCAGCTGGTGCTACAAAACTGCTGCATCTATACTCTAAATCTTATCTAACGGATGCTTCGTCAAGCCTTTTTCAGCATGACTCCACAGTGCCCAACAGAAAACAAAAATGCATTAAGCATGCATGCTAGGCTTCTGGCACTGGTTAGGTAATTATGGAACGTGGTCCAATCGTGTAATGGGACTTTCCCACCTCCCCCCAGCGTCTCCCACCCCACAGTCCCTAAACTTGCTCTGGAAGGTTGGGGGCAACCCCAGAACAGAAGACAAGAGAGGACGCAGATTTTGCATATGCTAACGGTTATCTGCACATGTAGAAACAGTTACTGGATCCCAGGCAAGTCAGGATTCCTGACCCCGCACCCGGCACATGAAGGAAATATAATGTGCATTCTCATAAGGTCTCGTCTCATGCTCATCAAACATTTAGCCAAACACGTTTGAACATTCCTGCTAAGTTTGTTCTTAACTAATGACTACTATGGGTATGTACTTTTTTAAAAATAAAAAAATTGCTTCACAAAGTGGGGAGGGGAGGATACTGGAAGAGACCTGTGCAGGAGCTGCAAATTAGAAGCTACCACCTTTAATCCTAAATGTCGAACAAGTGCTCAGATGAAGTTGTTTGATCCCTAACAAAGCAGAGAAGATGTTAAGGGTCTCAGAGCTCATCAAAAAGTAATGTGGGAGCGAGAGGGGAAATAACATAGGAGATATCTGAAATCATAGAACTGTAGAGTTGGAAAGGGAGCCCAAAAGTAATCTAGTCCAACCCCCTGCAATGCAGGAATATCAACCAGATCATGCACGACAGGTGGCCATCCAACCTCTGCTAAAAAACCTTCCAGGAAGGAGAGTCCACTATCTTCTAAGGGAGACTGTTCTATTGTCAAAGAGGTCTTACTGTTAAAAAGTTATTCCTGATGTTTAGTTGGAAGCTCTTGCAACTTGAATCCATTTTACATAAATGAAGCATGTCTATAAAGTAGAAGAGGGGAATGTGTTTTGTTATGGGTTTCTCTGATTCCACATGTGGAGACTCATAGACTTGGATCACCTAAGTTCCAGTTGCTACTGAGCTCTGAACTTGCTTTGTGGCAAGTCACACTGGTCTCAGGCAGTCATTTCCCTATGATTCTAATGTTGCAGAGGATAAGTTTGGTTATAGGTTTTCTTTTTTCTTTATATTTGTATTCTTATCTTGAAACCCAATTAGAAAAAATGTTTTTGTTTTTTTAAGTCATGTGGATCGACAGTAGAAAGGCAATTTGGAGAGAAGCTCTTTGTGCTTTTAGGCATAGATTCATTTATCATATTTATATCCTGCCTTTCCCCCCCTGCTATGGGATTGGAATGAGCTAGATGACCTTCAAGTCCCTTGCAGCTTAATGGCTCTAAGGCTCTGGGGTCCGGACAGGAGAACTATTCAAGTCAGGGGTAGCCAATGATATTGGATTCTCATCAGCCCCAGCCAGCAAGGTCATGGATCATGGGAGTTTGGAGTCCAGCAACCTCAGGTGGTCATCATACTGGCTAACCCCCGAGAACCAGTGTGGTGTAGTGGTTAAGAGCGGTAGTCTCGTAATCTGGGGAACTGGGTTTGATTCCCCGCTCCTCCACATGCAGCTGCTGGGTGACCTTGGGCCAGTCACACTTCTTTGAAGTCTCTCAGCCCCACTCACCTCACAGAGTGTTTGTTGTGGGGGAGGAAGGGAAAGGAGAATGTTAACCGCTTTGAGACTCCTGAAGGGGAGTGAAAGGCGGGATATCAAATCCAAACTCTTCTTCTTCTTAACCTACCAAAGGAGCCTGTTTTTTTGTTATTTAAATTGGCCAAGTATAGGTGATTGGTTGCTGTATAACCTGGCTGTATAACGTAACACCCTTTCCAGGGTTCTAGCCAACCAGCCAATCCCTTTACTAGGATTGAAAAACACCCACATGTATTTCATTACCCCCTTTGACACACAACCTTGCATAAAATAATCAGTATATAAACCAAATGCCTGTTATATAAGGCATTGAAGGGTGGAGCAGAGAAAGCAAGAGAGCCAGTAATGATTACTTAAGAGATATCTTGTTTACATGCATCCACTCATATTTATATAACCATGTCATCACACACAGGTTTTCTTTAGGAGTCCCTGAACAGAACATCTGAACAACAACCATAGCAGCATCGTACTTAATTATAAGAAATACTCAGGCGAGCTCACGCATAGAGGAATAATTACAGGATCTCTGTGCGTCAGGCACTGTCTGAAAAACAAAGTCTGTATTGTTGGTCTGCATCTATGTGTGCATGTCATGAAGACCTAAAACTCTAAAAACCATGTCAAATAACATCTGGGTAGCAATGTTGTGATTGTATTCTAATGGATTTCTGTTCTGAGCACTCGGAGGAATGTTATGGTAGGGCACCCTTATGGAAAGGAAGGTATCTGTGGTTTTGGCATTTGGATAGCTGTCATGTGAATGACTACCAGTAGATGCAGCTTGTTGTGAAATGGGTTTAATAGTAGCAGCAACAGAAGCACATGAGCCTATTTAGTTTGTAGCGGTCATAATCAGTGTCTATAAAATTTGTGAGCTGGCCAGAAAGCAAAGTTCTTATGAGGAAGAAGAACCAGGGAGATTCTAGTGGCTGGCATCCTTGGGAATCCTTAAACCCATGGCCCTAGCAAGAGGGTCCAGCACTGATCCCCAGAAACCCCTTTTCCTGTAACTGGGACATCACCTTGCCAGCTTTCCTCCAGTCCTCAAAGTAATTTTCTGTATGTCGTGGAGAGAACCAGACAGATGATATATATATATATTTCAAAATTAAATGTAACTATGCTTTGCTATTTCAAGGGATTGAAAAGGCACATGGTCAGAGGCAAGGGTTTGAACCAAAGGACAGAGAGAGGGAAAAAGAGGTCTTCAAAGAAAGTGTGTGGCTTCCTTCAAAGTACCTTGGGGAGTACAGTTTGTTATGAGTGCTGAGAATCGCAATCTCTGTGAGGGGTGAACTACAATTCCCAGGATTCTTTGGGAGAAGTCATGTGCTTCAAATGGATGGTATGTGAATGTGACCAAAGCCACTTGGGAAAGGAGGATGAGCCATAAAGAGCTGAACTGCAAGCCAGGTCAACCTGACCGGACTGTCATATCTTTGCTGAATCAGTCGTTGCCTGCACTTGCGCGATGCACATAATGATTAGAAACTATGTTGATGGTTTTCATGCCAGAAGCGACTTCTCACAGCTCTAATGCTAAAAGTACAAAACAATCAAAATCCAGTTCTGCTTCCCCCACCTTTTAAAGGGCAACATTACCTGCAAGAGTTCCTTTCCCAAAATTTATCAGATCTGTAGAAACATTTCTGTTTTTGTGAAAAGGCTGCATGGTTTTCCGCATGTTGGTGCATCAATTGCATTCTTTCCCAGAAAAGTTTCATTTTTCTACAATTGGAACCTGCTTTTTAAATGCACTTGAAGGTACACCTTGGGAAAAGCCCACAGGGTGGGTTGTAGGTCTCTAGGCTTGACCAAAGTGCTTTGGAAGGACGTAGAACTCCATAAATGTTTTGTTCTTCCCTTGCTGAGATGGTAGGCTTTGCTGTGACATAACTTGAAAGTTCCTGTTATGTAGCAACCTCCCGATGTGTGCAAAAGCTGGTGTTCAGACTCCCTGTGATTGCTGAATCATTAAAACAAGTATGATTCACTCAGTGCCTTAAGTACATGACGGTGATGGTGGTGAGGAGAACCCCACAGATTACATATTTGTCCCAATTTAAGAGCTGGTTAGCATTTCTGTCTACAGTGAGTTCTTCTAAATAGCAGTCCACCCACCTGCAGGCTTTGGAAAGATGAGAATTTTGCACAGATGATGGAGTCTCATCAACAATTCCCCACAATTCCCTCATGTTTTGGCTTGATGGAAGCCTGCTTCCACTCCCACAAGTGGCGAAACATCCAGGGCAAGGCTGTATGTGTCACGCAACCCTAAGTATTTTATTCTAAGCCAGGACTGCACATGCTTATTTAGAAGTACATTCTACTGAATTCAATGGGACTTCCTTCCAGGCAGAGTGGATAAAAATCAATGATTTTAAAAAAATCAAAAATCAGATTTTAAAAAATTGTAATCGGATTTTTTAAAATTTAAATTGGATTTTTAAAATAAAATACTTTTGGAGGAAAAATCTTCCTAAAGATAGTTTTCTATTTAAGTTACATTATAGTCCAAAGGCTATTCATCAATAAACAAGGATTTGTTTCAAGTTTTTCATGTGTGCTAAAACTCAATCTAAGTTTTCTTTAAAAAAAAATTGTTTAACCACATCAGCTAACAAACATGGATACAGATGCTATAATGTTATTCTTTTAGTTAAATAAATTGTTTAATTGTTATTAAGCAAATAAAGTACAGCAGAAAAACTGTCCAAATATAAACAGTTAACTTATTAAACCTCACAATAATTTCATAATTGTATATGTATTTCTAATAGTATAACCAAATCAGTAATTTTTGATATAAACTGTAAATACTACTTATTATTCCAAAAAATGAAACCTTCATCTGGTTGTAAATATTAAGATTATACCAGCAAGAATGAGTCTTTCTTTTTTAAAAAAAGATTTAAATCAAGTCTCACTGAATAGTGATTTAAATTGTGATTTAAATCAATTTGATTTACCGCATTTTTTGCTCTATAAGACTCACTTTTCCCCTCCTAAAAAGTAAGGGGAAATGTGTGTGCGTCTTATGGAGCGAATGCAGGCTGCGCAGCTATCCCAGAAGCCAGAACAGCAAGAGGGATAGCTGCTTTCACTGCGCAGCGATCCCTCTTGCTGTTCTGGCTTCTGAGATTCAGAATATTTTTCTTCTTGTTTTCCTCCTCCAAAAACTAGGTGCGTCTTGTGGTCTGGTGCGTCTTATAGAGTGAAAAGTACGGTAAATCAAATCCACCCTGCTTCCAGGTATGTGTGCCGCTGAGAACTGCAGCTTTAGTTTCATCTTGTTGCAAGAACTCTGAGACTTAAGATGTGATTGCAACAAGCAGACCAGAAGCATACAGACTCCTGTAAAGAGACATCAAAGCCGTTGATTTGTTATCAGATTCCAAGCGAGAGCCCTAAGGTGCTTTACTTTCAACCAGACTTGTTCTCTCTCAATCTTTCTCCCTCTTTGCACTGGGCCTGGGGGTAACCCGTGAAACATGGTCCAGGACCAGTCTAGAACCCGAAGGTTCCGCTGGGAGTTAGTCTGACAGGGTCAAGGCAGGACACAAAGCAAGGACAGGTGCAGGATCTAGCCTACAGCAATGTTGCTCCTGCAACCTGGGGCGGGGTCCGACAGCCTTTTATCTTTGTCGGGGTAGATGCCGGTACTGATCTCCTGGCGACTCACCTCCCTGTCTCGCCCAAAGGTGAGCACTCCTCCTGCGAGTACTCAGGTCTCTCCTTCTCTCAGACCTTAGTCTCTGCAGCACGGGAGAAGTCAGTGGGTTACTAGACTCAGGGGCCACCTCAGCCTCCCCTGACCAAACCGGTAATGGAGCAGCTGTAAGTGATGGCCCAGCTGAAGGCAACAAGGTAATTCTCGCATCTGGAGCCAGGGCAGGCTCAGGCCCCTGACTCCGCCCAGCTGGTGTTTGTTGCAGGGGAACCTGTGCAGACTGGGACTCTTCAGGATCAGGCCCCAGACTTGGCTCAGAAGATACCTGAGGCAAAGGATCCGGTGCACACTGAGTCTCCTCTGGTTCCAAGTCCGAGCCTGAGTCCCAGGCCATCACACTCTTGGAGGTCACCTACACATCACCCCCTCCCCCCCAAGGACAGAAGAGGATACAGACTTGCATAAAATCTGCACATTATAATTTATATAAGATGCCAGCTTTAGAAGTAATTATGATAATTTAGATGGGGTGAGGATCCTCTGGCCCATGGGACAAATGAAACCCACCTGGGATCCCAACTTGCCCCACAAAACCATTTCCACCAAAACATGCCCCCTACCCCTCACCTGACGTCATCAGGTATGGGGCAGTGAAGGATGTGGCCACAAACTTAACCATGAGTTTAAAGTGAGCTTGAAGAATCCGACTGCTCCTACTGCAGTAGCAATTAGAATGATGGAAGATGGTACCATTGAGAATGAATTATCTACGCGAAATTTTGCTCTGAGCAAACTTCTGTCAGTTGCACATTTTAAAAGAACCCCATAATAAATCCATTTGATTTCAGTCACACAATCAGGGTTGCGACTGTATCTGAACATGAAAGCTACCACAGGGATTGAGATGGTTGGGCAACAAATCCCCTTATTTATTTATTCATTCTTTAAAAACCCTCACCAACAGACGGCATCCGAATCAGGAAAGAAGTGGATGAAAAAAAATGGCCCAACATTAAAATTGGTGAGAAATACAAGTGATTTGAAATCTATTGGGGAGACGGGGCAACCACATTGACTCTTGGATGAATGCTCCCTTGCATACTGGTGCAAGGGAGACAAAACAGTAATAGATTTGTTTCTAATGGGCGTGCCTAATAAACTTGTTTAAAATTCCAATGTTGCATGAGGGAAGCATCTACAGTATAGAGATCCTTTTGCATTTCATTAAAAGGTATCATATTCTGTATTCTGTTGTTCAGTCAAGCACCAGTTATGGCCAAATCACACTTTGCAATACAGTGGTACCTCGGGTTACATATGCTTCAGGTTACAGACTCCGCTAACCCAGAAATAGTGCTTCAGGTTAAGAACTTTGCTTCAGGATGAGAACAGAAATCGTGCTCTGGCGACGCGGCAGCAGGAGGAGGCCCCATTAGCTAAAGTGGTGCTTCAGGTTAAGAACAGTTTCAGGTTAAGTACGGACCTCCGGAACAAATTAAGTACTTAACCCGAGGTACCACTGTACTAGAATATATTCCCCAATGAGCCCCAGTTCATATTGACTCATACTGTTGCAAGCTTTGGCAGAGTTGCTTGATTTCAAATAGGATTGCCAACTTTTGAATCAGCTGCTGCTGTCCCTTTATACCAGTGTTTTGATCTTACTCTCAAACCAGGGTTTAAACAAACCAGAGTTCCCAAAGTTCAAACATCATAACACCATGGCTTGTTTGAAACCAGTCAGTGAAGCTTATAATATCTATCTTGGGGTGTGAAACAGGAAATAGGGGGAGATGGAGCATGGTAGGCTCCCTCATGTAGTGGGAAACCATGCCTTCCAATCACAACTGAAAACAAACTTTGTGTGCGGCAGAAAAACAAAGCAATGGCAGTTTGAATTTGGACAATGACAGACTGAGAGCTGGAGCTGTCTGAAGGAGGGATGCAACTATTGCTAATGGGGAATCCAAAACAGGATTAGCATTTATTCTGTCTGATGTAAATCTCATTGGTCTCAATATGCTATGCTGGCATATTTGAAAATAACTAGAAATTACAAATACACCATAAATCTTCACCTTTTTTTTATTGCAAGGAAACAGAGCAATAAGTGGCAAACCTCTCAAATTTCTTACTAGCAAGGGAAGTGGGGCATGCCACTCCCTTAAAAAAATACTTTTTAAAAAAATATGTTGAGTATTGTTAAAACAATTAGACAAGTTAGGAATGCTTACGTATAATTTGTGGTTAATAACGTTGTTATTAATTAGTTATATAACACAACCATCAATATGCACGGCCCTCTACAGAACAAGCAAAATCAACCAACCAAAAAAAAAAGACAGGCTGTTAACCTCACAATATCAGGCATGGATGCAGAAACCTTTGGCTGGACTCCATATCCCATCAGCCCCAGTCAGCATGGCAAATGGAGAGGGTTGTTGGGAGCTGCAGTTCTGCAACATTCCGAGGGCACTAAGTTCCCCTCCCTGAGATATCTGCTTATTTTACTGCATAAGCACACCAGCCCCCTCGGTAGCATTTCACATCTTAAAATGCATTTATTCCACGATCTGCATGACGATGTAATGCGTAGAGAGTTTGTTTCCATGGCAATCAGCTATTCCAATTTTCTTCTTTGAAATTACCCCTGATAACTTCTTTGTGAGGGGGGTGGGAAGTCATGTGTAACTTTGAATGCTAAGGGGAAGGATACATAAGATGGTGTACGATTAGCAAACTTTGCATCAAAAGACATGGGTGAACTGTGGGAAATTCGTGTTATGCCCAAGAGAATGAAGACAGCTCTCGATTTCCTACATGTGAAGACCATTTTGAAAGCCTTGCTTTGGAATGGATTCCATGGTCTGAGAAAGCATTTCCTGTGATGGCTTCTGTGTGGCTGTGGTAACATGCAAACTGGCTCTAAGCTCAGCAATGAATGTGTGTGAACTGTTTTTCTGAGACTCCCCGGTATTGTGCCCATCCCAGTAGCCATCTGCCTCTGCCCTCTTTCGCCAGTGCTGACTACAATGGTGTTACGAAAGGTGGCCAAGCCCTGCCCATCACTCAGCTCATATGCTTTGGTGAGGCTCCAAAGAATGGTGAGGCTCCTTGAGAGCTTCCCATAATCATCTGTGAGATTCCCATAGGCTGAGAGAACAGGTTGCTGGGCTAGAGGGCCCTTTGACACTTCTTATATTCTTGTATAATGGCTGCTTGGTGATCCTTAATGAATGTCTGTGAGTGTTAAAAGATGGGTTCTTGGTACCTAAATCTTTGGATTATTCGGAGTATTTCCTGAGGCCCCTTGACTTAATTGAATGAAGGTGGGTGTGTCTGTGAAAAGGAACAAAAGAGAAATTGTGCCTTGAGACTCACGCCTGGAGTTGTAAGCACCTGGAGATCTGATGTGGGGGGAAATGCTGTTTTGGGCATGTTTAGTTTGTCTCCATCCATGTTCTACATGCATATTTGTAAAGAAACTCAAATATTCAAAAATATCATGTCTCTAGTGTTCTCTGCTCCAAAGGAAACCAAACCCAGGTAAGCAGTACCACCACTCTTGTTCACACAGATATCCCCTTTCCACCTCATCCATCCATTGCTTGTACTTACAAGTTCCCTGACACGAGTCAATTCTATCCACACATGGCATTCAGCAACCGCAGACCAACACAACTTGCACCCCAAATGGAAAGCAGGAAAGTGCATTATGTGCAGAGCAAATAATTCAATGAAGTTTGTGAAACCTGACATTATATCATCAAGTAATTAAGAAAGTAGAAGACTTTCCCAAAAAACATGTGCCCATTTTAGAGATTGAAACATAACATTTAAGCTTGATGTAAACAAAGATTCTTATTTAAAAAACAAACAAACTCTAAGACACTATTACAGTTTGCATTCTGAATTCAAGATGGTAGATTCTCCTCACCCTCTCAACTTTGGCAGGAGAGTGGGACCACCTACCTGCCAATCACCTTATGTTCTAATCACATTGGATGATTGAACTTTAACAGCTGACAAAGAAGGTCCCCGTAACTGCCCATCAGGCCTACAGCAACTTCCTCTTAATGCTCCTTTAGCTGGAGCGTTTTTTCTTTCTTTCCAAAGCAGAACTCTCTAGTGCCACTCATCTTCAAGCACTGACAATCAGCTGATCATTGGTGCTTGCAATTTGCACTTTAAAGTTCAATCTGCTGACTGTTTGGGGCTTCAAAGCATCTTCCAATTCTGACCTCCCTTTGGCCCAGCCCTGTGTGTCCCACACCTGATCTCAGGGTTGTGCCTTGGCCCAAATGGTCTGGTGGGCCAAATGGGGAAGCCTGGGGGACCTAAACAGGCCTATGGATTGGCCATTCCACTCCTGTGATGGGGGACAAACAGCAGGGGAACTGAATTATCCTGATGGCTCACAGGTTACCAGATACATGTTATTTAGTGCATTTTTAGTGCAAGGGGAAGGCTGTCCCATGGCCACCCAAGTAAGCCTGACAGCCACCCAGTAAATTATGCCACCGTTGTCCCCTACTGCTGCGTTGTCCACACCACACCCAAAAGGCCACTTCCACCAGGTTCTTCCATGGGTCCTGCTCCCTCTAAGTAAGGGAACAGCTCACCTACCAGCTACGCCTTTCCCTGGCACTTTGGTTCTTCCGAGCAAACTTGCCTGGGATTGCTCGCGCTGCTCATTTCATGAGCAATCATTTCAGATCCGGAACATTTTGTACTCTGCATGCAAATACTTCCCGGGAGCGTCATTTCACCGGGGGAAGCATAACGACGAAGTAGCAACGCCGAGCTGAAGGGCTATAGGTTGACTAAGGGCTGCCTGCGAGAACATGCAGAGCTGACCCAAGGAGACTTGGCCTCTTGCAATGCATCAACTGCGCTTCGCAAGCAATCGCCACTCCCTCCTCCTGGTTGGGGACTTCAAAACAGATCGCAGCCCCCAGAAAAAAGTAGGGTCTTCTCTCTCTCTCTCTTCCGTCTTCCCTTCCCGCCCCCACCTCCAAACTCCGAACTGCCCATTTCAGAGGTTATGAAACGCGCTCCGCAATGGCTGTTTCACAACAGGGGCGGGCCGAAGCCGGCAGCCAATGGAGCAGCTCTCCGGCTCCATCACATGGGGCTACTCCACATTTTATGTAATATTCCGGCCTTTTTTTGTTGTTGTTTCATGTTTGTGCGCGCGCCTGTGTTCAGAAGGTAACCAAAGGGGTCGGGGTGGGGTGGGGGAAGCAATCTGGCGAGTGAGCAAGAAAAGAAAAGTGACCGATTGTGCTTATTCTGTTTGCAAATCCTGCCGCCACGCTTCTCCCCTCCTGCTAACTCGCCCCAAGTTGACGCACGCGGAGAGGCGGCCGGTGCATGAATCCAGAGGCGAAGGAGGAAATCGGACGTTCTTCGCTTCTCTCCCAGCCTCTTGGAAAGGGGAGCGGATGGGCAGCGCGTCGGCGAAGTGGCACGATCGCAGCAGGACCCGTCAGAAGAGTTTGAGGAGAAGGGGGCGGGTGGAGCTCGCACTTACACAAGCAACCTCCACTCCGCCCCGGCCGGCACCTCTCCAAAAAGTAACCTGCTCGCTTAGTTTCCGCGCAGACGCGGCAGAGGAGCGGCGGGTGGCGCGCTGCGAGCGAGCTTGACTTTTCCCCGGTCGTGGTGGGGACAAAGGGTCATCCTCCCCTGCGCCGCCGCCGCCTCCCTCTGTTGTTTTTGTTTTGGTGTCTGTCTGGATGCATTTGAAAGCTTCTATGTCTCGGGCGACGAGGCTGAGCAGGCACCTCTTGGGTGAAAAGGGATGAAAGAGGGGCAATAAAAAAGGGTGGGACGACGACCCGCAATAAACAAAGGAAAGTGAAAGCGGAAAGCTGCTCGCATTGCACCAGCTGCTGCTTCTCGATCCGTTGCAAAGTTCTCCGGAGCGCGCTCTGCGTGGGGAACCTCCGGGGAAGAGCGCTGCGCCTTTAAGAGCCAGCGAGCCACTCGGCTCGTGGTCTTGCCCCCCCCCCCTCCGCCCCAAAAGCAGGAAGGTGAACCTCCCGGCCTTTTTGGGAAAGTGTCCCCGGTCGCTGCAGGAGGCTACTTCGCCACGCCAAGTTGCTCCCACGGGAGACTCGGTTTTCCAGGGAAATCCTCTTCCCACCCCCGCCCCCGATTCCATCCCCGCACCTTTTCGATGCCGCTCTTCTTCAGAGGCGATCGCCCTTCGCCCGTTGCCCTGGGAGGCACCCTTTAGCCAGCCCCGCTGCCTGCCTGCCTGCCCTCTCTCTCCGTGGCAGGAGCCATGGAGATTTTCCTGTGCGCCGCTTGCCACCGGGCTCTGTGGGACCCAGTGACCGTGTCGTGCGGCCATACCTTCTGCAGAAGATGCCTCGGAGGAGACTTGCCCTCCAAGTGCCGGCTCTGTGGGGGGAAGTCCGTCCTGCTGGGATCGCGGACGGTGGCCTGCAACGTCCTGCTGTGTGACTTGTTGGAGAAATGCTTGGACAAAGGCACTCAAGTGGCCAGGCTGAAGACCGACTTGCAGGAGCTGCTGAGAAGCAGAGACTACCGGGCAGCGCTGAGGAGCGTGCAGAAAGGGGTCGCGCTGGGTAAGCGTTGCATGCCCCAGAGATGCCTTATTGGGGACTGGGGACACTGACGGGTCTGGTGGGGGTGGAGGGGCAAGGCAGGTTAATAGGGGGGCTTTGACGGATTTCTTTCGGGAGTCTTGAATTTGAAGACACACACCCCGCCGTCGCCGGTTATGCAACTTGTCACCGTATCGCATTGTGTAAGCAGCGAGGGACAATCCTCGATAACAGTTTGTCGCCGAGTTCCTCGTTTCCTGCTCCTTACAGGCAAGAGACTTTGCGGACACGGAGCCGCCTTCCGCGTATGCCACATATGCATGTCGCATTCTGCCAAAACGGCTCTTTGCATTAATTTTTTTTAAAAAAAAATATTATTAAAAGTAAACTTTTGGGAAGTTTGCTTCTCTTGCAACTTTTTATGCTGCGCGTGTGTCAAGGAGAAGAAGGCGTCCAGTGGCGATGGTGACATCAGAAAATTACTTATACAACGAGGGTTTGTTGGTTTGTCTTTTTATAGAAAAAAGCATGGCTTTGCCTTATATGGCAGGCACAGCCCTTTTATAGGGCACCTCGTGGGACCTTTGAAAAGCTGACCTATGCGAATTGTGCTGCCGGATTTGCTGGATCTGTTCAGGGGTGTGGGGAACATGTGGTTGCCTTTGGCTCCTCTTTGTGGGCACAGAACACAAAAATAAGGGCAGGACATGGGAGCAGCCAAGATTTTTGTTAGGGGGGGCAGGGCTTTTGTTGGGGGGGGGGAAGAACCTCAGTTTCCTATGTACTTTTATGGAATTTTATTGATGGGGGGCAGCTGCCCCCCCTTGGCTAAGTCCATGGAATAGGACGTAGTCATAGTTCAGGATTACTGGTCATTTCTGTAGCTGTCCTTTCTGAACTTAATAGGCAGTATGACTTGCCCAAGACTGTGTGAGGACTTGAACCCAGTACACGCTTTGCTGCACAAAATAAAAGTGTAGCGGGCAATGCTATTTCTTCCCTGATCATAGAGCTGGAAGGGACCACAAGGGTCATCTAGTCCAACCCCCTGCCACGCAGGAATCTTTTGCCTAATGTGGGGCTTGAATCCACAATCCTGGGATTAAGAGTCTTATGCTCTACCGACTGTGCTATCCTTCCCTAGAGAAGACATACACTCCCTCTTTCACCTCATCATTTACATGCCCACTCCCCAAACCCAGGGAGTGTTGTGATTTCCACCCCCAGGCTTTCTTTAAATAGTTGGCTGATAGGCAGAAATTCAACAAGCTCCTGGTATAGAGAGGCAGAGAAAGCTGCACCTGATGAATTAGCATGACATTGTGTTGGGGGGTAACCATCAAACTGAAGAGGGGGGAACTGTCAAGTGGAGGCTGGATGAGCTTATTCCACTGTGCTAGGCTCACCTGTTTTATGAAACACCTGTGCTCCGCGTTTGAGTCATTGCGGACTCTGAGCTGGTGTTTTATAACAGGCTCTTAACAAATGAAGAATGATGTGAGGGCCTCAGCAATTCTATAAAGAGATGAAGGTCTGAATCAGTGAAGCCTGTATGATCCAGCTGCTCTTGAATCCCACAAACTCTAGGTCACCTCAACTTTACCAACCTCAAAGGCAGTCCTCCTAGATTCCTCTTTAGGCTTATTCAGGAGGGAACATGTTGCAGGGTGCAAATAACTCTCTGGATAATATAGATTAAAGCTGTAAGTCTATGCATGCTTACCTGGGAGTAAGCCCCATTGAACACAATGTGAGTTGCTTCTGAGTAAACCTGCTTAGGATCTCACTGTTAAATCCTTTAATTTAGCACTTGGTTTTGGGGCGTGTGTGTGTGTGTGTTTATATAACACAGCACAAAGATTTCCGTTTCTGTGACAGTAATCAGCGGTTAGCATAAAAGCTAGCCCTCACTTTGGGTCATGAATTTCTTGTCAGGACTTGCCTGTAAACAGCATGCTATGTTATTTATGTTTTGTAAATTCAGCAAAATATGCATGACTAGCAGTAGTCACAAGGATTCATTTAGGAATTAGCTGAACATTTATTCAGTTTATTATGGAGAGATTTATATTTCTTGTGTAGAAGTCCAACTATATTCCTGGTTTTACAACAAGAAACTGATCTGAAATTAACCTTTAATTCCGCCATGAGCTATACTACTGGATTCACTTTTGTGTCTGTAACCATTGTAAAATCCTCACCCTTTCTGCCAAACTTCTAGCATGCAAAGCTGACTGCGTAGTTTGTTGGAGTCACTTTGGGTTAACACATTTTTCTTCTGGAGACTCTGTGTCTTTGACAGGCACGCAGCAGGCAGCTATTCAAGAGGTGCAGCTCTCCCAACCACCGTCTTTGTGCTAGGAGGGTTTTTGCATGTTCAATTTCTGCCTGTTGCTTTGCTAGCAATGGTTTAGAGACTTGGTCAGGAAAATAAGGCAGCCCTATGTATTTAGTTAATATTGCCTGTTTGATAGAAAGTGCTCTTTCTTCAGCTCACCTCTTAAAGCAACAATTTAATGCATTTCACAACAGACAATAACTTCCTTATGGAAACTCACCAAACTGGCATTCTGTTGTTTTCAGAGCCACATTTATTGCTCTATTCATCTTCACTTCATAATTTCTTTCTATTATTGCTTTGGTTTGTGAAAGAAACAGCATGCAATAAAATCCAGGGAAATTGAAACCTTTTGTTTTTAGGCTAGTTTAATGTTTCTTCTCTTCAAAATTATGATTGCTAGGACTCCCACCTCAGTCAAATATTTTCCAGTAGACTAACTTAAAACAAACCTTTGGGATCTTCTCTGCCTTTAGCAGCAATCCTTTACACAATTACCTGCGAGTAAGCTGCACCAAATTTAAGTTGGTTAGAAATCGGTTCCTACCATGTTTTTGTGTAATCCTAAACCTGATTTCCGAAGTCTGAAATCGATTGTGAACAATATTATTTTGATTCGTTAAATTTCCATCTTTCCCTTCTTTGAAAAGGAGCCCAGGGTGGCAAATAGCAATGTAGTAAAACAATAGAATTTAAAAAATGAAATAAAACCTGTTTCAAACATTAAGGACGAGAGCATATGCAAACATCAGGAAGAGTTTTGCATACAATAGTTAAAGGGCAAGTACTGCTTCTGTTGCAGAAATGATTGGGTTTCATGCAGGGGCAATTCTTAAGCCGTACCTTTCCCTTTCATCCTGCAAGGCTACAAGGTGGTTCATTTGGCCAACATGCACTTGTGTGCACACCCCATACAGCACATCTCTGTGCATGCAGACCACACATGAATGCACATAAGCAGGTGTGCGTGCACACACATGCACTGAGCAGAGGTGGTACAAACAGGTAGACAAGTGAACACACAACATTTACAGATTCAGCTAGGCTCACTTGCCAAAGGCAGGGCACAAAGGCAGCCAGGCAGCAGTGTCTCTCACACATCCCCTCAGCAGTGAGGGGCATACACAGACAGACAAACACATTAACACAGGCAGGCAGACCAGCCAAATAAGGGGGGGGTATTTTCTAGCTCTTTTCCTCCCCATTATACTGCTCTGGGAACTAGAGGTTTCCTTCCACAACACTGTGATGGGGAGGAAAAGGGAGTCTATTCAAAGACCTCTTTCCTTTGCAAGGGAATCTCTTCTTCTGGAGTTGGTGCCATTGGAAGAAGGTCCTGGGGCTCAGGAAACAGGAAGAAGCATTTTTGGTCCCTGTTTCCTTAAAACCACCTTGACATGGCTGCCACACAAGAGGGAGAAGAAGTGCCTTAGCAAGTCAAGGCAGAGGCTGATGGACCCTCCACAGCGGAAATACCATGGAACTACAATAGGGAGCCCCTTCAATAGAACAGTTACTTTAAAATAAATAAGTAATTATATTCAACTTTTTTTGAAAAAATGGAACGTTGTTTGTTTCCTCACCAAATGTTTAGGAGTGATGGAGATGCATAAGCTATAATTATGTGGGAACACAGGGTAATTGGAGAGAAATGGTACTGGTGTGGGATGTGCTCAATGCAGCCCCCTTGTGTTCTTCATAATTCTCTTAGACACAGACTGTTTAAGCAATTAAATCTTGGTCCACATTTTGAACAGTGCACCAGCCGCCTATCCAGCAACCCATCTTCAACCATATCAAATGATTTAAGACCCTCAGCTCTTTATTTACTCACACAAGAAGAAGACCTGGATACAAAACAGAACAGCTGAACATCAGGTGTAGCTGTTGGGTGGGAGACAGGTGAAGAAACAGCAATTGGTTAATATGACATGTGGCAAGACCCTAAACTCAGGCTGTTTTTTATTTCATATTGCAACCTTCATACAAGCAGAAGGTTGTGATGTCCCACGTGTGACAAAACAGGTGAGCAAGCAGGTGAAAGAGTGCAGCTCCACTTACAAGTTAGATCTATATTTATAATCTTCTCGCCTACAGTAGCATTAGGATAGGGATGAGGTACCTGTGATCTTCCAGATGCAGGTGATACTGGGCTCATCAGCTTCAGCCAGCGTAGCTGATGGCCAGGGACCATGGGAGTTGTAGTCCAGCAACATCTGGAGAGCAAGGTACCCCATCCCTTCTTTAGGTGGCTGTCATGAGCTGCCCCCTCCCATATACTGTCCCTGTAGGAAGGCCTTGGCTTGAAGCTGTACTTTAGAAACAGGATGCTCTAGCAAAGCGACATATGAGAAATGGCAGAATGTAGCCACTAGAATTGGGAAGGAATCTTATCCTTTACCTCAAGCAGCAAAATGTCTTGGAACTGTCACCCAAGTTGTACAACTGCTGCTTGTGCTTCCGAGTCCATGCCTCTGGCATGACCAGAGAGGAGGAGGAATTGGTTTATTTCCTGAAAAAATCTGGTGTGTGTTCAAAGTAGGATGTTGCTTTTCCAGTTCCTATAGGCTTCATATTATCAGTGAGAAGAACGCTCTCAATAAGCCTGGGGGACTAGGACAAATCAACTGCTGCTTGTGCCTCCGAGTCTCTTGCCACTAAGCAATACCATCCACACAAGATACCAAGCCACCTCAGATTGTTCTAACACAATCCAGACTTCACTGTGTCACAGGCAGAAAGCAAGAACTGAAGGTACACGCAGTACAGATAACAAGTCGAGCTTGACTATAAACTCACTTCAAATCACCTCTCTCTTATGCTCATGTGGTCAGCATTCTGTCGAGCATTTAGAAGTCACCAGCCCATTTTACAGATGGATAGTGCAGAGATAGAGATGACTTCCCCAGCACAGCGGGTGAATCTATGGTGGAATACTCGAGCACAACAAACACAAGATCTTGCTGAGCCTGGCTATGGCATAACTTTTTAGTAGAGCATGTTGTGGATCAGGTATGTAGGGCTATGTAAGAATAGCCTATAAACTGTTAATGGGCCTGAAGAAGTCTGGCAGTAATCTGGCAAACTGACACAGTCCTAAATTCTGTGCATCCACTCTTGGCATGTGGCTGGTCATCACCAATGCCCCAGACAGGAGACAGTGTGGCAATCTTAAGTAAAAGAGTTGGATTCTGCAAAGCATGGTACTGCTTGCAGAAGCAAGGTGCAGAGTTGTTTGGGTGGTGATCCCAATTATACTTGACACAAAGCAAGAGTGGTGCTCAGATTTAATTGCTTATTATATACTCTTATTATATAATGTGCCTTTTCACCTGACGAGACTCAAGGCCGCTTGCAGAATCTGTACCTTGCTACCGGGTTGCCTTTAGACTGCTTTTTCAGTCAACCAAGTGGGACAAAATGAACAGTCTCTCCACTACTTCCTCTTCCATCTTATCACCGTCCTAGGTTCAAAGACCCAACTGAAAGAAGACATACTTGGGTGCTGTGAGATGCAACAATGTACCCACCACCTTAGCCCAGTCCATACAACCCCTTACAATGTTGCTTGCCTAGGAAATGGCAAAGGCACTTAAATATTTTGTGCAAGGCAAAGGCTTGGCGAAGGCCTTAAAGATACCGGAAAGCCACAGGTTAGCCTTCCCTGCTATTATCCAAAAGGGATTTAAGGCAAGGATAAGGATATTATTGTCTGCGGAGTCCAGGGCAAACTTTCCCTTGCTCCCACTAAAAAGTATTTTATGCAACAACATGCCCTCAGGGAACCTGTATTTGGCATCTGAAGGGGGAACCTGTGAGCCATGGAAGCTGGGAAAGTGCTGCATTTGTTTGTTATGCTTGCTTTTTTATCAATTCTTTATAAGAACAGAATGTACAGTCATTGGATAATGCAGACATAAGTGGTGAGCATTAACAAAATAACTAGGGCATATGCCACTAAAAGGTATTTTGATCCGTCAGAAGCTGTAGATTGTTAAAATATTCACGAATGATAGACGTCTTGAAACACCAAGCAAAACAGTATCGAGGCAAAGCTTACTGCATTTTCCAAATGACTCCCTCCTCCCTCCTTTTTTTTCAGCCTTGAAGACTGTGCCTGCCTCCTCCTCTAGTCATTTTCACTTGTTCAGTGAACAAGGTCTAAAGGTCTGAACACATTTTTGTGAGGGGGCGGGACTAGCTGACATAACTAGTACCTGCTGTTAGTCTTATCCTTCATGAGTTCATCTAATCCCCTTTTAAAGGCATCCAAGATGGCAGCCATCACCATGTCTACACATAATGTATATTTGCAGAGATCCTGCCTCTTGTAGAATTCCTGATTTCGTTTGAGGAACTATGCACTATACATTCAAAGTGGAATCATTCTGCTTTAAACCATTGTCACTTCCCCATATGAATGCTAGTTTAAGGGGGCCGAGAGTTGTTAGGCAATCCCTCTTTCTCTACTAGAGCTGCAATTCCCTCAATTAAGATTGTTGAACCATTCTTGAGAATCGCAGCTCTGTGAGGAGAACAGGGGTCTCCTAACCACACTCAGCACCCTTAACAAACTACACTTCCCAGAACTCTTTGGGGGAAGCAATGGCTGTTTTAAAGTGCCATGATACTGCTTTAAATGTTTAGTGCAGGTGGGATTTAACTATGCATACAGCCTTCAGATGCGTAAGGGAGAGGCCAGGAGCTGGGACAGTAGCTGTGAGCCTGATTCCCCCTTTCTCCATATGTTCACTAAACACGTGAAGGGAACTTCTCTTCAACCTATGACCACGAATAGTGGCAGTTTGTACTCTGTTCCCTACTGTTTGCATTTCTGGCTGGCCTAGGATCGATTGCTTCTTTTACATGGAGTTTGGCATGAGAATGAGGTGTGGGCTCTCGGTCCCCATCTCCATGCATCAAACATTTGTATGAGAGTAGGTGCTCTCCCAAAGGGACACGGGTGGCGCTGTGGGTTAAACCACAGAGCCTAGGGCTTGCCAATCAGTAGGTCTGCAGTTCGAATCCCCGCGATGGGGTGAGCTCCCGTTGCTCGGTCCCTGCTTCTGCCAACCTAGCAGTTCGAAAGCACGTCAAAGTGTAAGTAGATAAATAGGTACCACTCCGGCAGGAAGGTAAACGGTGTTTCCGTGTGCTGCTCTGGTTCATCAGAAGCTGCTTAGTCATGCTGGCCACATGTCCCGGAAGCTGTACGCCGGCTCCCTCGGCCAATAAAGCGAGATGAGTGCCGCAACCCCAGAGTTGGTCACGACTGGACCTAAATGGTCAGGGGTCCCTTTACCTTTACCTTAGGTGCTCTCCCGGATCATCTGTCCATCACCTGCTTATGATGTACACAGCTTCTTTGTGTTACTATTATTTCTGCATTTGCTGCATAATCAAAGCCTGTCCCCCCAACTCTAAAATATACATTGGGAGCCCATGGCAACACTTGATAAGATCTGTGGGTTCTACAGTGGGGTAGTGTGATAAGTTCTTAGAAGCACTGGCAGCTCATGGCTTACTCTAAGGATCTTTGTCATCTTGCGATTGTTGGGTTCCGCCAACAAAGGGTTGATCGTGATGAATTTCAACCTTCCAGCTCTAAAAGCATTCCAGCGCACTTTGTTTAGCAACTGACTCTGGGATGATTTCATTGCAGGTTTCCAGATTTAAAGTTAGACACGAGGGTCAGAGTTTAGCTAATTTATGTAAGGGGAGAATGTGACCCGCAGCTCACGGCAAGCAGGCTCCCTGTGCTCCGTGGTTCTCATTCTTTCAACATCTCTGCAATGGAAACTGTTGTTGTGTAATCACTTTTCTGCAGCACTGATAGATGAATCACTGCTGCAGTACTGATAGGTGAATCACCACAGCAAAGGCAGCCCTGTGGTGTTTTTTCTTTTTTTAATTGTGGAAATGTACTGGCTGGGGACGGAGGGGTGGGTGGGCTGTTGACAGTCCAAGAACCATGTAGGCTACCAGTTTTAATTCCTCCCCTCTGAGGTAAAATAAGCACAGCTGCATCACTCTAACTCAAAAGCCAGTAGGTCCTGTCATTAAACAAACTGAATTGAGTGACCGTGTCGGATTCTGCTGAACTGCACAAGAACATGCTTTTCAAATGAGGATTTTTGGGCATGAATCTGCACAAAGAGAAGATTATCTGAGATACAGTTCAGATGTTTTATTCTAAATAAGGCTTAAATGTGGAATCTTAGCGTTGGAAGAGACCCAAGGGTAATCTAGTCCAACCCTCTGCAATGCAGGAATCTCAGCTAAAGCATCCGTAATGATGGAGGGCAAGTAAGGTGCTGCTATAAACTGAGGGATGTAGACTATATGAGCTTTCTCCCAACCTTGGTAGAATCCTATGTTCATTAATCATAATAATCAATGTTATTTCTATATCATTCGCTCTCTTTTGAAATCATTTTTATTTGATTTTACAAATGTAAATTAATTGCAATACCAGATACATATCCATAAAATGAGATTTCTCTGAATCTCGAGACTCCCCCACCCCCATCCCCTTCATGGGTTCTATTGTCAGCCTTTCCAACTGCATATTATTTCATAGCCTATGCCTTGCATCTATCCATATTGTCCATAGTATTTGTTACATTACAAGTGGGATTAAAATCCTGCTAATGTTTTCATCTGCTTACAGTGGTCTCCTAAATAAATTACAAACTCTTCCAATTCTTTCTTGAATTTCTTGTCTGCTTGTTCTCTGAGTTTCCCTGTCAGCTTTGCCATTTCAGCATAGTCTAACAGCTTAGTTTGCCATTCCTCTCTGGTAGGGAATTTCTATTGCATTATCAATACACATAAAAGGTAAAGGGACCCCTGACCACTAGGTCCAGTCGTGACCGACTCTGGGGTTGCGGCGCTCATCTCACTTTATTGGCCGAGGGAGCTGGCGTAGAGCTTCCGGGTCATGTGGCCAGCAGGACTAAGCCGCTTCTGGCGAACCAGAGCAGCGCACGGAAACGCCGTTTACCTTCCTGCCAGAGCAGTACCTATTTATCTACTTGAACTTTGAGGTGCTTTCGAACTGCTAGGTTGGCACCGAGCAACAGGAGCTCACCCCGTTGCGGGGATTCGAACCGCCAACCTTCTGATCGGCAAGTCCTAGGCTCTGTGGTTTAACCCACAGCGCTACCTGTGTCCCATCAATACACATAGCACCTCTTTAAAACTTGTGGATTTTGTTTTCTCTCTCTAAATAAATGCTGATTTCCATCCCACACCTCTGGTGTAGATTTGTTTTTTATTTATTTACCTTAAGGCATTTGTAGCCAGCTTTTCCCTCCAAGGAGATCAAAGCAGCATCAGTAGCAGATGGGCATGGTGGGGCAAAGGTGCTTATCTGACCTCCTGGCAGGTGAGTCAGTGCTGCTTACCAGGGTTTTGAGGAAGGCAGTGCAAACGCAGCAGCAGGGGACTGGAGTGCTGTATAGGCTCTGCTGGTGCATTTGCCCCACACTGACCTTATAGTGCCCATGCCTCACCTCTTCCTGTAAGCAACAATGACTCATCTGCCAGGAGGTCAGGGAAGCCACTCTGCCCCACCACGCCATTTGCTACTGAAAGCAAAACATTAAAACCTGGGAGCAAAAAAATAAAATAATTAACCATATTAAATAGAGACCTCAAACAGTGTTGCATCTGTGAGTATAACCACAGAAAGAATCCTGCATTGTAGAACGATGGACTAGATGATTCTCAGAAATTGGGGGTGTATATTCCTGTCTTGTATTCGTAGTCCTATGCATATGTACTGATAAATAAGTCCCGTTGAGTTCAACGAGGCTTTCCCCACGTAAGTGTGTACCAAATTGCAGCCTTAATCTGTGATGGGAATTATTTTGGGCTGTGTCACACAGAACCTTTATCTCCAGTTCCTCATTTCCAGCTTGCACTTCTACTGCAAATTCAGATCTGGAAAACATGTGTGCGTGTGTGTGTGTGTACTGGAAGGTAACATCATTTATAGATTTTATAGATAGCTGGATTGTATATGTGGTGAATGGGTTTTGGAGATGATGGGATTTGTGACTAGGTTAGGAGCAAACTGAAGTCACCCTACAATCCCATCATTTCAACCCTTTTGATGTCTGCTTGTACAGTGGTTTCTGATCCCCAAACCTTGCCCAGATGAACCATAACGCACTGGAAGATAACACAGTCTAGCAAGTATTTATTATTATTACTACTACTACTACTACTACTACTACTACTACTACTACTACTACTGTTTATTAATTAAATTTCTGTATCACCCTTTATCCAAGAACTACAGGGTAGTTTACAATATAAATACACAAAAAATACATACCATAGTAACAAACAAAAGCAACACACACAGTTTAAAAAGTTTATGTCACCTTTCATTAACTTGGGAGCAGGGTGGATAAAAATCAATGCTTATTTTTTTTTAAATAAAAAAATCAGATTTTTAAAAATTTAAAACAGATTTTTAAAAATTTAAATTGGATTTTTAAAATAAAATGCTTTTGGAGGAAAAATGTTCCTAAAGATAGTTTTCTATTTAAGTTACATTATAGTCCAAAGGCTATTCATCAGGAAATAAGGATTTGTTTTAAGTTTTTCATATGTGCTAAAACTCATTCTAAGTTTTCTTTTAAAAAAATTGTTTAACCACATCAGTTAACAAACATGGATACAGTTGCTATAATGTTATTCTTTTAGTTAAATAAATGGCTTAAATTGTTATTAAGGAAATGATTATTTTTCTTCTTCCAATAAAGTACAGCAGAAAAGTTGTTCAAATATAAACAGTTAATTTATTAAACCTCACAATAATTTCATAATTATCTGTCTATGCATTTCTAATAGTATAACCAAATCAGTAATTTTTGATATCACTGTAAAAACTACTCTGAAAATTTACTATTCCAAAAATGAAACCTTCATCTGGTTGTAAATATTAAGCTTATGCCAGCAAGAATTAGTCTTTCTGTAAAAAAAGAAGAGGATTTAAATCAAGTCTTACTCAGTGATTTAAATCGTGATTTAAGTCAATTTGATTTAAATCAAATCCACCCTGCTTGGGAGTGCAAGAATTTGTGTAGCAGGTGAATAACCTGTGGCTCCGCAGACATTTCTGGACTATAGCTCCCATTGGCAAGGGCTGATGGCAGTTGGGAGTCCAAACGGATCCCAGGTCCCCAACTTCTGGCACAAGGATTTACCTTGACTACTGCTTTGCTAGCAACAGTTCTGAAGTGTCCTGCTTTTGCCTGTAGCTCCTGATGATCTGATGCTGAGACTATGCCGATCGGAGGTGTATGTGGCTTTGCAGCAATACCCAGATGCCCTGGAGGATTTGGAGGTGCTGTGCAGGCAAAAGCCAGAAGAGAGTGAGGTGAGTTGAATGTGCAGTTTGATGTTTTTGTCCTGGACAAGCATCTGTATTTGCCCACAGGCAATCCATGAATGTGATGGAACTGTGTTCTGTAATAGGCTGAGTGTGCAGGGAGATACTGTAGCCCTGCAATCAGGTGAAAAGGGAGCAGTTAATTAATGGGCAACCCTTTGCCAAGTTGCCAGGCTTAATGATGTTGAATCTACTAAGCTTATTAGAATACTTCAAATGATCCTCCTCCTCCTCCTCTCTCCTTTCCTCCCTGGCTACCGAAAGCCAAAAAAGATGAATTCCTCACTACTTCTGGAATATTCACAAACTCTGGTGAGGTTTTGGAAGGAAGGCATTCTGTACTTGAGGGACAGCCACCAAAATTGCCTCTCAGTGCACTGTTACTGTCAAAATTTGGTAGACAGACAGTAAACTTAAGAAAGTGTTACCAGAATATTTTATGGTGCTTGAATTATTGGGTGCCAGAGAAGAGGAGCGGCATTTCAGTCTATAACAAAAAACAACCACCACCACCCAAACACAAAACCCCTCTTGAGCATCTAAGCTCCATGAAATGGCATCCTTAAAAGATCCGTTGTACTGTTTGATGTTTGTATATGTAAATTTGCTTTGACAACGTCTCTGGTTATTTCTCTTTCCCCGGAAGTATACATGGTCATGTGTTAGATGGCTGAAAACCTCATCAACTGGAGCACTGATTAATAATAAAGTATTATTACTATTAGTATACATCCCATCTATAGCTCTCAGGGTGGTTCACAACATAAAATACATGATAGAAAAAAGAACATATACAGTCGTACCTTGGAAGTTGAATGGAATCTGTTCTGGAAATCCGTTCGACTTCCAAAATGTTCGGAAACCAAAGCGCAGCTGCAGAAGCCCCATCGGACATTTTGTTTCCAAAAATAGTTCGAAAACCAGAACAGTCACTTCGGGTTTATGGTGTTTGGGAGCCAAAACTTTCAAGAACTAGGCTTTTCGAAAACCAAGATACGACTGTAAATGCAAACCAATAACTACCCCCTCTCCTGCAGAATAGGCTTGTGCCAGAGTAGGTAGCAGACATGCATCCCATGATGATGGAGAGCTTCTCTTGTGTCTTTTGTAAGGAAACGTTTGGATCCATGATTGTGACATGGCATCTGTGTAATTGCTGTAAGGTACCTCTGTACCTTCATGGATCACTGCCTTGCCGTGGCGAAGCAGAATAACTCAGAGAAGCTATGAGCCATGCCGTGCAGGGCCACCCAAGATGGACAGGTCATAGTGGAGAGTTTTGACCAAACGTGATCCACCTAGAGCAGGAACCAGCAAGCCACTCCAGTATCCCTGCCAAGAAAACTCCATGGACAAAGACAACAGGCATATAAAACAACCACCACCACCACCACCACCACCACCACCACCACCACCTCTGTACTCTGTATATGCTACAGATTTCCCCCTTTGCAGCCCAACTTGAACTGAAGCTACAGCGAATAATTTGGAGCACGCAGTGTGCAATGCTAATTCTTCCTTTGAATCACCTGATATCATGTGACTTCATGCGATCTGACAGATGGGTGGAGCTGTTTGTTTGTCAAAGTAGCCCACAGGGGATGAGGAAGTTTCGGATCTGGCCCATTAGCCAGATCCTGCTTCCCCATCTTTGTGCTAAACCCAATGTATCAAGAAGGGTTAGATAGATCATCCAGGAAATTCTTATTGTCTTCAAATTGCCAGGAGAAAACAGATAGCACAGGTCTATCATCAGGGAGCAGAAACAAATGTGTTCACTTGCTGCACAGTGAATCTAACTTCTGAATTGCCAGCACATCGCCTGTAGCCATGGTACAGCTGTTCATTGGTAATCCTAAACGTAGACATTCCTGGCGGCTTTGTTGGGTAGATCTTCTTCGGAAACACACTAACCAAATCTGTCAATGAAGCATTAGGTTTCAAGGATAGAATGTAAACACTGCATTATGCTAATTGGTTCATCTGTCAATCCTCGTTAAACTCGGTGTGCCTTGACAACTCTATTGGGTTAAAAGAAAAACAGCACCCCACCCCAAGAACTTGTCTGGCTGCCTGTCATACACAATCTTCATTCATTCAGTCAGTCTCATAGCTCTTCTGCCAGCAAATTAATAAGGCAGAAGCTATGAAGAGACTGGAATTCCTGCAGCGAGCACAAGTTGCGGTGGTGAGCTGAACTGATGAAGCTGACCAGGTAAAGGTGTTCGGTTTCTTTAATTGAAACAATACACAGATCAGAAGCATCAGGACTACTTTCAGAGAGAGAAGCAACGATTAGCGTGAAATGGCATTAGAGTAAAATAATTCATCCATTGGTTGGGGGTAGGTGAGATTTTCCATGGTCTTGTAATGGGTGACAAGGCTTGTAAAAGTTGATAAGAATTAAAATGGTCTGGAAGTAGAATTGCCTTTTCCCATATGAGTCTGCCCTGCTGGCTTCAGAAAACCAACCATAGGTACCATGGCTGACCACACAGCCTTTTCAGTGGTGGCATCCTGTCATTGAACTATCCTTCCTAGATAGATTTATGTGGCCCCAATACTACCATTATTTAGGCATGAGCCTGAGAGATCCAGCATTACGTTTACAAACTGCGCTTTTTAAAATCACCAAGACTTTAAATAGCTTTACACTCCTGTTGTTCTATTGGGTCTCCTGACTCCTGTTTTGTTTATTTTGTTCGCTGTTCATCTCTGTTTTATTTGTCTACCACATTAATTCCAGCTTTTCATTTGACTGTCCGTTGATCTGGAGACATTTCTAGGAATAGTGACTCACAAACACTTAAAACAAATTTATAATATGCAGAATATGTATACGTTTAGACTAAGCAAAAATCTAAGTCCAAACAGGACAAGGAAACGCATTGCTTCAATAAGATTATTTGGCTTTTGCTTTGAGGAGGTGGGGGTGTACAGCAGCCACAAGATTAGGTTCAGACTAAAATTTTATGCTTGATTCAGGCTGCACCAATCTGAAGACTGCCTAATTCAACTTGGGGCCTTGAGCCTACTTTGTTTTCCCCAATCACTATTGGGAAATAATAATAACAAAGCTACAAATTTTGTTCCACTTTGACAGAAGTGGATGAAGTTTGCAAGCATAATAGCCACTCTTTAGTGGATAAATCCTACCAAATTACAGCCAAACAAGTCCAGCAATCTTCATGCTGGATGTTATACTCCAAAGGGCTAAAAGTAGTTTTGTGATTGACAGCTTGTTCAACTATTGCTGCTTTGGGAGGAAGGGCGGCATAGAAATATAATAAATGAAGAAACAAATGAATTCCAGGTTTCCCTTACTGTATTCAACAGGCTTCAACAGCATCACAAGTATGATTTTTGTACTGATGTATCTTGGTTAGCATGTGAATCATAAATAATTCCCAGTCACTGTTAGGAACATAGCATACTGTCTTATTTTAGACCATTGTTCCATCCCATGCAGTGCTGTCTTCACTGTCTGACAGAAGGTCTCCAGTTCCCAGGCCTGACTTGGAGATGCTGGGGATTGGACTGGTGCCTTCTGAATTATGCCAAAAGCAGCACACTAAGAGAAGAATATGGAAGTTCAGGAAGTCTGATGGCTTCAAATTAAAATTCTATGTTGTCTGCTTCTTTGCAGGTCTTCTTTAGGAAGGGAAAGGTCCTCCTGGAAATGGGGAAGCAATCTGAGGCCCTGCTGCAGTTCCAACATTGCCTCACGCTGAATCCCAATTTTCATGCTGCTCAATACGAAACAGAAAAGGTATTTGTTTATTTTAAATAATTTTATGTTCCTTTAAGGTAAAACTTTCTCAATGTGGCTTGTAAAACATAAAATGTGTGTGTGTAACACACACACACACACATATATGTATATTACAGTTTACCTAGACAACACTGTTAAAATGCACAATGGCTATTTGAATTAGCTTCAGCTTAAATTTTGGGTATAAAGAATTGTTAGTGTTGCCATGTCTGACACTTTATTGCCTCCCAGGAAATTAACATGAGATTCTTCATCTGTTTGATCATGCAGCATTGCAGCCTCATGGTTGTGCCTACACGGACTGCTCAAAAACAAAAGATGGAGTATTCATTTTGATTGGCCGCAAAACCAAAACTAAACTGGCGCTTCCGTGTTTACACTGCAAACTTCCCTCCCTTTGATGGCTTGAGCATGAAATAATGCTACAGGACCTTTTAATATAATCACAGCTTTGAACGCAAATATTTCAATAACGGCAGGCTCAAATGAACCAGACATTAGTATTGCTAGGTGTTAAGAGTGTACAGTAATCTAGGCAACAGGTGCTGTGAGCATCTGTCATACTGTTTAAAACAGTTTAGCTCCTGCCATTATTATGGATGAGGAGTAAAACACTCTGGTGAGGTAGTGTGACTGTTTGCATTTCAGAACAGTACACCATTTATGCTGACGGGACTTTAGTTCCTGGAGTGGAAATCCTCCAATAATTTGATTTCAGGTGGGTTCTTTAACTATAGTACTACAGTCAAATATATTAGTTAATGCATTGTGATATAAGTATAAGCTTCTGCCTTTACATCTAGTCTCATTGCATGCATATTTTTAAAGGCATGTTGTTATTGATTTTTTGGAGCTGCAGGAAAGAGTTTTTCTGTCCAGTGAAAGGGAAAGACTAAAAGAAAAACGGTAAACAAACTGGCTTGAAGTCTTGTTTTAGTTGTGGCATCAAAGACTATTTTAATTTGCATTTAGCTAGCTTAGCAATTTTTGACTTAAGAAACTCTTAGTAAGAGAGAGAATGGTATTTTAAAGCAAGTTCTACCTTGAAGTTTCTTTTCTTTTCAGAAATATAGTAACCTGTTTTCTTCTTCTTGCCAGATTCTCGCGAATGACGCCTCCCCTCTACCAGGCACTGTTATGGAGCTGAAGAGTGATGCCAGTCAGAACTTGAAAGTGTCTAATTCAGGGAAAGAGCTAACTGCCCTTGTATCTTTTGAAGGAGAACCCCTACAGGTAAGCAACATGGAGTGGCAGTACCAATTACAAGGCTAGCAGTAGCATGAAAGGGAGGTATGCATTTGATGGGTGTGCACATCATATAGACCACCTAACCAGCATACATACTGTGTTTTAGTAATTTGCCCTTGGAAATGCTGCGTTCTAAATCTGCCTCTTGAATGAGATTCTACCTTTTTGGAGAACTGAGGGTCTTAATAATAGTGGAAAGAAGTAGGCAACTGTTGTTGCAGACAACAACTTTAGATTTCAATAAAGCAAAACGTTAGTCAAGAAATGTGGGGTTTGCATGTATGTGCTTTGCAGACTACAACTGTCTTTTCATGTCTTTCTTCACCTGTAGTCTTTTTGCTTGGTCTGCTCTGGAAAGGAGGTGTTTAAGAGGATGCTTTTCTTTATGAAATAGGATTTGAAGGGAAGAAAGGAAGTTTGGCTGGGAGAAGATGCTTCTGATCACAGCCAAGCAGCACTTTCCATACCAGAATGGTTGAGGAAGAAGTCCAATTCAGGTTTTCCAGCAGAGAAGGAAAGGGGTAAGGATATATAAAAAAACAATGTTTAGAAGTCAGTATTACCTGGGGAAAACAAAAGGTGGCTACTTAAATCTTCATGGGAGTATGGTATCTTAACCACTATTCTCTAAACTGCACCAGTCAATTTTTATAGCTTATATTAGGGTGCAAGGTCTTAATGGAGGAGCAGAGGTCCTGTCTACACAACGTATGGCAGTGTTTGGATTGTTCACCCTAGCCTTGCCTGGGGCTCACACACTCCCACTGGTTTGCTTGAAAAAGAGCCAGATTGCAGCAACTACTGGGTTCAGGGGTGGCTGGTGTGGTGATGCTATGGAGCTGGCCTGGCAGCGATGGTGCTACTTGGAGCAGGGCAGGATGGCAGTGAGCTGAGGGTAATTGTGCACATCAGTGGGAAGGCCAGATTGGCTCTGCCCTTGCCACCCTGCCCTTTTTGCCACTGTGCCCTGCCCCACCACGGCAGGTGTCAGTGATGCTGCTTCCAGGAGGCTGTCTCCATAGTCCACAGTGCTCTTCTTGACTGGGTCTGATGACACAGCATCCTATTTGGTGTTGTTGCAGGGAAGGGGGCATCAAGTTAACTCAGGCTTCCTCAACCTCGGCCCTACAGATATTTTGAGACTACAATTCCCATCATCACTGGTCCTGCTAGCTGGGGATCATGGGAGTTGTAGGCCAAAAATATCTGAAGGGCCAATGTTGAGGAAGCCTGAGTTAAGTGTTCCAATTATGAGATGTCAGACACTACGCAGGGCAAGTTTGCAAAATGCTGTCAGGTGGCAGGTTGCCTCTGCAAATCCCCAAAGGCCATTTCACACATTATACCGAGGCATTCATTCATTCCTTTTATTTGTAGGCAGCTTTTCCACACAAAAAAATCACGCTCAAAGTAGGTTGTAACAAATAAATAGGAATGCATTTGAAACAAACAATCCAAAACCAATTTCGTAACGACATAATAAAACAATATCAAATATAACACACCAAAAACTACATTCCAATCCTATAAATATAACAACATGCAGCTTCACAGTTTCAGCTTAGTCCTAGAAACACTCCTGCCATGATTTTACTCACAGTCCCTCTCCTGCAGAAGCTTCTTATAAGTCTTCAAAGGCAAATGGTGGAGTAGCTGGAAAAACCGCTCCCATGATGTTACTAGGTTTGCCACTAAGTTCACATTCAGCAGGGATTCACTTTAACCCTCAGGTTTCTACCTAAAAATGTATGGTGTGAAGGCACCATTTATTGATGCAGTTTCCCTTGTCGCTCAGGTGTAGCTTGAGACCACTGGTCTGTGGAGGTACAAAGGCATGGGTTGTTCCAGTATGACTGTGATCATCATGTGCAAAGCAAAGTTGATGAAGCTGCCCTGTGGACTTGAGGTGGGGTAATGTGTGGCATTCAACATTTCTCTCTTGCTTTTTCTTTCACCAACAAAGATTTTGAAGAAGGGGCATCGGCAACAGGAGCCAAGTCAACCCAGGAGCATAAACCAGACTTTGCAGATCTCTTGAGTACATCAGACTTGGAATGTTCTCTTTGCATACGGTCAGTTTCTAGAGTTGCTGGATAAAGGATCACCTGTGCACTTTGACGTGAGAACTTTGTGATCAGTCATCTGCTTCACATTCTAGCCAAAGCTTGAAAGGCGGAGAGTGGAATGCAATATATATAATGGGAGGTGTGAAAATGACTTTATAATAGCATTTGAGAATTCAGCGCTTTTCGTCACCACGGATGAAAGTGTTGATAGTCATTTATTTAACAATTTATTAAAATACTTACCATGGCCTCCGTATACATAAGGCAATGCTCAAATAGATTTTATTCAGAGTAGACCCATTAAATGGACCTAACTTTAGCATGTTCATTAATCTCAGGGGGTCTGCTATGAGTAAAACTTAGTTGAATTATCACCCATGATTTTGAGTCGGGATACATGCTTCATATAAAACAACACAGACACAAAAATAATATAAAGTTAGCAACCCTTATTTATTTATTTCTAGATTTATATCTTGTTTTCTCTCAGTAGATAGTGTTTTAGACTGTAAACTGCCCTGTGATCATTAGATGAAGGGCGATATAGAAATTTAATAATAAAAATACAGAGAAACTGAGCAAAGCTGATCCCCTGCCTACTTTTGCTGAGTTGTATGGAAGTATGAGGTTGGGCTCTGTGCTGGAGCTTTGTGAGATTGTGAGATTTGGGTTCATTTGGATGTCCAATTAAACACACACCTTGTCTGCCTTTTTTTATGAACCTTTTCCAGCCTTTCCTTTCCTCGTTCATCAAGGAAATGACAGGGAGAAACCGATGTGAATGATGCCCCAGTGCTGATCTCTTTCTCTCTCAGGATTTAAAAGCTTAATTCTCCCAAGCCTTGCCAAAAGGCTCATGGCCTGGGGGATTTATGCCTGTAATTAGGCAATATCCTTATTAGCAACTTTGTCACCCAGGCTTATCCACCTAAACTTTAGTTAAGGGAAATGAGATGACCACATGCCAATGCAGTCGAGGTGAGGCTTGGTGATGCTTCCTTCAAAATGGAAGAAGGACCAATGGGAAATGCCACATGCTGTCGATGAAAAATCAGTGGCTCCTTCTGATGGCCTACAGTGCCTATTTCTCCTTGTTTTGTAGCAAAGCAATTTCTTCTCATGAATGAGGGTGATGTTGTGCCTTATGAACTTCTGAAAAATTGACGTTGAAAACATGGTTGGCTCGATACCAGGCCATGGACAGACAGACAGCAAGCCTTTCTCAGTTAGCTACCCCATGCCACCTTGGAACATTCTTGGCTTGCCATCTTACCACATAAATGAGGAGGTGCATGATCTGTTGGGTGCACCAGTGGCTGGAACAGTCTGTGTCACAGTTAAAGTGTGTGATATTTATTTTATTTCTACTTACAGTGGTACCTCGGGTTAATAACTTAATTCATTCTGGAGGTCCGTTCTTAACCTGAAATTGTTTTTAACCTGAGGTACCACTTTAGCGGGTGGCACTGTGGGTTAAACCACAGAGCCTAGGACTTGCCGATCAGAAGGTCGGTGGTTCGAATTCCCGCGATGGGGTGCACTCCCGTTGCTCAGTCCCTGCTCCTGCCCACCTAGCAGTTCGAAAGCATGTCAAAGTACAAGTTGATAAATAGGTACCGCTCCGGCGGGAAGGTAAACGGTGTTTCTGTGCGCTGCTCTGGTTCACCAGAAGTGGCTTAGTCATGCTGGCCACATGACCCGGAAGCTGTACGCCAGCTCCCTCGGCCAGCAACATGAGATGAGTGCCGCAACACCAGAGTCGGTCACGACCGGACCTAAATGGTCAGGGGTCCCTTTACCTTTACCTTTACCACTTTAGCTAATGGGGTCTCCCTCTGCTGCTGCACGATTTCTGTTCTCATCCTGAAGCAAAGTTCTTAACCCAAGGTACTATTTCTGGATTAGCGGAGTCTGTAACCTGAAGCGTCTGTAAACCAAGGTACCACTGTATTTATTAAATTAGTAGACCGCCCTTCATCTGCAGATCTCAAGGCAGTTCACAACATAAAAATACAATAGGAAAACACCAAATACCATATCGGCCTGAATATAAGCTGCGCTTTATTCCCAAATGAATTGCTTGATGTTATCAGGCAAAAAGAAGAAGCAAGTTTTATATAAATGCTTGGGATTTCCAGCAAACAGCGGATTTGTGCACATACACACACAACGTGCAAACATGACTCTTGGAAGACAGTGAAGCATAACACACAGTACTCCTTTCCCCATAACAATGTAATGATCTGTACTAGAGACTTTTCATTGTTAAGAAATAAGTCCCTGTATATCAGTCATCAAAAATTAGCAATGTGGCTTCAACTACCAAACTTTCTGCAAATGGACATATTTTTTGGTACATTAAAAAAACAAAACACAACTTAGCCTTGTCTGTGATGCTGCTTGGGAATTCTCTTGCCACCTGAATTTTTCACGTTCCCTTTCTTCCCCTGGTTTTTCTGCAGAATGTTCTTTGAGCCTGTGACCACACCTTGTGGTCATACTTTCTGCAAAGAATGCTTGGAGCGTTGCCTAGATCATAGACCCAACTGTCCACTTTGCAAACAGAGCCTCAGAGAGGTAAGAGAAATCTTGCAGGATGTGTGCGTAATGGAGGAAAAGGAAGGTCTGGATTTGTGTTTAATTTAACCTGAATTAGAGCTTTTCTTTGTGCTTGAGGGGAAAAGATCATTGTAGATTCTATTACTGTGAGTAGGTGATGGCATTTATTCAATTCCATTGTTGACCTGGATAATTGTTAGAAAAAGCAGCATGTTACTTAAGTGAAATTATGACAGGTGCAGTGCTAGAAATCGCTGCACCTGCTTTCTTGCTAGGATCATCAGACCAAAAGGTACTTGGCTCTTCTCCAAGTGCTAAATCAATGCGGGTTTGTTGAATATTGCCAGGTATGACTTGCATAGATAATTGTTGATTAAATGGAAACATTATATTTGCATTAGATGTGGAAATGATTAAATAATGCTTTCAGCCTCCAATTAAGAGGGTCCTCTGAGCCACAGGTTTATTGCTGAGCAGATGACATTATTGAAATGGGAAATCACATAACACATCCCATAATGGAGAAGGGTCAATAGCAGACACAAGCAAACTGGCCTCCTGTGAACAGGTAGCAAAGTAATGGAATAGGAAAGCTAATCTACAGACACGAGGCAAATACAGTCCCCCCCCCCCCACCTTGGAAACATCAGCTTAAGTTATTATGTGGCTGCTATAGATATGGTTTCTGTGGGCCATATCCTGCATAGGTAGAGGTCCCTCCCCCCATGCAACAGGATTCACATGAAGAAAAGAAGCAGTTGACATGATGAGTGAACAATAGCTGTAATTTCCTGCTTAAAGGAAGCAATTAAGACATTGTCATATTACTTCAGAAGTAGGCTGCCTTATACTGGTGAGACCATTTGCCTACCTTGATCATAGAAGAGTAGAGTTGGAAGGGACCCCCATTATCATCTAGTCCAACCCCCCGCTATCTCATACAGGTATTGAACCTGCAACCTTGGCATTATTAGCACAACGCTCTAACCAACTGAGCTATCCAGGACCAGTATTGTCTACAGTGACTGGCAGTGGTTCTCTAGGTTGTCAGGTAGTAGTCTCTCCTACCTGGAGATTCTGGGGATTGCAAATGCTTTGGCCCTGAGCTACAGCCTTGGCCTGATTTAATTCCACAGAGTAAATGCTCCCACACCTCGGTTTCCATATTCTCTCCTTCCTCTACCTGAGTTTTGTGCTTTCTAGACTTACACATAGACAGGAGCAGCTCACCCTGTGGGCTGGAACCACAGCACTAGCCTCTTGGCAGCAGCACCACTGCTGTTTACTAGGAGGGGTGGGTTGATATCCATGTCAGATTTGCTCTGCTGCTGTAGTCATTGCAGCCCTGACCTTTCCACCACTTTGCCCCTCCCAGTAAGTGGCAGTGCCAGGAGGTTATTGCTGCAACTCTGCCTCATAGAATCATAGAGTTGGAAGAGACCACAAGGGCCATCGAGTCCAACCCCCTGCCAAGCAGGAAACACCATCAGAGCACTCCTGACATATGGTTGTCAAGCCTCTGCTTAAAGACCTCCAAAGAAGGAGACTCCACCACACTCCTTGGCAGCAAATTCCACTGTTGAACAGCTCTTACTGTCAGGAAGTTCTTCCTAATGTTTAGGTGGAATCTATTTTCTTGTAGTTTCACTTGGGCGAGGCTCTCCTGATAGTAGATATGGTTTGTTCATCATGAAAACAAGAAGAAAGAAGGCTGTGATGTGTGTTGACTCTAAGTTTTGTTTTGTTTTTTAAATTCTAGGTAGCACAACATAGACTCTTATAATAAGAGGGAACTGATCTCAATTAGCGGCAATATCAAACATGAAAAAGGCACATGCCTTTCTCCTTCAAATTGTGTTTGGAAGCCCTGTGGATCTTTGTTTGAAAACATGCTAACCTGGAATTCTGTTTCTGGTGTTGGGATGTATCTGATTTGTGGTCTTGGCTGTCAAAACTAGATAATTACATTCTGTTAAAGAAAAAGAAAAGAAAAACCATTCTGTTGTCTAGAAAAATGCACAAGGACCTATACCTCTCAAAAAAGAAGCCTTCCCCAACCTTGTTTCACCCATCATCCCCAGCCAGTATGGCCAATGGTCAGGGATGATGGTAGTTCCTGTCCATGGACATCTAGGGACCCAAGGTTGGGAAAGGCTACTTAAAATGGTGTATCCTTAATACATGCCATAATGAGTTTTCTTCCTCATAAAATGAAAGTGATGCCTTTGGGAATCAGATGTGGGGAGAGTGGGATTAAAGCCAGGTCCTCTTCCTGGGCTTGCCATAGGCGTCTGGTTAGCCCCTGTGAGAGCTGGATGCTGGACTAAATGGGCCTTTGCCATGACCCAGCAGGACTCTTCTTACAATGTTATGGTTTCTTCCAGTACCTGAGAGCTGGAAAATACAACACCACTCTTCTGCTGGAGGAGCTCATGATGGCTGTCTTCCCTTTACAACTTGCAGACAGGAAACGCGTCCACCAGGCTGAAATGGCAGAACTTTCAAAGTAAACAGAGACTTTTGCTTTCTGTTTTGTAGTGTCAGGGCTCAGGTCAGGCGTAGGTGAGCAATAAAACGACAGATCTCCAGAAGTCAGTGAAGTTAAGTCTTCATTCAAAGTGAAACGGAAGCACTCCGGCCTAGTACTCCCAGCCACCCTTCTCTGCAGGTCTTTCCCAATTGAGGCAGGGATGAGGACTGAAGGACCCCACTTTCCCAGTATCCATTAATGCTCCTCTCTCCCAGGGTCTTCCTAAGCAGTCTCATACTTCACCTGCACACGACTGATTTCTGCTCAGCCTGCTTCATGTCCTAGGAGATCAAGGGGAGTTGTGTGGAGCTGGGCTTCTGGGCTTCTTCAGTGTCCTGTCTCTCTGCCTCCTGGCCCCGCACCTCTCCAGCCCGCTCTTCTGTATCAGAGTCTGAACTGTCCTCTGCCCCCAACTCTTCTGCTGCTGGATAGGCCCATTTAGCAGGAGGAGGATATGGGAGAGCAGTGGCTCCATGGCTGTAGCAGTGCTTGGGGCCTCAAGCAGTGTTGGGCTCTGGCAGCAATGTTTCATGAGGGCCTAGTGTCTCAGGAATCAGATAAGATAGGTAGCAGTTCCAGTGGGCCCTGCCAGGGCAACTAGACCCCAGAAAATGTGAAAGGTGTGAAAAGGACATGGAAGTGAAGAGTAAGGGAGAGGATCAGTCTTCCCCATTCCTTTGGCAATGACTGCCTTTCACAGCTGCCTAGATTCATTTTGTGTGAGAGAGCTTGTGCCGCATCTCTAAGTTGTATAACTTTACATGTGGAACATACACCAATTTGGCACTCTCCAGATGTTTTGGACTACAACTCCCATCATTCCTGATGAGAATTGTTGCCTGAAACATCTGGAGAGCTCCAATTTAGCGAATTATTCACATGTGCACACGCACAAGTAGAATTTATTTTAGCCACACTGAGAGCATGTAATTATGCTTCTTTCTCCTTCCTTCTGCAGCTTGACTAAGAATATCCCAATCTTTGTGTGCACAATGTCCTTTCCAGGCATTGTGTGTCCCCTTCATGTGTTTGAGCCTCGCTACCGCCTCATGATGCGAAGGTGTCAGGAAACTGGCACAAAGATGTTTGGCATGTGTATGTATGAGAATGGGAAGAGGTAAGTGGCAGAGAGATCCTGGCAGAGTGGCGCTGATCTCTCTAATCCCTTTCTTCCTCTATTGAACTTTAAGTTGAGATTCCTGTATTGCAAGGGGTTAGACTAGATGACCCTAAGGTCCCTTCCGACTCTACAATTCTACAATTCTTTTATTCTATGAAACCATCTCAATATTGGTTTCCTTCTCTTCAGTTTTGCTGATTATGGCTGCATGCTGGAGATTCAGAAGATAGCATTTCTACCTGACGGACGCTCTTTAGTGGATACCATAGGCAGACGGAGGTTCCATGTTTTGAGACGTGGGCATAGAGATGGCTACCACACTGCAGATATTGAGTATCTGGATGATGAGAAGGTGAGTAAGGTGCCCCATGTAGCTTATGGCTACAGTAATCATAACACGGAATAGGACAGAGGCAATAAAGTGGCGTCTCCTCCATTGGCTGTATAACTTATGCGCCAGCTTTGGTGATGGGGTGTATGTGGCAGGCATTCATCTTACTGAGTTACTAAATCATTGCAATGACAGCTGCACTTTGTTGATTGAAAGTTCTGTGCAGGAGAAATGCAAAACTAGTAGGTTCCAATTAAGGAACTTGAGCTGATGTGTTCATCTGCCTTTCAACTGATTAATCAAATTAAAATTTCAGACACACAAACGTGCCCTTTTAGGATACTGATGGATGTGGGAGAGCCAATTTATTGTTAGAAGGAAAGGCCACCATTCAGTGCGGATAATAGGAGACATCTTTGAAAACCAAAATAACCTCAAAAAGGAGAGAAGAAAGCATGGCATTAACTCTCAGCTTCACCAGCTAAAATTTGCCCACTGCCAATTAGTTACCTAAAGCTTTAGTTGACATCCCTTTAAATCAAGGCCTTGTTGTTCGTACAGAGCTTTTCTCCCTCTTTCCGCCCTTCTTATCCTTCCCCTTCCCCTTCTCCATCACCTCCACTTCTTTTGTTCTTCCATCTGCTGCTCTCTCTGCAAAGGTGGAAGGAGAAGAACTGGCTGAGCTTCAAATTCTTCATGACTGCACATACCAGCTAACTCAGAGATTTTATGAACATGGAGACACCACCTTCAGACAGCTTTTGATGCACCATGGACCTCTTCCTGAGAAAGAGGAAGATATACAGGTATTGGCGCTTTCTCTCTCCAGGCTCCTAGAAATGGGAGCTGTACAGATTCAAAAGCACAATGTACTAGTGAAACAGAGGGAAGGGTCAGAATAGGAGAAAAGTACCTAATGATACAGACACTCTCGCATCCCAGTCTGTTTCTCTTTTTGCTGAAAAATCATGGGAGATCCAGTCTTGTTAGATCTGGATGCTTCAACAATGTGCAGAGTGACTTGCACTGGCACGCATCCTATTTCCTGCAAGCCCACCCTAAGAGCCTAATAGAGCATATACACTGTAGGTTTGCACTGGCCTAGCTGCCTTCCCAATGGGCAAAATGCTCACAGGATTCTACATACAAGATGCATGGACCATTTATTAGATAACATAATAAGGTGAGGAACCAGTAGATGCATGGCACTCGTGGATAAAAGCAGCATTGACTTGCATTACTACAAGGCTAGTTTTAAAAGCATTGAAAAAAATTACCGTAGTTCATGGAGTTGTGTTGGTTTTGGCCCCTCATCTCAAACTCCCCTTTAGTGAAGTGACAGCTCGTTGACTCAGCCTAACGGGGATACTAATAGCCTAGGCCATTGTTAATGTTATGCTTTTCACACTGTTGAAGTGGCTGTGCCTATGGCGATGCAAATGGCCTGCTGCCAAGTTTAGCAACAGCCTTGTTTTGAAAGAGCTCAGGAACAGTGCGATCATTTGCATCCTGTGATTAATCTGTTCCATCTTCTTGTTGGCTTGCCGAGATGCAGGAAGTTAAGAAATAGCCTTACTGAGATCAGTGGACTGTCTCAAAGACCAGTAGCCAATCTCTACAGGCGCCTGCCAATCTTGGCTAAATTGTGTGGGGAAAGAACACAATAATAGTGAAGGAATGAGGCGAAGATAAGACTTGATCCAGCGTGATCAAGTGTTGAATTTCTGTTTGTATACCAAATAAGACTTGGCTGTATATTAAAGCACCAAACATCAGCCTTTCCCACTGTGGTCCTCCAGGTGTTGTTGAACCACAACTTCCATCAGTCCCAGCTTTACATCATAATATTTTCAGAGCAGCCTGCCACTATGGATAAATTGATGCTTTGCTCGATGTACCTTAACTGTGGGAATGGAAAATTTGGTCCATTTGTTAATTTGCTACCCAAGGCCACTAAAGTACCATAACCTTTGACCCCAACCTTGAACTTTAGACCACGATATGTAATTTTCAGGCATATTTGATCAGCCAAGAACAATTTTACAGAAAACTAAGCTCTTGCGTTGGTCTCTCAAGGGACATGGGATGAATCGAAATATTTGTTTTCTTTCCCAAATTTATTTCTAGAGCATATGTTTAAAATATGTGCACACTGCTAAATAGATAAATGGGTCTATTTACAAGCTTTTCTTATGGCTTCCCAAGAGACATTGCCTAAATTTATTGCCTGGGAACTAAGCAGGTTTTTTAAATTACAAAAAAGGAATAGGAAAAAGGAACTATTATGGTATTTTCTTTTTTGAGCATGTGGTTCATTGTTTTGTTACTAGTTTTTTTTTTTTAGTATGTCAAGTAAATTGGGTGCTAAGCAGTTTAAGATTGTTCACTGTTTAAGTTCATGCAAAGTTTTAAAAAGTAAACTTTTTAAATGCAATACATCCATTAAATATGAACTTTTAATGCATATTTCCCATGAAAGTAAACTTTAATTCTTTTGATGGGAAATGCAGATTGCAGTATTGGTTGTGTGATTTCCTAGAGAAAGGCTACTTAATATTTGGTCAATGGACAGTCGTTGGAGGGCTTCTGTTTCCATATCCATGGAATCAATACAGTGTCATCCCTATTCATGCATTTTCCACAAGATGCTTCATCTTGGGCTGTGCAGCAGAGGCAAGAAGAGAAGTCTGTAGAAGGATTTACTACCTGATGCATTTTTAAAAATCCTGGAAGTGAAGGACTTTCCAAATCAGTCCTGCAGCTATTTTCTAATTCATGGTGGTAATGGGTGGGCTTCTTTGCACTGCTAGTTCTTCTTATTAAATGAGTGCACAATCTATGTACCTGTGTACACAAATAGGTGAGCTGTACCAATCAACTTGCATATTTTTTCATACAAACACTTGTACATATGTAGAGACAGTTTGTTCCTTCATTCAGTATAGCATGTGAAGAAGCCTGTTAATTTGGGTAGATTCTTTTGTCAAATTCTACCCAGTTGGTTGGTTGATTAATTAAAGTACAGGAATTATTATCTTGTTGAACAGCACAAAACCTGCATATATTTATTCTGAAGCAATATGGAAGTAGGAACTACAGCTCTGAAAGAAGGAACTCTTTCCTATTCTCAGGAGTTCTCAGCCCTTATCCTGATCTTAAGTGGGGAAGGGGCACATTTGGTTTGGTTCCTGTTGTTATTTTTGGTGTGGGTCCTGACATTATGTTCCCCCTTACGTTCTTATTTAGATAATTTCTAGGCAACCTTTCAATATAGTGCTCCCAGAGCAGCATACAACCTGTGAGATGCTTACATTGAAAAGGCGTAAGAACGAAGCAAAGAGAAAAAGCACAGAAACAACAGGTGTATGTTTCTGAAGAGTAATATCATAAAATTAATTGAAGGATTCTATTTATTTAAGAAATTTATGTCAGAAGCTCATGGGGTGGGCTTACAGCTTAGTAACATAATAAACAAGACAAGATGCATACATTAGCCATCACTGTTGCAGGTGGGGAAATGCAGACTAATTAGCCAAAGAAGGAACAATCCCTTTATGCTACTTAACATACCTTGGTGTTGCCAGATTCGTTGCCCTCAGTTACTGCAACAGAACAGGCCATAACTGATTCCTCCATGAAGTGATATGGAACCCCCAGCACAATGAGTTAATGTATTTTCCCTTGTTTTCTCATAAGGCATCTCCAGATGGACCAGTTTGGTGTTGGTGGCTTATCTCCATCTTGCCCCTTGACTTGACCCGCAAATTGACGATCTTTTCTGAGACTTCCCTGAAGGCTCGTCTCACTCAACTGAAGCATATTCTGAATGTCATTCTGGAAAGTCGTGACTACAACAGCTAATTCTCAAGCCTCATTCCCAAGAGAAGTTGTGTGCGTATGCATATATATATATATATATATGCAGAAACAAAGTGGGTTTTTGCTGTATTCACCTACCAGTTTTCTTTCTGGGGTTGGGGTAAAGCCTTAACCTGTTCTTCTATTTCTTTATTTCTTCTGTGTGTTTCAGTTACTTCTTTTCATTGTAGAACTGACCAGCAATAGGCCATGAACCAGATAACTGAAACTGTTGTGCAATAGTAGCAAGATTCAATAGCAAAGATGTACCGTCCACAGGAAATATCCCTTGAAAGACTTTCAGTTGGCCTTGTTGGGTCTAAAAGAATGCAGTGATCTAGATGTGAAATCTGTCCAAGAAACCTGACTACCATTGTGCTAAGTGAAGAAACGTCTGAGCAACTACATCCCTTGAAAGCAAAAACCAAAACCCCACCATGAATGCTAGGACTTCCTGGGCTTTGTCCTCTTATGTCGTTTAATGATGCTTGTGTACAATTATTCAAAGCTCTACAAAATGTATATTGTGTATATTGTGCCATTTCTTCAATTTCAACTTAAGCAATCTGCTTGAAGTTACAGAGTAGGATAGAGAAAGACAGGATCAATACAGGTATCTGTATTTTCTTTTCTTTTCTTCGGTTGTTACCTCAGAAGGGAGCGACTTTCCTCAAGGCCACAATGCAGGAGCAAAGGGTTAAAGCCTCTCCCTTGCACCTCAGCCTCAATTCAAATTGTACCCCTTAACCCTGCTAGCTGCATTTTAACTAAAGAAAAATTCTGTGGGAGAGAGAATACACCACAGGAGTCATGTGTGGCTTGGCCCTTAAGACATTGTGAAGAGAAGAAAACTGTGGAGAACAAGGGTATAGCCAGGGATAGAGAAATTGTGGGCCTCCCAATGTTGTTGGACTGGAACTCCCATTAACTGTAGCTAGTGTGGCCAATGGTCAGGGAATATTAGCAACAATAGCCAAAGATTCCCCACCCCTGCTGTAGTCATGTGATAACCCCCCCAACTACTTCTACATAATGTGGAAGTAACACTCCAAAGCGGTATAATTAGGGAAAGGCTGTTCATGAATAAAACAATGTAACTTCTAAAAGATGACTGCAGAGAGATTTGAAGAAGAAAATTTAAATTCTGGAAATCACTTCTACGGAATGGAGCAAAGAGCTAAAACAGTTGCTGTGGTCTAACATGTATTGGCCAAGAATCGCCCTACATTTGAGAGCATCAACCAACAAGGCTAAGGCTTCAGCTCTGTTGCACTGCCTAGTTATTGTGTGCCTGGCTAGGCAATTACGTGAAATACAAAAACACCTTGAAATGCCAGCTGATTATGAGTTTTTGTAACCAAGGCACTACTTCATCTGATATTGTAGGAGATGGTCACATAAATGTATCCAGTATAGGAATCTGCTTTGCAAGCTATGAGTGGTCATGCATTTTGTTGGTCTTTTAAGGTGCCACAGACCTCTTGCCTACATAGAAGATGGGAATGTTGTGGTGCTGATAATATCAAGGTTGCAGGCTGGACATCTGTATGGGACAGCTGCATATTCCTTCATTGCAGGGGGTTAGACTAGATGATTCTCATGGTCCCTTCGAATGCTACCATTCTATGATTAACAATTATTAGGCCAAATCAGTGCTTTTCTTCTAGAAAAAAAGGTGCTGATGGTGCGTACCCTTCAGTACCCTCAGATAAAAAGCACTTGGCAGAATGACCTCAACTGCCACCCAACTGAAGGACATAGATGTGAGGAATAAGCAACAAAGCTTGATTACAACTGTCCTGTTATTAACGTCTTCAGATTTCTAGCTCTGTTGCTTTTTGGTTGACCTTAAATTTTCCCCCAATGACATTGAATAATAGTGTTGCAGGTCCTCTTATTTAGAAAGAAAAATTAAGACTTTATATTGTAGGCAGGTGAACCTTCTGTTCAGAAAACCAAATCATTTTGACAGATTGTCCAATAATTGAAACATTACAATTAGCAAAGCACATGTTCACCATCTCCTGGGCAACCACAATCCTTCCTACTAGGTTCATCTGCCTAACCACCTGGTAATAGGATAGGAATGGTTCAAAGAGAAAGGAGAGAACTTGCTGAAAATCACCCAAGCAAATCAGTATTATGACAACATGTCTGGAAATGGTTGCTGTCTTGAGTCAAGTTGAGGACACTGTTATGCGAGTAAAAAGGGTGGTGTAAGTCAAATTTTATTTTATTAGCTCGTTTCCTTTCTGCCTATCCTGGCTCAACGGGCAGTAGCCCTGCTCCTAAATGGAATTTGGAACGGGGCTATAGTTCCACTAGCTTCCTAAATTTAGGATTGCTCTGCTTATCAGATAACTTAGGGAGTGCCAAGCTACCAAAATGCCTATGGGTGTGAGTTTTCGGCCATGTCTAGCGTTCCTCCATATTTGTAACCTCTGCTTTCTCACAGGATGCAAGTGTCTTACAGTCTGAAAGCTTCTGAATCTGGAATCTGCACTGTGTTTGGAAGGTTTAGTATACAGACTTGGAAGGTCATCATGTTAGCTCCTAGAAAGCACAGGTCTGAGCAGTTCTCTGCTTATCCTGGACTTTGTATGAACGAGTCAAAGTGGTTTTGCCTTTGCCTGGCTGCTTTCCCCTGGAAAACCTGCTCTTTAGTACTAAATTGGAGCAAATGGCAATCCGCAGAAAACCCAATTGCTGCTTGTTCCAATCCATTGCTAATCTGTAGGTTTTCCCAGGGGAAAGGAACAGGGTAAACATAAGTGTGAATGAGTCCTCTGTTCTTAAAAACGCAAGGAGAAGAAAACCAGTACTTTAAGTTACCATTGTAATTATTTATTTTTCATTGCCTGCTTAAACTTCGCCGCAAATGTTGTTTTCTTTAATGGATTGCAAAGGAACAGAGAACATCAACATCGTCTAGTGTCCTGAATTTTTCTGTGGTGGGTGGCTAGGCTGGTTCTCTTTTTCATCTTGAATTTCATTCTGTATTTATTTGGAAGCATCTGGAGAGATATTATTTACATTATAAGCCGTGCAGCATTTTGACATGGTTCTTCAGCCAATCACAGTATCTTTCCCATTAGCTAAAAGTCCTAAGTCAGGATAAGTGATATTTATTTATAGAGTATAATTGAGATTCCGCAGCCTCGCTGCCTGTTTTGTCATGCTGGCATCAGCTGTTTATTTCTTTCAAATGTCTTGTTCTAAAGCATTTGAGTCGAGCCCATTCTTCTGTACAATGTGCCTCATTAAGGGGAATAATAAGCTTCTGCAACCAAAGATGTTAAATGATGCTTAAAAGGGATGGGGCAAAGTTGGGTTCTTGAAATCAGTACTAGTTTCTTTTCAACATGTAAAAATAAAATAAAACCCTCTGGTTCATTTCGAGTATCTAGGAAGTTTGTATGATAGACACTTTAAGGCTGACTTCCCAGAGGCATTTTCATACACGGAGGTGTCAGTGTAACAGCTTGGTAGCCTCAACCTTCAGTCTTTTTGTACATGGCAAGCCAGTCTGTGTGGGGAACTGCTGTCCGTCCTGCACCATGTGGAGCAGTCTCTTGTTCAAAGCTGGCTGCTTAGCCTTTGCAGTCCAACCTTGTGTCTCCACAAGGAAGGTAAAAAAGGGAGCCAATTAGCATTGGAGTCTTATGGGTGCTAGGCCTGTTCACGTGGCCTTGGAATTATGGGTAAGGAGAAGTGAGGCTATCCCAGCAATGGAGTGGGAATATGGTGAATGCCTCTTTGTATATATATATCCCTGATAAGGAAGGGATTTGCTGCTGCTGCTTGCTTCACATGCTATAGGAAATGGAAATATGAAGGGAGTGTTTAAAGCCACTGACAAACGCACAAGTTTTTTCTTAACTGGAAAGTGCCTTTTTTTCAGGGTGGAGCTACTTCAGAGCCAGGCCAGGTTGAAGGAAGAGAGGGTGGCAGCAGTTGTTTTACTGACCCTCTGACAGTTTTCAGAGGGTCTATTTCAGAGGGTCTATGCAGATTTCTCAAACTGCATAGTCAACCAGCAGATATACTCATCCTGCTTGTGTGTGTTTGTTTTAACCCCACATGGACTTCCTTGTTTCCCTCTTTCCCCCCAAATCTGTAAATGTGGGTGTGGATTGTATTTAAAATGTGTTTGTGTGCTCTCTCTTCATTGCAAAATTATTACTTAGAGAAACTGAGGCTGTGGTCCTATATACGGTTGCCCAGGAGTAAGTCTCATTTAATTCAGTGAGACTCACTGCTGGGAAAGTGCGTTTCGGATTCCACTGTAAGTGAGCTGTTTATTTTACTTGGTAGGAAATGTGTTAGGGAATTATTCCACTCCGAATTCATTTGAATTTGTATCTTTTTATTCCCTGCTGGTCTAATTATTATTATTATTTTCTTATCAAACTAATAAACTTTTGTGTTTTTGAGCACAGCGTTTGTGTCTACTTGGATCTATCCGAGGTTTATATATTTCACAGGAATTGCCTTAAGGATTCTCTAGCTTTCAGCTGTAAAGAGATCCAAAAAGACCCCTCCTCCTTGCAGTTCCAATCACTTGGGTATTTATGCTCTCATAATTGGGGAGGCAGTACACAGATACATGAAAAAGTTGTAACTGGCCTGAAGTATTTTCAAGTGAAGCATGGTGGAAGCTAACAGAGTAATGTGGTATACAGGAAAGCCGTGGGCAGGATTCATCTATCCAGCTCTGAGGAAGGACTTCAACTTGTGCAATGGTGCTCCCCACCCCTTCGCTCCCCTGCAGCCTCTGATACTGGCTTGGGGGATATTGACTCTCTCCCCCTCTCCCCCTTCATATTCCCTCTTGGCCAAGTCTCTAGGGCAAGGGTGCTTAATGTGATGCTCATGTGATGCACAGCTCCTATAGCTCTGATTTTTGGCCACACTAATAGGGGCTGATGAGTGTTGCAGTCCATCAAAATATGGAAGGCATTAGGACGTCTACCCTTGCTCTCTAGGGGGTTGCATATCAGTGGCTTGCCACACATCAGGAAAATTTCTGCCATGTCCTGTTTTTTGGGTGTAAAAATTGCTTTGGGGGAATTTTGCCGAATCGCTAAAATGTCAGGGACAACCCGGATGTATGGCAACGCAATGGAAAAAAGCAGAGGAAATGGCTTAAAATCACCATGGGGGGGCATGCAGGTGATAGAAAGCCTTTTCCAAGACTAATTGTAGCTTAGTTTGTGCTTTCAGCAAAGGGTTGCCGCACACAGGGAGAGGAGGGTTCCTTTCCTCAGTTGTGACTTCTCTGAAAATGCACCTTCCTATTGCAATCGGGCTTGCAAAAAGCATTCTGTTGGGTACAATAAAGGTGTTCTCCCCCAAGTCTGATGGTGGGGAGGGGGTTACTATATACCATATGGCGCAAGAGGCCAGCAGTTCATCCCCTTGCCATATGGGTTGTGTATTACTTCTTGGGTTACATGTATCTCTTGCCGGCGCAGTGTATTGAGTGCATTGGGATGTACTTTTGCAATGAAGCCTCTTTCCACTAGGTGTCATTATAGATCAGAGGACTTCACAGACAAAGGAAGAAAAATTAAGCACGCTGGTGGTTATCAATAGAAAGAGTCTATTTCCTCCAGCATCCAAGCTTTTCGACTCCCAAATCAAGTGTCCCATTTCCGAATGCACCAAAGCACTCCGTTTATGCGCAAGTATTTGTGGGGAGTGGTACATAATGCACAGAGCGAACCGTTAATTTTGCTGTTTCTGTTCAGGTTCAGTTGCAAGTTTCTGTGGCCTGGTTCCAGTTTGGGCCAGCAAAGCTTCAGTAGCTGGTCTGGGACATATAACCAACTAGCTCAGGCTGCATAGAGACTCATTGGTAGCACAAAAATGTCGTTTTTCTTGATCTGGAATTGTCCATGCTCGTCCTCAATATGCTGCTTTCAATGTAGATTCATTCCAGATCCTGCCACCTGCAAGGCTGGGTGTCCTTACCTGATACACATTTGAAACCTCCCCCAGATTAGGTTATTTGCACCTTTCCCCCAGCTGAATGAAGAAGGAAGCCTGCAATTGCCAAGACTGCCCACATCTGTGTTCGAACGGACACACTGCAGGTTAATGCAGAGTTAATCGGCAGTGAGCTTTTGCTTTCTGAATGAAAGCAGTTTCTCCACCATTGCTTTTCAGGAGCAAAACAAATATGCAATAGATCTATATGTGTGTGGACTATGTAGAAAAAAAAAAGTACCCAGTCTCCACTGATTCTAGGATAAAATGTCAGTAGTTTGAAGATTGTTGTTGTTAATTGAATTTATATACCACCCTATACCCAGAGGTCTCAGGGTGGTTCACAGAATAAAACCAAAATATAAAACCACAAAATACATAATCAAAATAAAAACAACAACCCAATACCCCCCCCCCAAAAAACCACCACATTTAAAAAAGGCATTGGATGTCAATGAAATCAACCAAAGGCCTGGTTAAAAAGGAATGTTTTTGCCTGACGCCTAAAGGTGTATAATGAAGGTGCCAGCTGAACCTCCCTGGGGAGAACATTCCACAGACGGGGAGCCACTGCAGAGAAGGCCCATTCTCGAGTTGCCACCCTCCAGCCTTCTCATGGAGGAGGCACATGAAGAAGGGCCTCAGAAGATGATCTCAGGGTTCAGGTAGGTTCATATGGGAAGAGGCGGTCCCTGAGGTATTGCCGTCCTGAGCCATTTAAGGCTTTATAGGTCAACACCAGTTCTGGGTCTGGAAACTAACTGGTAGCCAGTGCTACCAGAATCGGTGTCATATGCTCAAACCGTCTTGCTCCAGTGAGCAACCTGGCCGCTGAATTCTGCACTAGCTGAAGTTTCCAAACCGCCTTCAGAGTCAGCCCTATATATAACACTTTGCAGTAATCTAATTTTGAGGTTACCAGAGCATAGACAACAGTAGTTGGGCTATCTCTGTCCAGAAAGGGGTGTAGCTAGGCCACAAGCCAAAGCTGATGGAAGGCACTCCAGGCCACTGAGGCCATCTGAGCCTTGAGCGACAGCAAAGGATCCAAGATCCAAGCTATGAACCTGCTTCTCCAGAGGAAGTGTAACCCCATCAAGAACAGGTGATCTCCCACCCATCCGGCCTAGAGAACCACCACAGTGCCTCAGCTTTATCTGGATTGAGTGTCAGTTTGTTGGCTTTCATCCAGTCCATTACTGAGGCAAGACACTAGTCCAGCACTTCCACTGCCTCACCTGAAGATGTAAAGGAAAAATGGAGCCGAGTGTCGTCAGCATACTGCTGACAACGTACTCTAAACCTCTAAATAACCCCACTCAATGGGTTCATGTAGATATTAAACAATGTAGGGAATAGGATTGAGCCCTGCAGAACCCCACATTGGAGGTTCCACGAGGCTGAAAAGCATTCCCCAAATAACACCATCCAACTAGGACTGGAACCGCCACAAAGCGGTGGCACCCACCCCTAGTTTGGACTGTTGCTTCAGAAGGATACTATGGTAGATAGTACTGAAAGCTGCTGAGAGGTCAAGGAGAATTAACAGGGACATACAGTGGTACCTCGGGTTAAGAACCTAATTCGTTCTGGAGGTCCGTTCTTAACCTGAAACTGTTCTTAACCTGAGGTACCACTTTAGCTAATGGGGCCTCCCCTCAATGTTCTACATTGATTTGTGTGTGCATCAGCCAACACATGAAATGCTTCTTACATGTGGATCTCTCCATTAGGGGATATATGGAATTAGAAGGCACCTCAAATATCATATTGTCCAACCCCTCCAGCAAGACCCCTGGTACATGGCTGCCCAGCCTTAAAAACCTCTAAGAAAGAAAAGCCTGTTCTTTTTCATGGCAACCTGTTCTATTCTCCAGCCGCTTATACTGTCAGGACATTATTCTTAGTGACTAGTGAAATCCCCTTTTCTTATAATTTGAACCTTTCTGGGGCAGCGAGGGGGGGGGGAGAGGTATTTGTGACAGCCTTTCACAAAGACGTTGCAGTTAAAGTGAGCAAAATAACATAGGATACTATGTTATATTGGTTTAGTTAATCCAGTATCGCCTACACTGACTGGCAGCCACTCTCCAGGACTTCATAAAGAAGCTCTATCTGGAGATGCCAGTGGATTCTCTGCCACTGAGTTATGGCCTTTCCCCCTGTACAGATGGAACAGCAATGGAGGAGATCATAGCCCTTGTGGCTGACTCTGGGGTTGCGGTGCTCATCTTGCTTTATTGGCTGAGGGAGCCGGCGTACAGCTTCCGGGTCATGCGGCCAGCATGACAAAGTCGCTTCTGGTGAACCAGAGCAGTGCACAGAAATGCCGTTTACCTTCCCGCCAGAGCAGTACCTATTTATCTACTTGCACTTTAAGGTGCTTTTGAACTGCTAGGTTGGCAGGAGCTGGGACCGAGCAATGGGAGCTCACCCCATCACGGGGATTTGAACCGCCAACCTTCTGATCGGCAAGTCCTAGGCTCTGTGGTTTAACCCACAGCACCACCCGCGTCCCACAGCGGTTGAATGCAAATCTCCACCTGCTTCCGCAGTGACTAGCATCACTCCACTGTGTTTCTGACACTTTCTTTTTAGGATTTGGGTGGCTGTGCCTCTCCTAAGACCTTGAAGCCATCACACGCTCCTTTCATATATGAAAGGGCCAATAGCCACTGCTTCAAAGCCATGGGCGAAAGGAACATGAAAAGGCAGAATCCACAGGCTGCCCAGGGGCTGTTGCTTTGTTCTTCCATTTTAACTTGACTCTCAGCTCCATTCTACCGAGGTCAACAGAAACTAGAGCAATGGTGGCTTTTTTTTTTTAATGCCACAGTCTTGAAAAGTGCCTGTTAAAAGAATTAAAATGGGGGGGAGGGGAAATGCAGATTCCTATTCTTTCTCCATATTAGAACCAAGCAGACATTAATAGCATGGCACGCTTGGTTGCTTATCTATAATTACTGTGAGGCCTCTTCTCCTTCCCTCTTCTCACACTCCAAATAAATTACTTATGCTTCCCCCCCTTCATTTCAGGTAGAACAAAACAACCAGATTTTCTGTGGGCTAAGCTGCAGAGACAGGCGAGGGTTTTTCTTGCCTTTTATGGACTTGGTGATGTTAAAGCAGGAGGGGGGAACCTGCGGCCTTCTGAGTGTGGCTGGACCAGAACTCCCATCACACCTGGAATACTGTGTCCAATTCTGGGCACCACAATTTAAGAAGGATGTTGACAAGTTGGAACGTGTGCAGAGGAGGCGACCAAGATGATCAAGGGGCTGGAATCCAAGCCTTATGAGGAGCGCTTGAAGGAGCTGTGTATGTTTAGCCTGGAGAAGAGGAGGCTGAGAGGAGACATGATAGCCATCTTCAAATATTTTAAAGGCTGTCACATGGAAGAGGGAGCATGCTTGTTTTCTCCTGCTCTTGAGGGTAGGACTCAAACGAATGGCTTCAAGCTGCAGGAAATGAGAATAATGCAGGATTGTCTGTAAGGATTTCTGAAGCCCCCACTACCCCACACCCCACACCACAGTGGCAGCTAAATTTCTAAAATGTAGTTAGAAATTAGTTAGAAGTTAACAGCAGTCATGCTTCAAAACCGTGCCAGGAAACAAACTGTCTGGGAGCTGCGCTGCTTCATTTGTCATGTAAGATGGGAGAGGGCCGGCAGTGATGACACACAGTGGTGAAGAATTTGTTTCTAAAGAAAGCCATCTGGTACCATGCCAAGCTTATTTGTCCATCTAGCCTAGACCTGTTTACTCTGACTGGCTGGGACTCCCCAAAGTCTCAGGCAGATGCATCTTTCCCATCTCCTGCTCCTTGATCCTTTTAATTGGAAGGGCTGCTGGGAATCATTTGCACACAAAGCCTATTCACTAGCACTGAGCAATTGTCAAGGTCAGTGGTTCTTCCCTTTGAGTGATGCCCACTACCTCGATGAGAAGTGTATTACTTTACGTATTGCAGGGCTTATTGAAAGCAGCCAGATCAGCCCTAAGCCCCAATGCAAGTGAAGTCCTGGAGGAGATTGGGCTGAACAGCCTTCTTGTCAGTGTTCCACAGAATGTCATGGAGACCCAACACCCATATTTCATATATCAGATCCCCAGGGTGTTGCTTCGTTTTGAAATGTTAACCTAGTAACACACACAACCAAAGTCCTAGAGAGGAGGATGGCAGGAAGAAGATTTGCTATTATTATTCTGGGCATGCCTTATTTGTCTGTATTTTTGATTCTGCTCCGTTATAGGAATTTGAAATACAAATATTAGGAAGATGGTTCTGTCTCACAGAGGCTCTCCCTTTTACATAGACAAAGGAGAGCCAACAAAAGAAAGAAATGGAACAGCATTAAAAGCCTAATTTTATGAATGGTTTTGCTAAGCAACTGGGTTGCTAGGAGCTCAAAAGAGCTGGTGCTGGGGTTGACTGTGGGAAGTGAAATATGGCTCTGTGTGCAAGTCCTTCTATGTCTAAATGCACACTAGGTGCACTGGAAATTCTATGACTGTGTTTTCTTTGACTCAATAGAGGCCTGAAGGGCTCTCCAGCCACCATTCTTCAGGCTGACCACCTCCAAAGTAAGTGATCATGCTATTCTTGGGGCAGAGGTGTGCCACCCTTATATACCCATGGAATCATAGAACTGTAGAATTCAAGCCCCTACAATGCAGGAACCCCACCTAAAGCATCCCAGACAGAGGGCCACTCAACCTCACTGCATTGCAGGAATGGCTAATGTTTTGTAGGCTCCTGAGGGCCACATGGTTAACCATGGAGAGTAAGCTAATGTGACAAGAACCACAGTTTTCAAGGCTGTTTCCAAAATAATTTCTCACCAGCTATTCTACACCGTTTAAAAAACTTTTAAAAATCATTCACTACTCAGTAAAAAGAACAGAAGAAACCCTGCCCCTCTTTTTAATTGACTGATTGAATGAAAGATTAATGAGAAGACTTATAAATCAAACAAATCATGGTTTGAGGGGAATTCTCATTGCAGTATAACCTTCCTGCAAACAAATGGGCATGAATGCTCAATAGAGATGGAACTGGGCTTTTGCTCCTTTTCTTGGACAGCTCCCTTGACTTTTGAAAAGCATGCTGAATTCATCCTGTGCTGGCTCACTCAGAAATAAGTCCTAGCTGTCCAGTGAAAGCAGTGCTTACAAGACTGAGAAAAATGACAAAAAAGGTTTCCCTTTTATCTATATCTATATCTATATCTATATCTATATCTATATCTATATCTATATCTATATCTATATCTATATCTATATCTATCTAATCTATATCTATATCTATATCTATCTATCTATCATCTATCTATCTATCTATCTATCTATCTATCATCTATCTATCTAATGTAGAATTGATATAAACAGAACACGTGGGGCTACCTTTGAAGGTGACCCGGAAACTGCAATTAATCCAGAATGCGGCAGCTAGACTGGTGACTGGGAGTGGCCGCCGGGACCACATAACACTGCTCCTGAGAGATCTGCATTGGCTCCCAGTACGTTTCTGAGCACAATTCAAAGTATTATGTGGTCCCGGCGGCCACCCCTAAATGGCCTCGGTCCTGTATACCTGAAGGAGCGTCTCCACCCCCATCGTTCAGCCCGGACACTGAGATCCAACGCCGAGGGCCTTCTGGCGGTTCCCTCATTGTGAGAAGTAAGGTTACAGGGAACCAGACAGAGGGCCTTCTCGGTAGTGGCGCCTGCCCTGTGGAACGCCCTCCCAGCAGATGTCAAGGCAATAAACAACTATTTTACTTTTTAAAGACAACTGAAGGCAGCCCTCTTTAGGGAAGTTTTTAATGTCTGATGCTGTACTGTTTTTAATATTCAGTTGTTGTTGTTGTTGTTGTTGTTATTATTATTATTATTATTATTATTATTATTATTATTATTATTATTATTATGTGACACCCCCCAATAAATTAATAAACAAATACAGTGGACGCTCGGGTTGCGAACATGATCTGTGCGGAAGGCACGTTCACAACCTGCACTGTTCGCAACCCGCAGCGCTGCGTTTGCGCACGTGTGGGTCGCGATTCGGCACTTCTGTGCATGCGCAAAGCGCGACTTAGCACTTTTGCACATGTGTGAGCACTGAAACCCAGAAATAACCCGTTCCGGTACTTCTGTTTTCGGCGCAGTGCACAACCCGAAATCGCGTAACCTGAAGCGTCTGTAACCTGAGGTACCACTGTAAAGCAACGACAGTGCTTCTTTGTTTACCTTAACTGTTTTCTCTTCATTCATTATCATTTGAGAAGAAATTTTGTGCAAATTGAAATAAATTAATCAAATTTGTTTAAATCTTTGTGTTGATAGTGGCGTCTGAGGGTCTCGATTAAGTGAGTTCATTTGGGTGATGAGATTATGTTTCCTAGATTGCTGTTCTCTCTTTCAGAGAGAGAGAGAGAGAGAGAGAGAGAGAGAGAGAGAGAGAGAGTGCTGGGAGCACAGTCCTGCAGGAATGAATGAGAATCAGCTGTCAGAAAAGCATTTTGATCAATGATGTTTTTGTTCCTTTGTTTGTCACTATAAATCAGCATTGCAGGGGACAAGAAACAGCATCCATTCACTGTGAAACTCAGCCAAAGGATACATGCTGAAAGAGTTTGAAAGTAGCAGCAGTCCTAGCTGTGGTGAAATGTGATGCTGAATAGACAGACGATGCCTTATTATGGTATGGCATGTACCCTGGAACTAGAACTAGGACTGAAGTGCTTCAGCCCAAGCAAGGTCAGCCTTAGTGAGTTTGTTAGGGCTTGTCATACCATCACTTTTATAAAATAAAATATATACTGTTAATATACAGCAGTTTCTGCCATTCATTAAACACTAGTGGCCCAAATGTGGATTGATTGATTATTTGATTTCTATATTACTTAATATATTTAAAATATTTCTGAAGCAATGACAGACAACCTATCATTTTACAAAAACACACAGTTACATTAATACAAATTTACTAATATATTTATATAAAATGCCCCCCAGATATACAATTTGGGGTGCCGCGTGAGATCACAGCTCCCCAAAAGTGCTTTTTTTGAGGCAAGTTGTGTGAGATCATTATGCCTAAAATGGCTGCTATGCTCTCACAGGAAAAACCCAGGGTGTCCCAATTTTCCACGGACACTTGTTGGGTATGCCCTTATTTGGCTGGATGCCACATCTTCATAGAAAGGAGAGTAATAGGCCGGATGGTTTGTGCTGCTGCTGGAAGCTGGAGAGACAGAGACTTGTCTTGCTCTGTGCTGGGCCCTTAGCTATAGCAAGATTTGTTGAAGTGTTAATGCTATAAACCCTTTCATTCTAGGGCTAGGTTGTATATAAGTGTAAATAAACATGTATATACCCTAAAGACACCACAGTCTCTATTCACCTTCACTCCAAGGCAACTGAACTCTGGATAGCTGTAGGCACCCTTGAAGTTTCTCATTGCTTGGAGACTGGGGTGCACACAAAAATATTCTTCTAGCAAAAAAGTAAGCATTTTTTTAAAAAATGTGTGTATTCACTGGGTTGAAGGAAGACAACCTGCCCACGCTGGAGAATAGAGAGGTCCCACCTGGCTAGATAATGGAGACTGAGCAGAGAATTTGTGCTGCTTGCTGGATATATAGGTTTCAAGGAGAATATATTGGTTGTAGAATTAGTGAAGAAATAGTTATGCTTAAGCAGGAAAGGGGTTGCTAGCTGGTAAGACGGAGAGAATGAAAAATAGGCAGGCCTTTACCTAACAAAATGCAGACTTAAGGAAAACACAGCGAGCTATCAGCTGACCCAGCAAAACATAATAAGGTGTGTATTTAGTTCCCTGCTATCTCCCTCATTCCTTAAATGAAATGTCAGCAGAATGCATGTAGGTACGAATGTTTGTCTTAAGCTGTATCACAACACTGAGAAAACAAAAGTGTCTGTATTTCCACACACCTTCACTTGCCTGCACTTTGTGGCATCCATACTTTGTTGTGGGTGCCTTGTGTGAAATACACCCCAGTAAGGTGTGTAATACTACAGGTAAATGTACTTCTTCAACTTTACGTCGACATAGTATGCAAAAGAAATGTAGATGGATGAGAGGCACACATAAATCAAAGCTACTACAAGTGCCAACTCACACTGCTCTGCTAACAGTGGCATTTATGGATGGCAAGGAGGGAGAAGTTGAATTCAGTTCATGTTCAAAGATGAACCTATCTAATTCACACTTTCTCTAAAACAAAACGCGAACTGAAACACAGCCAGCCTTCGAAATTCGCACTTCTCTGAATTTTGCAAAGCAGTTCTCCAGTTGTATCTTTTGTGGACAAAATTGCATCTATTAGCATGAAATGTGTATTTATAAAAACATATTTATGCAATAATAACATTGGATTGCATTAGGAAACATTGCTTTACAAATGTATATTGTAGGCTGAACTGCATACAAAAATGTGAATACTAAGGGAAATCTGCACTACAATGCTAATGAACTTTTATGGGTTTTTCTTTTATATATATATAATTGTGAGCTGATGTGTAAAGGAGGAAAACTGAAAAGTGAGAAACCAGAGCCTTGAGCAGAAGATATATAATCAGAATTAAAGTAATCTGAACCCAGGAATTTGTCCTAAGCTCACAATACTTCCATGCTATATATATATATTTATAACAGTGATAGTTGTTTCTCTCTGCCTCTCTTAAAATATATAGTTGGAGATGTGTTTTAGAAATAATTGATTTTTAGAAATTACGAGTGGGGCGCATAAATTGCAACTTCCACTAGGGTTATAGGGAATGTGCCTGGAGCTTTGAATGGCTCAGTCCACAGCAACTCTGGTGTGGGTGGAACATTAGATTGATGCATTTTGCATATGCAGTTTTAGGTCTTTGGTATCAACCACTGCTAATGGTATAATTTTAAGTGCATAATGTTTGGGCTTGGGTTTACTTCAGGGCAAACCAATGCAATTAGAGAAACATTTCTCTGCATCTGAAGCCAGGTGAGACTTTTCAGGGTCCAAGACTTTGTCTGCTTGAAGTTGGAGGTAGAAAATTAGAGCTGCCCTAGGCATTCCCCTGAAACCGCAGTATACAATATCTGGGCTGATTGATTATTCTGCACTGAATTTCCCTTTGAGAAAGCTGAGAGGAAACTGGCAGTGCATTAAAAGCTGCCTGAGCTCCTTTTTAAAAAGAACCTTGGCAGGCAAAAGCTACCCTTGAGGATCCCATTTTTCAAATTTGCGACACTGACGCCTTCTGTCATGAGGACCCTGTTATCCAACAATTCTGACTTTCAGTCTGACCGCATTGTAATATAAGTGACAGGCACAACCTGGAAAGAGCAATAAAAGTTTGCACATTGAAGGAAAACAGAGCTCGCTTCTGTCAGAGTGGCGTGGAGGTGGTAATTAATTTAGTCTTGTATAACAGAGCAACAGAGTTTTCCGGTGCAGTTTCCATGTCTCCTTCTGCCATACAACCTTCTGGTTGAAGCTTTTCGTTTCAGAAAAATATAATTAGGCCTGCCAAGTTTCCCCATTTGGCCAATGAGGGTATTTCAGCCAAGCCACACCCATTTGCTCGACATCTCATGCAGGGCCGGATTTAGGTTTGATGAGGCCCTAAGCTACTGAAGGTAATGGGGCCTTTTATATGTCCAGCTGTCATTTGTCAACAGCAAATTCTGGTCAGACCTCACCTGGAGTACTGTGTCCAGTTCTGGGCACCACAGTTCAAGAAGGACACTGACAAACTGGAACGTGTCCAGAGGAGGGCAACCAAAATGGTCAAAGGCCTGGAAACGATGCCTTATGAGGAACGGCTAAGGGAGCTGGGCATGTTTAGCCTGGAGAAGAGGAGGTTAAGGGGTGATATGATAGCCATGTTCAAATATATAAAAGGATGTCACATAGAGGAGGGAGAAAGGTTGTTTTCTGCTGCTCCAGAGAAGCGGACACGGAGCAATGGATCCAAACTACAAGAAAGAAGATTCCACCTAAACATTAGGAAGAACTTCCTGACAGTGAGAGCTGTTCGACAGTGGAATTTGCTGCCAAGGAGTGTGGTGGAGTCTCCTTCTTTGGAGGTCTTTAAGCAGAGGCTTGACAACCATATGTCAGGAGTGCTCTGATGGTGTTTCCTGCTTGGCAGGGGGTTGGACTCGATGGCCCTTGTGGTCTCTTCCAACTCTATGATTCTATGATTCTATGATTCTATGATTCTATGAAATTGTCACTGTTTCTTATGTTGAATATATGCTATATGCTATATGGTAATTTATGGACGTAATAGGTATCTAAAGCCATTTGCACAAAACAAAATATGTATTTTATCAAATTGTTGAACTGAAATACAATTAAGAAGAAGTATATTAATAGTGAAATACAATTAAGAAGAAGTATATTAATAGTGAAATACAATTAAGAAGAAGTATATTAATAGTGAAATAATTATTAAGCTCTAACTGTATGTAGGTTTTTTTATTTGTTTTTTATCTTATATTTTGGAAATGTACATCCAGTTTTTCCCCTTTAAATTTTCCTGGAGCCCCCAAGAGAGTGGGGCCCTAAGCTATAGCTTGTTTAGCTTATACGTAAATCCGGCACTGATCTCATGCCTTCTTATAAAATGCAGTTGAGCTGAAATGGGCTTTGCAGGCCCCACCAATGCATTGTGAACAGAGCTTTGCAAGCCCTGATGACCGGCTGATCACCAAGTGTTGCAAAGCCCAGTGATTAGCACTTTGCAGAGTGCCAACAAGTGAGGCACTGTGCACAGGGTACCACATCCACTGACAGCCACTGTACATGATCAGTGACTCTGTAAGTCTCATTGGTAGCTGCTCTGCCTATCTGGAAAAGAAGAAGCTAGACCTATACAAGTTCAGTGCTTTTCCTGCCCTGGAACAAAAGATCCGGCAGGCAGTGGCACAACAGCATAGAATCTGAGGACAGGAGAGGAAGAGGGAAGCCGGAGTCGAGATGTCAAAATGTTGCCCAATGATGACCCCTTTTCACAGGCGACGAGCATCTGACCAGCTTAGGTTGCAAATCCTTTCATCCCATTCCAGTCTCAGCAGGCATCGTGGAAAACTAATTTGCAGCCCAAACCGTTACTGCTGCCTCTGCTTAGAATAAAATAAAATAAAAAGGGCATTTAAGAAAACTGCCGTGAACTCACTTCAAGCAGCAGAATAGCTTTCCTTTCTTTGGAATGCATTGCTACGAAGATTACGGAGCAAGGTCATGCTTTTCAATTCATGTACAAAATCTATAGGCTCTTGGCAGCTCCTCTCCTCCGACGCCTGCAGAGGTGGAGGAAATCCAAAAACCCAAATATAGAGGATCTCTCTCTCCCCCCCACCGAATATATGTGTTTGATGGAAATCTGAATATTTACCTAGTATGAGCTTTGGATTTGTACATTTAAATAGGACACAGTGCCAGGTGCTTTGGAATAGATAAGGGAGTTAGGAGGTGCATTTCCGCGTTAAAATATAGCCAGATTAATCTAAAGCAGTTCTTTAACAGCTCAATGCTTAACACATCATAGAATTGCTATGATGATGATGCCTGTCCATCACTCTCTATGAAAAGAAAAAAACACTTGTTTTGCTTAAAATAAAAGACTTTCTGATTTCTGGTGTTCCCTGCTGTGCCATTATATATGTTCTTCTTTAATAAAGAAAGAAAGATACTGTAACCTTGCAGGCTGAAGGTCAGTTTTAATGAATACCATATTAAAGAAAACGGAGATGGAAATGTGGGAGGGAAGGCAGATGCAAGAAGCTTGGTTAAACATGTAACAGAGGCTTGAGACATCTTGGCTCTTCAGGAAGAAGTGTGTGTGGGAGAAATAAGGATCTGATCTGTTTAAGATAATTAAAATGCTTTCCAAAAAGTATGTTTTAGAGGTGGAGGTGATAGTCTAGAAACATTCGGAAATGCTCACCGAATTTCCCCCTCCTGTTAGAGACAGATCTGCAGCTAAGCTTAAACGTGACATCCCCTTTCTATTAAATGGAAATGCATGGCATTAAAATTTACATTCAGCTTCCTAGATCAAGAAGCTGGAACACCTTTCCTATGAAGAAAGACTTAAACCGCTTGAAGATTTTTATAGAAAAAACTTTAAAAAGAGGGTGGCTAAGTGGGGGGTGTCAGAGGTTTTTGAAATTATGAATTATGTGGGGAAGAGTTGTGATTTCCTCTCCTATCTCTCCTAAGACTAGAACCCAGGGGGGTCACACAGTAAAATAGACTGGCAGTGGATTCAACATATAATCATAGAATTATGGAGTCAAAGGGACTTTTTTGCAGAGGGTGATGAACAAGGATAGTCGTAATGGCAGCAATTTGACAATGTTTCAAGTACTGAGCTGTTAGGGGATTCTAGTTCAACCTTGTGCTCAAAGCAGGATCTGCAGTGCAGGATGCAGTTCTAGCATCTCTGACAGATGGCCTTACAGTTTCTGCTTAAATGTCTCTGGCAAAAGAGAGACCGCCATCTCCCAAGACAGTCTGTTCCACTCTTGCAGAGCTCTCCCACATTTCCCCTAATGTCGTGCCAAAATCAGTTCCTCACCCATCACTTCTAGTCCAGCCTTCAAGTTTGGTCCTCTAGACAAACCAAGGTACTGAGCCTCTTGGACTTGACGATCGGAAGTAGGTGGTTCAAATCCACACAACAGGGGTGAGCTCCCATTGCTGTGTCCCAGCTTCTGCCAGCCTAGCAGTTCTGCCAGCCTAGCAGTTCTGCCAGCCTAGAAGTTTGAAAGCATACCAATGCAAGTAGATAAATAGGTACTGCTGCAGTGGGAAGGTAAACGGTGTTTCCATGTGCTCTGGTACTTGTCACGGTCACCTGTGTGCTGGCCACATGACCCAGAAAGCTGTCTCTGGACAAACGCTGCCCCCCTCAGCCTGAAAAGCGAGATTATCACCACATCCCATAGTTGCCTTTGACTGGACGTAACCGTCCAGGGGCTCTTTACCTACCTTTTACCTTTACTTTTTCTCAGAATATGTAATCAACTTGCATGCAAAATTTGGTTGCTATGAACTGTGCTCATGGCCACTGGTTTAGTTGGCTTGAAAATGAGATTAGACAATTCTTGTGGGAGCAAGCTCCATAGAATTGATGGTATCAAATTCTTCAGGGTGGTGAAAGCAAACAGGGGTTGAAATATCTGTCCAAATTGGGTAAATGGCCACAAAAACTGATTCAATGTAAATAACTCTGAACTGATACACATTGGTGAGCTTGCCCACATTTGAGCATTATTCAGCTGTTGGTCTATGTTTCCTTATTTGAATTAGACTGGAGGAGTCCACACCCACACATATTTTAATTTGTACAAGAAGAGCAACTTTGGTCTTTCCCATTTATACCAGCAAGTGGTTCCCTTTTGTGTTTGTCCCTGTGTTTGTCAACAAATAGAATTTGTTGATTCTATTATACTGCTTAAGTACCAAAAGGGTTGGTGTGCATAAAGCTGCATGCACACCCAATTTGTTTTTGGTTTTTTTAATTTCCTGCCAGGAAGTATGCAAAAGCACACTGTCAGGCAATTGTACATTCTAAATACACACTTTGGTGGTTTTCTGGTTTTGTGTAAATCTGATGGATCAAAACTCTGAGAAGCCAAGATACAGCCTGTAGAAGCAAGTTTCAAGGGGTGTGTTTGCCTGTGTGTATATAGGCTGGCATTCTTCTTCTTGGATGCAGGTGGGGGTGGTCAAGGCTTTTGGCTGTTGTGAAGCTCTTTATTAGGAAAGATTAGAAAACAAAGCAAACAAAAAGGCAATGAGAATTAGAAGATGCCCCCCTTTTTGCTATCCATCTGCTCCTGACATGGCTGTTGGCTAGCTTGACTGGCAGAATGAAGACAGCTGCTTGTCTTGTCAAAGACAAAATCGACAGGAACATAATGGGGATTGCAGTGTGTCACAGAGCATGGGAAATCAAGCTGCTAAGCATAGAACGTGATGACAAATTGAAGAGGTGTCAATTTTTGAAACGAAAGAATTGGCTGTGCAGCCTTTCATTCTGGAAGTAGTTTGCAAGGGCTGATTGGGAAATGAAGAAATCGGTATACAGAATCTGTGGCTTAGCCAACAGGAGAAGGAAGGCAATAATTTCACCCATCAAACTACCAGCAGCTGTGTTCATAGTGTTTTCACAAGTTTCTCTTTATGGAGCATTCATGTCGAATCAACAAATGTCTTCTTTTTTATTCAATGAAGAAGTTTGAGGGCAGCTACGGGAAAAAATGTATGTTGCAGTTCTAAGCTCACTGAGATGAAGTCCCACAGAACTCATTGTGGTTCACTTCTGCATAGACAAGTATAGGTGTGCACTGTCAGACACATAAACCACTCCCCCTTGGAGTTTATTTTATTTTATTGTAAAACCCCACCCATCAAGAATATTTTCTCCCAGAACATCATGACGTGTACCTTTGTAGACTGGTGCTCATAGGTCTGAAAGCTCTCCAATGCACATAAAACATCTCTTCACATAGGAAACTAGATGATGGGGAAAGGAGTTGTAGGAGAAGAGAACCACTGAACTGCTCAACTCAGTCTCTTGTTAACATAATGGCTGTACAGTGGTACCTCGGGTTAAGAACTTAATTCGTTCGGGAGGTCTGTTCTTAACCTGAAACTGTTCTTAACCTGAGGTACCACTTTAGCTAATGGGGCCTCCTGCTGCCGCCGCACCGCCACACAATTTCTGTTCTCATCCTGAAGCAAAGTTCTTAACCTGAGGTACTATTTCTGGGTTAGCGGAGTCTGTAACCTGAAGTACCACTGTAGTGGGTCCTGTAAGCATCCTGCATGTTCAGGATTAAAGAGTTGCCATGTTGCCAGAGACAAATTGGTGGGCCTTCATCCCCATTTTACCTGGCTAAATGCTATGTCATCCTAGAGGTAGAAGAACAAGCATTTTGAGAGAGAAAGAGAAAGAGAAAGAGAAAGAGAAAGAAAGAGAGAAAGAGAAAGAGAGAGATTGTCCCTGGAAACCTAACGGAGTGTTAATGCTGTGACCTCCTCTATCTTGTGCTCCAGTTGTGTATAAGTGTAAATAAAACCATATATCCTGAAGATATCACAGTACCCAGTGACCTTCATTCCAAGAAAACCAAACCCTTAGTACATGTTGGCAAACCTGGGAGATTGGAGCATGTGCAACCATGGTGTGCAGGCGGTAGCAAGCAGTAATCTAAAGCTTTGTGTATGTAAAACACTTTCCTGCAACACATACAACAAAATGTGCAGCAAAGTGCTCACAAAACAATGGGGCAGGAGGGAATTCTTTTTAAAAGCAGCCCATATCTGGTATTATATAGTGTGCACAGTATACATTTCCATATATATTCTCAGTAAAGTGTCATCCATCTGCAAAAGGAACGATAAAGCATTTTCTGTGACTTTAGTGCCAACTGAGGAGAAAACAAAGGAATGAACAAAGCCTGAAATCATTTTTCATTCACAGCATCTCCCTAGGCCAATCCTCCTGAATTCTTTGGTGTACTGTATTTGCAAAAGGAAACCTCTACATTGTGTGACGTGACCGTCCAAACAGCCCACAAAACTTCAGATAAGGTAGGGCATCCCACCTTTTAAAATGCAAACTTTAAAGGTCTGTCCATTTCCCCTTGTAATTCGTAATAGCACACTGACAGCATTGAACACACAGTTGTTGAGAAACCTAAACCGTTGAAAGCTTCATACAAGACTAAACTCTGAGTAGGAAGATGGGTGCTAAACCCATTACTGCACAGTTCAGAGTTTGAAAAATGACCCATGGGTTCCGCTTTCACACCCCTTGCGCCACTGCTGCCATTCTTACTTCAGTGCCAGTCTTACAAAAGCTGATGTGTTTTGGCTAGCTAAGCATGCAGAGACAAATAAGACCGAAATTGCTGCGACAGAGTGTGACTCTTTCATTAGCTGTGCAGTGCATGGGCTTGCAGCCTTTAGGGGTAAATACAAGTGGCAGCTTTATGGAGAAACCATATGTCAGCTGGTCGATTGGGCTAGGGTAATAAATAATGGGCTGTTTTAAAAGGCCCCCTCCTTCTGTTACAAATCTGGTTTGCTTTGGTTTGAAGTCCATGCCTATTTTTGTGCATGTTAAGTGTTTTCAATTAAACTCTATCTCAGTGTTTCCTGCCCACACCAGTGCCTGGGGCCTGGTGAGGTGCAGCCATACTGTATACTGTTGTTCTTTCCGCTCAATTAGTTCTTTCCCACCTACCCTGATTTCTGGAAACCTGAGCTCCATTGTGGAAATGCATGCAGGAATTTGCAGAGGCGGAGCTAGATGCTCTGGCACCCAGAGTGGCGCACATGCTGTGCACCTGGGAGCGGGGCTAGCCATGCCCAACCCAGGGGGGCTAGCTGCCTGCCCCCGACTCTCCCCCCGACTCCTGAGCTGTCAAAATGACAGCTCCCCCTTCCCCCGATGGGGTAGAGTCCCGAGCCGTCGGGTGAAGGGGGGAGCTGCGCCACTTTGCCAGCAGCCTTCCCCTTTCGTTTTGACAGCTCGGGAGTCGCGGGAGGCTTGGGAGTTGTGGGCGGGCGCACGGTACGCTGAATGTCACCCCCCCTCAGGATGACCCCGGGGCCGACCGCCTCCACTGCACCCCCTTTCTCCACTCCTGGAAATTTGATTACCTCTGCATCCAGCCATTTTTTAAAATTTCAAGTTTGTGAGTTTCTTGTTCTACCAAAGGCCATGACAAACTTGTATTGGGCAATTTTTGTTGGCATCTGTCTGTCTCAAGAGACAATGGAGTCCATCTCCAGGGGTGAAGTCAAAGCACTATATTTGTAGCAGCGAAGCAAATCTATCCAGAGCAACCAATCCCCTAGTTGATATTATTCAAGGTCAAAGCAGAGCTCAGTTTATTTACTTTTGAGATACAAGTTTTCCTATACACAGACTTACACAAAACATTGGCAAAAAAAAGTGTGTGTGTTGCGCCTTTCAGCACCACCAACCCACCAAAGAGTATCTTGCCCCTGGAAGTAGGGTGTAGGAGTGATAAATGCACTAGAGAGGGTGAGGAAATTTGATTCAGTTTTCATTTAAAGGTGAACTTGCCTAATTTGTACTTTCCAAAACAAGATGTGAATTGAAATGCAGCCGCCCTTTGAAGTTTGCATTTTTCTGAATTTTGCAGTGCAGTTCTCCAGCCAAGTAATATATGCAAAAAATATAAATATATGTAGGGGCATACAGAATATAACATACAGTAACACATTACATTAGGGAAATTGCTTTGCAAAAATGTTTATATTATAAAATATTAAAATTGCCTACAAAGATGCACATATTGGGAGGAATTCATTCTAAAATGCTGATGAATTTTCATGAGTTTATATATATACACACACTGCCAGTAGTAGTTCTGCCTCCCTGAACTTTTAGCATGAGAAGGCACTGTTTTAGGTTGGGTCAAGTGAGAGCACTTCCCCTTCTGACTGCAACGCCCTGTAGCACAGCAGATTAGGGATTTGGATTGGAGTCTTTATTTCCATTCTAGCCATGAAAATTACTTTAAACACCTCCTATTCAACACTTACTGATAACTTCTAAAAAGAGAAGCATTCACTTAACATTGCCAAGTTACCAAATGGCAGAGCCTGTTGGCATGAGAACATGAAAAAGCATGGACGCTTTGGAGAGCATTGCAACAAATGATAGGAGTCTTGTGTTCCAATTATTATTCACACTTAACTGACAAAAGCTGCTCCCTTGTGAGTTGCTTGACAAGCAATTTGCTGTTGGCAGGGATGAAAATCACCAAGTGTTTTGTTCCATCAGAAACTCAGAAAGTTCTTTCCTTCCCCCTCTCAGCCTCTCACTCCCACTCCCTCATCTTCTCTGTTCCTGTTGCTTCTTTGTGAAGTTCAGCTGAAATGAGCATATAATGGGGAAATCTGAAAGCCAGTAGGACCCATCAAATAAATATTGTACAAAACCAAAAACAAAAAATGGACATATCCCTTCCCACCATCTGGCAATATATTGGAGAACTCTCCCTTGTGGAAATTCTTTATGCATTTGAGGCTGTCCTTATAGTTCTCCACGCACAATGCATAGTTTTTTGAAGTGGACCTTTGGAAGCAGTCTAAGGCCTTTTAATTTGGCCTGGTTCTTGGTGGCAAACATCTAACAAGCTGTTGCTGGGATTTGGATATATTTTAAACTGTTGGCATTTTGATGAATGGATATCTGCCCAACTGGCAGTCTACAGAGAACCACTGACTTCAATCTGATTTCGGCTATCAAACAGGAGTGTTTGGGTTGAAAACTGCAGTGAACCCAACTTCTAGTCTGGAGGTGCTGCCAGTGACATAGTTAGGTCTGCATGGAGGGGTGTATGGGAGGGAGGGAATGGGTGGAGTACACATGCGCATTCAACTGTCTAACTGTGTCACCCAGGAGATCGCAACCGCAGAGATAAGAAAAGAAGAGTCCTTCCGTTATCTAGAGAGGTTACTTCCTGGTTTGCATGGAGAAGCCATTTTCAATGGAGCCCAGCGACGGAAGCATGCAGCTGTATTGAGGCAGCAGTGGATGTTGAAATTTTGTGCCCCTAACCATTTTGCAGTTGGTGCAACCACCCCTGTGGCTCCCCCATGCTACACCACTGAGTGCTGATGATCATATGAAGCTTCATTGTGTTTTGATATTAATGCTTGATCAATAAGTTTTCTTTATTATAATTGCACCAAGCATTATATGCACATGCGATATCTGCATTCTTGCACTATTTCATCCTTGCAAGCCAAGCTGCAGGGAAACAATCAGTTTCAAAAGCCAGTTACAGAGGTACAAGCCATTTTGTTTAGGTACTTCTATGGCTAGAAATGAGTGCTGATAACATGTTTGTCAAAATTAGGGTTAAAACAAGATGGGTCATTTTAAGTTCATTTTGCTCCACTAGAATAAATTTGCTTCCGAACCAGAAATAATTTTTCAATGACAAGTCATGCCGCCGAAATTAGCAAATTTTAATGAGTGCAACATTTGCTGCAAATATTCAGTTCTGCTGGAAGCTGGTCAATGCAGCCAAGTTTCTGAGTGCTAATGTCCATAGCAATAGCAGTGGGAGCTGCGCAGTGTTCCAGCACAAAAGTTAATTGACCTGCAGACCACTTTTAGAACAAAAGAGTATATAATTTAATCTTCTGAGCCTTTCAATACAACTGCTGTGCACTTATAATGCCTCTGTGTTCTTACATGACTACCATTTACCACAATCACTACTTGCAGTGAATGCTAATTTTAAATACAGGAAGACAATAAAGAGATGTTTCTGAGTGGGGACTGTGGTTTAATCCCTGGAGAGGAGGAACAGAAGGGTCAGGCGGCTTTCTCCCATTGAACACTTATCACAAAAAAGAAAACCTACCTGTTGCTGCTTCAAGAGCAGTGGGCCAAGGGCTACGTGTGGCCTCCAGCTTTATTTCATGTGGATAGGGGGAGCTTGGAAGAAGATGAGGGGGATGAAGGAGAAAACCCAGGGGAAAAATGGAAAATGGAAGAAGTGATGGAAAGAAGGGGGAAAGCTCTGTTACAGTTGAGACCTTTGGCATGAGCAATCTTTTCCCATACTGCCAGGCAGGCAGCTGCGGGATCAGGGAGGGAGACAAGAGAGGAAGAGAGAGAATGGTTCCTGTTGAAAACCCTGGTGAGCCACAGCCAGTAGAGGCACTGACTTGGGCCCCAGACTGTGCTGTCATGACGTCGTGTGCACACGCTGCTTCCACTCTCCAGCACCACTTCCTTGATTCTGTGGTGGTGGGGTGGTGGAATGTGGGTGCATGTCTGTGGCAACAGCGGGCCCCAACAAAGACCCAGAGGTGGAGGTCCCAGCCCAGTCACCACCACGGCACTGGAGGGCTGGAGGGAAGACAGTGGGCAGTGGTGGTGGGCAGAGGCCGGACATCCACAGTGAAAATTTTATGGGTGCCCAGGCCCCCAGGGCCCCCTGGAGATGGCGCCAGTAACTGCCAATCAGTGTAGATAATTCTGAGCTAGAGGAGCCAATAGTTTGACTTTGTATAAGGCACCATCCTATGTTTCTACAATTTTCTTCTGCTTCTGTTGCTCTTACTAGGTTGAAGTTGTGTGAGAGTTTCAGCTGTGCCTGCTGAGTTTTTAATATTGATCGTTTTTCTGATGATGTGGTTGTTTATGAGTATTGTATAAGTTGCCTTGAGGCCTATGGTCAAAAGGTGGGATCGGAATATTTTAAATCACTCAAACAAGTAAAGTTTATGAAGGGAAGAAAATGTGTTTGTAATAGGAAGGTGTCTAGGTATAGGACAGTATAGAAATTAAATTAAATTAAATAAATAAATAAATAAATAAATAAATAAATAAATAAAGATTGATTCATTATGGTCCAAATAACCCATGTTTTCAGGGTGTCAAATACCTGCTATCATATGTGCATTGCTTATCCAAACGTCCGAACAACCCCAACAATGCAGCCCTATTAATTCACATTTCACCCCCCACCTGCCCACCCACCTTCTCTCTCACAGTCCCCAGCTGCCCCTGTCTTCACCTGTAGGGGGGGGATAATTCACCCCTTTCACATTTTGGTTATTTCACATTCCCAGACATCATCTAACAAACACCACAAGAAAGCGTATACCATAATTAGGGTACCATAAAACGATGCGCCCCTATCCCCCTGCAGCAGATTAACATGTCCACCCCACTGGAAATGATGGTGTTGTGGTGAATGCTGATGGGGAGGTATCTTTCGCCAGAATTTTATGCAGGAAAACATAATGTGCAATGCCAACACTGGCAGCCTTTCCATCAGGCTGTGACAGAGGGATGGCAGGACCAGCTCTGCTGAAAGACCTGTGCCATTATGCCATCCCTCCCTCAACTATCCCCTAGAGGAATATATATTTTACTGGGCTACAACAGAAGGAAATATGGTAAGCAAGGACACTCCTTTGTCTCTGCTGAGAGGCGGGTTCCATTCAGTTCTCCTTGAAAGGTTCCTATTCCAGCTGGCCCTTGTAAGAACTTTGTAACTAAGAAGTCATCTCCGAGTTTGCTTGTTTCATCTGCTCCCCCCTTTCCCCTCCTTCTTTTTGTGTTTTGACTCTTAGGTTATAAGCCTGAGGGTAGAGACTGTCTTATTAATGATCTTTGTTACAGATCTTTCTTGTGGATCTTTGGGAGCTACACTGGGAGCCTTTTTTTTAGCTGAAGAGCAGAGTAAAAAAAAAATGCTTCAAATAAATAAATAAGTTTCCTCAGGTGAATTGCCTGGTAATGACTGAGGAAGTTCAAGGGATGTGTCTTCATGGGAATTCATTAGGAGAGGATGGCTCGGAATGTGAAAACACCAAAACTAGGGGGAGTAGGTAAGGAGAGAGAGAGAGAGAGAGAGAGAGAGAGAGAGAGAGAACAACAGAATTGGTTTTGGGACAGAGAAAAGGAGCAGGTTTTGTGAGACTGAAAAAGGAGCTGCAGTATTTGGCAGATTGTGAGCTGAAGACTCAAAGGCATATTGGGGTGTGGATATGAGATCCTTGATTTGCTGCTTTTAGATGTGGCTTGTTTGTTTTATTGCCCCATATTTATTTACTGTAAATATAGCTTGCCCTTCACCAAATGGTCCCAGGGCAAGTTACACAAAAAGGAGAAAGAAAAAGTAAATCATGAAATAAAATTAAAAAAAACCTACAAAAACAACCAGTATCAGAGCCACAAAACAGCAGCACAGAGCTGCAGTACCCAGCAACATGTCATCCTGGAGGAGAAGACAGGAAGAGATCCACTCAACCAAAGGCCATCAAAAATTGCCATTGAAAAGCATACAGTGATGGTGAAAGGCACACTTAAGAGAGAAGGTCATTCTACAATACAACCTTAATGCCCCATTTTCTATATATGTAAATAAATAATATATTATAATATGATGCAAGTTTCCTGAGAAAACCCACTTCAGGTACTCATACTGACTCTGGAATGCCTAAGGGATATGGGAAGCAAAGCAATAATATTATGCCCTGAGAAATGGCAGGGGCAGAAAATACCTCTGAAGCCACAATTATTTCTGCTGATTCTAAACAGGCATGCAATACTAGGTATGGTTATTATTTATTTTTATCTATTTATAGATAAGTTCACAACCAGAACCTACAGAAGCAGCATACAGTGAGATGAAAGATGTCTGTTTACTCAGAAATAACCCCCACTGAGGTTCATGGGGCTTCCTCCCAAGGAAGTGTGCTGAGGACTGCAGCCTTCACATCATTTTTCAGAGGAATTGTGAGCCAGTGCAAAGGCAAAACGGAGAGAAAATGCTGTCCGTTTGTCATTGATGTGGAGGGTTACGCAACTCGTCCCCAGGTCTGCATAACAACAGCTCTCCCTGCTTACTGAGTCAGTGAGATATCTCTGCAAAGCACAATAAGTTTGGTAAAATGTCACTTCATTTTCTAGGAAGTGATCCTAATCTCTCTGAATTCTCTTGCCGGCAGGTGGTGCCCCCTCCTGAGCTCTGCCCTGCCTGCCTTCTCCAAGCCCAGTGGATTGATCACAAGCGCCAGAAGAGCAATCTGTTGGAAACAGGTTTGTTCCTCCTGCAGCTCCCCCCCCCCACCGCTGCCGCCTCTGGTCTGAAGAGGTTTGTTTTCAAAACATCTGTGATTACTGCTGTGTGTTGAGCAAGATTGCTCCGTCCCGTACTTCATCTATTTCCTTCCTCTTTTGCATGGTGCCAACTCCACACACAGCCTGGGGCATGGATGGAGAAGAAAGCCACTTTTGACCTGAAGTGAAGCATTGCCAGGAAAGTCAAAGTAATGGACTGAAGAACAGACTTTAGGCAACCCTGAAGTCATTTCTAGTATTTGCCTGACATGCACCCCTGCAGCACTGAGGTGAGCTACCTGCAGCCCTAGTGTTGTATGCCACCCTCAGCTGAATTTTATGTGGGAGGAAATAAAAATGGGGGCAGGGGTGGGGAAAGGGTGGTAGAAAGAAAGAGAGAAAATGAGGTGGCAGAAAGAGAGAGACAGATCTGGCTCCGCCCACTGACGCCATGCAGGCCCCAAGATATTATGCCTCAGGGGATGTGGCCTTGACAGAAAGAGAAAGGGTTTCCAACTTCTGGCAGCATCTTAAAACCAACGAGGTGGGATGGCTGTGGCAGCATTTATTTAATGACATCTCTGTCCCTCCCACTTATAGAGTAGAGCAGGGGTCAGCAAACTTTTCCAGGAGGGGGCCAGTCCACTGTCCCTCAGACCTTGTGGGGGCCGGACTATATTTTTTGGGGGAAAATGAACGAATTCCTATGCCCCACAAATAACCCAGAGATGCATTTTAAATAAAAGGACACATTCTACTCATGTAAAAACACGCTGATTCCTGGACCATCCACGGGCCAGATTTAGAAGGCGATTGGGCCGGGTCTGGCCCCCAGGCCTTAGTTTGCCTACCCATGGAGTAGAGGGAACCGGCTTTCATATCAAATCTAAAAGTAGCCCTAGTGGATCTCAGACCAAAGGCCCATATAATTGTTTCCCACAACAAGCCAACTTGGGGCCAGCCCAATATATTTTGGCACCTGAGGCAAATCACAAAATGGTGCTTCCCCCATGCCAGGGAAGATGGGGTGAGTGAAATCTATATCGGGAACAAGGGGGGAGGGAATAAAGAGCTGCATGGGGAACAAGGGTGGGAGGAGACCGGCAGTGCATACTATTCACCAAGAGGCTGCTGTAGAAGCAGCAGATTTGGCATCCAAGGAGTGTGCCACAGCCATTGCTGCCGTGAAGGCAGCAGTGGCAGCAATACATTCCGTGGAGGCTGGATCGGCTGCTCCTGTGGATCTGCTGCCTGAGGCAGTTGCCTCACCTTGCCTCATAGGTGGGCTGCCCTGAGCCAGCCAGATGCTTCTAGGAAGACCAGTGGTCATACATGAAGATTATTTTTATCCCCTGCTGTTGCTCTCCAGAAACTGGTACCCTGAGGTACCCTGGAACGTGTATAGAGCTGTTATGACCAGCTGAATGCTCATCTTGTTGGCCTCACAAATATTCCCCTTTCCCCTCAGCCTGATTCTGATACCAGAGGTGATCCATGCTGGGACAAAAGTAGATGGGGCAGCTCTCTACAGAGCTCTCCTCACCCAGACACCGCGTTTTGTTGCTAAAATCGCACACATACCATCACCACCCACCTTACACATGAACAAGACAGACCTGTGATGATACATCTTGTGGTTGGGAACCTAAAGGCCCTAATTCACTAAAGCAGCGTCAAAATCTCCCTGTAGACCACTGCCCCGTTCACCTTTCTCTCATACTGGATCACTTCTTGTATCAGAATCAGGTGGGGGAGAGGAATGAAATTAAAAGGAAAACTTGTTGGCCAGGTGATGAAAGGATTAGCATGAAATCCTTTTTTAAGGGGAAGTTCTGTGACATTTGTCTCCCTTGCAAATTATGATAAATGTTGAGAAACAAATAATTATGGAGTTGCCACAGCTAAGTGTAAACTCCACTGATGATTATAACTCCCCACATGGACTAGATACTGACCTGCAACTTATGTTTAGAAGCTTTCACATTTTGCATTGGTCACTACGGAATTATCCCTCAGTCTTCATGTTACTGATGAGAGAAAATGTGTGTGTGTACGCGCGCACACACATCCACAATAAAATAAAATTGCACTCTAAAAATAATGCAACAAAAACAGTGATTTTGAAAAGAAACGTATCATTTTCTACACACCACCAATTGCTGAAAGCTCTCCAACTCCTTTCCTCGCAAAGTGCTAGGGAACAAAATAATTGCATAATTAGTAATCAATCTCACACGTCATGGAACATGGAGCAAGTACAAAATGTTTCACTTCAGTCTTCTAAAGTGGCAATATACTGTTTTTTATCTTTTAAAACACACACACACACACACACACACACACACACACTGGTTTGAATATATCCATAGCCACACTAAGAAATCCTTGAAACACACAAAGAGAATCTCTGTGTATATAGCTGACAAGGAGGTGTTGTCTTCTTTTTCTAACAAACATAGGCCAGGATCCAAAGAACCATGAAGCTGGTTCCCTACGGCCAAGGATGCTCTTCCTTTCTGTTTCTCCAGTGGCACATGCCTGTGCCAGGTTGCCTCTTAAACCAAGGGGATATTAATAAGCACACTTTGAGATATGGCAGGTGGGGTTTGCTAGACAAAGAAAGTGGGTCAAAACCTTCACTAGACTTGGTCAGTCTCTGCTTCTCTGAATCTCTACCAACAAGAAGAAAACTAGATTCTGGGCTGGCTAGTATGTATGAAACTGTAAGTCAATGCATTAGGTACAGAAATAGCACGTGCCCTTAACCAGTTTGGTTTGTTCACTCACCTGCATCACCAACATCATATTGTTCTGTACACAGAGCAACTAGGGCCAGCCGTGTTTCTCAACATTTTAAGAGACCCCTGTTTGCCAGAGGATGCTGTCAAATGGCCCTTGTCCATGGCAAAGGGATCGGAGACTTAGATAGAAAGAGGGTGTTTATGAAAATAGATGTTCCCTGTTGGGGCATGTGCAGACTGCCAATAGCACAGAAAAATGCCAGGCAATTCTAGGTAGGGTCAGCCCCTTGACTGACAGTATAATGCAGTTCTACAGCTTGTAGGTTACATACAGTTGTAATATACAGTCTTTCCAGCAGCATACAATCTCCTTGCAGTGTTCCAACACAGACTAGGCTCTGGGCAATGGCCAAGAACAAACTTCCTCCAAATACAAGTACAGTGGTACCTCGGGCTAAGAACTTAATTCGTTCTGGAGGTCCGTTCTTAACCTGAAACTGTTCTTAACCTGAGGTACCACTTTAGCTAATGGGGCCTCCCACTGCCGCAGCGCCGCCACCACACGATTTCTGTTCTCATCTTGAAGCAAAGTTCTTAATCCGAGGTACTATTTTTGGGTTAGCGGAGTCTGTAACCTGAAGTGTCTGTAACCTGAGGTACCACTGTATATTTATATTTTGCTGACTCATTCTCACATGATTAACTAGTCACAGGTGCAGGACAAACACACCCCAAATTAACCAGCACACCTAACTTAACCCTCTCTTGTCCCTTTTCTCTGCATGGATAAACCCCTTATACATTAACATTTCCCTCTTCTAGGGTTGCCATATTTCAAAAAGTGAAAATCTGGACAGAAAGGTTGTTAAATTGTTGGGGTTTTTTTGCCCAAAGTTGTTGAGTTTCCCTCCCTGAAATTCATCAGCTATTTTTAATGAAATTCATCACAATTGACTCTACCGACATGGGCTGCCATATGACTGGATTTTCTTGGACATTAAAGCAATTTCTATTTACAAGGGCTGAATACTTCATATGTCCGGGAAATTCCTGACATATGGCAACCCTACCTCTTCACCTCAATCTGTTAAACCTGCCAGAACTAGGTCTGGAGTAGCACTGGTGCAATATGGACTCCCAGTCGAAGAAAAGTAACATGTATTTGTTCATTTGTTATCATAGACATCAAAGCGGAGCATTTTCTAGGGTTCTAGGGCAGGTGGGAGCCTCCATGAGGTGGAATGGCAACAGGGAAAGAGGACAGAATTAGTGCGCTCGTTTTTTGTCAGTGTCACCCCACATGTTAAACTGGACACTTGACGAGGACTTGAGACTGGGACCAATGCAGGCTGCACAACAGGTTCACTATTTTCGGCATGAAAATGGCAACCACACTACACCACTGAACTAAGAGCCATGCGGATATGCAAGGATATTGTGCTCTTATTCTGTTGCTTGTCTGTGGCCCAGCTGAGTGCCCTTAAGTGGAATAATCTGGCAGCTTAACCCAGCTAATGGAGCTGAAGAATCACCACCTTGTAAGAAACGCATCCTGAATGGTGTGCATGGTATATAGGTAAAGGTAAAGGACCCCTGATGGTTAAGTCCAGTCGCGAACAACTCTGGGGTTGCAGCGCTCATCTCACTTTTCTGGCCGAGGGAGCCAGTGTTTCTCCACAGATAGTTTTTCAGGGTCATGTGGCCAGCATGACTAAGCTGCTTCTGCCGAACCAGAGCAGTGCATGGAAATGCTGTTTACCTTCCCATCAGAGCGGTACCTATTTATCTACTTGCACTTTGATGTGCAAGTCGAAAGCATGTTTTTCAAACTGCTGGGTTGGCAGGAGCTGGGACCGAGCAATGGGAGCTCACCCCGTCGTGGGGATTTGAACCGCCAACCTTCTGATCGGCAAGCCCAAGAGGCTCAGTGGTTTAAACCACAGTGCCACTCACGTCCCTGCATGGAATATATTGGATGCCAAAGAAAGCTTTGATCTGATGCACAAATGACCAAACATTTGTTAACGGGCTTGACACATGGATCAGTGCAACTGCATGAAATGTTTTCCTGCCAGCGCTGGATACTGGGGGACACACCTCTGCAGGAGTAATGATCTGCCAGGGAATGGCTTCAGGAGACATGGATGTGGTCCAGTGGCATCTGCGCAATGCAGACTGCAAGCTGCTTAGAGAGATGGTGTAATGCAGAAAATGTCTGTATGGGCAACATGAAGGACACACTTTCAGAATGAAAGGGTCTTGGAGTAGGACCCTTCTGTATCTGGCATGCATTTGCATGGATTATGGTTCTTGGTTCATAGAAAACCTGAACAATGGAAGGGAAAAATGTGAGTAGTCTAAAAAGTTCATTAAAAAAAATCACAACCTGTAGGCAGTAAAGGATCCAGGCAACAATTATGCTGATTTTGTATAGTATTCCTCTCACTGAGGCACCAGATGATGTTGATGAAATCTGTTGCAGTTGATGGAGCGTGGTCTCAGGAGTTCTGGCAATGAAATTATAATTTCTCTTTGTCTCCTCTGTGTCTCCTCTGCTACATATATATGGTTGTTTAGCTCTTGTTTACCAGGAGGGGGAGTGGGAGGACTACAGAGTAACGGGGAAGTCTTCAGACACCATTTATTCTCTTTTATTGAAACCCTAAGTGCTTGTACTGTCATCACCGAGCTGAGAACACAAAGCAGGCATGATTGAGTTGAAAGGTAAATGGCTTGGGGGGGGGGGTGAGCAGGGAAGAAAGACATTTTGCTACTCATTCGGGAAGGTGTGCTAGGCCTTGTATACAACGTATTTATAAAGGGCTCCACATTCCTGCAACGACACACCTGATCCATAAGAAACACAAGGAAATACATACTATTATTATTTTTTTGCTTCAGGTTCTTTTAGGACATTCTATGGTACAGCTGAGAGGTGTTCAGCAAAAGACTTTAAATTGGTACTGGTACAGCCAGGGCTTTTTTCAACCTCTCAGGTGGGCACCATTATCATTATAAGGGAACAAGGGAGGCGTTCATGGTGAGTTTCGGAACCTCATTTTCTAGAAAAATAGCACTGGGTACAGCTGGTGCTCACGCCTCCCCCTCCTTTTTAGGGACTAGAAGTTTTTAATCTGTGATATTTTACTGTATTTTTTGTTTCTATGGAAGCCGCCCAGAGTGGCTGGGGAGGCCCAGCCAGATGGGCGGGGTACAAATAATAAATTATTATTATTATTATTGCACCCCTGCTCCCTCTGCTCACCAACTCCGCTGCCACCCCCCCCCCCACATTAACTCCCTTCCCACTCCATGCAACTATTAAGCTTGCTTTTCGCCTTCCCAACTCCATTTCCGATACCACTGCTCTCTTCTATCCTGCAGTTTCAGTTTCTGCCCATTTACACCCTCACCCCATGCCCAGGCCTCCTCTGTTCCATTATTAATTAAATTCCAATAACCACCCTTCATCTGAGGATCACAGGGCGGTTTACAATATAAAAACACAAAAATACATAAAAACAAAAACAATATTTCCCCCCCATTAATTAGCCAAAGGCCTGGGAGAAGAGGAATGTTTTTTCCTAGTGCCTAAGCAATGGCACCAGGCGAGCCTCCCCACAAGCAGGGAGCCACCACAGAAAAAGCCTGTTATTGTGTTGCCACACAAAGCACACAAAGGAGGGCTGGCTTGCCTGACAGTGAGAGGCTCAGCAGGTGGAAGGCTAACAGGAGGGACAGGGGAGCTGTAGATGGCAAGAAGATTGAAATGTCTCTTCTTATCCCACCCCACCCCTTGTTCATATCCTTACCACAAATATCAGTCTCAAGGTTCCTAGACCACACTGCATTGGTGTATAACCCCCCTTTGCATGCAAACCACCCCCACAGGAGCCTCCTGCATCTTCTTCCTCCCACACGTTGCAATGACTAAGCAAGGGGAGCTGCACAAACAGGGGAGGAGGAGAGGGGCATACATACAGTGGTACCTTGGTTCTCAAACACCTTGGTTCCCAAACGCCAAAACCCCGGAAGTAAGTGTTCCTGTTTTCAAATGGTTTTCAGAAGCCAAACGTCCAATGCGGCTGTCGGCTATTGTTTCCAGGGCACCTGCACCAATCAGAAGCCGTGCCTTGGTTTTCAAACATTTCGGAAGCCAAATGGACTTCCGGAATGCATCAAGCTAGAGAACCAAGGTACCGCTGTATTTGGTGCTTTTGTTTTTGCTATTTATTTTGCGTTTTTGAGGCTTTTTCGGTTAATTTGTTTTTGTGACTGTGTGGGAACCTGTTCAGCTACTGATTGATTGATTGATTGTGTGATTATCATCAGTACAGGTAAGATTTTTTAAATTTTTTATCATCTACAATAATGTCTTATTTATTTTATAGTACAGCACATTGATTATTGCTTTCATTTTATGGATCAATGGTCTCGTTAGATAGTAAAATTCATGTTTAACTGCTGTTTTAGGGGTTGTTTTTAAAAGTCTGGAATGGATTAATTTCCATTACCAAGTGCACCTTGGTTTTGGAATGCTTTGGTTTTGAAACAGACTTCCAGAACGGATTAAGTTTGAGGACCAGGGTACGAATGTATAGAGAAAAAACTGTGTTTCCCTATTTCCTATTGCTCCTGCTGTGTCTGATTCTTGTTAGAGAAAGACACTGTAACACTGCAACAGATGCACAAGCACATTCTTCCATTCCCTCTGTCTCTTGTCACTCCGAGCTTTGAAAGGGTTTTGGCTCTTTTAAAGAGATTTGCAATTGCCTCTGCTAGAGACCAGGATGTGTGAATATGGAATTAGGCAAGGGAGATGCAGCATCAAATAATGGCTGGCATTTGCAGATACATAGCACTGTAATTGGCAGGGTCACTGTGATGAGGTCTACATCTGCACCGCATCCCAGACCCCAAATCTGTTTTTAGTACCAAAGTGAGGTGTGAATTTTAAAAAGGTGCCTCTGAGCATAGGAGTAGTACCTTTCTCTCACCAGGGAGCAATCACACAGCCTGTTTGCTCAGAGATTGCTGATTGCTTAGAGAGCTTAGTTTTAAGAAAGTTATGTCACCATTAGAAAGTCAAAATAGCAGGGATGGGGAGCTTGCAGTTATTGCTGATATTATTGGACTAGACCTCTTATAAGCCCCAGCCAGTATGGTCAGTGGTCACAGATGATGGAAGTTGTAGTCTGACGACATCTGAAGAGCTGCAGGTTCCCCACCCTTCGTCTATAGGGGCCAGCTTTTGTTGGCGTAGGACTGTGGATGCTTTTGAGTTATGCATCAACAGTGGCGTAGCGTGGGGGGTGCAGGGGGGCCGGCCGCACCGGGCGCAACATCGGGGGGGGGGGCGCTCACACTCTCAGCTCTCTGCCCCTACCTGGCTCACTCACTCTCTCTCATTGCAGTGCTGGCTGTGCGAATCCGATCCGAGCCACCGGGTCGCCGCCCACTGTGGAGGGGGGGTGCCAGGCGTGCGGTGCGGTGTGGAGAGAGAGCGAGGGACTATCTGGGGGAGGGACAGTGCAGTGGGGGGGGGGCGCAAATTACTTGCCTTGCCCCGGGTGCTGACAACCCACGCTACGCCACTGTGCATCAAGCAGCTTTGCCACTCACAATACCTAAGATAAGAATACAATTCTGCCTAAATAACTGACTCGCTATACACACCAACAGAAAACCTACCAGAATAATTTCATCTTCAGCAGTCATGGAACTCAATTTAGGGGGAAAACCAAAACCTTTCTTGATGCTGATGAACTAAATAAATGGAAACTCCCAGGTTCAGAGGAAGTAAGCTACTGAATAATACTTGCTGACGGCAACAGCAGGTCTGGGCCATTGCCTTTGTGTTCCACTTGGGCCCCAGTTCAGCAAAGGACTTTTATGAAACATCCTCCTATCCAGAGAATATGGTGCAACTGGGCTTGATTGACACAATCAAACTTTCCCTGTTTGCAGTTACCTTTTTTGAGTGTCACTCTCCCGTGTATTGGGATTGCTGGCGTCAGTTTAAAAGCATGTTAGGACAATATTGCTGTAAGCATGCCTTTAGTTATATAAAATGCTTCGATGTCCCCAGGTTTTTGTACACTTGTTAGGGAACCCTACATAGTGGGCTTTGATGGCTGGCAGCTTCACCAGGCAATTAGAATTTGTGTCAAGCTCTTCCTTTGGGGAGAGGGAAATAAATAAGTGAGCAGGTTGAACTGCCCAATGTTGCCAGATCTGCTCATGACTAAAATTGCTTTGCAGCTTGCAGCACCAGAACAGAAAGATAAAACAGCATGATGATTAGTTGTTACAAATTAGACAGGCTATCCAAACCATGTTGCCTGAATCATAAGCTTAAACGGAGACAGGTGGATAAATGCCTTATCTTTGTTGGGTACTAGAGAACCATGAAAAAAACAATGGAGGTCTAAAAGGAGGGAAAGCTTGAATGCAAGTGATTGGAGTTTAGAATTAAATGAGGGTCCAGAGAGCATAAGAATCTGCTGGATCATGCCAAAGAACACTCTACTCCAGAATCCTGTTGTCATAGTGGCCAAGCAGATGCCCATAGGAAGCTCACAAGCATAAACTGAGTACAATAAGACTCTCCTGTTTGGAATCTCAGGTGAGATACCCATGCAATGGAAGTTGCTCCCAGTACCAGTCAACATATGCAAGCAGGTAAAGGTTCAAATAGTTCACTGCTGCAGAAGATACGGCTCAGTAAAACAGTTCTTATAGGCTTATAAGACTTATACAGCTTATGGGCTTTTGAAGTTACAGATATATACAGATACATGCACGTACAAAGTATCTCCGTTGCTCCAAATAAGTTCAGCAATTCAAGATGTAACACAGGACAACTAACAGACTCTGCTGCTGAGCTTACATGCATTAATCACAAATATAGTCAGGGCACTGGGCTGTTACCATAGCAACTGGCTTGGCCGACCTTGCACCTTCAATTAGCTAATTCATGGGGTGATATATGCTCATGAAGGAAATTAAACCCTTCCTATGTCCAGTTACCCAACGTCTTCCACTTGTGGTGGTAGAACATACCTGTCATGGCTAGTGGCCACGGACAACCTTATCCTCTATGAACATGCCTAATCTTATTTTAAAACCATTCAACATAAAAGAGGCAGAGAGAGATACTAATAATTCCCTTCCCAAGAAAGGGGGGGAAAGGTGGTCTTCTGAGTTTCACCATGATCTGTGGGTGCATGGCAATGGCAGAACCCAGGGTTGCTGGCAGGAATTGAGCACAAATTCTTAAGCAGCTCGTACTCTCTGACATCTGTGGCAGTGTGCCTATAAGTTGTTAATACACACTTAGAAAACCAGGTTCTATGCTCAAGTGATGATGTAGTGGCCAGAGGTAGGCTAGCCTTTGTAGTTTGCTCTTGAGCCAAGCCCTATCACCACAAGAACATAAGAACAGCCTGCTGAATCAGGCCATTGGTCCATCTAGTGCAGCATCCTGTTCTCCCAGTGGTTGACCAGATGTCAACCATGTTGTTGTTGTTTAGTCGTTTAATTGTGTCCGACTCTTCGTGACCCCATGGACCAGAGCACAATAGGCATTCCTGTCTTCCACTGCCTCCTGCAGTTTGGTCAGACTCATGCTGGTAGCTTCAAGAACACTGTCCAACCATCTCGTCCTCTGTCGTCCCCTTCTTCTTGTGCCCTCAATCTTTCCCAACATCAGGGTCTTTTCCAGAGAGTCTTCTCTTCTCATGAGGTGGCCAAAGTATTGGAGCCTCAGCTTCATGATCTGTCCTTCATGTCAACCATACAGGATTCTAAAAACTAATCCAATAAAGTTTAAAGATAGAGGAATAGTTTACTTTAGAGATAACTCTGGTTTCTGCTCTGTAGAGATCAGCACGGCCCCTCTGCCCCTCTGCCCAGTGTGTTGCCCTGCTCTGCTTGCAAATTTTCAGACAAATAGCTATATGAGAGTGACACCGTAAAACTCTTGTTCATTTGCTTTGTAGGAAAGGTTTTTTCCTTATTTTCTTCCACAGCTTTCTCTTGTATAAAATGCTGTCCTTGAAATTTCCCCACCACTCAGTGAAGCAGGGACCATGAGAAAGCAAAATCTCAGACAGCTGGTTTATTTGAGTACAAAGTTGTGTATTCCATAGCCATAAAACCGTGGCTGCCTTCTTTTTTTAAAAAATACGAATGCCTCAATTCCCTGGGGCTTAGCCCTTTGTGGCCTTCATGAAACAACCAAATATGTTTAACTTTCTTGTGTTCTTTAGGTTGTCAGCAAAGGTGACCATCCGGCAATTGTTCGGTGATATAGCCAAGGCTGACACAAATGGTAGTGTTAGAACTTCATCATGTTTGTGAGGTTTTAAGAAAGTGTAAGAGAGCTGTAGCTCAGTGGCAGAGTAACTGACTTTCATGTGAACAGTCCCAGGTTTAATTCCTTGTAACTCTGGATACAATTTTGGATTATGGTGCTGGAGGAGACTCTTGAGAGTCCCGTGGATTGCAAGAAGATCAAACCTATCCATTCTTAAGGAAATCAGCCCTGAGTGCTCACTGGAAGGACAGATCCTGAAGCTGAGACTCCAATACTTTGGCCACCTCATGAGAAGAGAAGACTCCCTGGAAAAGACCCTGATGTTGGGAAAGATGGAGGGCACAAGAAGAAGGGGATGACAGAGGACAAGGTGGTTGGATAGTGTTCTCAAAGCTACCAGCATGAGTTTGACTAAACTGCGGGAGGCAGTGGAAGACAGGAGCGCCTGGCATGCTCTGGTCCATGAGGTCACAAAGAGTCGGACACGACTAAACGACTAAACAACAACAACAAAACTCTGGATAGGACTGGGAATGTCTGTTGCTGAAAATCCTGATGAGTCACTGTCAGTCAGAGCAGACGATCCTGAGCTGGATAGATCAGTGGCTCTGACTCAGTATAAGGCAGCTTCCTCTGTTCCAAAATCTGCTCCCAGGACAGCAAATCCTTTCTGGCCAACCATACCTGGAATCATTGCTTCCAAGACACTCTGTCCCTTTAGCTGAGTTTAGGTTTTGGAGAGTGTGAAAGGTGCCTTCTTAATGTATGCAGTCAACATGCTAATGACGTGAGCCCAGAAGAAACTAGACTGACAAAAGCCAGCAGGGGTGGGATTGAGTAAAGAGAGAGACTGCTTATCAGCGTGAAGCAGGAAAAGACTCTGTGGAGAAAGAAGCCGCTGAATAAATAAAACAAAACATATCCAGCAAACAACCTTCTCCCACCCGCTTTCATTTTAGCCTTCCTGCTCCGAGCACTGAATAGCATTTTATGCAGATCAGCCAAGCCACTGGTGCCAGAGATACCATCACACTGGGCAGCAATTGCTGAAATCTGTATTTGCCTAAGGCCAAATTGCCCTGGAAATGAAATGTTATTTTGCCACAGAGGCACTTGAATTCTCTGGGTTAGAGCACAGGAGAAAGCCAGGCCTTACTGACAACAGAAATGTACCTGTAGGGGAAGAGCTTTGTTTTCCCCTCTCCACCCCTCATCATCAAAAGCCAAACTGGCCCTACATTTAGTGAAAGTGGAACATTAAGCAACCCAGTGGCTTTGAATGTTCATTTCAGGAAACTACTTAGCAAGGAAGAACGGAAACATGGATTCAGTGGAATGGGACAAGCCTGCAAGGTCTGAATCCAAAGTTTTGGGTATGTTATTTGGCTATATCAATTGCTATCTTTGGGACATCTGAGACTCTTGTATTGCTAATGCTTTTGAGAGAAATTTGCAGACTAGTAGAGAGACAGCAGAGTTAAGCCTTTCTTGGATGGTCCATCCCTCCTACTCTCTTCAAATGGAAGGACTGTAACACTAAAGACCAGAACCCATTTTTCAGGCAGATGTTCTGGATGACAGTCTATGTTAGCCCTTCCTGGGGCCACAGGACCACTCTGAGGATATTGGCCACATTTGGTTTAGCTATGTCTCGGCTAGCCAAATTACTGCCCAACCATTAGGCATGCTGATTGGAGTGGATGGGAGTTATATTCTGCAACATGTGGAGAATACTATGTTGATTACCGTGAATCTATACAGTGGTACCTCGGGTTACATACACTTCAGGTTACATACGCTTCAGGTTACAGACTCCGCTAACCCAGAAATAGTGCTTCAGGTTAAGAACTTTGCTTCAGGATGAGAACAGAAATCGTGCTCCGGCGGCACGGCAGCAGCAGGAGGCTCCATTAGCTAAAATGGTGCTTCAGGTTAAGAACAGTTTCAGGTTAAGAACGGACCTCCAGAACGAATTAAGTATTTAACCCGAGGTACCACTGTATTGTGGGGGCGCGGGTGGCGCTGTGGGTAAAAGCATCAGCGCCTAGGGCTTGCCGATCAAAAGGTCGGCGGTTCGAATCCCTGCAGCAGGGTGCGCTCCCGTTGTTCGGTCCCAGCGCCTGCCAACCTAGCAGTTCGAGAGCACTCCCGGGTGCAAGTAGATAAATAGGTACCGCTTTATAGCGGGAAGGTAAACGGCGTTTCCGTGTGCGGCTCTGGCTCGCCAGAGCAGCGATGTCACGCTGGCCACGTGACCTTCTCTTGAGTGAGATGGGCGCACAACCCTAGAGTCTGTCAAGACTGGCCCGTACGGGCAGGGGTACCTTTACCTTTTTACCACTGTATTGTACCATGTTTTCCTGTTAGCCTATATCCAATTCTATTTCATTTAATACCTCAGGGTCTTTTTTTTCTTTTTTCTTTTGCACATTGTAACAGCCAGCATTTATTATGAATCCATGCCTTTATTGCATTCTAAATGTACAAACAAGCACAAAGTGTCCAGGAATAGAGCTAAGAGCAGCACTGCAATCAGTTCTTCAGCATTCATTGCATATCTTTTATATAAGGCTTATCAACTGGTTCCTATATTGGATGGACAAATGAACTGAAGTACCTTGAGCTGAAAGAAATGAGACTAGCTTCTGTTTCACAAGCTATACACACAGCTATTGGGACTATATAAAAACCATATATATATATATACGATCCATCTTAAAATCTTGGCTGGTCACTTCTCATCTGGAAAAGCCGACGTAATTTCTCCTATCACCAAATGACTCTTATCAGCTTCGCTCGTCATTGCTCATAGGTTCCAGCACACACATTATTTATCATTGCTGATGCCTCACACACATGCAACAACAACAACAAAAATATTGTATTATCTATATTTCTACAATATCAACTAATTCATCCATGGCTGGCTGAGCCACTATAGCAGAACAGAATGGATATATATATATATAGGTTTAAGTTGTAAGATTCATTACAGTCAAAGTGTTTTCAGCAGATAACTCCATGACATCCATCAGCAATTCCTTTTGTCTAGAAGCTTCAGTGCAGAATGTACTCTACAATTTCAGATTATCAGGCAAAACAAGGCATAGTGAAATGAAATAACCTTCCCAAGATGGCACAATGTGATGCCTCCAGAACTACAGTATTGGCTTCCTTTGTTGTTCTTGCCACAACAGACTAACGTGGCTCCTTCAAAAAGTAGAAAGCTAGTGCACCATACAAATCCAATAAAATGTGTATTTAATTTAATTTAAACATACTGCTTAAATACAATAGTCTCTAAGTGGTTTAGAAAGGTGAGCAATAAATGGTAAAAATCAGTAAAAACTATAAAACTTCAATAAAATGCCCACTGGAATAAAAAAGTATCCGGTAGGTACCAGAAGATCAGTAGGGTGGGCTGACCTCAACTGGAAGGGAGTTCCATAAAATTGAGTCCACAACATGGCTGCTGGTGGATATGATCTGTGCATCTGAGCTGTGAGGCCACTAACATTGACTCCCCCAAAGGTCTTGGTGACCAGGAAAGGAGATATAGGATTAGGCGGTCCTGAGGTATCCTGGGCCCAAACTGCCAAGGGCCTTGTAAATTAATGTAATAAACTTAAAACTGGCCCAGTAGCATATGGGTGGCCATTGCAAACTTTTGAACACCAGAGTTATGTGCTGGCAATAGTCTCTCTCCCCATCGACCATCTAGCCATGTTGTTTGGCACCAGCCAGATCTTCCCTTTGTTTTTGATTATAGGATTGCCACTGGCTGCTTCAAGAGGGGCCTTAATGTGAAACAGGCCATGGAGGGATCACAAAAGGTTTGTTAGTGATCGGTTGTTGTTGTTTTACTTGTTGAATCCATATTAAATGAAGGGGAAATGAAAGATGGCAGTCTGATGCCAGCAGTGTTCTTTGGACAAAAAACTTGCATGGATTCACTGGTCCCACAAGAAGAAGAAGAAGAAGAAGAAGAAGAAGAAGAAGAAGAAGAAGAAGAAGAAGAGTTTGGATTTGATATCCCGCTTTATCACTACACTAAGGAGTCTCAAAGCTGCTAACAATCTCCTTTCCCTTCCTCCCCCACAAGAAACACAGTGTGAGGTGAGTGGGGCTGAGAGACTTCAAAGAAGTGTGGCTAGCCCAAGGTCACCCTGCAGCTGCATGTGGAGGAGCAGGGAATCAAACCCAGTTCACCAGATTATGAGTCCACCGCTCTTAACCAATAAACCACACCACAACAAACACCCATCTGGAAGCAGTCATGGAGAGGTCAGGTAACGGATCTCGGGGTTCACAAAAATCCCCTCACATGCTGAAAGAACGCATAGGGGGATTGTGTGTGTTCCCAGGGCTCTGTGACTGAGGGAAGGAGCAGCAGCTCTTAACCTCTGGGCAACCCAAGCATTGGCCATTCTCACTGGCCTCTTCAGCGGTTCGATACCCACAGATAACACATGCCTAAATAGAATTTTTGGCTCTAATTTTAGATGCTAAAGAAACAAACACCATTCCACTAGGTAGTTGCAGGAGGGGGGTAGGTTGCATTTTAATCTGAAGATGCTTTATTCATTGCTCAAAGGCTATTTTAAAATTTCTCCTTAAAGTTTTCATACTTTCTTCAGGTAAGTATGAAAGATGCATTTACATTTTGTTTGTGATTCACTACGAGAGTTTTGTGGTGACTTATACATCTCAAAATAAATAACATAAAAACAATTTATTTCTCTAGCCGTGAACAAAATCACAGCTCCGTGGTGTTTTCTTTTCTAAGTGTTTGGATGGCAAGGTGGGGGAGAGTGATGCTATCTCTACCACATTTGAAAACGGAGACTTCAAATGCTTTGCCATATCCTCTCACTGTGTAGGCCTGCAAAATCCAGCGGGGTGAGTCCTTCATCTTAGCTGGAACCTCTGGCACCCCCCTCAACTAAGAACAAATGTCAATAGTCAGGAAAAAAATTAAAACCGCAGGAAGCTGCTGCTCTTCAAAGAGCCAGCAACTAGGAGTACTGAACTGAAGTTCATCGATATGAACCAACTTTAGATCAGTAGTTGCAATAAAAGCAGGAAGGGCAGGGAATATGTGAGAGAAAGTGTGTGTGTGTGTGTGTGTGTGTGAGTGAGTGAGAATCATGTTAATAACAGAGATGAAAAACCTTTGAGCCTACAGGTGTTGTTGGACTCCAACTCCCATCAGCTCCAGTATGGTCAATGAACTAGGATGATGGGACCTGTAGTCCAACAACATCCAACAACAGATTATCCATCCCTTCATATATTAACTTGCTCTAAGGCAATCCTATAGCATCCTATAGACTTTCTCTCTCTCTCTCTCTCTCTCTCTCTCTCTCTCTCTCTCTTTCTTTCTTTCTTTCTTTCTTCACTGCCTTTCACCCTAAGGTCCCAGGGCAGGTTACATCATCATCATCAACAACAACTTTTCTTGCATTAGCCACCACACCGGACAGGTTACAGCATTAAACCATTTAAAACAACACGCAGTGATAAAAATTGAAAGTACAGAATTACAATTTCCAGGGTACCATGCCAGTCAAACAGGTTAAAAAACCAATTTAAGGTTCCAGTTCAAAGCACATTCATTAGGTACTAAGAGCCATCGATTGAGGTACGTTATGTTTGCTTAGGAGTCAAGCTTCTAGACCAGAGATTGGAGCCTGTGCCCCACCAGATGTGGCAGAGCCCGTTCATCTGGGGCCACAGTATTGCAGATATTAATATTGCACAGCTTCTAGTGACTGGAAGCATAATAACTGACTCTTTTTGGAAATAATGCATTGTCCAGACCCATAAAAATATTATTCAAAGTTTTACTTGCAGAACTTTCTTTATAACAGGATTAAAACATCAAATGTACATCAAAAATATGTATACAGTATATTGTGCTATCCAGCACAGGCTCAGTATCTTAGAAATAAAAGATAATCCCAAAAATTCAAGCTGTGTCCCTCTCACACAATCCAGCCTGCCTTAGTCTGCCTACGGTTATGGAGCTCCTGGAGAACCATTTACCACATCCTTTTGTCCTCTGCCACATTCAGAGAAAGATTAAAGCCACCGTCCTTTCTAGATGGCGAATTTACAACCCAACAGCCTCCTCACACAATCAAAGGTTACATTCAGTTTAGAGTAACAGAAAACAATCAACAGGTTTAATCCATTTAGGAGCTTAGAGAGCCTCAGAAAACTACTGTGGAAAAACCCCATGTTAGCAATACACATTTAGCCATTTCCCCATTTCAAACCTTCATTAATACACAGGCATTTTCCCATTTCTGTGTGAATTAAATTAATCATACCTAACACACAGGTCATGCTGGCTGAGGCTGATGAAGGGTTGGAGACCAGCAATACTTGGCGGGTCACAGGTTCCCCATCTTTGCTCTAGGCTATTCATACCTTGATTTGAATAAGTCCCATTCAGATCAATGAGACCTAATTACAGGTGTAGGAGTGTGTAGTAACTTTGTGTTGTTAAAAAACCACAACCCTTTTCATTTTAAACATAAATATAAATGACCAAATAAACCATTTTCTTCACCTCAAAATCAATGGCAACTAAGTTTGTTCTGGATATAAGCTTTCGTGTGCATGCACACTTCTTCAGATACACACTTTTGTGTGCATGCATACGAAAGCTTATATCCAGAAAAACTTAGTTGGTCTCTAAGGTGCTACTGGACAATTTTTTATTTATTTTGACTGCGTCAGACCAACACGGCTACCATCTGAATCTAAAGCTTTACTTTGTTTCACAGGGAAAAGGAATAGCTACCTATAACTGTAATTATCGCAACCACATAACAGTGCTTTAATAATAATAATAATAATAATAAATGTATTATTTATACCCCACCCATCTAGCTGGGTTTCCCCAGCCACTTTGGGCATCTCCCAACAGAATATTATTATTATTATTATTATTATTATTATTATTATTATTATTATTATTGTATCAAACATTAAAAACTTCACTAAACTGCCTTCAGATGCCTTCTAAAAGTCAGATAGTTGTTTATTTCCTTGACATCTGATGGGAGGGCATTCCACAGGGTGGGTGCCACTACTGAGAAGGCCCTCTGCCTGGTTCCCTGTAGCTTCACTTCTCGCAGGGAGGGAACCTTCAGAAAGCCCTTGGAGCTGAACCTCAGTGTCTGGGCCGAACGATGGGGTGGAGACGCTCCTTCAGGTATAACACATGAACGTGTGTAATATATATGGTGAATAATACAATGAATCCCTGGTTTATTTAAAAAGGCAACAAAACTCCATGTAGCTATTCCATTTCATATATAAAAATATAACCATATTGTTATGACCTACTGTAGAAGTTACTTATTTATATATTGCCATCTATGTACATGGCTCTGCACACAATTAAAACAAGAAATTCTACACTGAAGGGCATACAATCTAAAACAACAAATGAACAATACAATAAAAATCAATAGTATAAAATTAAAAATAAATCATTTTGCTGTCAGTCATTCTGAGCCATTGGTGACATTTTCCAATGAATTTGTTTAGTCTATCCAGGTCAAACAGTGCTCTGAGCTTTCTCCCCACCATTGAGGCAATATCTCAAACTTTGCTGTGCCCCTGTAAAATTGTCCGAGATGCAGTTGAGCTTGCAGTATCTGACAACTGTCATCCTAGATGCTGTGAATAGACAAGTAAGCAGCTGCTTATGAACACAAAGATTGATCTCAGGAGTTCAGAACCCAGGAGATTTGTGTTGTACATTTGCATGTATGAGAAATCACAAGAAAAAATGTCAGCTGCAAGGAGTTTTCCTTGAAGGCTTTTTGCTTTTTCCTGTTCTGAGAAATCAAGGTGACTGAGGCTATGCTGAGAGCTTGGTAGGGGAGAGAGCGGAGAGGTGTGTGAGTTTGGGTGGGGGGGAGAATCATTCATTTTGACTGACAGATCTCGCTGTTAATCACAGTCACTTGTTTTTCCCAGTGCACTCCAATCACAGTGATTTGTGGGAAAGATGTTGAAGTAAACAAACAGACCTGTTCTTCACATGGGTCACTGTTCTCTCCTGAGTTTTGGCTGTGAGACCAGGATGTAACTGGTGGAGTTCGGCTATTGAGTGGCCTGCTTTTCCCCCAATCCTTATTTTTTCCCTAATAATGACAAATTGTAGCTCTCCCTGTTTCCTTTTCACTTCTAGCAGGTGCAGCGGTGGGGGGGGAGGGAAATGGTGACTTTTTATATTTTAAAAATAACAATGGCAAAACACCTAGCATGGTAACCCCTGGGTATATTTCTCTGAACTTTGGCAGCTTTCATACCCAGGAGCACCTCACCCCTTTCCCCCAGTTTTCACATTGATTGTTTAACACACAACTATGGGAGGGAATTCCCTGCTCCTGCCAACCTAGCAGTTCGAAAGCACGTCAAAGTGCAAGTAGATAAATAGGTACCACTCCGGCGGGAAGGTAAACGGCGTTTCCGTGAGCTGCTCTGGTTCGCCAAGAGCGGCTTAGTCATGCTGGCCACATGACCCGGAAGCTGTACGCCGGCTCCCTCGGCCAATAAAGTGAAATGAGCGCCGCAACCCCAGAGTCGGTCATGACTGGAAGGTCGGTGGTTCGAATCCCCGCAACGGGGTGAGCTCCCGTTGCTCGGTCCCAGCTCCTGCCAACCTACCAGTTTAAAAGCATGTCAAAGTGCAAGTAGATAAATAGGTACCGCTCCAGCGGGAAGGTAAACGGCATTTCTATGTGCTGCTCTGGTTCGCCAGAAGCAGTTTAGTCATGCTGGCCACATGACCCGGAAGCTGTACACAGCCAGAGTCGGCCACAGGGGTCCCTTTACCTTTATGGGAGGGAACATGATTTCTGTTTCTGTGCTCAACAAAAACGGATAAAGTGTGCTCCTGTGAGAGAATTGCTGCACTTACATTAACTGAAATTTGGCAGGCTTTGTTCTGTAAGAAGGGGTGGCAGTGCCTGCATCCTATTTTGGCATAAAATAAAAAGAAAATTGGGTGGAATTCAAAGTTGCGTCAAGGAGATTGCTCCACCAGTGCAAGTGTTTCTGTGTACCTGATGGAATCTCCCATCTCTTCCCCCCTGGACTGTTCTGGGGGTCCTCCTAACCACTTCTTCCAGAGCCAGTTTGTGAAAACATGGGGGGGGGGGTGTTAGGAGATGGGAGAAGGAGAATAAATCCCATTGCACTAGCAAGGCTCATTCTACTGGCTTCTGCTAGCACAACTGTTCAGTTGGCTCCAGTCCAGAGACTTTTTCTTACTTGCTTTTTTCTCTTTAAAAATTAACTTGTAATGCTCCATGCATGAAGACCCCTGGATAGACCTGCTTGAAATTTGGCAGGCTTAATTCACCTTGGAGTGACTCCCTCATCTGAAAATTTCATCCCCTTTTGTTAAAGGGGGTGGGGTGGGTATAGCCATTTTTAGACTCCTCATTGTAGTCAATGGGGGTAAACCAAGTTATGGAATTAACGGATCAGACTGAGACCCAAATAATGAATCAAATTGGAACAAAACAGAAAGGATTCAAAGCAGATTGGGCTGCTTCCAAACACGGCACTTAGGCATGGCTAATATTGTGCTCACTGCAAACACCTCATATGTGCAACTTCACAACTGTAATAAACCACACCTCTTCATCACTTGATTAATTCTGGCATGAGATCTGAAAATACAATGAAAGCAAATCTCAAATTCATTGCCATTTTGTTTTCCATACAAAGCTTTTCTTGAGACTATTGTAAAAATAAAATTAGACCGAAAAACTAAATATTTACAGTCCGAGCTGGTAAGATGGTAAGATCAGTCAACCCATTTGCAATTTGCTCCTGTATATAATTAACTATATAATTTCTTGCTGCATTGGCTTATCGCTCACATTCCAATGATGCCTGTCTGTTCTCTCTGTCAATATAGAGGGTGAAAACCAGAGAGGTCACCCACTGCCTCATTCTTTAAAGTATCTTTGTTCTTCCTTCCCTTCCCTTTGCCCAATCCGTAGCCCCACATGCTCCCTGTTCTTTGATGAGCCAAATTATTATTACCAGTGATGGGGATTTGTTCTGTGTCATTTTGAAAGGTCCAGGGGCAGAAGCTTTAATTGCTGGATTTTTCACAGAGGGTGTTAACATTTATTAAAGTCAGTTTCTCTGATTTCCTTTTAATGAAATGACTACTGTGCGTATGAGATAACATTAGGATCAGTTGGTGGGGGACTCACAGAGGGCTTAAAATAATCAGGCTAAGAAAGTGGGGGTGGGGGGAGGAAATCACACACAGCACTTCTTAAGGAATTACTCCACAGCTTCACTTGGCAGTGAGGAACCACAGTAATTTCCAAGGAAGGCCAGGCATGGCTGGAGCTGTGCATTTTATTTTTAAATGCACGTCGTGAAGAAAGTAGCTCGGCAAGTTATTGAAAAGACAGCTAAGCTCAATAAAAATAGTAATGTGTGGGGTGGTTCCTTTCTTAAAAGGAGGACAACATTTTTGCCTACCTTATATTCTTTTGCCCACTTACGAACATAAGACGAGTTTGCTGGATCAGGCCAATGGCCTATTTAGCCCTGCATCTTGTTTCTAGAATGGGCCAGAAGTCTGTGGGAAGCCCTTAAGCCCTAAAGTGAGTGCAACAGCACTCTGCTCACCTGCCATTCCCAGCAACTGGTGTATGGGGTATTAGGAGAAGGGTATTACCTCTGGTTGGGGACATGTTGTGCTCCTTCAGGGGGGTTGTTTGTCCACCCTCCCTGCACTCAGGTCTCACCTGTGGCTCCTGGAATCTGTCAGCATGCGAGAGCAGCTGCATCCTGACAAACAGCTCCAACTGGGTGGCTAAAGCAGGTGAGGGTAGCTGATAGGTCTTCAACCCTCAAGCTGCCTTGCAAGCAAAGACAGGGTCTGGTGGATTGAGCAGATGAGACCAATGGTGGGCCCAACAGCCAAGAAGGTGGTTTCTGCATCTGCTGTAGAGGGAGGTGAAGGGCAAATCAACCTGGGAAGGTAGCCCAACTAGGAGAAGGAAAACTCTGATCCTAAACCTCTGCTGCCTTGTGGAATATCTTTGGGAGAAGAAAAGGCTAAGGAGTAAACCCTTAGCTGGCAACTCCTGCAGCCAAGCTAGTGTCAAATGTATTTCTCTTCTTTCCTTTGGACCACAGCAGTGAGACCAAGAGAGGGGTCTTGTTGCTTGGCCAGTCCAGGACCACCATACACACTGCCCAGGCTTGTACCATGGGGAGGTCACTTTGGTGCTGCTAATGCAGCAGTTTGACTTCACTTCCAAAGGAACACTCCATTGACTCTTGAGACAGACAGATGCCAATGACAACAAGGTCATACTGCCTAGCTCTGGCTTGGAGAAGGCTTGTACCCGTTCACTTCTCTCTAATGTTTGAAGGAAACCCGAGAGCCATGTGCTTGTCCAGCCCTTAGCCCCAGCTAGTTTTGTATGGAAAGGTGTCATTTTGAAAACAAGGTTCCCCTGCATACTTGGTAACCTCCCCACCTGCTGAGACCAGCTTCTGCCCTGTTCTCCGATCCATTTACAGATCTTTTTATTATCAGAATGTCTCGATCTATGCCAGCTTTCTGTCTTGAGATGCAAGCAAGCACTCAAATCAGACATAGGCAAACTCCGACCCTCCAGATGTTTGGAACTACAATTCCCATCATCCCTAGCTAATAGGACCAGTGGTCAGGGATGATGGGAATTGTAGTCCCAAACATCTGGAGGGCCGGAGTTTGCCTATGCCTGGCTCAAATAGTTTGGGTGCTCCCTCTGTGACTCAGCGGGTGAGAGGCACACTTTCCATACATGTGCTCCACCCTTGCCCCTTCTTTCTTGCAGCTGCCTGCACTTTACTAAGCATGTGCCCATAGCTGCATACTGCAGTACATGCCTCTACTTTTGTCCATTCCTCTTCAAGCAGATAAAGCAAATGTTTTCAATTAACGAGGTTTTTATGGCTGAAAGCGATAGGAGCCAGTTCATTTAACACAGGGAAATTAATTGAAATCTGAATGTACATAGTCAATTTATTGCCGCCAGAGCAATTATTGCAAGTGCTTAGCCACTGCCGTATAAGGAAAGCGAGATATCTTTAGCTGATTTTTATTTTTTATTTAAGCTGGCAAAACCTATAAGCTTGAAGTGATTAATGCACACAGCATCCTCCGGCAATAGCTAAGAGGGGAGCATCATGTCCACAGCTACTATCTCCTAGGGTTGCCATATTTTGAAGAGCAAAAAAGAAGAGGACACATTTGCCGACTTCTACTTTTAACTTCCAAGAGGAGAAAGTGCTTATGCATTCAGGTCCTGTTTGCAGGCTTCTCACAGGCATCTGGTTGGCCACTGTGAGAACAGGGTGCTAGTCAACGCAGGAGTTGGGTCTGATCCAGCAGGGCTCTTCTCACATTAACATCATTTTCACACCGCTGATAGCATGGGAAAAGACCATTTCAAACGTCCCGGACAAAGCCAAACCAGCTTTTCAAGTACAATTACAAGGCCTAAGACTGAGCCCTCTTATTTATTCAATTTTGCTGTCAAATGCTACTGCGAAAGAAATTGAATTATCCACTCATCTTGTTCCATGCAGGACATGATTCTTTGCTTTACCAAAATACAATTCTGCCACTGTGGTACCTGGAAAATGGCTCAAGGGAATTCACCTGAGAGAAGTGTGTTCTCACTAATCTGTTCTTCTATGGCTGGCCCTACCACTGAAGGGAGAGCGAGGCACTGCCTCAGATGGACAGGCAGAGAGGTAGTGGAGGACAGAGCTTCCTGCGCCACATAGTCTGCCCTGCACTCCCTAAAGTAGCCTGCCCTGCCTTCAGGTGTGGTGTGCAAAGGAAGACTGCCAATTCAGTCAGCTTCCTTACATGGAGTGGGGGACGACGACACCCTCTTGTCCATGTCATGCAGCAAATATATATTGGGTCAGCCCTATGTTCTTCCCATCACCTTTCTTTCCAAGTCTGTGCAATGTGCAGACTGTCTGAGGCATGGGCTATTCAAACCAACTTCAAATCACAAAGATTTATTTAAGTTCAAAATAAGGGAATGGGAGCGAGGGGCAGGGGGAGAACTAGGAAAGAACGAAAACAAAACAGTCCTAAATAATTCTATTTTGGACATAACAGCAACGTACTTGTCTGAAGCAGATGTTCAACCATTCCTATTTATTGGTAGTGGGGATGGGAATGGGGAGAAGAGATGAACACAGGGAGAGGCTACCAATTGGATTGGAAGTAGGTGGGCTTCTACGTCAGCTAGGTAAGCAGGAGATCTTTGACTAACATATCTTCACACATGGAATAAAAGAGATGGTAGTGAAGGGGGTGCTCTATCATCTCTTCTTCTGAGGCAGAATGTGCTATGTGCTTTTGGGGTGTGTGGATGTGGCAAACCTGCCTCTGGGAATGAAGCTGATAGTTTACTGGGGCTGGATTCTTAAAATGACAGGCCCAGTGTGTTCAATGCATTTTCTCAACTATTCTGAAGATATGGTGCACCTCAAGTGTCCTGATTTAACCAGGACATCCCAGATTGACAGAAGCCACCCCTGCTTCTGATCCAAATCCTGGATGTCCCACTTTGGTGTTTTTTTGGTTCTGTGCTGTGTCAGTTGGCTCACAGCAGAGCGTGGGACCAAAAAACAGAAGGAAAATTTGCCTTGATCCAGTGCATCACCACTCCTTTTCCTCCTTTTGCCTCGGCACTTCTGGAAGGAAGTACCGTATTTTTGTGTGTATAACACAGCCCCATGTATAAGACAACCCCTGATTTTTGGGAGGAGGGGATTGCCCACAGTTGTTCAGCTTTTTTGTGGGGGCACCGCCACAAATCGCTCTACAGCCTCCCCACCACTGCAAATAGCACGCATCGCAGCTGCCACCAATCGTCTGCACACTCGCCACCAAAAGCCCACCTGTCCACTCAGCGCAACCACAGACGATTGCATGAACGCCTCACTACAGCCGTAAATCGACCACCCAATTGCTGCAGCTGCAGCCAGTCGTCAGCAGGCCTTGCCGCAGCAACCGATCACACACCCAATCACTACTTACAGTCTCCTGCTGGATGCTGTCACCAATCACCTGTCCCTCCCCTGCTATCCGTGTATAAGACAACCTGCAATTTTTGCCTATAATTTCTGAGGAACAAATATCGTCTTATACACAGAAAAATATGGTATGTCTGTGGTGTCAAAGGAGGAGGCAGAGCCTGGTCTAGTTCCTGTGGCATCTCCCGATGCTACACAGGCCGGGGTGACCTTCCCAGTGGAAGTAGTAAATTTGTATTATGTAATAAATTTGGAGTATGTGTGGGGTGTGGTCCTCCCCACAAAACATTCCTGGTTTTTTTTCAAGTTAGTGTCAGGCTTGCCAACTCTTCCCTTTTAGGGCTATTATTTATTTGCTTATTTAAGGTATTTTTGCATTGCCCTTCATAAAATATATCCCTGGGCGGTTCACCACAATTAAATCGCTAAAAACAACAATACTATTAAGACATATCAATAAAAGCTACTGAATAGCTACTGAACAGACAAATAAATGCAGTGTTAAAATACCAGCTCCTCCAGAATGTGAAAGGGTCTGAATGACCCCAGGTTCTGGTATTTAATTTTTTATATGTTTCAATTGTTTTTAAGTATGTTTTCATGTTACTTTTAATTGCGTTGTTTTAACTTTTTTGGGTGTTTTCTGTCCTGGGCTCCATCAGAAGGAAGGGCAGGATATAAATTTAATAAAAATAGTTTTCTAAGTAAGTAAATAGGAGTTCAAGGGGGCAAACACAGTTCTTCCCTGTCTCCATTTTATGCTCACAACAACCTTGTGAGGTAAGCTAGGCTGAGAGTGGGTTACTGGCCCAATGTCACCCAGTGAGCTCTCTGGCTGAGTGGGGATTTGAAACTGGATCTCCCCAGCCCTAGTCCAACACTTTAACCACTGTCTCTCTTATTAAGAGAGAGGGAGAGAAAACCTTTTTCTATATCCGTTTTATCCACACCATGCGTAATGGCTTGTTTACCCTGCCATCGGATGGGTGGGGATTGCAGCCCCTCGTGGTATGCCCTCCATTCCCAGGGCAGTGAGGAGTCATGTCCCAGCGGTGAGCCATTTTAAGTGCCCCCAGCCAGCTGCACCGCATGCTTGAAAGAACGTCCAGCAAAAATGTTTAAACTGTGTGTTTAGCAGTTGCAAAACAAGCAGTTTCAACAGGCGATGCTTCCCCACCATCACTGCATATGCATGCCAGGAGAGCCTTATGAATTTCAGCTTGCCATGCTGTTATTAAAGGCACAAGAACCTAGCTTTGGTTTGTGTGTGTGTGTGTGGGGGGGGGGTTAGCAACAGTTAATGGGATATTTGGGAGTGTGCCTATTTTATATTCATGGATGGAAGCAGAGCGGAGGAGAGAATCAATGTGGTTCTAGAGTTGCCTTTGCCACCTGGTACTTCTAGTTCCAAATCAGAGGCAGAGGGATTAATGGAATTCCACCCACACATGCAGGCATCGGTGGGGTTGATGTTTGGCTTCTATGAATACGATAGCACTGATCATTGTCATCGCTGTGAAGTCTTTCCTTTAAAAAAAAACATAATACCCTGCTTGTCATTACAGGGGAAGTGCCAAACCATTTGAACAACAAGCTGTAATATCTGTCCGTTCTCCCCCCTCTCCCTGCCCAGGTCCCAATTTAATTGCTTCAAAGCTGACTGACAGAACATCTGCAGGTGTCATCATCCTGATTTCCATACAAATGAAGCTTACAAGTCTCAATCTCTGCATCTCCACCAGGGAACAATGAAGTAGGTCGTGAGTCATTGTGCACAGCTAGAGGAAAAAACAACAACATTGTGGTACAATGGAGCCTTTCCAAGCCAGGAGACCCGGAATTGTGGATGTCTTGAAAGCCACCACCTGTCTTCAACCCTTTCTAACAATGGAAGGCCCAAAATGGCTTTGCAGCAGGATGTGATGCTTGGAGCATCCAAAGGGAACCTACTCATTAAGCCTCCACAGATCATGATAGTCAGGACAAATCATAACCCGTTCATTTGTTTTGCACCATACCCTTTAGGAAACCTTTCAGGTCAGCTCCATCCAGGGCTTTTCTTTCAGCCACAGGAGCTTAGCTCTGGCATCTCTCAGATGGGTGCCATTGCCATTCTAAGAGAACAAGGGAGAAGTTCATGGTGAGCTCTGCACCTCTTTTTCTAGAAAAATAGCACTGGCTCCATCCATATCATTCAAGCAATTCTCTTGTATTCTCCTCTATTTTTTGGAAACCCTCTTCATCTGTTTCTTGCTTTCATTCAAACCCTTGTTTTCCTATTGTCCCATTAATCTGATTGTGTTCTTCTTTTGCCAATATCCTTACATTTTCTCTTCTGTTTGTGTCCTGTTCACTGGACAGGTGGCATTAGTCATCCTTTTGGAAAGCTAAGCCCATGAAAGGCAAGGCGCAAACTAAAACATTTCTACCCATCAAAGAATCCAGGGTGAGGAAAATGCACTTCATACTTGTAAACTGACCACAGAACTTCTGTTATTGGCTGGTATATAAATCCTGAAATAAATAAATAAGAACAAAACAAAAGCAAGTTAATGCAAATGTGCAGAACAGCTGAATGTTACACAGAACCCTTTCTTTGCAACTTGAGCAAAGCATTGAATTGGAGCATAATAACTGTGAAGTACTGCAGTGACCCAAGGATCCAGCAATGATGTGGACATAGAGTTGGAGGCTGCAGGGGCACCAGATGAGGAGCTGGGTCTGGATCAGGGCTCAAAGCTGACTGCAGAAGATAGGGAGACTATGGTGACTGAGGCAGTTGGACAAGATCTTTCAAAGGAACCTCCCAAAACACCAGGGCCAATGGAGCCAAAGCCTGGGCCCTCACAAACACCTTCCTTGGGCCTGAAGAACCAAATGTTTCCCACTGCTCATCACCAGGCAGGCAGTGCCAAGAGTGCACCAGCATTCAGGAGAGTTGGTGTCTCCAGTAGCCAGCAGAAACCCACCTGGATCTGGAGAACTGTCTGACTGTAGGCAGGAACTCCTCAAGAGTATGATCCACCTATCAAGGAGACCTCTGAAGAAAGACAGCTGATAGGAGTCAATTGAGGTTAGCGGGTGGTTGCTGTAGCTCCAGCTCAAAATGCCCAGAAAGATTGGAATGATACATGTGTACCAGCTTTGTGCCTTGACTTCACTTGGACCTACTGAATGTCATCTTGGACTGGTTTCACCTTGTCTCCTGCCTGAGCCATTGTTTCGTATCCTGATTGCTTGGACCCTGGCCCCAGACTGCCTTTGGACACTGCTTTTGCCCACGTTGACAGAGAGCACCATGATTGTTTTGGATCCTACAACTGGGCAACTCACTTCTCTCCTCTATCCAGTATTCCAAAGTGTGAAGAGTAATTCCACACAAATAAAGATCAACGGAAGGCCTTTTGTCAAGCACACTCATAGCAATATGACCCCATCGTTGCTAATCAAGAGAGCCAAACTCTTATTTGTTTCCTTTTATGTATAAACTCTGCACAAAATGTCTCTTGGGTTGTGCTGTAAATGAAGCAAAGCAGGAGGGCTGAAAAAGCAAGACAGCTAGAAACAGTTTTAGAGGACCCTCCCCCCTTTTTTATCCCTCTGCTCTGGTGGAACAGCACTCCAAAGACCATGAGAGCCAACCATTTTACAGGCGCCTAGTGTACTACTAAAAGTACTATTACCTCTGAGAGTCCCCATATGCCATTAAAGCTCTCGCTCATTCTTGGTCAAACATGCTTGTTAAATTTCTGGACAGCCTGTTCCCAGTATGATCACAGGTCTCAAGGAAGATGTACCATATAAGAAACAAAACAAAATGTGAGTAAATCTTTGATCAGAGGCATTCTGTCCAAGAGCTACTTCACAAAGGTTAACATTTCCATTTTGAGCTCTTAATAAGTGCTATTTTGCCTAATCATCATCACTATTTCATTTTGGAAAGTACAATTAACAGAATCACAGGATGCCCCTTTCCTGTGCTTTATGGATTGCCACACTAAAATGGAATTATTTATAAGAATCTAAAGGTCCTGGCATTCCTGTTTGGAAAAAGTCATTTGGTGAGGAAGCATTTTATTTTATTTTGGTTCTCTCTCTCTCTCTCTCTCTCTCTCTCTCTCTCTCTCTCTCACACACACACACACACACACACACACGAGAGATCATTTTCAGGCACTCACATACTTTCTTAAATTCAAAGCTATTTTTAATTTTTAATTCGGATTTCCGGTTCACTGCATCCTGGGGCTGGGAACAATCCTGAAATCAGTGTTCAGTAGCATTGCAATCTTATGCATCTCAACTCTGAAATAACTCCTACTGAGTTCATTGGGATTTACTCCCGGGTAAGTGTGTATAAAACTTCAGCCCCAAATCCACAGGTAATATACCAATTAAAGCACACTATCAGCATGAACCCATGCCTGTTTAAGACCAGCCATTAGTAGCTAGCAGAAATAAAAATGTCACGGCACACTTCTGGAAAATGTCCAAGGCTGAGCTAAGTGTTTCTCCAGAGACAGGAGGCTGTGGGACAGCAAGTGAGAATGCCTGCTATAAACTTGGCAATTTGTGCACAGATGGTGGAGTATTAGAGATTACAATTAACATATCGCCCTGAAGAAGGCAGCCTCTAAGGTACATAAGGTCGAGTCAGATAGAGCTTTATAGGTCAAAACTAGCATCCTGAATTGTGTAATGAAAACAAAAGGGAACCAGTTGTAACTTGCTCTTAGTGCCCCATCCCCATCTGTAGATGCAAACGTTGGCAAGTAGAATCCTCAGGGTCTAACTACAAGTTCAGCTAATCATATGATTATGATCCTATTGCAAAAGCCATTGTGGGCCTTTGCAAAACGAAATACCAGGGACGTGGGTGATTGTCATTGGCACTGCAGCACATGGGGAGGATTGGTTTATGTCTGACTTCCACAGCTGTGAGCTCATGAAAAATCCCACCCCCCTTCCCAGTACAGTGGTACCTGTTAGGATCGTCCTACTTGTGTGTAGGACCCTGGCAGAGACACATGCCCGACTGTTGTCTCCCTCCTGGTCGGGAGCTTCAAAAGCTTTCTCCAGCCTGAACATCACAACAACTGATACCAAAAGGCATTAGCACACTTAGGGATCATGCAGAGTATTAGCAGTGTGTGTAACATAGCATTTTGGCTAATCTACGTTTATTTACATATAATACACTCAGAGCATTCTGACATAGCTCCTTCCTCTTTCTCATCAGACAGCAAAGAAAGAAAGAACAGATGACAATAGTCCCACAGTAGTCCCACAGTAATACCAAAACATCCTGTCTCCGTCACTTCCCACACTGTGGAATGAAAACATACACCGTCATGTGATAGAAAACAAACTCATGACTGAAAACACGGAGCAAGAATCCTAACAGTACCTTGGGTTACAAACGCTTTGGGTTACAAACTCCGCTAACCCGGAAGTAGTTACCTCAGGTTGCGAACTTTGCCCCAGGATGAGAATGGAAATTGCATGGCGGTGGTGCGGTGGCAGCAGGAGGACCCATTAGCGAAAGTGCACCTCAGGTTAAAAACAGTTTTGGGTTAAGAACGGACCTCCAGAATGAATTAAGTTAGTAACTCGAAGTACCACTGTACAGCAGTTAGCATTAGAAAAAGCCTCCCAATGATACCAATGGGAGATTTGTTTCTAAAGCTAATTGACCTAATCAGAGGCAATTTTTTTTTTACAGCTATTATGCATGGTGTGGGAAAGGTTTAAACCTCTCCTCCCCACTCATTGTGGTGTCAATGACAATGGTCTTTCCTTTACACCAGTTTACTTTTTTAGAAGCCTGGAACATGTTTCCTAATCACTCCATTGCTGTGACTTGCCATTAGACCCTCAGCCTAGGTTTAGGATTACCTGATAAGAGTTCTGTTGAGGGGTCAGATTACAGGTTGAAAGTGAGATGCTGGTGACCTACAATACTGGTTTCTCTGTGGTAGGATCACTAATGCATATTTGGACCTCACTATTGTATTTTAATATTTTGTTGGAAGCTGCCCAGAGTGGCTGGGGAAACCCAGCCAGATGGGTGGGGTATAAATAAATTATTATTATTATTATTATTATTATTATTATTAGACAGGAAAATATCAGTTTCCAAGTAAAGGAATATTTTGTTGTTTGTTATCTTTGCTGTCCTTCCTTCATTTTCTTCCCCGTTATCAAAATTTAGACCAACTGTCACTCAATAGTAGAGCATAAACTCTACTACAGTGGTACCTCAGGTTACATACGCTTCAGGTTACATACGCTTCAGGTTACAGACTCAGCTAACCCAGAAATAGTGCTTCAGGTTAAGAACTTTGCTTCAGGTTGAGAACAGAAATCGTGCTCTGGTGGCACGGCGGCCGTGGGAGGCCCCATTAGCGAAAGTGGTGCTTCAGGTTAAGAACAGTTTCAGGTTAAGTACAGACCTCCGGAACGAATTACGGTAAGTACTTAACCCGAGGTACCACTGTATATGGTCAATCCCCAGCATCTCCAAGTAGGGCTGTGATAGAAAGCTGTTTGTAATCTCTAATTCTGCCAATCAATGTAGAGCATACTGAATGAGGTGGACCAATAATCTGACTTGGTATAAGGCACCTTCCAATGTTACTGTCTTGGTTCCCATCCCCAAAACAACAACAAGTACACGTTCTTATATGGTAAAGAAGTTCATTGCTGCAATTTCAAATTCTGGCTTGGGGAAAAAGCAGAATATAGTCCAGGTGTTCTTATGAGGCAAAGCGATAGCAACAATAAGTCTGGTTCAGAATCAAGGCCAAAGTTCATATGTCCATGATCAGTAGCAAATGTTTCTAGACGACAGGGCTCTGTGAAGTTGTTTCAATGAGTTCCCCTGCCTACCTGCCAAGCTTTTAGGCAGAACCAGAGAGTAGCAAGCTACTTGTAGCAATCCCTGTTAGAGTTCCTGGCCTGCATCTGAACATTCTGCACTGGGAGATGAGTCCTTTCTTTTCTCTCAATGCACTGCTTCTGCTGAACCTGCCTCCTCATCCTCTGGCAGGGGAAACAGCCTCCACCATCTCTAACACCTCCATCTCCACAGGCAAGGGGAATCCTCTTCTTTGTGCCTCTCACTCCTGGTCTGAATCAGAATATCCAGAGGTGATCACAAAGGTTCCTATGTTCCTAATGAGCTATTTCAAAGGAAAGGCTGTAGCTCAGTGGGTAGAGCATCTGGAAATGTCCCTGGCCAGAAACCAAGAAGAGTCACTGTCACTTAGTGTAGACTGAGTGTGGATGGACCAGTAATCTAACTCGGCATATGGCAGCTTCCTATATAGCTATGTTTGTTCCTTGCGAGTTCTTTTAGGGCTGGGTTTCCCAACCTTGGGTCTCCAGTTGGTTCCCATCAACCCTTACCACTGGTCCTGCTAGCTAGGGATGATGGGATTTGTAGTCCAAAAACAGCTGGAGACCTAAGTCTGGGAAACCCTGTTTTAGGGGAAGGGATGTAGCTCAATGGTACAGCATCTGGGATGCCTGAAACCCTGGACAGCTGTTGCCAATCTGGAGCTGGATGGACCAGCTGTCTGACTTGGTATAAGACATCTTTTCCCCTGCGTGTTTTCTGTATGTTATTCAGCAAAGCCCTGCTATTCATGATGTTGTAGAAATAATGAATAAAGTTGGTGCAAGGAGAAGAACCACCATGTAAAGAAGTCCTGTGTGGGCTTCTGTGTGCATAATTGTGTCCTGTCGTCTAAGACAGACTGGAAAGGAGCCAATGTTTCCTGCACCTTTGTCTCTACACCCAGTAATTCTCTGCCTGCATGAATATTTTGCCATGCAGCTGGTTGGATGAGGCTATTTGGTCAGCCCTGATTTACTACTTTGTACAACCCTGCCGCCCCTCTTTATAAAGCAGCCCAGTTTCCTTCTAGGCGCTTAAGGCATTACCACACTAAACATGATAAATAACGGCAGAATAACAAGCTTGCATAATTAAATGAGTCTGAGCAATACATCTGTCTTGTTGCATTCTTGTTGGACGAGAAAGAAAAATCAAAGCAGTTAAATGCTTTGTTTAGTAGGATTTTTGTAAAAAATCAAAAAATCACAGAATGAGCAAAAAAAAAGGGGGGGGAGAGGATCTGCCTGAAAAATGGTTATACTCCTGCCGATTGCTATGGATTGCTTTGCACTGACACTTATATATGAGGCACATTTTCTTAACAAATAAGAATCTAATGGATTAGGTCTTATCTAATTATGGATTCTGCATTAAGCTGCTGCTCATACTGTCTGTGGCTGCTGCTGGCATAATTAAACTTAATGTACTTTTAATGATGTCTTCTTAACTCATATATGATTAGAATCAAATGAGGACGGGCTGTCACCAGTCCAGGAGAGCCTCTTTCTGTCACTCCTGTTGGGACCAGTGTTGAAATATTAATAATGCAGATTTCAAGGTTAACAACATTGATTTTGATGTGGGGAATGCTTGTCACACTATTTGAGCTAATCTGAGGCAACAAAACGGCAATCCTTTTAAGCCGCACGGGCCCCTCCATCCTGAAGCCACGCCACTGGAAGTAGAGCAATTCCAGTTCAGAAGAAATATCCTGTTTGTGAAATGACAAATGCTTGCGGGGGGGGGGGGGGGGGAGGAATTAACAATGCTGGCAGCTAGAGGCAGCAGCTTCTAAGGAGGAAGCAATATTAGCACCTCCAGCACTCTTCTGATATTTGTATGCCTCGCTGTTATCCCTTATCTTTGAGCGCTTGATCTTTGCTTATCAGCACTGCTTTGATTTCTGCATCTTTGGCCCTGGTGATAGTGAAGTTATGATTCAGAACCCTGAACTGGGAGTCAGGAAGTTTGGAACCGGTTTGGAGGCTTATGAGATTCTTCACCTCAACACCACTGGTAGCTATTGAATCTAGCCCAGCAAAATTGCTAATGGGAAAGCAAAACAGAATCTATATTTGAACCCTAGAGAATAATCTTATTTTAAAATTGCCTAATCAGGGAGAAGTTGTTGCTTCAGAGGTTTAGAGTGGTTATAAACCAACACAATTCAGTGGGAGAGCTACACTTTTGCAGCCAGGAACTTGATGGGGGCAAGGCATAAAAACACTAGCTACCCCACAAGGAAAAATTGAATACCTAGATCATATTCTGTTGAGATTGAAAATTGAATATTTAATAGAAACTTGACAATATCTTCTTCCTATTCATGAAGATGTACAATTGCCAAACGCACAGGTAGTACCTGAAAACCCATCTAAAGAAACTCTACGTGAGCCATCTAGTAAGACTGACATAATATTGCTACTTAGATTATCACTTGTTGAAGTCAAGTTATTTGGATTCCTTTGAGAGTTAAAGATATTTAAAGATATGAGATGCTGCAGCTGAACTCATCAATGTAATTGTTATTTAAACAGAAGTGTCATTATATAGTAGTCACCAGTTGACACCGGATCAAGTTGTATCTAGGTAGAGGTGAGTTTCCTAAGTTTTTTCTGTTCTTGCTAAGAGAGACCATAACATTATTGGATAACCTTCCTAACTAGTGAGTCCTTGAAACCTTCCATGGCAGAAGAGGGGTTTTTATTATTATTTAAGAGGCAGACTTCTGTATGTTAGTGAATGTGGATAATAACAATAGTGGAAAAAACACATTGAGCCTTTTCTACAATCTAAATGTCAAACAGAAAAAAACAAGACGTCAGCCATCCCTTAGTTACTTGTAGGAAAGATGTGTGGGCAGTGGAAAAGATGCAAGTATTTTATAGATGGCTTCCTTGGTTACCATGATTCTGTCTTAGTCCACTGTAGAACAGAAATAGCAAAAGGTAAGATACAATTCTGTGAATTCTCTGAAACAAGAAAGACTAAGGCAGGGTCAGTGAAGCTAGTGTTGGTAACCACTTGGAATCCTGTTGGTAATGAACAAATAAGCCTCAATTTAGAAGAATTAGTGTTCTCCAAAAATAATTAAACTTGATGCCATGGTCCATGCATAACTGATGAGCATAAAGCGTTGAGGACCAGATTTAGTCTTTATTTTGAAATCTGTTACCTTTAAACAGGCCCTATTCTGGCTCATTTTGCCTAGGTATCATCATTTTTTCATCTGATCCAGAATCATTAATGATGCTTTGCTAACATCTCAGCCAACAGAGTTAACTGAACAGCATGGAAATGCATCAAAATGCATTGTCAAGTTATTTCTTTAACTGTCAGGGGATGGAGCTATTGTTTTGTTCAACTCTGCTGTAAAGACTGCTCTGGTTACATAACCGGTGACTTTTCAGGCAAGGATTCAAATGGCAGACAAATGTAGTTTCTAGGCTGCTCTACATAGAAACATGAGTTTTGTGGGTACTAAGAATTTTCTGCCGAAGTTCTATAACCATCACAGAATGGCATTTCCCATAATTTTAGAAGTTAATTTCCTAGGATCTAGAGATGTAGTTCTGGAGTCTAGCAGACAAAACTGCCATCATATCCTGGCATGAGGGTACAATGGTGTAAATTCACACAAGTCATAAACAAATCATGAGAGAAGGTAAAAGTTAAAAGGACTTCCTTCCTTCCTTCTGCAACAATTCTACAAAACCAGTTTTACAAAATGCTTACACTTTTGTAAAATGAGATGCTAGGTTTTGGGTGGGAAAGTCAGAGAGCAGAATGCAAACAGTGACAGGATGTAATTCAGACCTTACAGCTCCTCTGCTGAAATCACACAGAAAGGAAGAACTTGAGCTTAGTGTGGCTGCTTTGGTAGCACATCTGAGACCCAGAGACCATCCATTTGAGATCTGCCAGTAATTCAGCAGTGACTTTTAAAAATAATTGGTGCAAAACTTCTCATGCAAAATTTACAGGCTATCTGGAAATGTCAGTAGGGCACGTTGCATAAGAGCCATTTGTGCCATTAAGCTTCCATCTTGACAATTCCCTGTTTGCAGCCTAAACTATTCAGGAATTATGCATGCTTGAACACTTCATTGCATATGATGAATGGGCAATTAATCATTATTAATGATGCAGTGTTGATGCCCAATCTATTATTATGTAAACTGTAGGAAATAGGAAAAGCTATGTTGCTTTGGCCTGAAGGGGAAAGCACTTTTGAGGTTGGCTAACTCTCCAGACTGTAGCAGCTGGTGGCCTGGGGTGGCTCTGGAGAGCTGCCCTCCTGACACCACTGCCACTTAGCAGAGCAGTGCGGGGAGAGCAGGAGCAAGGGCAGAGGAACATGAGTGCATTGGGGGAATCAGTGCTGGTGCTGATGTGGCTGCAAAGTCCTGACCTCACTCTGCCCTACCCCATCCCAGTGATGCTCGAGTGGGAGACCCCACTACACTGTCCCCTCCTGTTTCTGGACCATAAAAGGTGTCTGTTCCCCACAGAGCAAACTTATCTCATTTGCAAAAACTTAGTCACTGTGTACCACTTACGTTTCCATTGGGCTACCAGTTAAAGGACAAACACAACCATTTAGAAATGATGGTCATGGATATGGCTACTGCAAGGAGCATCTGTTTTTGCCAGGCAAAATTTACTTCCATGCATGTTGATGAGAGGCTTCACACTGATTTAACTGGAGGGATTTCATTCATATTTTGGCCCTTTGAGATGTATTGTGATATATAAATAAAGTGTAATAATAATAAGCTAATATTAATGGAAAAAGATTGCCCACTGTACCATAAATTCCCAAAAAATAATTTCTGGTGAGATTGTTTTACTGAAAAAAGTTCATGTTTTTGATACAGCAGTAGAGCTGAAGCGTCTGATTTGAGATTATGTTTCTAGGTTTGTTTGGGTTTTTTTACAACGAAATTCAGAGATGCCCAAGTGTGGTTACATAGTTTGGGTCTGTGCCTAAAAGAATTTTTACCTGCCCCTGTCAACCCTAATAAGTTTATGTAAAATGGGTTACATGCTATCTTAAATAATTTTGGATTGATGCACCCAATAAACATGAAAACCTTCATGTTTGGTGATGCTGGTTTTTATTACGGATCCTTCCCTCCAGAAAGGCAAGTTTATGTGGGAAAGAATGCTTTTTGCCACTGGACAAGCATCTGCCCCCCCCCAAATATAATAGGTTGTCCAAGACCAACATTTTACTTTCCTTGCTTCAGTGTTTCATAATAATTTTGGTGCTGAATTAGCTAAAGGTGGGTTAAAGCCTCAGCCCCTAGAGCTTGCCGATCAAGAGGTCGGCGGTTCGAATCCCCGCGGCGGGGTGCGCTCCCGTTGTTGGGTCCCAGCGCCTGCCAACCTAGCAGTTCGAAAGCACCTCTGGGTGCAAGTAGATAAATAGGGACCGCTTACTAGCGGGAAGGTAAACGGCGTTTCCGTGTGCGCTCTGGCTCGCCAAAGCAGCGATGTCACGCTGGCCACGTGACCCGGAAGTGTCTTCGGACAGCGCTGGCCCCCGGCCTCTTTGAGTGAGATGGGCGCACAACCCTAGAGTCTGTCAAGACTGGCCCGTACGGGCAGGGGTACCTTTACCTTTACCTTTTTAGACTAAATACCCAGGTGGAAAATATTCACTGGCCCACAATAGCAGGGAAAGAAATGAGACAGGACACAAGGTGTTGGTTGAAAATCAGGCCAAACTTTATTGACTATCGGCAGGTAAGCGGGGTTGGCAAGACAGCAGGCAAGGACTAGTTCCTCATTCCACTAAGCCCTTTGCTGACAGAATGGCACTCCATTGCGGGTTGGGAAACACCCAAACCTACCTCATGGGCATAACCCTGAGCTGAACCCTGTTGTGGTGCAAGCCAAGTATCCAGAGTCACGCTAGGTGACCAGGGTGAGAGGTTTCAGCCAGGCATAGGACCTAACCCAAGCTCAAGGCATGCTGTAGCTAATTCTCCCCTCAGATCCCTTATGGGCCCCACTTTTACTATGCTGATCCTCCCCAATGCCATTTCCACCCAGTGTTGTAACAAAATACTACCAAACACCTCCCATCAGTAAGCCATAATTCAATGAAGGAAAGGTGGTGGTGGGGAACCCACTCAGCCAAGGGCGAATTGAGGTTAGGAGGCAAAAGCATCATACCAGATGGGTGGGGTATTATTATTATTATTATTATTATTTCTGTCCCTGTCAGCTACCAGCAACCCAAGCACCTCTAAACCAAGGATACGTGCATGAGAAGCTCAAGGGGGAAAATGGCCCTTAACCTGCATGGTGAAACCTTTTAAAGGCCTTGGTGCCTCCTCCCTCTTATCCTGCAAGATTGCACAAGAGCCCAGAAGGGAGATGACACTCTGGGTGTCTCTCCCCACCCCCCCGGCTTTCTAAGCCACGCACCACCAGGCAAAGTCACCTCATGTACAGTCATACCTGGAAGAAGTTTTACAAGACTGAAAGTTAGCTAAGCAAAGCAAGCTGAAGATATCACTTTGTGTGTTTGTCAGCATAACAAAGAGAAAGTTGCATCTGCTTTGTGAATCTGGAAAGCTCTGTTAATTTCTGCTGTCTGAGAGCCCTTGGCTGTGAAGAAAAGAGACGTTTTGCAATGTCGTTGACTAATCAACCCATCAGCCTGCAGGAAAAGTGGCTTTGAGGCTTTCCAAGATCAAGCTGAGTCATCTCCAGAAATCCTTCCGTCAGGAATGCATTGATTTATCATGCTGCTGTATGCGAACAACACCGTGTACCTTTCATCTAAAAAGTCGGGACTTATAGAACACGACAAGCCATTAATTCTGATGCCAGCCTGAATGAAGAAGGAATTACTGGCAAAGGGATCTGGGGAGCATGTTAAACCATCCCTGCAGAGTAATGAACATACTCTGTGACTGTTGCTTTATCCCATATTGATCCTCGGGAACGAAAAGGTGCCCTGACAGTTAGACTGAGCCATCAAAGACTTGCTAATAAAAGGGATGTGCATCTTGTATATAATTATCCCATGGAGAGTGCTGGGCAAATATTAGCTTATTAAGTCTTACAAATAACTCCCACAGTGGGGATTAACCCTATTTTAAAGTGGCTGAAAGAGCACAGTGTTATGAATTCATGCATTGCTTAGGGAATGGCAGTCAAGACCTCAGTTTTATGTGTCACAGCAATTTATGAGGCCCATGAACTATATGTGGGGGGAAACCAACATGGTGCCTTCAAGATGTTGCTAGAGAGTCTCTTCTACCTCCTGGGGCTGGGACTACTAGTGGGAATAGATGCTCCATTGAGGTATGTGGAATGGCTTCTGTCACCTACCTCTCATTGCTATAAGATATATTTCAGAGTCATGGCTGGAAAGGAGGAGGAGGAGGAAACTGATTGCATCAAGGCAAAATGGAGTTTGTGAGGAGGGGCCTACTTGCCTCCACCCTGCTTGCAGGCATTTGAGAAGGGACATTTGCATGATTTATTGATGGCTGCCAACTTGGATGGCTTTAAAATAGATATTGGAGGATGTGGCTACCAATTGCTGCTAGCCAATATTATTCCACCTCCACTGTCAGAGGTACAACTTTTGAATATCAACTGTTGAGAATTGAAGGTGTCTTGCTCCCTGCCCAGGTTCTGCTTCTGGACTTCCCATGAGCATCTGGTTGGTCGCTGTGAGATCAGTGCTGGACAAATGGGCCTTTGGCCTGATGCATTGGGCTCTTACAAGAAAGTACTTTTATCAGCATCCTTATTTGAATGCTTATGACATCCCTATGCTGAAAAACATTGGGTGGGGGATTTGACTGCCACCTAGGCTCTTATGAAATGATGTCCTTGGTTTTTTTTGAAAAAAAAAAAAATGTTTAAAGAAGAGGAACATGATCACAAACTTATTATATGGCATCCCTGAAAAAGCTGATCCCCTCCACCCCCTGTCAACATGCATTATCCCATGTGGTCATAGCTCACCTGTGAAACTATGAGTGGCCTATGGTCTCCTTGAATATTTGTTACAAATTCGGAGCGCAGATAGTATAAATAAATAAAACCATATATTAGACTCAGTACTTCAACTGCAAAATGGGAATCCAAAATGACCCCCAGAGTTGCTGCAGATTAGCTAATGACAACATACAGATCATATACACATACTTCAAAAACCCTAGGGTTTATAGATCTGCAAAGGCTGTGGTCAAAAGATACATACCATTAACATGTAAACAAGCAAGCAGTGATGAAGCTAGTTGAAGACCTGATTGGCAGGCGTGGTGGAGGCAAAAAGGGATAGTTGTTTTTGTCCCCTCTATAAATATTCATGGGTTTCCACTTATGCTTAATACTGATAAAGCAATCTTCATTGTTGGCAATATCTTCCTTATACCATTTATAAATGCACAGAAGCTCCATTTTGTACTGAATCCGCATTGTATTGAAACTTTCCCACTGCCCGGTGAGGCTAATTGGAGCAAGCGGGGCTTGCCTGGAAAGTGTTCAGTTGCTGGCCCCAGGTTCATTCTTATGCCACAAAAGAGGTGCAGATTTGCTGCCCTTAAGCTGCGTCTCGCCAGCTTCCCACTATCAGCTGGCCCATGCAGTTCCACAGGAGAGGAGGAATGTCTGACTTAGATCGGATTTGCCATGTTTGAAAGAAGCCTTGGCTTCATGACAAAGTAGTTTGCCAACTGCAATCTGTGAAGCTCTTGCTCACAGAAATAGCATCTTTTAAAACAGCACCAGGACGGGGTGGAGAGAGAACACAATCCTTGGTGTCTTCAGTGAATGAATAAATCTGGAAGGACTTTCCTGCTTCCTAAGGTGGTTGCAGAAAACAACAACAGCAGCTCAGGAACTATGGTTTCCATGGTTTGTGGTCAGGCGCTCTGGAGACTGGGTATAAGGGACATGTGGCTGTCTAGATTCTGTCTAGATCTGACGAAGTGTGTATTACACACGAAAGCTCATAGCTTGAAAGCTTATATTTAGTTGATCCTTAAAGTGCCACTGGAATTATTAAAAAAGATTTTTTCATCTTTCATCTTGTTATTTATTATGACTATGACAGATCAACACGGCTATCCCCCTGAATCTGTCTAGATTCTGTTAGACTACCATTACCATCATTCCTGACCTATCCCCAGGCTGGCTGTGGCTGAAGAGAGCTGATGTGTAAGAAAATCTGGAGGACCACAGGTTCCCCATTTTTGACAGAGGATCTCTTTTTTGTATATGGCAGATTTTCTCCTTAGTGCTATTGACCAACAACTGCCTTCAATTTCAAGAACTTAAGGCAAAACTTAGATGTGGTCGCACACACACAAATACTTTTTGTCAGGACCCAGCGTGTGATAAAGGAAAGTCTGCCTTTTTCTTCCCTTGGCGTGGCTATGACAAAAATCATTTCCTGCACCTCCCATTGGCACTAAATTCTCTGTGTTAGTTTATATAATTTTTCCTCTAATAGCAAAGAGCTGTTTCACAGTGCAGTAACAATATTCCTGGCTGTGTGCAGAAGTGTTGAAGCACCCCCACATATCGCAGTCTGGATCCCCCACCCCACTGCTAATTTTAATATATTTTTAAATAAAGCACAGAAAAATGCAACCACACATTTTCCATTCGGTTCAGAAGGTCCTGCTGGCGGCCTTCTCATAGACATCTGGTTGGCCACTGTGAACACAGGAGACTGAATTAAATAGGCCTTTGGCCTGATCCTGCAGAGCTCTTCTCATGCTCCTATGTGTTCCACTGAAACCAATTAGATTTACTTCTAAATAAATACTTACACATAACTGGGCTTCTGGCACCTTTGTTGCAATGAAATTGTAATTGCTATAATCCAATACAGATTTAAGTGACTAAGTCCATTGATTTCGCTGGGTTTATGTTTGCCTATCGTAACTCTTTACTGTACTGAAGCCAATTGGTTTTAAAACCAGGGATGAAAGGCCTGAAAATATTACTTTGTTTCCCTTCTTTGGAAATAAGATTTTCTGGGATTTTGAGCACATAGTAAAGTACCCTCAGTTATTGTGGATCTGCATTCCAATCTTATGAACCTTGGTGAAAATCTTTTGAAAATGCCTCTAATTTGGGAAGCCATATTCCCAGATCCCTGGACAAACTTTCCAGGCTCGTCTTCACTGAAGTGGGAGTGGGGGAACCATTTAAAAAATGGTGAATATATTGCCAACAACAGCTGTGTTACGGCATTTCGGCAGGAGTCATGCACTTGCCACATGGGAATTTCAAAATGGTGTCATGAGTGGAAGATTATCAACATGAATTATGGAGGACAACACTAAATGAGAACACTAGGCAATCTGAGCACTAGTAAAGGAGCTGAAATTTCCACAGGAAAATTAACAATGTAATTCTATGGCTGTCTACTCAGAAGAAAGACCCACTAAGTTCACTGGGGCAAAAGCAGCCACTGTGATGGCATAGATCTGCACTTCTGACACAGGAGTTGCTGCAGATTACCCAGGTGGGGCAGGCAGCAGTGAGGCTGGGGTGGTGCAAATGTACCCACTGGAGCCCTGGCTAGGCTCCAGCAGTATGTCTGCACAGCTTGACCTCGGCACCATCCTTTCTCAGGCCTGTCCAGGTTAGGTGCAACAAAGTCAGTGTGCAAGAAGAATGGCATTGCCCCACAATATCAGCGACTACTGCAACAGGGCACACTCTTCAGTAAGTGGATCTGATATCAGGAACATGCCTCCCCCCCCCCCCGAGCACAGGGGATGAGTTAGACTCAGAGATTGAACTAAATGAATGAGTCCAACTCTGCAGATGAGAACTGGCTGTCAGAATTGAGAAAGGGCAGTTCGACCCCCCTTTCCAGAGAAGACTCTATTAGCTCTCAAGGAGAGGAAGAGTTGGAAGGCAGCCAGAGCATTGCTAGGCAATCAGCAGATAAGCAGAGGGCTGAGTCTCAGTCTGTGTCGAGTGAGAGTGGGGAGGAGAGGGGAGGTCAGCCTCTCAGTCCCTGATCCAGGCATTTGGATAAAATCAGAAGGCAACAGAAGGGCAAGAAGGAAAAGGGGGGAGTCTGGCATCCTTCCTGCTGTGGGAGGGGCGAAATTTCAGACTGACCAACAAACGAAATGTGAGCAGGCAAGATGCCAGGCTCTGGATGTGTCTTTTTGTAAAATAAACGTACATTAAACTGCCAGAGAGTCATTACTTCTTATCAGGGCTTGATTGCCTGCCAGAGATCATTACATCTGATCTATGAATACCTGAGAATACATCCCACTGACATTGATAAAACTTACTTCCAAGTGATCGTGTAGAAGATTGCACTATGCAACTTTGTATTTCTGAAGAACTATATCTGTTTCATTTGAAATAATTCCTAACTGCCTTTCACCGACAGGTTATAGAGTGCTACACAAATGTTTGACAAAAACCCATTTACTAGAATGCCTCAGAGGAAAGGAAGTCAATATAACTAGAGTTACCCAGTAGCTGAGAGGCAGGGGAAGCAACATCATATCAGTATAGAGAAGGTTTATCAGCAATGAAGTTGTCTAGAACTTGAGGCAGTTTCGTGAGACTACAAGCACTCTCTTTCTGTGATTTTAGGAAAGTCTGAAAACCTGATTACCCATGTGTTTTGGAGATGTTTCCTCCTCCTACATATTTTGGGCCAAACTACACATGATATTAAATAAACGTGACAGGGTCTAACATGCAGCTCTTGAAAAATGCAAATAGCATCTGCTCAGCTGAGAACTGATAAATATTGGAATCACAGCAGGCAGGGAGGGAGAATTTCACTCTTCTCTCCCCTGATGCAGTCCTGAGAGGTATCCATTTCTGAAGCTGTTAGCTGCTTTGTGGGGCATTCCCTGTTTGTTGGCAATGGAGGATTTCATCACAGGCCAATTACTAGCTTGGGAAGAAGGCTTAACTTCTGGCTGCAGCGAGAGAGGAAGGAGTTAAATTTCACCTCCATGGCTATTCTGATTCCATTAATCCTCATCCTCATGGATGGAAAATTTAATAAATATCATTTAAGAAAATCATCCTCATGATGCAACAGCCTTGCACATTATAAATGTGGAGGTGCAAAGACATGTTTATCTCTTAGGTGTACTCAAATTATTGCTTCCCTGGTTTCCCAAGAAAATGTCCAGGACTTGAATTTCTCCTCCAGGAACTCTTAAGACTAGATTTGGTTTCTCATACTCTTCATTTATGCATATCTATCTTGTATTTTACTTAAAACTATAAGGAATGAATTTTTGAAGTTTTCTCTCCCAATCCCATTTAGGGCACAATGAGTGGAATTCAGTGTTGCCCTAAGGTGATTGTTCCATCAGGGCAAGCATTTCTGCTTCACAGATGGAATTCTCTCTTCTCTCATTCCCTTGTGTTCTTCTACCTCTCCATAGCAGATTTGAGAGAGGCACAGTGGGAGGGAAGAAAGCCTCATTGTACTAGTACGACCCCTTGTGCTGGTTTCCACTAGCAGATTGGGTTAGTTGAATCTGCCATGGTGTTCTGTCAGAAACCACCAGTTTCTCATTCCTGAGGTCAGCATCAGTGACCTGGTGGACACCTTGCTATAGAAAAAAGGACTAAACTAATAGTGATCTTTATTTGATTTTCAAAGTTAATCACTTGCTGTATGTTGATAAATGAAAGAAAAAGTGTCCTGCTGGGCGCTTTGTAGAGGTAGAAAAATTGTGGCTGTGGGTGGGGGGAATAGTTAGGAAAGGAGTCATTTAATGTGAAGAGGAGGAGGAGGAAGAAGAAGCTTCCTTTATTAGTACATGTTTTAAGAATCAGCTTAATCAAGCCCTCTAGCTACTGTGCATTGTCCAAGGTCTCCTTTATAAACAAGATTAGCCACCCACACATGAGACCCCATCAGGCTCAGTTGCCTGGTGAATAAGCTGGGTAATTCAACTGGCTTTCTGCAGACCAAATAATATTTGGCATGACTTCATAGACTTGTGTTTTTGGTGAAGCAGTAGAAGGATATGTTATTAATATTTAGAAGCACTTTACAAAGTTAAATAAGGGGGGAAGACAGGACCCTGCCCTAAATCTAAATGTTGACAGTGGAGGAGAGACAACAAAAGGAAGACACAAGTGTTCACATAAATTAAAAAGGGAAGAATGCAAGCAAATATACTCATACGTGCTAAAAGTTGTCTTTGAATATGGGGTGTTATACAAATGATGGATGGAAAATGTGCATTTTGAAGAGGGAAAAGAAGGAAGAAAGAGAGCTGACATCATGTAAGGCTTCTCAAAAGGCATTAAAGGCATCAGTCTTCAAGGGAAGATGGGAAGAATTATTTCAGAGAGTGAAAGTCTTTGTTACAGCTGAAGGGGCAGAGTACCTATGCACATAGGAGTAAATCTCCATGATCATCTCAGGGCTTACTTCTGAGGGCATATGCAAAAGCTCAGATTGGAAGCTTTCCCATGCAAGGAAAAATCTTCACTTGTTCAATATCTGCATGTCAAGCTGTTGTTAAAGACAAAAGAACACAACCAGTAGTAGTAGTACGTAGAAGAAGAAGAAGAAGAGGAGGAGGAGGAGGAGGAGGAGGAGGAGGAGGAGGAGGAGTTTGGACTTGATAGCCCGCCTTTCACTCCCCTTAAGGAGTCTCAAAGCGGCTAACAATCTCCTTTCCCTTCCTCCCCCACAACAAACACTCTGTGAGGTGAGTGGGGCTGAGAGACTTCAGAGAAGTGTGACTAGCCCAAGGTCACCCAGCAGCTGCATGTGGAGGAGTGGGGACACGAACCCGGTTCACCAGATTACAAGTCCACTGCTCTTAACCACTACACCACGCTGGCTCTCAAACCACGCTGGCTCTAGAACAAATAGGAAACCCTAAGACTGTAATCCAATGTACACTTATTTAGGATCCCACTATTACCTGCCCTGCCCTCTGTCCTACCAGCTTTGAAAGGTCCTCAACAGCCAACAGGGCTTGAAGGGAGAGATGAGCAGTTCACCCTTGAATGTGCTGAGCTTGGGATAGCAATGATATAGTCTTGGTAGATATATCAGACAGGCAATTGTAGGTATAAGACTGGATGGTGGGAGAATGGTCTGGGATATAGAGGTATAGGTATTATGAGTATACAATTACTGCTGAAAGCCATGCGATTTGATATCCCCACACTCCACACCCAGAACAGAATGCAGAGCAGGTAACCAAGAATCCTGAGGAACTGTGATCTCATTAAAGGTGGCTTTCTTCCAGCAAAAATATAAGGTATTACAGGCTCTCCGCCTTGCTTCTCATACGGTTCTCAACTCTTCCCTCCCAGTTGTTGCTCATGTTATTAAGGACATTTTCCTTCGATTTGGCACCTGCATGCAGAAATTGGTCCCTGAAAATCTGCTAACCCAATTTTGAATCTGTTATGTATTCCCATCTCTGGCATTGCTATCCAGCCCTCCCTGCAGTTAACCATCTGGAAAAATGGGGTAGAAGTTTTGAAAATGTCCGTGTTCATCCACTGGCAAAGTTTGCCCTAGGCATGTGCACACAGAACCCCTTCTGGGCAAACAGCTGCCTGTATCTGAGCGGCCTTATGCAGACTAAGGAACTGGGAAATGGCCCAACCTGAAAATGAAGGACACTGATTTCAGAAGGAGAAGATAGTCATGGTCAGAGAGTTTCGATATATGTCTCAGGAGAAGGCATAGCCTTTTCACAAGCCATAGTCAAATTGACAATTATATTTGACAATCTTATTTTGAAGGTTTTGCCAACAAATAATGGGAGGATTAAAAACTGATCCTGTGTTGACAGTTTAAGGTTGACTCTGAATTCTGTTTCCTAAACCTGCCCTATGGAAAGGTATTTTTGAAGGAAGGGGCACAGATGGTATACTTTAACAAATAGGAAAGTAAGTAAATTTCTCTGGATTCTGACTTTTTTCTTTATCTTCATTTGGTCTGGGAAATCTTTGGCCCTCCAGATGTTGCTGAACTACAACTCCCATAATCCCCAGCTTGCATGACAAATGGCTAGGGATGGTGGGAGATGTAGTTCAGTAGCATCTGGAGGGGCAAAGGTTCCCAACATCAGTTCTACTTGAATGCATTAACAAAAGTCAACGAATGAGCTGCCTTTCTCAACCTAGATACAAAACTGAGGGCCAGTTACGAATTTTAGAAAGAACACAGGTGGCAAAAACTGTGGCTGCACAAAGAACTTTTTGAAATCAGTCAGGATTGCAAGACTTAATGCGTCTTCATATAAAACATAATCTACAAAGCCACAACACTGTGGAAAGCTAGCTATGGAAAGAGTTATAGGTCAAAACGCAGAGAATGCGTGTAGAAATGTCACTTAAGCAGGAAGCAAGAACTCTGCTCAGGTGTTAAGCCAAACATGTGACAATATACAGAGTGCTAGTCAACTAAGTTTTATACATACTAGATATATTGAAATCAATACCTCTAAGTTCATATTCAGTCATTTCAGTGGGTTTGCGCTGAGTAAAACTTAGTTGACTACTACCCCAGTAGTATTGTATGTGCTAACCATGGCTCTAATGTCCCTGTCTCCACTGGCTCTGTCCTGACCTTCTTGCACTGAGCAGAAAGGTTTGAAAATGTGTTCAGCAAAACTTGCAGAGAAGCCTCCAAACAATTGTGGCGAGGCTTTTAAGCTCATTTTAAGCTGAACGTGCTTAGGGGCCTCCTTCCTACCAGTGCAGGAAGTGAAGGGTGAAACAGGTCGGTCACACAAGTGGGGATGTTGAGGGCAGAGGCAGCTCTTGACCAGAGAAGTCATCATGGTCCCACATTTTGTTAGATTCCAGTTGGATGACCAGACTCCTAACAACCTTCTGAGCATTTACATGAGTTATGGAATGATTAGGATCAGCTCATGAGACTGCCCTATATATAAGCATGCTTGCAAGCGGTTGTAGCACCACTTTTATTTAATCTGGACCATGAACAGCTTTTCTGACTATACTCCTTGTAGGTACCGTTTATTACTTTGTAGCTGTCTTATTGAAAGTGCAGCCCATTCCACGTTGCATCAGAAGCAGAGCATCCTATTAAAGAGGGGTGGGTATAGAATGTCACAATTCTTCTTTTAGTTGATATAGGGTAGTGGGATCCAGCTGGCATCACCAGTGCTATGTTCGTGGGTGAACTTGTATCTGTGATGATGTTCTCTGGCATCCACATCTATGGGGTAGGGGTGGGTAAGTGCCGTGGCCTGCTCAGGGTTGCATAGACATGCCACTGGATTCAACCTGGTCATCCTGCCCCCTGTCCTGCCCTGCCCCATCTAGTGATGTGCTGCTACTGCTAGGTCTGAGTTTCCGTGTTTCTCCGCCCTCCCCCCCGCTCCATGTGTGTCTGTGGATCCTGTGACTGACCATTCCCATTCTGGAAGCCATTTTGTGACAGCCATTTTGTGACAGAGACCATGGTTTGCTCTCAAGTTTCTGCTGGCTGTTTTCTGTAATAATAAACATTGCCATTGGCTCTCAAGTTTCCAAATGTGCCCCTGGCCTCTCCAAAGACTGGACCTCAGGGACACACAATTGTATACACAGCCTTGGTGAAAAGAACAGCCATATTTATATGAACTGTTTACAGGGCTAGCACTTTGGGCTGCTTGTCACCACAGCTAATTGGCACCAATCAAGTCATCATAGTTATTTCCATGGTAGGAAGCCAGGAAATGCAAACAAGCACATAAGCGACGTCAAGAGAATCCATAAGTGAAGCATATGATTGTGAATATGTCAACTTAGGACAGATGGTGATGCTTTGGCCATAGTTCTGTCATCTCTCCTGCATGCCCAATGGTTATTAATCCTTGTCAAGATCAGAAATGGTTCAAAATAGCCATACTTCGTGGAAGATGTTTCCCTAAAACAGCAGTTATAAGGGAACTGTATGTATCATAAGGCTTTCTAGTCATTATACAATTGAAAGGTTTTAATATCATCAGTTGCATAACACCAAAAGCAATTACCTTCTGTAAATCCAGAATAATTTCCCCCTCTGGAAACAGAAATGATTTATTCTGTAAGTAGTCAGACAGCCATCAAAATCAAACAGCCATGGATGCTATTTCCATCCCTCCAAAGATACTTGGCTCTAACACACACTTCCTCTGTCTGGGGAAAAGCCATGCTTGAAGTCTTATGAAAGGGCTGATTTTGGGTGACTTTTGAACCCTGATTCACTTTCATTAAAAGTTGGAGATCTTACGTATTCGTGGAATTAAGTAAGCTCCATTTGATTTCAATGGAACCAGCTCACTTGTAAATGTGATTAGGGTTGTGGTCCTAGAATAAATGACGGCCCTGATGCAGATTAAGAATGTAGGAATATTTTCAATTAGATCAGGTAGTGGCATTCAAAGCCCTATTTATGCATGATATAATTACTTTGTAGATCCACCACACATTTAATAAGATCATATGAAGCTGGTAATCATGGCTCAACCATGAACATGTGCAATTCAATAGTGTATAATATGCCACATTCAAGTGAATTCCTGGGCAGGAATTTGATATGAAATTGGAACCTGGGTGGAACTGCATAAGTTGAACAGGAATTGCTTTGCTACTTTCGGCAACCTGTACCATGAGCACACTTTCCCCTTTCCGAACCATTTTTTAAAGTGTCATTACACTAACCATGCATTCGGTGAAAATGGTTTGAGCCTAGAGGAAACTTTCCAACTTCCAAAACACAGTATTGTACATAAGGACAGTTGAGAATAAATCTAGTTTTCTACATTTCAAGTACCAGATTGTACCAGGCCATTTCTAGTGTGGCACACTAAAGTGAAAAATAAGATCAAATAATCAAGGTTCATATATCCTGAACATTTTCATAAATATTTGGTGGATTCACCTTAGAGTATAACAGGTAACATGTCAGAGAATCTGACTGACAAAAAACATTCTGCTTCTCTGGCATTTCCCATTTCCCACTTCCCTGTCTCAGCTGGTAGGGCAGCTGAGCTCTGGTAAACTTTAGACATGGCTGGGAAGTTGGGATTGCATCCAGCTCCCAAGGCCATCCAATTCCCGGCTGAGAGAATTGTGTCTTGCTAGAGCTATCACAGGTGGACTCTGGCTCAGACTGAGGTTTGCTTGGCATGATTATAGATAAGCCAGCAAATTCTGCAAAACTTGGACTCTTAAAATGTATTTTGGATGTTCTGCCAGTCCATTTCAGGCCAGATCCCAGTGTCTTGGATTTGAGCTCAGTTTGAAATGAATATAGACCAGGACCTTGGATGGTCTAAAGATCCTGGTAGCATCACCTAAAGCCAATGCTTGGAGTCTGAAACAATTTTCCAAAAGCTAAACAAACATGTGGGAAATCAGTTAACTCTGTGTCATTTCTGGTAAGATTTAGGGGGATTGACTTTTACCATACATAGATGGCTACTGTATTGGCAGCGGTGATAACAGGGCTTTTTTTTCTTCCGCTCATCTGGTCTTAGTACAAAGGAATACGGCCAGGGAAGAAAAATGGAGAAAGCATCCATATTATATATGGCAATATTTCTTAATTTTTAACATCAGTCTGCAAAACATTTGTAGCGGTCCAAAGATGATGAATGAAAACAAACATAACTCTGAAATAAAAAATCCAGGTACCAAAGAGCAAAATTTAATGAAAGCCAAAACTGTTAAATATGGTTTCTTGTTGAGAAAAATGTCAATGTCTTTAAGGGTTCCCCCCTCCCCACCACATTATTCTATATTTAAGAAAAGTGTAGTAAAAATACATATTACAAGTTAACATTTCCCCTCTTCTTCTGAATCATTCTTCTTTTTCTGCTCCCACCCTTCCACTGATCAAAAACATTTCAAAGATGAGTCTCATGTCCCAGTGTTACAGGCATTTGTCCTATCATAGAAGGCTTCTCCCCACAAACCCATCTAACTGGCTGGCTCAATTGTCAGATAGGTCTCTTTGATTCCTTTGCCACAAAGGCAACTGAGGTTTCTCTCTCTCTCTCTCCCTCTCTCTCTATCTCTTTCAAAGTTTTATGGGCTATATTTTTTATTCCATACAGAAGAAAATCCTTGCACTCTGCTCCCATTGTATTTTACGGTGTAAGACAGTTGTGGGAGCTCTGGAAAACTCTTGTGTTTGAAAGAAAGATCGGGTCTCTTCTTGGACATCCAAAAGATCTCTTCATCAAAAACAGGCTTAGTTTTGTGAGCCGTGCACACCATAAAGACACACACAGAACTAAACTCAAAATGTAACCAAAGCAGACATAAAATTAAAAATAAGAATTAAGAATTGCACACGGAGAACAAGACCCTGAAGAGTTATTATCGGAGGCTGAGATCTGAGCCATGACAAACAGCTGGATGGAAGATGAAGACAAAAAGGCTTCCAGCAGCACGGAGAGAAAACAAAACAGGCACTAGGCATGCTGTGCCCTCTGAAGGGGATCTGCAGGTTCTGTGCTGCCAGTCCTATGAAGATGTCGTCTTAAGATGAGTGGAAGAAATTGATGGAACAACATAGTGCTGAATGGTACAATCAGTTCCTAGAAGCCAGTCTTTAATAGTTTTTGAAGCTTCATAAGCACAGAAAGTCATGTATGGTAGCTTATTTGTTTAGAGCCACTTGCCAGTCACACACACACATTTTTTAAAGCGACGTCATGATGGTCCCCACAACAAAGCCATTTCCGTAGCCTCTAATCGCATCCTTCTGCTTCCATTCTATGTTACAGTCTCCTATTTTACACTTTTATGTTACACACAGGTCTCAGATATTAGATATAACAAGTTGCTGTTATTCTGATGGGTTTTGCACTGGCACTTGGAGGAAGATTTAGCCCCTTGTAAAGTCTGGAAATAACATCCAGTCATGGGCAGATGCATTTGTGAGGACAGGAAATCGCCAAGGAAGGGTTGGGCCTCTTCCAGACCTACGATGGAGTAGGAGATACTTCCCTTTAATGGTTTTTCTTCAGGGCAACGTTTTCCACTCTGTTCAAGTATTTCACTGTTCACGGTGGTGATATCACACACATACGCACACGCACACACAAATGAAGCTTTTGTTTCAATGTAGATGTCAAGGAGCACATGACTGGGAGAAATACTGCTAGCAAGTCTGTTGTCTTGTGCTTTGGACAGCTCTCTGGATTTCAGTGTTTCATTGCGAGATTGGGTTTTATATCAGTAGCAAGTAGGGTACCAGCTGGTCAGTTCTGTGTGTTCCACTTCCCTTCACGATGATGGATGAGATGGAAACCATGTCTTTTGGCTTTTCTGCAAATGATGCTGCTGGCCAAGATTTGATTCTTGAAACCGATTTTGCTTTTTAACTGTGGCCAGTTGCAAGCAATTATTATGGAAGGCTGGATCTAGGTGAATATTGGCATCTTGTTGTGGAAACTTTTTAAAATTATTACTTTTTGGTCATCATAAATATCATGTAGCCCACTTATTCCATGGAATGTCCATCAGATCTGGCTTGCAAAGACTAATAAACCAGATGTATACAAAACAGCCCTGATGTCTATCATTAACTGGTGGTGAATGGTTTTCTACTCAAAGATCACCATGGAAAGGAAACCTTACAGTAGTGTGGGAATGAGGAAATGGCTCTTGAAAAGGCAGTGAGGCAGTGAGGGATGATATGTGATCTATAGATATATTGATATTTTGCATTTTCTAGAGGAAACAGCCATGGTCATAGGCGGCTGCTGACCTGTCCTTGTGGTAGCCTGTCAAATTCCCATTTTGGGGACTGATATTTCCCACACTCACAACATTTAAACTCAGATAGATACTTTCAAGCTCAGGAATACAGGTCACATTAACCTCTGTTTAACTAGGCTCTCCCAAATCCAGATACAACCACTGGCATCCCATTCAGAAGTCTTCCTACTCCTTTCTGCATGTTAGGCTTCCGCTTCAACTGCCTCAGAAATCCTTCATTCAATAGTGGAATTCTCTGTCGATGGCCTAGTTAGCTTTGTCGCAACAACTTTAAAACACAGTAGAGTCCTGTTGTCTCAGAGGAATTGTTCCCACCCACCCCCTTTCACTGTTAGTAGCGCAGACATGTATGGTTTGCATCCCAAACTAAACCTGATTTTAAACTTTTGAGCAGGGCAGGGCTGAGATCACCCTGACATCACGGGAATTAGTAAGAAAAATATATATATTGCACACACTAAGAACTTATTAACAACCAAGTTAAAAACAAAATGGCGCTGTCTTCCTCAGTGTTCCTGTAACCGTGTATTCAGGGATGTCTCCAAATTTTGTTCAGTCCAGTTGCCCTCTCCTTATTGCAGTACAGGTCATGCTTTCTGCCTGTGGATTTACTGCAAAATAAACACATACACACACACACACGAACAAACAAACAAAAACAAAGGAAAATGAATCTGGTTTCCTCTAAAAGATCCAGTGCATTGTCCCTCTTCTTGAACGGTTTGGTTTTTAGCACTGGAGAGGCTGGGGTTAGGGAGACCCTGCTCTCACCCAGAATATCCATCAAGGGTAATTATAATCCCGTCGCTCCCAGGGGTGTCCCAGAGCTGTGACCCATGCATGGAATCTCCTGCATAGTTTGGGGGAAATCGTGGCTCACCACCCGTCCGTTTTCTCCACTGCTGGTTCCTGCCGCAGATGCTCTGGGAAGGGTTGATGTTCGTATGGCTTCATTGATTGATTGCTGTGGGATCAAACAAAAACCCTTTTTAAGAGAGACAAGGGGGGTCTCCCCCTGTCCTTAGCAATGGCTGGGCATTTGTAATAGACAACATTTTACTTCTTCAGTCTAGCCTAGTTCTCTTGGATCCCTTCCCTGTCAATTCTGCTCAGAAATGAACAAGTCATGCAGGCATACATATTCAGAGCAAACACATTTTTTTAAGTCATTAATATTTATTCTATCAGAGTTTATTTTCCCTCTTGCTCAAAACACCCACATGCGAAGAACGTATCTTAGGGTAGAAAGCTTGCCACTGTGGGTTTTTTTTAAAAAAAACATCTAAGGTGGTCCAATGGAAACAGTTCGGTTATCCCATATCTGAAATATACTTAAGACATGGTTAGGGGAAATTGTGTTCTTCATAACACTAATATGGATATTTGGTGGACTGGACAAGACCAGCAGATGTTTAATCATTTCTCCCTCCTCCCATTTTTTCCCTTGCCAAGCCTCACTCTTCCCACTAGTTTTCAGCATGTCACCTGCTTCCAGCTCCCAAACGGAAAGAAGTGCAGCAAGGAAGTTGACTTTGGAAGGACATTTGGGTGGCTGGCAAGGTTAGCAACATGAACTCAATTTGTAAATATTGTGATAAGCATTGACCATGATGTAGAGGTAAGCATGATGTAGAAGAAAGTCTTAAAACTTTCTTTGTTCTCTCAGGGCACACAAGTCCTTTACTGGTCAGAATTGCTTATTGTCATAAGGATAAGAGTGAAAGATCACAAGAGTGTAATGAATAAGCATTTCCACATAGTTGTCTCTCCTAACACAATAAAAACTGAATTTGAAGGGTGTTTTCATATACAACAGAGCAGGACTTGGGAATCTCTGGCCCTCCACATGTTGTTGGACTCCCATCAGCCCCAGCCAGCCTGGCCAAGAGTCAGAGATAATGGGAGTTGTAGTCCAATATTCTTTAGAGTGCCACAGGTTCCCCAGCAGTATAGGCTAAACTTGAAGTGTAGTGCAACTGATAGACAGTTAGGCATGAATATCAGAACCAGGTTTCAATACCAATCGGCTTGAAAGTCACTGGGCAAGCAATAATATATCTCAGCCTAACCTATATCACAAGGTGGCTGTGGTGTTACAGGTATATTGCCTCTCTAAAACCTTTGCACCTTAAAACCCGTTTCCTCATTTGTGTATTAACTGTGAGATATATTCATGTTATACCTGGTTAATAAGGACAGAGTTACTTTTAATAAAAGGAAAAGCCTGGTGCCATCTGGCATTTGTTTCTACAGTTGCGTACAAATTAAAATAGTTGTCAGCTGACTGTTATTTGCTGTTCAGATTCCACCTGAAGAGTTGGTTTGCACAAGCTTTCCCTTCTTTCTTTTCTTATTTTGTGGTTAATGGGTTGAGAAACTGAGTGGAAGAAGGCAGAGGAGTGCTGGAAGGAGAGCGTTGATATTTCTTTATGTATTCATGCTCTGTAGAAGTGTAATTTCTTTACAAAAAATGAATAACAACAAATGCACAACCATTACTTTGGGTATGTCTTGAGTTCACAGATCATGGGACCAAGATGGCGGGCAAAGGCTATGTCACTCTAAGGCTTTGGAATTCCTTACAAATGTAAACAATTCTGCACTTAAAGTACTGATTCAGAATTACAAAGCTGAATGGAGAATCATAAAATATCCCTGCTTCTGCAAAGAAACTCAGCTCAATCCAACCCATTGGATTGGGACACAATGACTTTTCCACACAGGGCAGAGAGCTAATTTTAGAGCTGAAATCTTCGCATGGGTTAAATGTGACACCATCAGGAGGCTTCACAAAAAGTGACCTCATTAAGCATGAACCTGTCTGAGAATATTTTCTCTGTCATAAGCAATGCAAGGCTGCTTAGAGCAATCCCAAATGTTATGGTATCCTGTGTCATTTAGATGAACAATTGCCTTGTAATGGCTCTGTAAGGCAAGTTGTTCAAGGCTACATAGTAAATTTCACACCTGAGTAAGGATTGTGCACCTGAAACTTGTGGATCTTTCCTGTGCAATTTGTCTCTTAGATATTTCCCCAGCGGTGCAACAAAAGGAATCAAATGGACCTTACACACTTAGGTGGCTGGGGATGCAGCAAAGGATTCTCTCTCTCCCTTTTCCCCCCAGAATGACTTTCCAATACCAATCGAATAGCCATGGTGAGATATGATTAAATTAGCCCAGAGCAATCCCATTTTAGCAAGGACAGAGAGCCAGATTACCTGGCCTGTTTTAGTTCTTAAACTCTGTTTCAAACCAGGTTAGGTTTTGTGTTTGTTAAGAATGCTGGAAACATAGGCTTTTACAAATGTCCCACAACTATTAATTCTGGCTACAAACCATTTGCAAATTCACTTTTACTCAGGTCTTATTCAGCTGAACACTAAATAGGCCAGGGAAAATTCATTTCCTTGGCCTTTAAATATTGACGTTCTACCCTAATAGCCATCCTAGTCTGGATTCATTCCTAAAGGAATATTAGGAGTCTGGCTGGTATCAGAAAGAAGGTGTGAAAGGCCTGTGAATGTGTTGCCACCTTCATCCGTTTTGATTCACTTCTGGACTTGTAACAAAACTCGATTAAGGCAACCAGCATGGCTAGTCCAAGCCCACCGATGAGGATGTAGAAAACACCGGCTACGTTGCTGAGACTCAAAGCACTTGTTTTGTCCTACAAGAGAAAGGAAAAGGGAGAAGGGATGTGGGAGGGGGAAACATGCTGTTAGCACAACACTATTCTTCAGAACAACGACACAAAGTGCTACATATGAGACAATAAGCCTGGGAAGCCACCACTTGTTTTAAAACACACAGAAGACATTTCAACTTCCCTTCTTTGCATCTGAATATTCTTCCCCCACTGAACACACAAAGTTGATTAAACACTTCAGTGGCTTTGCAACTCTTTGGGAAAGGTGTGGACTAGATGTTTTGAATCATCCTTAAATACTTATGTGCCCTCAAATGCCTAGGGACTTTCAATTATTGATATAAAAAAATGTTATCTACTGTGAGCTGACATTTTGCTAGTCTCCAATCTTTTCCTCTCCTAAAATAACTCACTCTCTTGGAAATGCCTATTCCTTTTCTTCTTTGATTGTTTCCCACGCAACTTCTGTTGCTCAGCAACAAATCAAAATCACTTGCTTTATTCTCCTCTGACATGGCCCTCCCCCTTTGTGCAATATCCAGGTTGCAGTGACACTGAAAAGGTGCTCGCCATAGACATGCATTTGATTTCTATTCAAAAAAGCAGTTATTATGTGCCTAAGTTCACTTGATGCATTAAATATTTTTTTTTTGATAAACGAGGGCCTATTGATCATCTTTAGTGTTTGATGTCGATTGCAAACTGATTTTAAAAACACCCAGTAATTTAAATATATAGGTATAATTCTTCCCTATTTTACAAAGGTAGAAGCTGATCTGTAATACCGGTATTAGCATTAGCAGCACAGGAAACATTGGTGTCTAATGTGATGACTATTCTATACATCATCTTCAGTCTGAGTTTTAGTTAGTTAACTAGTTTCACATCTAGTTAACAATATGCAGACCACAGATATCAGATGGCTGCTGGGTTTACCTGAGGTAAATAGTGCTTGAATAGGCTCTTCAAGTCAGAGGAACATTTCTACAAGGGATTATTGAGTCTTAAAGGTTAACATAGAACAGTGTTGTTTATGTGTGTACTTCAGTCAGTTCCTGAATTTTCAGCAATATGGTTCCAAGACCATATTACACCTTTCAAATAAAAAAGGGACTTTGTCATGGCTGTCATAAATATCAGGTTCATGTCATTAATGCAGCCGGCAAATGTAAATGTAAGATAAAACCAGACAAATATTATAAAGTTTGATAAAAGTCGGCACACATCCTCTGCCCTGAAACCAAATGATTCAGAATGCAGCAAATATGTGTCGAAATGTCCGCCATATTCTAAAATGTTTGTCTGCTTTCATTAACTGATAGTGGTCTTTACAAGTAGGAATATATATATATTTAAAATGTTTAATCTTGCTCCTCTTTTCCGGTTCAGCAGCAGTGATGCTTGCCTTACTTTTAATTGCTCACCTACTCAGTTCCCTCTCAATAAAACACAGCTAGTTCAAAGTGTTCAAAGTGTATGTTTCAAATGCTAAAGCCTATGGTTTGAATCACAAATCTGTGATCTTTAGATACAGCCAATTCTTCTTTTGCAGGGGATACTGGAAACATATGCTGTGCTTTCTGAGATCTCTGCTGTTGTTAGAATCCATCTCAAGGGATAAAAGCTTGGCAACTTTATGATGCAACTTTTCGTGGTTCTTTCAAAAGGAAGGTGGAAATGCAACACCCTTGTCAGATTCGTGTTTTATTTATCATTTTCGATTTTGGTGTGAGTTTTTAGTATAATCAGTTATAATGTATTCATCTATAGGCAGTCAAACTTCTAGTTCCCTCACACAGCCTCTTTGTAGCTTCTTAATAACCCCAAAGCTATATGACCTATAAATTCAAATTATAGTGTTGCTTTCTGACAATGGAGTTTACCATGCAGATACCTTTGGCATAGAGTATTTGTTCTCCCCTCTCTTCTTTATGCACTGAAATGTGAATGCTAGTAGACTGCGCTCCTTTATTATATTGGCTCACTCAGTCCTTCAGAACCCTAACATTCTGAGATGGAAATAAGAATCTCTGCTCCAGAAATGAGCTCAATGCACACCCAACACTTCTCTAGCCTTTCCCATGCCAATGAGCCATTAATCCAGATTCATCTTTCATGCATTTTCTAGTTGTAAACATTCCAGCCATTTCGAATTATCTATTTTATCACGATTCTGGTGCTCAAAAACCCATCACACTAGTTGCCCATATGCAGAAAGGGGATATTTGACAGCCGGTCTCCACTTTGAAGAACTGATCATGCTCTTTTCACATTTAGAAGCATAAATATTAGGCTCATTCTTTTTGTTTGTCCCTCCCCCTTCCTCTCACTCACACAAAACAAGAGGGGAAATGGATATTGAGTGAGAGATAATATGTTCAGGGTGCGCTGTGTGTGCAAGTTGGGGTTCAAATTTCCTTCTTTCAGATTTCCAAAGCTCTCCTGATAGAAACTTATTCACACATCGGTGCTTTGATTCTTAATGAGCTGCCAATGGGGGCATGTAATTGTAATGGAAATACACCCAAGCTTGAATTACCACACAAGTACAATCAGCAGCAGTGCCATTTATACATCTGCTCAATGTCTATAGGCTGCATGGCACAACTGGGACTCAGAGCCGTGATCCTAATTTTCCTTCTTGCTACCACAGTCAAGACAGGCCAGGGTGTGTGGAATGGCATGAAAAATATGGGTTATGAGGCCGAATGAAGCTTGGCTGGAGAGAAGGGGAGAGAGAGGGAGAGAGTGTGTGTGTGCACTTGTCAAAAATCCAGTTGTCACAATGTAGATTTAGGCTTGAAACTGCTCCACAGGCATCTTGCCACTTCTTGGCTCTCAGGCTTTCTTTGCTAGAAGGATAGCGTTTCTAATTGCAAAGAGGTTCTCTGGAGAGTGACTATTGTCTTGCAATCACATAGTTCCTTCCCAGCTGGATGTTGGCACCAGGGTCATTGCCACACACCGCAAAGGCAAGAAAACAATTCCAGCTTGCCATGGCTTGCCTTGGCTTCTTGGCTCCAAAAGACCATGCCTGCTGCTTTTTCTTACAGTCTCCTGACTTAATAGCACTAGTAATAATAGAACATGAAGAGACTGGGGGGGGGGGAGGGAAAGGCACCAATCCCTGCACTAACTGCCTGAGAGAATCAAACTCTTTCCCTCAGCTGCAGAGCCTTGCTGTTTGGGCTTTGTGACAGATGCTCTCCCAAGGAGTTTGCCCATCATGCAGCCGGCTTATTAGTGGGAGTGTAAATGTCACAGCGTGTCTCCTGCAGAGGGAGAGTTACATTTGAGGGAAGAGAAGGAGGGAAGAGGAAGATTGGCAGGTGAAAAGCAAGCAAAAAAGCCCATCTTTCAGAAATGTTCCTGGCCTCGTTGCCATGGTGACAAGGCACCTTCCCGGTCTGCTTCTTTTTAACTGGTGGCAGTTTATCCCTCATCCTGTTTCTTGCCATTTTATTCTGCTCTGACAGGAAGAAAAGAAAACTCTTTAAGGACCAAGTTCCCTGACTCCCTTCTCACCTTAAGGGGGTTGACAGAAAGCACCTTTGCACCACTTAGAAGGAGGTGGAGGAGTTTGATGTTGGTCTCTGGAGCAAAAATGAGTATGTCAGGCCCATATATAAAGCATCCTGCATCCACCTCAAGAGCAATACCATTTGACATGGTCATTTAGGGGCTTCATATTTGTAATTTACAGAGGTGCCTGGCAGCTTTTGTTTCGTGAACAGCCAATTCTCTTTTCTAATGTGGGAATATATTCCTCAGAACTCCAGATTCTGGAAATTCAGTCTTATGCAACATGTGTATGCAACTGCACGAGGTATACAAGGGAAGTAAAACATGTGACAGTGCAACCCTATACCTGTCTGCTCAGAAGTATGCCCCATTTTACAGGACTTATTCTCAGATAAAGTGTGTTTAGGATTGCAGTCTTAGCTGCTGAAGTGCGAAGTGCTTATTAGTATTCATGAGTGGTGTGAAAGAAAAGAAAACTGAGAAATTTGGAAAGCGGTAACAATGAAAACTAGATTTTATTTATTTATTTTATTTAAGGAAACTTCCTGGTATGCAGAGAACTATGTAATATTTAACATTATGGTAACATTAATCTTTACCCTGTAAAATAAACAAACGAGTCTTACAGCTCAGAGTAAAGGACCTTCAGCTCAGAGAAAATCCATTCATGGCCATGTAAGAACTTGTGGGCTAGTATAGTTCTGCCACTGACTGAGACTGTGATATAAAGCTTTTTAAAGCTCCACTCTGGGAAGATTTCCCCTCATTTCCCAATAGCTATGAAGTCAGTGTTGTGTTCATAAGGACATGACCTGGCAAAGACTTGTGTTTATAATGACATGTTTTTAACTTCCAGTTTATGCTTGAGGTTCTGGCAGGTTATTGTGCAAAGGGAATGCTTTGTCTGAGGGGCAACACTGTGGAAAGTTTATGCATAATATTGAAACTAGGAACTTAAGCTGGACTTTAATGGGACTACAGCTGCAAACCTAGGCATGCTTACTTGGGAGTAGGCCTCACTGAAGACAATTAAAAATATATATAAAATTTTGCATATTTATCTTTAACCCTAATCTTTGGACTTGATTAAGAGTCTGTGGTCAGAGTCTGTGGTCCTTGATGCAGTCCCTTATACTTAAATCAAGGGAACAGAAATGTAGATCTTGCCACCCACTCTGTTATTATTAGACCAAGCTACATGGTAGATATATTTATTAACAGTCTATTTTGCTTATATAATTTAAGTTGGAGAAAAGCATTGCCTTCTATTCTGAGCTTCTAGTTAATGCACATGTTACTTTAAACCACATGAGGACACTGTCTAGTAAACCTGTTTGTAGCATATTTGTCTGTTAACCCCACCCCTGAAAACTGAGCCATTTCTCCCAACTTGTTGAGACAAGATGTCTGCTACTCTCTCTCTCTCTCTCTCTCTCTCTCTCTCCAACCAAGATAAATCTGTTCCTGCATGAATGAAGCCTTTGAACTCCAGAAATTGTAAGTGATCATTTCAATCTAACTCACCAAAGCTGCAAGCTCTCATAACACATGTAAGCAGTAAAATGACCGGATGATTAATTTGTTGCAAGGACTGAGTGAAGAAAATGTGGCTGTCTTACAGAGACAACAACACAAACTTCCTGCTGCCATTTCTGAGGGTCTGTGGAGTGCTGAGGCCACCACTGCACCTGCATTCCAGTCACTCATGGTGGCAGTAGCAGGTGTGGGCAGGCAGACTGGGCCTTATATGTGCACTAGTTCCAGGCTGGTACAGTCTTTGGGCCCACATCAGGCCTGATGCTCACCAGCACTGGCTGAGAGAGTATCTTATGATCCATAGACCCCATGTCAGCTGAGAATTGCAGTGTCCTTGGAACACCCAATTTCCAGGCATCCCTCAGGGCTCTGCTGCCAGGGGTATCACTGGCAGCTCTTTTGCCTGCCCATTTGAGTGGAAGTGGAAGGTGGAAGTGGGAGGTCTTGGCTAGTGGAGTGATGCTCGAGTTCTTTTGCCATTGGTGGGTGGAAGAAAGCTGGATAGGACATCAGAAGCAAGTGGAGGGAAGCTCTGCTCAATGCAAACTCCCCATAGCCCAGTGTGAGATGGGTTTGGATCGCAATCTCTTTAGGTAGAAGGGAATATATGGATTGAATAGATTAGATTCTATAAAAATGGAAAAGCCAGCTAGGTGTTTTGTTTAAAAATTCAGCTCATTAAAAAACACACATATAAGCTGAAATGTAAAAAAAAAAAAAAAAAGTTTCTAAACACATTTGCCATTTGCCTACATATATATTGCACAAGAGCTGTACCTTTTGGTCTTCCTACACCTAATTCTACTCAAGCAGCTGAAAAATCCATGTAACATCTGTTATCTTTTGAAATTGGGACTTTTATGTAAAGTATGACAGTTGTGAAAGGGATGACAGTCTACAAGGCCCTCATTAGAGAAAATTAAGTGCAAGAAGATATTGTGTATGAGTTGTAATGTGATTGTGTCTGTGGTTAAGCCATGTATTGTAGTTCCAGTTTGTGCCTGAGGGTATGTATTCCCATATACGTTTGTGTGTGTGTGTGTGTGTACACGGTATATATATATATATAATTATATATCGGTATATAAATGGGGATGAACACCCTGATTTGCATCATGTGACTCTACTGGTAAGTACCTTAAACATTAATCAGCTCACAGTTTCTGTTTCCCCACTGATGCGCACATACGGCTTCTTGTATTGCTCAGCTTACCCATGTGCAACAGCACTCAGTACTGACCTACGTAAATGAAGGATGGATGAGTTTGTTCTGCTTGCAGGTAGCAGAATCCGGTAAAGGTTGGGGGAGATGCAGCAGCTGTTTTATGCATGCAGATTCCCTACTCCACTGGTAAGCTGGTATCTGTGTCAAGTTCTCTGAACTGCTACATAGCCACATGTGTGAGGCTGTTAGAATGCAGTGGACCCACCTGGCAAATAGTGAGTTGCATTGAGGATCCACTTGGGGAGCATTAGATGGCAACGTAGCATAGGTGTCAACTCCCTGGGGCCTGGGTGCCCAAGCACCCACAAAATTCCCCATGAAGGCACCCACAAATTTTAGTACCAGGGCCATGCACGCTGCATGGCACCCACAGCCCTGGGCTCCCACAGTCGCGGGGCCAAGTTGGCACTCCTGCCATGTAGGTACTCTAGTCAGTGGCTGGATTCTGTAAACAGTTCACAATAAGTGCTATCGGCCTTCAGAACTTGCCGTATGTATGTATGTATGTATGTATGTATGTATGTATTTTTAAGGAGAAGACAATGGTCAACATTTGATGTGTACCTCCATTTTTATATTGATCTAATTTTGCTGTGTATTAATTCTTCTTAATATTAACTTTCCTTTCTTCAGAGTTTCCTATTCACATGGTTCTGAGCTACAAAATTTCCAGTGCTAGCTTTTCTTTTCTTTTTCCCCCTCCCCCTTTCCCTCCCTTCTTCCTTCTTTCCTTCTTTCTTTCTTTCTTTCTTTTTTAACCTCTTGCATTTATTCATACATTTTCTCAGCAATCCCAGCATGCAGAATTAATAGATTTTACACACGGAGGGTCAAGAAGCTCTCACAAACCTCATGAATAGCCACGGTGATGTTTACATGCAATTCACACGTTTGGCTTCTCATCTCTATAAGAACATGCAGTTAATGTGATCCACACTGACGTCGTAGGATTCACGTAAACCCCTGTGCCCCTTTCTGCTCTGCTCTCTCATTCTAGTGTGTGGAAGGTGACAGGAAAAGAGATACAGTATTGTAGTGGTTCTGAGTTCTGCTGCCGCTGCTTGTTTTAAATGGGATCAGTGCCACAAGGATTTTGTTTGGAACACAGTAGCTATGGGGTTTTTCTAGCACTGATAAAGGTGGCCTATTAGCAAAGGCACCGAAAAAGCCCCCGAAAGCACATAGCTAAGTAGTTACTCTTCATATGAATGGTAATTGCCGAGCTTTTTGTAGGAGATGAAAAAATGTCTGAATTTAACAGGAGATTCTGCCCAGGGCATCTAAAACCCAGTACGAGGGGGGCTATTAATGTAAAAGTAATATTTTGCAGAGAAGAACAGAATTTGATTCTTCTGTCAACATTTTGCATGCTCATGATACTGTAAACAATTTACAGACCAATAGAGCAGGGACAGGCAATCAAAACTACTGGAAGGAAAAAGCATAACTTTCTTCTTATCCCCTCTTCCTCAAAATCTTAGAAAGGTAAGCAGTTTTATCATTGGTTAAAGAGATAAATGTTTTGCGAAATATGGAATTTCAGGTTTTTGAAAAAGTTTTAGGGACAAGAGTGCCTACCAGGAGTCCTTCAGATATTGCCAGACTGCAGCTTCCATCATCCCTGACCATTGGGCCATCCTGGCTGGGGTTGATGAGAGTTGGGAATTCAATAACACCTGGAGGTTAGGCACCCTGCTGTAGTGTTTGCTACCATATATTTGGTGAGCACAGTAATCAAAAGAGTCTTGGCACTTAATCAGCTAGAGCCATGATCAAGAGAAAAGAGGAACATTGACAAGTGCTTTGAATCTATTGGCACATCCTCCAACACTGTGGGGAAAGGGCATTGGTTTGATACCCTGAATGGCTGCCCCAGTGTCACTCCCCAAAGAACACTGTTATCTGTAGTTTTATGCAGTTGGAGTGGCTTGCAACAAGGAGTATCCAGTATGGGGGTATAACGTCCTTGAATGAAGGAGAAATCCAATCTTACCAGGCAGCTGGTCTGGATTTTGGAGAGAATTCAGTATCTAAACACAGTGGAGTCCATCTCTTCCTCAGGTGTCAATAAAAGGGCTAGTTTTTCAAGTGTGATTCACCTAATAAGTCTTCCCTTTATTATCTGTCTGCTCACTGAATTCATCATTCTGCTTTATGTCAAATTTCCTGAGTCATACCCATGGTAGTATTTTCTGTTGACTCTTCACTGATGTCTCCTCCAATTTTACACTTTCTTCTCTATCATCTCTCCCTCTCTCTCTCTTTCACAAACACACACAGTAACGGAATCAATGTGATTTCATCAGTGTGAGAATGTGAATGTGTTATAACAGAAAATCCTCATGGATTTTGCAGGAAATACCCATCAGCAAGCAGCTTCAATGGATGGATCATTCCTGTGAGATCCACTCAGATGATCCATTTCAATGTGATCTTTTCCAAGTGCTCCAATTCAGGCTGCAGTCCTATATACCTACTAGCCTGGAAGTAAGTCTCACTGAATGCAGTTGGACTTACTTCTCAGTAGACATGTATAGGATTATGCTGTAAGGAAAACACTGTAAAGCATTTTCATGGGAAAAGGACTGATCATGATGACATTCCAAATGGGTTCTGTTGTTTTCCCCCAATTTTTGCAAAAGTCCCTTAATTTCTTTTTCTTGGGCAGTTCACCTTCCTCCTTCACCATACCTCCAAACCTGGAGTATAACTACTGCCTGGTCTCTTTCAACTGCTCTACTAAAATTTAGAAATTGCCCACAGCACAGATAAGGGCACAGATAAATTGCCATTATCAAACTTCCTTCAAATCAAAAGGCTTTATTATGTTCTGAGTCTTTCTGACCTTTCTGCCATGCCCACCCTCTGCTCTTTGATTTCTTCTATT